>NW_024870678.1:18092500-18692500 GCF_019054845.1 Dipodomys spectabilis | reverse complement strand
CCATCTTTATTTCTTTCTTGCACTGCCTTTGGCTACATTCACCTTTCTGCCTCTTTTTATTTCCCTAGGACATGTAAGGAAATAAACAAGCTTTAATGTAATCAATCTGAGTTAATAAATTTTTAATATGAATTAATTTCACCCTTTAATCTGAATTAATTCAGTTAAAATGGAAGGGAGAGCTAAGGTCATGTGGTAAGTGAATAGTAGCTGCCTAACAAGCAGGAGACCTCAAGTTCAAACCCCAGGACTACCACCATAAATAGATGATTGGTAGGTAGTAGGTAGATAGATAGATAGTGAGGCAGACCATTCGAAGTGCTACTTTATAAACTCATGGAGATTGAAGAAACCCCAGGGAAACTTGCCAACCAGTATCAGAAGAGACTATCAGGAACCAGCAGAACTGAAGGTCTGAACAGGCTGCAGCAAGCCTGATTTACTTAAAGCTAATGAGGATGGAAGGGAAAAGGGAGGGAAGAAGTCAGAGAGACAGAAAGAACAAGTGGTATTCTGATTGAATGCAATTTCAATTTCTAATCAAGCATATTAAATTAGAATTTACTTGTGCTTCCAAGATCTTGTCCTCTTAGACATTTTTCCTTCCTTTGTTTTTACTTTCCCTTTTCACCTGGTCTTGGAAATATCTTGGCCCCCAGACATAGGACCTTATTCTGTAACAAAGTGACTCTTAAGATTTCCAGCATGCTGTTATGAGATATCTTGCTTGTAAGTTCAAGATCTCCAAGTGACATTGAAAATGTCTATCAGATAGAAAATCAAATTATAGTTAAGTCTTTAAAACATATCATGTCTCTTTAGCAGGACATTTTCCCCAAAAGTGCTATGCACAGGACTCTCAGAAGACAATTGTTGAGACTGCTGGCTCTTTTATTTTGTCTGTACATGGTCATCCTATAAAGTGCTGCAAACACAAATGCCATGATCCAGAACTTTGCTCATGCTGAAGAATCTCCTGCTTTTTTTTTACACAGAGAGGAAGGAAAGAAGGAAGGAAGGAAGGAAGATAGGAAGGAAGGAAGGAAGGAAGGAAGGAAGGAAGGAAAGAAGGAAGGAAGGAAGGAAGGAAGGAAGGAAGGAAGGAAGGAAGGAAGGAAGGAAGGAAGGAAAGAAGGAAGGAATGAAGAAAGGAACGAAGGAAGGAAGGAAGGACCGAAAGGAAGAAAACCCAGATTTCCATTCACCCACAGAGTAGCTACTGCTGGAAACCCAGACTCTTGTATCCAGCTGTCATGAAATAATCTGATCTTTAAAAATCCCATTAGTCTTGTCTATTTAAAGGGCTTTCCCAGAGGTGTTCTTTGGGAAAGGACTGCTTAGTCCACTTTCTGAACAGCCACCACCAAGATAAAGGGCCTGCTTTCAGAGAATGGAGCTAATTATATTCTACCTTTGTCAAATGATTCCTTTTTTCATGATAACAAACTTTGAACTCTTTCTGAGATCCTATGAGAGTTTTCACAGATAGAGGCATAAGAACATCGCAGTTCACTAATTTCCATGCCCACCACTTCCCTCCTTTTATAATAGAAGCATGAATACATAAATTAACAGAATAACTTTATTGTAGATGTTGGAAGTTGGTAGAAAGTATCAGGGACTTAGCCTGGAGATACCCACTGCCTCTGAAATGAATATAGTAGAAAAATTCCAAAGTGTGGATATTTGCAATCTAAGATATTTCTCTTTCAACTTGTGCCCCTGGGCTGCAAACAAGGTAACATCTTGCTTATTGTTTTCCTCCCATGGTCTTCCAGTGTATTCTCTGAGAACAGGTAGATAAAGACTCTTTCTTCTGTTTGCTCAGATTCCCTAAACTTCTTATCCTTTGCAAGTACCTGGACACCAGATGTTACTACTTAAAAACTCAGCAGGACACAACTATCATCAGAATGATAGCAGAGGTACTATAGCTGTGAGACCTTGTAAGGTGGCCAGTCTAGGGTTGGTATCTCCATCAAGCTGTTCTTAAATTTTCTCTCCCTCGTGTCCCTGCTTATACACTTCCCTGGCACCTTCCCTAGAAATTCTAAGAGTGACACATACCATTCTGGGGTATATTCCAGTCCTTGGCAATAGAAAAGGCAGAAGGCAATTTGTGTGATAATAATGAAAGATGCTTACTCAACATGATTTTATTTTTTTCTGACTCTGTGACTTAATTCTGTATCTGGGGATTTACTCTGTTAAATAAACAATCGAGTTTATATATTGATCTGAATAATAATGAAAATGATTATTAAAATGTCTGTGTTGTTTATTGTCATCTGCTTGAAGTGTGAAAAAATGCAATTGACTGCGAATTATTATGCATAGTTATAGCATTCTGTCATTAAATAGGAGATAAATGCCTGGGATCCAGTTAGTGCATTGCTATTTTCAACCTATAGGATTATACCTAAGTATCAAAGGAAGCATGCATTGGAATATGAAATCTAGGCTTGAAACCAAGAATCTTTGGATTTGTAGTTCTTTGATCTATTTTTTTATTGTAAAGGTGATGTACAGAGGAGTTACATAAGTCAGATAATGAATATATTTCTTTCTGAACGATGTCACCTCTTACCTCATTTTCTCCTAGTTTTTCCTTCCTGACCCATCTCCCCCACAAGTTGTATAGTTCATTTTCAACATAAAGTCTAGTGGGTGTTACTGCTGCATTTGTTCACAGTATAAATTTTTAAAAAGTCTAGTGCTGTTATTTAAAAGTTTGCCAGTCCAATCTGTTAATCAGGTATTTTAAAACGCATGTAAGAGGCAAAGATCATGGAGAATCATGACCAGGATAGAAAGAGTGTTAAGGAAACAAACATTTAGAGATTTTCCCAGCCCATTTTTTCAAAAATGACTTACTCCCCATTTATGTCCACCTTGGAGTAAGACAGCCTGCTCTCTTCCATTGTTCTGAAGACTTTCTAGGAATGTCTTGATATCTGCTATAATATTTATTACTTCTGATGAAGACAGGAAAGAGCAGAGACTTTTCCTTATTTGCAATTCAGACTTGGGTTTATTAATTTTAATGAGATTCAAAAATTTAACAATATCATTGGAGCTTGATTGATATATTTGATTTGAAGAATGTAAAGTTGTACTTAATGTTTCTTTTTTCTCCTGGAAGAGTTATACCTAGACATCCTTGGTTTATTTCCATAAAACTGTGACAGGGATGCATTATGTATGTTCCAAGTTATTATGAACATTTGTGTGCAAACACCAAGAGTTTCTTTTGTCAGATAAAGTCTTTTGGAACTTAAAATCCAGTAACCTGGAATCAGAGGCCAGGACTGGTTGAGTACAAATTTGTATATAATCTAATTGTCTGAACAAAAGTTAGTAATAGGGCTTTCAACTATTTGAAATAGGATTATAAGCTCCATGATACAAGAAATGTATGGATTCAACTAAATATTTCAGAATTACTCTGCTATCTCTACCATTAGAGACCAGCCAGGGCTGTAGTACAAAAATAAATATTACAGTTGCCATGGAAACAGAAATCACCTTGGAGATGATTAATACTGGTAGTGCTAACAGTGGAAGTTCCAATCAGATAGTTTCTGGCCAAATCAATCATGACCAAACAAAGAGCAGCAAATATTTTTTATAAAGATACGAGAACCAAAGTATTCTTTTCCAGACTATTTAGAATAATTATTAAGGTCTCCCTCTGTGAGTATGGAATTCTCCTAGTAAATAGTTCCGTTCTTAATTATTGCACATTAGAGGTCCTGAATATCTGTTCCTGAATGTGATAGGAAAGCTTGGAAATGAAAGTCCACTTTACAAATTTACATCTGCTTTTTCTCTTATTTTTTATTATGTCTTCATCTTTTGAGGATATTGTGACTGCAAATTATTATAATCTTTCACATTTTAAATAATTGTGGCTTTTGCAGAATTTGTCATACTTGACAGAGCTTTGCCAAACCATCAAATACATGATATTGTTATCAAAAAAGTCTATTATTGGATAAGAAGAAATTGTTAGTGCTCCAACAAAAGAGTTCTTAGTGAAATGTAGAGACAATAAAATAATCTTGTTACATGGTATGGCTGGGAAAAGATTAAGCTGTCCTGGTTTTAAAAGACAATAAAACCATTATCAACAAAGATAATGTTCCAATCATAGACTTCCCTAAAAAATCAGAGGGAGAAATAATAGTAGAAATAGTTATGCCTTTCAGGTAAAAAGGATTAGGTTATAAAAATGCTATTAAAAATTGAATAATTTCAGGCTAGGGGCATAGTTCAATTAGGAGAACACTGGTCTACCATGATGTGAGGCCCTGGGTTCCAGTACTGAAAAAGAATGAGGATGAATAATGTCAAAGAGTATTCTGATGCCTATAATTCACTCTGCAATACTTCCTCCTGGCCAAAGTGACGTTCGTATAGGTGGATTGGTAATGAATAATTTGACTGCTGTCATAGAAAGTCCTAGAAATCTTAAACATTTAATTAAATAAAGTGTCCTTTTCAATTGCAACACAATCCATTTTGACATTCCACTCATCAGTCTTAACATCTCAGCAAGAGACTATGGTTACCATGTACCCCTTAAGGAGATCCAGTGTGGAGAATGTAATACTATCTATAAAATGCTCTTGGCAAACAATCTAACTGATCAGATAATCCACATGCCCAATACAGGTAGCAGAGAAATTTGTCAACAAATAAACAGCAGAGAATTGCAATCATAAACCTAGAATGTGGAAATAATACAGAACCAGTTCTTCAACAAAGAAATGTTAAGGCAAGAAAACAAACAAACAAAAGAACAACAACAACAAAAATGCCAAAGGAGGAATTTCTAAGCAATTTAGAAGACATGTTAACCTCCTGTCAATTTAACATGTGGATCTTATCTGGACTCTGATACGGAGAAACCAAAAGAAAACAGTCAAGAGTTGTGAAAGGACTGGGGAACTGATAATAATAAGAAATTAATGTCAAATCTTTTGTTAGACTAATGGTATTATGATTAAATTTAAATGCAAGGGGATTTCTTTGTGGACAACATGTTTAGATAAGTACATGTACTGTTGTTATATTTTGGATTAGCTTCAAAGTAATTCAATGTTCATTAGTTGTAGAGGTGAGGACCTATACTTTTTATAAACACCGCTTATCAACAATGGAGACATTACTAATTAGTACTACTGTTAGAAATGGATTCTCCATTGTTAAAATTAACACATAGAGCTCCCCTACAACCCAGCAATCCCAATTTTGGACATTTACCCAAACAATCACAAACAAGGCTATACTAAAGCTACCAGCACGACTATGCTCATTACAGCATTATTTACAATAGCTAAGATACGGAACCAACCCAGATGCCCCTCAGTAGATGAATGGATCCAGAAAATGTGGCATATATATATATGTGTGTGGGTATATATATATATATATATATATATATATATATATATATATATATACATACATATACTAGAATTCTATGCCTCCATCAGAAAGAATGACATTTCCATTTCCCCATTTGTTAAGAAATAAAAAGACTTGGAAATAAATACATTAAGTAAAGAAAGACAGGCTCAAAGAAACATAGGTCCATGGTTTCCCTTATTTGCAATAACTAGTATAAGTCTAGGACAAGCATAAAAGGTCAAAAGTGATATACATATGACCCTATAAGATGATAAGTGAAATGAACCCCAAGATAGGGACACAACTTTTTTTTCTTTCTTGCTATTGTTTTTAATGTATCTAAAATGTACTATGTGATATTTTTTTGTTTCTTTTGTATGTTCTTCCCCCACGGAATAACCCCTGTTTTCACTGTACTTGACAACAGTGCCCTGCATTTTGTATATACATTTTTCTAATTTGGGGTAGGGAAGGGAAATAACAAAATGGTTAAATAGGAATACAGGTTGACCCATTGTAACAATGTGATGTACAAGACAGTATGTAGAAAATGTACTTTATAACTTGGAGGGGGAGAGGGAATTGGGGAGTAGGGAGGAAAGCGATGGTAGGGGAAAAACAAAGGAGGAGGTAACCATGCTCAATAGGGAATGTACTCATTATCTTTCTCATGTAACTGTAACCTCTCTGTACACAATTTTTACAATAAAAAACAAATTTAAAGACTCAATACTAGCACACACACACAAAATTAACACTTTCTAAACACAAACCAGACCTAAGCCACAGCTTTCCACGGCTTAAAAGATACAGCATTTAAGACCAACAGAGTGACAAAAATCTTTTCTCATTTTCCTTTCACTTGCGTGGACAGGCTTAAAGTCCTAGTATCCTTTTATCCTCTTGATTTTTATTCTTCACCTATTACTCTGGGGGAAGATGCTTAATCTATCTTCCTTTTCTTTTTTCTTTTCTTTTTCTTTCCTGTCTCTTCCCCTTCCTTCCTTCCTTCCTTCCTTCCTTCCTTTCTTCCTTCCTTCCTTCTTTCTTTTCTTCTTCTTTTCTTTTTGTTCAGTAGGTTTGTTTATTTAGCTGGCATTCTATCACTTGAACCATGATTCCAGTCCTATATTTGCTGATTTTCTTGGAGATATAGTCTCAGATTCTTCTGTCCAGGCTGGCTTCCAACAGAGAACCGTTGGATCTCACCTTCTCCTAAGTAGCTAGGATTTCATGTGTGAACTACCAGCACTCAGCTCATTCTTAAATTGTTTTATATCTAGATATTTCTAGATATTGGTCCAGAGGATTCTGGTTGCCCCTGCTCATTTTTGAATAACTGAAATCTGGCTGCACTGATTCTCTAAATATAGTTTAGAGGCTTCCAGGAGTGTGTGTGTGGGGGGGGGGGGGGGGCTTCAAGACATGACAAGATTCACGGAGGTCAAGTTTATTTTCCTAGTAATTTTCTGATTGTGTTTGCTTTTCCCTTTCATTCTCTCATAATGCACTGGGAAGTTTTGTAGAGATGTGTGACATGGGACAATGTCACTCCTCTGGCAGCCAGTGGGATGAATGTTTATGTTCTTAAAAGTTCTCAGGTCAATTTCCAAATTGGAGAAATATCCACAGATATAAAACACATAAGTACAATCCCCTTTTAGAGTCTCCAATAAAATTTAAGAGTGTAAGGACTTCCTGAGGCCAAAAGTTTGTCAATTACAAGCCTGCCTGACACTGTTGAGAAAGATTTATTAAGACCATATAAACTTCAGATTATATTTTACCAAGCATTCAGAATATACTTTTCTCCAACTTCTTAATAGATTTTCTATATTGCAAATAAAATATCTACATTCTCACAAACCTAATAATATCTTTGTCCTTATTATACATAACAAAAAATAAAATATAACAAATTCAGTTAAATGATCTAATTGGCTTTTGATCCATGAATCAGAGAAGCATCAGAACTGCTTCTTTATTTTTTTTCTTTTTCTTTTTGTAAGTCATGGGACTTGAACTCTGGGCACTGTCCAGCTCAAGGCTAGTGCTCTACCACTAGAGCCACAGTGCCACTTCTGGTTTTCTGGTGTTTTTTTTATTAGAGATGTGAATCTCATGGACTTTCCTGTCTGAGCTGACTTTGAACAGCAATCCTCAGATCTCAGCCTCCTGATTAGGTAGGATTGCTGGCATGAGCCACCAACACCAGGTTTGCTTCTTTTTATAAACTGAGCAGAGAAGGTTGGTTTCATAGGTAGAAAGAGGCTGACAGTTCTTTCTTTACATAGTTAAATCAGAGGAGGCCTCTTTATAAACTTATATTGTGTGGGTTATAACTGTCCTGCTTGGGGACTTGATTCTGTCTCTTGACTTCTCAGAAGAGCAGATAATGTAGTTTCAAGGTTATGGAAAGTCAGCATGAGTAATTCCATTCTGGTTTAGTTTATTGGGACCCAGTGCATGAACTCAGTCAACTGAATGGCCTTCTACAAGATAAGTAAAACATAGAACATAACAGAGAAGCCAGGTAAGAAACTAATTGCACCCATCTTGTAATTATTAGTGAGTTTTATAATTAACCAAAAATAACTTAATGGCTGAGATGAAATTGGCTTAGGTCAGTTTCTGCCACTAATGAAAACCATAAAGCATATGCTGAGGTGATTTGGAACAGAGGGTTAGAAAGCTGGAGGATCAAGGCTAAGGGAACAGAAAAAAGAATACAATCCTAGTTCAGGCACAGAAGAGAGGAGGAGGGGTTGGGGGATGACCTAGAACATAGAGAATGGACAGAATCTGGAGATGTGGGACTCCTCCATTTCCAGCAGTTCCTGAAAATAGTTCTCTGGCTGCGGTCCAGGCTAGTGCTGACTCTCTTTTCTGGATAAAGTAGTATAATGATGTGGAGTAGAGTCTGCAGAAGTATAATTCCCCTATCACTGCTTGCAAAGCCTATGATGATTTATTGGGGAACAAAGACATTCATTTTTCAGTGGTAAAAAACCTAAAACTAAAATATAATCCATTAACATGCATGAATGGTCATCTTAGATCGTTTTACTCTTTGAGTCTGAGAGGAGAGAGGATGTTGCTTAAAGATCCAGTACAGAGATGTCAAGAAGTAGAGAAAACAGACATCCATTTAAAATTTAAATTTCTTAGTGCCTCCTCTGAGCTAGGTCAAGTCCACCTCCTTGCCTGATTTCTTTCCTGTAGCAGAGAATATATGCTACACTATTTGGGATATTCTCTTTCTCTGTGTCTCTCTCTCTGTCTCTCTGTCTCTCTGTGTCTCTCTGTGTGTGTGTGTGTGTGTGTGTGTGTGTGTGTGTGTGTGTGTGTGTGTGTGTGCTGGCCTGAGTGCTGGCCTTGTGCTTTTTTGTTCATGAATGCGCATGTACCATTTAAGCCACAGCTCCGCTTGTGGCTTTTTGGTGGTGGATTAGGAGATAAGAGTCTTACAAACTTTCCAGGTGGCTCTGAACTTGGTCTTCATATCTCAGTTACCTGAGTAGCTAAGATTATAGACATAAGCCACTGATGTCTGTTTTTTTTATTCTTTTAAAATTATTTTCCTTCTCATATTTTTCTCTGAGAAGGTAAAAAGAGAACACCTTAGAATACACTCAGATCCATTCATTTACAAGTGACATGACAATAAAATTTGAGTTTCTGGATCATCTCACAAAGAATCCTTTCATAACTATTTGCCTTTAGTCTTCCTGCGGTTAGCCTGATCTAATCTCTCCATGTGGAACCCTATTTTCACCTTCATGTTCTTCACAGTCAGAAGGGGTTTGTTGCTCCCAGGAGACTGGAGCAGGCTATGCAAAGCCACACAAAGCCACAGTGGCCGTAGTGTGCAGTAGAGGAGGATTTGGTTAGGATCTTCCTAGAAGGATAGCACAAGCTCTTGTTTTGTTTTGTTTGTGCAACACATTATACAATTCCTAGTAAATAAAGAGATTGTATCACTGGTATAGGAGGGAGGACTGCACTGAGCATTTTACTACCTAAGGTATGGAATTGTGTTTCATTAATAGAATGTTAATGGAGCTTGAACTCAGGACCTTGCACTTTGCCCTAGCTTTTTCACTCAACACTGGTGTTCTACCACTTGAGCTACACCTCCACTTTGGCTTTTTACTGGTTAACTGGAGATAAGAGTCTCTTGGATTAGTCTGCTCAGATTAGTGTTTAATGTATTTTTATACAGTGATCACATATACATATTACTATTCCCATAACCAATAAAATCATGCAAACATATGTTGTTATGTTTGTGTGTTGAGAAAGTATCTTGCTATGGAGCCTAGGCTGGCTGTGACTCGCCTTCTCACATGCTTCAGTCTCCTCAGTGCTGGGATTATGTGTATGCCACCATAACTGTAATTTCAATGTATTTATTTTAATTAAAGAAAGCTTGAAAGCAGTGGTGAGATAAAAATCTTGGGGTGTCAAAAGGGAAAACCTAGATATGGACGAGTGTGCTACTAGAAAGACTGGACATGGGGTGAGAAATAGCATTTGGGTTAATCACAATGGAAAGGGATGGAGCGGTCATCACTGAGAAGAAAAGATGACTAAAAAGTGGACCAAGTATAGAGAGAGAGAACTGGATTTCAGTCCTCTTTGATGTAAAATTTTATTTGTCAGGCATCCAAGTGGAAAAGAGCAAGAATTTTGAATAGAATTCTTGGAGTCTTGGCCAGGAGATAAAATGATTTAAAGTCAAGTAAGAACAAACTTAGAAGAGAAACAAGGATTATATTCTATACGATATAATATTCATTATATTCTAGCAAAGAAAGGGAAAAAATGGGCACACATGTAGGGAAGAAAAGACAGATGAAGTAGACAAAAACACTCAGGAAAGTGTGCCATCCTGAACTCAGGAAAGTGTGCCATCCTGAAAACCAAGAATGAAGGAAAGAAAGACAAAAATAGGGGATAACGTAAAATGAAGACAGAATCTCAACACATTCCCATTTTCCTTGCTAGTATTTGATCTGACTCAACTACATTTCACTGTTTTTCTCTCTTCTTTTCCTCCTACCTTTCCTCTCTCCCTCTCTTTCTTTCTTCCTTTTTTCCTTTTTTTCTCCCATTGGTGGTGTAGATCATTATCAATTTTAAATACCTAGTACCCCTCTCTTGTTATATTTTTCTTATGCTTAGTAAATCTTACCACTGCCACAGCATTGAATTGTATTGGAACTGACCCTTACTGATTATTAATCTGTTCTAAGTACCTTTCCCATTACATGTTCTGTCCAGAAAAGGGCTTTATGCCTTCCCAACTGTGGGTTTTGATCTTTGCTGCTCTTTCCCTGTATAAGATTGTCTTTGAAATATTTTCTTGGTTCATATAAATCCTTCAACGTCTACTTCAAGTTCTCAAGTTGTTTTACCCAGAGAACATCACATCTTTTTAATATTCCTTTAGGATGTCAAAGGTAAGGCAAGTCCCATGGTTGGTTTTCATTGTCATAAACAGAAGTTGTGTGAGTGTGCAGAAGTACTTGGAGTTTTTTTTAAAAATCAATTTCTTGCTTAACTAAAATTAACAATGCCAGGATTTTTTTCTAGTGCATTAGTTTTGCATTTAAAAATGTCCATTTTTCCACTCTTCTGGAATCTACTATGGATTCAAATGTGTAAATTTTCATTAAGATCAGGTTTCTATTTCAGGTTTACATCTAGAAAATTGAAGTAATTTGCATGTACAAGTAATATTGGAATTCCTGGGAGACTATAAAATCAGGAAAATATGTTGTACCAACCATAGGGCCTTTGCAAATGACATGTGATTAGCAACTCTCAATTGAAGATAATTATTTTGACTTTTAAAGACAGGAAATGGATGTATTATGTCCCCCAGGTAATTTTTCATTGCTGTCAAAGAGGGCTTGGAGACCCTAAGGTTCAAGTCAAATACATCGGACATAAAGGTAATACAAAGTTGATGTTTCAAAAGGCTCTTCACCTATTCTTCAAATATTGAATTTCTTTTAGAGTTCAAAAATAGATTTTGTAGTTTTTTTTCTTTTGAGAAGGTATGGACAACTTCTGAAACTACATTCTCATTCATTCTATGGTCAAATTAGCAGAACACTAATATATTAATTTCTCCTCTAATTCCCTGAAATTGATTTATAGCTCAACCATTGGCTTATAGCTCCATAGAACTTAAAGCTTTATGATTAGTACTATATTTCCTCTATTTTTTATATCAGAGATGCTTTGAAAATGGAGCCATAAGTATTGATAATGAAATTTCACCTGTATCTTATACTAGGAACTAAAAAGCAAATTAATTCCCTCATCATTCTTAGAACCTTAGTAAGTACTAGTATAGTAGAAAACTCTGACGGGTTAAAAAAATCTCAGAACTTTCTGGATTTGCTAGTATATAGTAATTAAGACGCTTGTCTCTTATGATATCTTTAACACACACAGATGATAAATTTGAACACATTCCTCAGCTCATCTCTGCTTCTTAAACGCTCTCCGCTCTCCCTTTCCTTACAGAGCCCTCAGACCTCAGTTTCATCTCACCTTTAACTGATCATTCAGGGAAAACCATTCAATTGAGCTGACAAAAGTAAATAAGAAATTGAAAGAAAAAAATCCAGAACGGCCTAGAGATTAAATACTGAGTATTTAAATGTTTGAGGGCGGGTTATACTTTTAGGACTAGGTCATTTGGGCAGAGCTTTGTAAACAACAACAATTTTTCATCCCAGCTCCTTAGTGTTTGATATTTGTAGAAATCTAGAGTAAGAAAGAATGGTCCATGTATTCATTGAACTTTTTTGAGGATGGGTGAGAATGTTGAAAGGGGTGACATTGACGGAGACTATGCTCACGAACTGCTTTGTTAAATGGTGCTCCTTTTATAACTACTTCAAGATAAGATCTAAAACATTACTAACGAAAGAAGAAATCATGTATAAAAAAGAAAGAATGGCTAATAAGTTATTAAACATCTTGCTAATCAATATAAAACACAATGCTGTATTCATATATCAAAGAGAATATGTTTCATTTATATTACTTTATGAAAACTTTGTCATATTTTAAGTGGAAATGGGCATGCTACTAAATAAGAGGAAATGGATTATATTGTGTATTAAATATAATCCTGTTTCTAAATGTCCTTTGTACTTTTTTGCTCATGAATGTTTTATTTGGCCCTCCTAATATCCTCAAATAGCAATAGTCTATGATGGCAAACTCACAAAACGGAAGTCTTTGAAAGATTTTTCTTTAACTCTTCAACTAATTAACTGACACATTCTCAGGTTATTAGCATTATACATGACTTTAGCCTCCAATGATGTAAAGGTAACACATTAGGAATCTGGAAATACATTGGGAAAAACATATCTAATGAACATATGCGCACACACTCATACACCTACACACACACACACACACACACACACACACACACACACACACACACACGCATACGCATACACACTCTGAGTACATGAGTCAGTTTTTAAAGAAATAATTTTCCCTGACTAGTTTTTAGCTATTGATGACTCATTAGCTGACAACTTCACATTAATGATTAATTCAGCAGCCCTTAGGGTACTGCCTCAAATGAGCTGGATAATAAACATTGTCAATGCCTACTAAAATGTACTTTAAAATCAGCTAAGAATATTTTCTCACACCTCAGCAATCAAAAATTATGAGCTTGATTTTCTTCCAAAATAAAGCATAAATGGAATGCCTTTTGCTGTGCACAGGTTTTCAATAAGTAGAGAAAACATATGGCATTCTCTCCTCTCCCCTTATCTCCCAAATCCCACTCTCCTCTCCCGTCTCCGTGCCTGCCTCTTATACATGTGGTTTATTGAATATGGATGGAAATGTCTCATTTTAGCCTTCTATTCTTGTTGAAAATGTGGTGGTATGGGAGGGCTCAATGGCATAATTTCCATGGCAGTATAGCTATATATTAAAACATAGGATACTGAAGTATAAAACTGTTTTTGCTAAGCTATGCACATTCTTTTTTTTTTTTTTTTTAATTTTATTTTATTTGTGAACATACTGTACAGAGGGGTTACAATTACATGGGCAGGATAATGCGTACATTTCTTACCAAGCATTGCAGCCTCCTCCTTTGTTTACCCTTCACCTCTCTTCCCAGCTTCTCCCCTCCCCCCCACCCAATCCTTCCCCCCCCCCCCCCGCCCCCCCCCCCCCCCCCCCCCCCCGCACCGACGTTGTAAAGCTCGTTTTGGACATGACAACTTGTACTTCTCATTGTTGCAACAGGTCCACCTGAATCCTTAAACGACTTGTTTTTCCCATCTGTTGTTAGAGTTCTTGATTTTTGCCATTCTAACTGGAGTGAGGTGGTATCCCAATGTAACTATGCACATTCTTTAGGATTTTAGTCCTACCATTCCATTTTAAGCCTTCCGTATATCTAAAATTCATTAGAAATATAAAAGTATCCTTTCTGTCCCTGTGATTGGTACTGTCTTTATTGCTCCTAAGAAACCCCAAACCAAATCACTACCATATATTGGGGGTACATTTTAAAATAGAGTGAATCTTAAGATCAAGGGCTGTGTGTATATGTATGCTCCATTGATAATATTCTTGCTCAGTAGCAATGTGTGAGATCCTGGGTTCAGTCCCAGCTCTGTAACAAACAATTTTCAAGTATGAAGAATCAATAATCTTCACTGAATATATGGCTATAGTGTATGTATAATGCTGTAATCCCAGTATTCAAGAGGTAAAGGCCAGAGAACCTTTCATTTTAGGACAGCCTGGGCTACAAAGTAAGACTTTGTCTCAAAACAAAAACAAAAGTTAAAATAAAATCTGTCTGAATCGTTTAAATAGGGATACAGGTGGACCCATTGCAACAATGAGATGTACAAGTCGTTATGTCAACAAACGAACTTTACAGCTTTGGCATGGGGGGGGGGAGTGGGAGATGGGAAGGGGAAACAAAGGAGGAGGCAACAATGCTTGATAAGAAATGTACTCATTACCTTGCCCATGTAATTGTAACCCCTCTGTGCAGTAGTTTCACAATTTAAAAAAAAAGATTGTCAAAAAAAATAAAAATAAAAAAGTAAAATCTGTCTTGGATTCAGGTTCTGGTTCTTGCTAAGAACTTGTATGTTCCAGTTACTGTCAGCTCAGGCATCCACTTGTTTCTGAATTCCAGATGCTTATATTTTCTATTAGTATATGATCTTATCTTTTATATGACAAATACTATGGCACTGTCTACAGCACTGCCAATAAAATTTTCATATTTAACTTGTGGAATACAGGTGATCCTAAGGATACTACATTTGGTGATTAGAAAGTAGAAGAAAATAATATAAACTTAAAAAGCTTTAAATCATGAGTTCATGAAGAAGACAAGAAATAAGAGTAATTTGCTCAAAGATTTCTGTAATAATACAACTAATGAACTAGTCAGAAATAAAAGGGTAAAATAAGAAGAGAAAATCCACACTGAAGATTTCATATTCTGTCTAGTTGGCTAAAAACCACCTTTACGTTGGAAGAATGACAAGATGTACATGTAGATGTTTTACATATCCTTTTATTACGTATTTTATCTCCTTAGATACTGACAGTGTGTGTGTATGTATTCAAATTAGCTTACCCAAAATTTATTTCAGAAAGAGGAATCAACCTGCCATTTAAAAGTTGATCAACCTCATTCTGTCACTTAATGAGTGCTGTTCTTTGGGAGACCTGCTTGTAGAGTGAATTGTATCTCCACCTCCAACCCAGATATTGAAACCCCAATTCCTACAAGGCCAGAATGTGTTTGAATTATTTAGAAATATGGACATTAACAAAGTGATTAATTTAAAATGAGTCTGTTAAAGTAGGCCTCACAGCAAACCCAACTGGTAACTTTAGCAGAAAAAAAATGTTTGAATATATACACATCAAGTGTGTACAAGACCACGTTAGGACAGAGTGAGAAAAAGATCATTTGCCAATAAGACAAGTGTCAGGAGAAACCAATGTGACCCACAGGATGATCTTGTACCTTCCTCCTCCATAATTGTGAGAAATAATCCCAGCTCTGGTCTTTTGCTACAAAATGACTAGCAAACTTATACATTATCTTAAGACCACTTCAACTATTAAGTAAAAGCCTGTTCAATCAACCCAGATGCCCCTCAGTAGATGAATGGATCAAGAATATGTAATATTCTTTGGTGAGGGGTTGGGCGGGG
Source organism: Dipodomys spectabilis (assembly GCF_019054845.1). Taxonomy (NCBI): domain Eukaryota; kingdom Metazoa; phylum Chordata; class Mammalia; order Rodentia; family Heteromyidae; genus Dipodomys; species Dipodomys spectabilis. Next base: position 18,676,841 of record NW_024870678.1, on the reverse strand, counting down.
TGGGGAGGGGATTGGGTGGGGGGGGCGGGAGTAGGCTGGGAAGGGTTGTGAAGGGTAAACAAAGGAGGAGGATGCAATGCTTGATAAGAAATGTACTCATTATCTTGCCCATATAATTGTAACCCCTCTGTACAGTATGTTCACAAAAAATAAAAATTAAAAATTAAAAAAAAGAATATGTTATATATATATATATATACACATATATATATATATGTATATATATATATATGTGTATATATATATATATATATATATATATATATAACGGAATTGTTAGGAAATGGAAAGACTTGGAAAAAAATCTTATTAAGTGAAGTAAGCCAGATCCAAAGAAATATAGGACCATGATTTCCCCTCATTTGCAACAATCTTATCAGATGAGCAGAAAAATCTCAAAAGCTATGTATATATAACCACATAAGATGATGATAAGTGAAATAAACCCCAAGATATGGACGCAAGAGGTCTTTCTTGGTTGCTGTTGCTTTTAGTGTACTATGTGATTTTTTTGTTTCTTTTGTATGTTCTTCCTCCTGTGCTATATCCCCTGTTGTCACTGTACTTGATTTTGCTACCTTGCATCTTGTATATACATTTATCTGATTTGGGGAGAGGAAGGGGAATAACAGATGCTGAAACAAGGACACAGGATGACCCACTGCAATGATGATACTCACAAGACACTATGTTGGAAATGAACTTTACAACTTCCACAGGGAGTGGGAAGGGAGAGGGGGAGGGGGGGAGGGAAGGGGTAGTGGGAGGTCAACAAAGGAGGTAACAATGTTTGACAATAAAGGTACTCATTACCTTACTCATGTAACTGTAACCTCTCTGTACAGCATCTTTACAATAAAATAAAAAAAATTAAATAAATTTTTCGTCTTGTGGCATGTTGGGCGACACAATATATAGACAGAAATTGATGAGTTACTTCAGATTGAATCCAGATCGTAAAGAACTTTATGAAATGGGAGAATGAAGACAAATATTGAACTTCTTGAGTAACCAATATCCAAGTGACATTATAACAATACCTGGATATAAAGTGTTAAACAGGAATCTATGTAGGGACAGGGAAGGATAGGATCGGGCAGGGATAATTCACTGAAAACAAGAGGCTGATAGCTTGGATACTGCTCTAGAGAAGAAGTGGTTGAGATCTTGGAGCAACCTGAATATCACTGTGTGTAGATATATATCACTGGGCAGGCCAGGACTCTAATATTTTAAATGCTACTGCTAGATATATTATTTACCTTTTTAAAAAAATATGCTTCCTTTCTCTTAATTATCTATGGTATATTTCTGTGGTGAATTTAAAAGGATTAAATTTGAGCTGCTAAAATGAGAAACTAAAGATTTATCTTTATTCAAATCTTGTGTTAGTTTTATATCCACTTTGCTAAAAACATGGGAAAGTGCATTTCTCTTTAGTTAAATTACCATTTTTTCTCCTAAGATTGTAGACATGGAAATGTATACTTGAGCTTGTAAGCTTGCACGATTGACAGTTGTTGTTGTTTAATAGACAACAAGGCTTTATAGATTTTATTTTCCCTCCAAATCATTTTCTGCTTTAAATAAGTTGCAACTTAAAAAAATTATACCTACATAAAGATGATCAGTGGTGGAAAGTGAGAGACTGCCAGGAAAAAAGTAAATTTAAGGTTTATCTGATATTCTACTTGGAGCTATTTGTCATGGTTGGTGGCATTATAGATGATGCCTTTGATCCATTCTAGGTTACTGACTATGGGTTCGATATTTTCAAGAAGCCATGTATTACTTTCCAATGGCTGCCTTAACAATCACCAAACATTACTGGATTGATTCTTCTCCTATGCGTGTAGAAGCTCAGAAGTCCAAGTTATTCAGGAAGCTGGTTCTTCGGGAGCATGGGGGTGAGTGGGGCAGTGTATGTTCAGTTTGTAGATCTTACTTTTCTCTGTCCACCTTCAAAATCAGGGCCTTAGTAGCTCCATTTCTGCTTTGGTCCTGCCACCACCTTTGTTGTCATTTCCCTTGGCTTCCCTCTTTTAGGGACCATTGTGATTGCACAAGCTCTTGTGATTAACATCGGCCTCAATTGATTAACCCATGATAGTTTCATCTCAAAGCTCTTAATGTGACAGCTGCAAGTCTGTTTTGTCATAGAAAGTAATATTCACAGATCATAGGGATCAGGACACAGACACATTTTGGCAGATCGTTATTAATTCTACTACAGGATGGATAAAATACTTGGGGTGAGATGAGGATGGTGTGAGAACAGAACAGCTGTAGATATCACTTGCATATTAATCTCATGATGTGCCTAATTGTCACATCCTGACCCTCTATAACATCTATAGAAGCTGGGAGTAGGGCTGTGTTGGTTGGCAGAGATTGATGTTTGTATGGGAGTTAAGAAATACACTGGCATTGAGAGAGTGAAGTCTTCCTCAAGGCCATCAGACTGGAGTGTCAGAGCCATGGAGGTCTGATTGTGATTTTTCTCATTCATCTTTAGCTAAGATTAGTCATGCAGTTCTCCACACTCATGTTATGAGCTGAACTGTGTCTCCTAGAATTCATGTGTTAAAAGCCCCAACCCCTTGCACCTCAGAAGGTAGCCATACCTTTGGAGGTAATTAAGGTTAAATGAGGTCTAAAGAATGGGCTCTAATCCAGAATGTCTGCTGTCCTAGAAAAGGAGACAACAAGGATATTCACACAGAGAAAAACAAAACATTAGTACACAGTGACAAGGCCAGCCATCTGCTGGCCAAGAAGAGAGTTCCCAAGGGAAACTAATCTCAGTGATACCCAGGTCTTGCACTCCTGCAAAAAAAAAAAAAAAAAATAATAATTTATATAGTTTAAGCCACCTAGTCTGTGGTATTTTATTACTGTAACCCTAATAAATAAATAAATGGTAAGGTACAGGCTTTAGAAATATTGGGCTAGAGGTCTCCAGCTTTAGATTCTGAGTCCTGGAGTTCTTCCCACGGGAAGAAATTAAGTTTCTAAATTATTTTCAATATTCACAAAAGACTAAGGGAAGTATACAAAATATGATCCAATTCAAATGCCTGGTTTAGAGGCTTTACTGTGGAGAATTACACTGAAATTAGTATAGTGCATATTCTACCTTACATTCCTCTGAAACATTAAGCCACACAGTTTCGATTAATTGAAAATGAGAAAACTATTCATCATTTCATAAAATCAATTTGGTAAATAAAATCTGTTTTTTTTTTTGATGAAGAGGAGGTTATGCAAGAACCACTGCTTTAACTTACCCTTCCCCAATCCCTTTATTTGGATCCTCAAAGATCCCTGCTGCTTAATCCTGTTCAAATTGCTAGAGCTCTTTCAGGAGGAGAGCTCAGCAAATTATAGAACCTTAGTCATCTGTCACATCAAGGTTGTCCAGAGCTACTGCTTTCAAATCCGACAGTGGTGCTGACATTCGCTGAATGCTGTACTTGACTGTTTTCCTGAGAGCCAATGAAGTTTTATGGAAAAATGTTCTCAACATAACAAATGTGAGAAAAAAGAAAAGAAACTAATAAAACATGTGGCTAGACCACACAGTTTAACCTAACAGAAGCAAAATGAAAAGGCCAAAGCATGTTGGTAATTGTGGGACCACTGGAGAGGTTTGGCAGGGAGTTTGGGCATGTTACAAGGTGAGCAAGAATGAAGATAAGCAAACGGAAACACTGAAAGTTGAATAATAGGGATAGTGGGGATGGGGAAAGTGAGAGTGTGTCAATCTGATGAAAATACTTCCTATGCATGTATGAAATTCCACAGTGAAACTCTTTTGAACCCTTAAACATACAGTAAGAATATCAAAGAAGCATAGGAATGTAAAACAGGTCCTAACTATGATAGGAGTATTGGGGGTCGGGATAGGAAAATGTAGAGAGTAAAAAAAAAGAATACAATCAAAATACTTTATATACATGGGTGAAAATGGAGCACTGGAGGTTGTTGGCGTGGTTTTGTGAAAGGTTGGGAGGGATGAGAGGGGTGGGTAGAAGGGTGACTGATCAAAGTACAGTGTATATATTTTGGGATACCTCAAAATGGAATCCCCTCACACAATTAATTGATACTAATAAAATGTAAAAAAAACGATTACACAATATAAATAAAAAATGAAAGGAGGGGCATTTTGTTGCTTTAGCAAAAAAGGTAAATAAGTAAAAATACAAAACCAAAGCCCTTAGGTGCCAAGGTCTCCACACGCACTCATTAGACTACATCTGAAAGCTTAAAAACCAAGCGTTTTAGGCAGGGATGTACATTTTGTCTAAAAAAAATAGAAGATATACAAAGAACACAAACTTCTACGAAGAACAGGTATTTATTAAGTGCTTTATAGTAAAATATTGAGGCTACTCTATGACAATACACAGGCTCCATGTTCTCCTAAGAAGTGCAGGGCCTTGACTGACGGAAGCTCGAGGTACAAACATAGATGGAGTTGTGGGTGCTACACACACAAATGGGTCTTCTTGCTGCTCTTTCCCCAAACTGCAACATTTATGTGCAGAAGTGTTTAGACTTTGGGCAAAATCGGTACATTTCCTGAGTATTTCACCAAACAGTTAAGAATTATTATATTTCCTTAATAGAAAACATGACAAATTTCTGATGGACACATACCTTTTAGTACTTAACACCTTCAACAATTGAGAAGAATAATCCTCCCACAAGAAAGTATACCACAAGAAAGTCTTTGGAGTTAGCATAAGGCTTTCCAGCACAAAGTAAATTTCAAGGCAATTTATCAAGGACTAAATATTCATGAACCACCACGCTGTTGGTATGGGAAGATGAATGTCAAGGTTAGCCAATTTTTTCCAAATTGCCAGGATCTAGACAATATCAGAGGAAAATAAGGTTATGGGAGTGAGTGGTTTTGGGCTGGTAACAAATAGCTAGAAAACAATACTAAGATTTGGTAGCATTAACTAGCAAATGATGTATCTTCATTCATCTGTCAATATTTTCTTCATGTGTACAATTATTTCAAGATAGCATTTCTACAAGTGACATAGGTTCATTTGTGCAAACAAATTTTGATTCTGAATAGTTAGCATTAGTTCTAATAGTTATTTGGGATTTGTCTCTTATGTATGCCTGGAATTTTTAGCCCTGGCTCTTGAATATATCATTTCTTGATATCACTACAACTGACATTTTAAAAAAAATGCCGCCTACCTTAAAGCTCAGAGTAAGAATCACAACCAACTTAACTCATATTACACAGACCACATATAAACTAGATCCTTCTTCTTTTAAATAATTTCTCCAGTTCTTTATAAAAACCAGTCATTCAGAAAATCACATCCTGAGACCCTATTTACAAACTTAGATTGAGAGTTGGGCCTGACTGTTTGGTACCCTAAGTTTTCCTTCTAAATATTTCCTTCTATGAATATGACAATGAAAGAACTTAAAAGTAAAGAAAAACTTTTAATTGGGATGCAAGTGCTTTTGTATTCACATCAATAAAGGAGATCATGCTTTTTAAAGGAATGGGAAAAAACTCATGTGTGATCATCTAGAGTACTGCAGTCCTCACTGACTGGAACATACAACCATATCCAGCACAGAATTAAGCCGCCGGTTCTAATACATTACAAACCATTTGATTAAAAAACGCTCCCAGCCAGTCCTCTCAGAAGGAAGTCATGGTGAAAATACTGTTCAAACATATACCCTTAGAAAATGTTCTACTTGGCAACATTAAAACCTTGTTTCAGAAGTTCCTCGCTTTAGATTATTACTTAAAAACTCATCGTGTTCAAAACTTAAGTTGTTATGAGACCTTGAAATCATAAGAAGCTTCTCCTTATTGGTGAAGTCTTTTTTGATGGCGGCTGGGGGCACCAGCAACCTATCCATGGGGTCCTCTTTGTTCTCTAGCTTCATATATCCTTTGCTGTTGCTCCGATCCAGCCGAGGCCAACTTGGATGTTTTCTTTGCTCTGCCTGAACCGTGAGGGTGGATCGACCCCGGTCTAAGTCTAAAGATTTTGAATGAGAAGAAAGGAAATGCAAGGATGTGTTGGATCCAAACTGTCTTCTAGCAGCCCCGGGTGATAAGAGCTGCCCAGCCCCGGGACCAAGCGCCACAGATGACTTGTACTGAATGGATAACGCCTCCCCAATGGAATTATTCCTCGGGAGCATGGTACTGATGGGCTGGAAGGATTCACCAGCACTGGGCAGAGGGACCACGAGGGAATCCATTGACAAATTCTTGGATCTACTGTTGAGGTGGTCAGCATCCTCAGTGATGTTATCTATACTGGGTTCATCAATAACACAGTTATTAAGTTTGATCACAGGAAGTGTAAAAGCATTAATAGAAGACGACACAATTGACTTGGTTTCACATTTCTTAGAGCTGCTAGTCTTTTCCTCGGCTGCCTTGGAAGGAGGTGGGTAGAGGCCAAAGACAGACACAGAGCTCTCAGAGAGCAAAGGGGGCATCAGTTGCCCCAAACTCTTACTTTCGTTGAGCATCAGTTCATCCTCCTCCACAGAGCTGTCCATTCGAAAACTGCTCCTCAACCCCGAGAAAGAGGAGACTGTATTTGCCGCCAATCGAGAGGCACAGGCTCTCCCATTCTGCTTCACTTCAGCCTCGCCCCCCACACCGGAGTAGGTGCCATTCATGTGCTTTTGCTCCTTGATTCTCAGGGTGTGGATGTCAATGACGGTGGAGTAGATGTCCCGCATGTGAATGATTTTCGTCTCTTTGTCCCGGTTTTCATGAAGAATGGCGTTCGCGCATATGAAAATGAAAATACCAATTCCCATGGTGAAGGGGCCAAGCATTTTCATTTTATCTGAGTGCAAATGCTGCTCAAAGAAGCGCACCACCACACCACCGTGGTTCCGAAGGACCTGAGTCTCATTCGTTGACAACGTTGTTCCCGCGTCGATGAAATGTTCTTTCTGAGGCCAGTATCCCAGGACAGCCATGACAATTCCGATGATGGAAATGAGCACTCCTAAAATGAGGAAGAAGCCAGATGGGGAATAAAGGCGGATTTTGCCCCGGACAACCACAACATCAGCCCGTGGCCTTCGCCTGACCGGTTTCTTTTCCTGGGTGGTGGGAGTCGGGCTGAGGTTGATGTGGTGCTGGGATCTGGCCGAGTCTTGTCTCTTGAGGGCGGCCAAGCCCGTGATCACACCTCCGGTGGCTATCATAGCTGGGCCTTTTGTTCTGCAAAGAAAGGAGAGAGACAATGATCTCAATAGGTTCCCGGGGTAGGCTCATCAATTCAGCTCAAACTCTGCTTATGCAGTGCTTTTGTTGTATTATTGTCTCACAGGGCTAAATGAGGCAGAAGAATATCTTTTTAATTGTCACAGTTCAGGTTTTGTTGGCTGACTGATGTGAGATTTCTAGAGATTTTTCACTCTCTCTAATTGGATGAGTGTTTCCAGTATTGATGAAATGTGAGTTCAAAGTAATTTTTAATTTAATTAAAATAATGTTATTGCTTATTGTATAATGCAGTTCCCTGGTCTTGGGATGTCTCACACACTGCGTGTGGGTGCACACATAGACAACCACATGCCTTATCATTGATTGTGGTATTTTTGCAATGGAAAAAGGAAAGATACTTAGTAAGCTAAATATAAATGCCAGACACAAAGACAATACATTCCAGAAATGGATGGCTTTAAGACCACTCTTATGAAAGTCATCAGTATATTCTTACTTGCCACATAATCCTCCTCCTTCTCGATTGGTATTCATCTTCCTTAACCTCTCCATTTCCATGGCTATTTGAATGTTCTGGTATGAGTGCCTGAACCCAGGGCCTTTGCCCTAAGCTCTGTTTTTTTCTACGCTAGGCCAGCACTGTACCTCTTGAGTCATGCCTCCACTTTGGCATTTTTCTGGTTAACTAGAAATCAAGTCTTGAGGACTTTTTTGTCCAGGTTGGCTTTGGACTGAGATCTTCAGATCTCAGCCTCCTGAGCAGCTAGGATTGTAGACGTGAGATACTCTCTCCTGGTTTTCCATGGATATGAAACTTTTCTTGAAGCCTCTCTTCTCTGGTCTTTTATTGTACATTCTTGGTTCTACCCTGACCTTGCTAGCTATCTCAACTTTAGCTCTTCTTCTCTGACTGAAAAGTAGACCACTATGCCCCTAGAGGCCTGTTCTTGGCCATCTTCTTCCTTCTAATCTCCCTTGGCATTCATATGCACTCATACAACTTCCATTATTGCCTTTATGATGATGAGTCCCCAGTCTACATTCAGGTCATATCCTGTGTTTCAATTTCATATTTTCAACTGTCCCCTGCAGAGCACATGTACATCTATCTATGCAGCACTAGCAAAGCTAAAGTCACATTCCACCACACCAGAGCCATCCCACTGACTCCTCTGATTTTTTAATGTTGGTGATGGGGTCACTTTGGTCTTTATAATTGTGCTTTATTTCTCCCTTTCTTCTTCCTCTCCTTTATCACGTTCTAAATTCTAGAAGTTTTTACTATATGGTTTCCTCAAAACCACTCCTCAGTTCCAATTCTCTTCTCGGTCCGGTTCAGCGCTTCTAACCCCTATGAGACCATTAGAATAACCTCCCGACTGTCTTGCCAAACTCATTAACTTCCTTGACAATCAAGCTCACATGAAGATGGTAGATTATTTATCCTAAGATACACAGTTGATGTTTAAAGAGTAGGATAATGGAGAAAATTATTTCCTTCCACCCACCAAAGTTTAATCTGAGATTTCAGAGTTTCATCTCTGTTCACTTTAATTTACATGCAACTAAAGCTCATGAGTTTCTTGCTTCTCACTCATGTTCTATGCTGTACTGTTTCTGAGACTATGAGGAATGTCTCAGCATCCTGTTTGAGCCTCCTCTCTGCCCCTCAGTTCCACTTTTCCCATATGGACATTGGCGAGTCATCGCAGCTCATACATCAAAACTTTACAAAACTTTTCCTGGCTGACTCATTTCCCAGACCCCATGCAAGATCTATTGCTCAGAGCATTTTAGCAAGTTTTCTATGGCATTTGACATACATTATATGTCTTAATTCTTCTGGTACTTAAGGTTAACTGTCACATTTAATTAATATTTTTCTTATCTGAATCACTCACTATAGCTCCTTTCATACAGCTAAGTGCTCAAGAAATATTTACAAGGGCTGCGAAGGTGGCTCAGTGGTAGAGTGCTTGCCTTGCATGCCTGAGGCCCTGGGTTTGATTCCTCAGCACCACATAAGCAAAAAGAAAAAAGCTGGAAGTGGCACTGTGGCTCAAGTGGTAGAGCGCTAGCCTTGAGCTGAAGAGCTGAGGGACAGCACCCAGGCCCAGAGTTCAGGCCCCATGACTGGACCTCCCCCCCCCCCCCCCGAAAAAGAAATATTTACAAAATTGCCAAATAAGAGAGTAATTCTTTTCCTAGGATTAGCTGGGATGACTATCGTATTTATTATACTCTCCTAGTTAAAATACGAACAAATAAGATTCATACCCAAACAAAAAGTAACATTTTATGAGTTGGTAAAATGTCTGCCTCATATAATAAATAGTTCTCAAGCTTCCAAATTTGGTTGGTAGGGAAGCAAAGGATGTTTTAAGACTGACAGGGTCTTTGGCAAATTACTGCAAGGGCATGAATTTCATCTTACAGAATTGAGTTCTCTGAATTTCTATTTATGATTTTTGAACAGTGTTTAAATAACAGGGTGGTGGAGAGCATGTGCATTTTTAGCAAGCTAGTGAGTAAATCTAGCCCTCTGTGGAATTATAAGTAGGATTAAAATAGTTTCATGTTGGGAGAACACACTTAGCTTCTCTAGTCTATGAGATTTATCAAAGTGTATATACCACAGCTTAGAACCACTTCCAAATCTGGGCTACAATGAAGCTTAGTGCCAACCTATGTTTTCTAAAGCCCCAAACAGTTTTAAATGCTTAGACTAGACAGAGGCCATCTAACCCAGTTATTTCCATATGGCAGGCTGAGGATTTGATTCGCACTCTTTTAAAATATAGATTTCTGAAAGAAATCAAAGTGAAGGTGAAAACCTTTCATTTGGTTTACAAACGACCACAGTGAATTGCATTCCATACAGATTTCCAGGCTTCCAGCACTTGTGAAAGTATTTCCTACTGGCATTGCCATTTTCCATTCCTGAGGTAGGTAGAGGAAAGGGGGGTTGGAATGGAAGAAAATATTTTAAGAATGAAAGATGAATATAGCAAGATCATAGTTCGAAGCCAGCCCAAATAGAAAAGTCCCCATGAGACTCATATCTCCAATTAACCACTCAAAACTCTATGTGACACTGTGTCTTGCATTACCCTTGAGCACAAAGAGGCTCAAGAACAGCACCCAGGCCCTGAGTTCAAGCCCCACAAGATAAAAAAAGAAAGAAAAGAAAAATAGAGAAGGCAGAGAAAGGCTTTTGTATGAACAAATAAAATAATCCGAGTGGTCCAGACAGGAAGCCGCAGCAGGGGTCAGCTGAGACTGAAAATTTATAGAAAACAAAAGAAAAAGACTGAGAGATGGGGGTTCACAATTCCTTCAGCCAGCCTACTCTGGTCAGCCTCTATAAATGAGCAGATGGATGTCTGAGACCTATGTCTTTCTTTCACTTGGTTCAAGACAATTCAATACTGCAGGAGCCTCTGCTATGAGTGGTGGCTCCAAACTAGATGTTGATGCAAAAGCAAAGGTGAGCAAATGCAAAGCACTGCTTCCAGGACCTTGAGACAGAATGGAGGAACTTAATTTATCCACACAATCCGCACTGAGGGAGCTCCCAACATGAAGACTGCGTGTAGGAAACAGTGCCTTCATGCTAGCCATGACGAGGCAATCAGGTGAGCATCATTTCTGAAGATGTTAAGGGAAAGAAAGCAGGCTGGAGGAAAGGACTATGGCCTGCCTTTGGTTCATAGCTCAGTGCTACCTGAGGCAACTAGGCAAATAAGGCCAGGGAAACAGGGCCAGTGCCTTGGAAGATGCAAAACAACATTGCTAATTGCTTTGATTTCACATTGACCTGTAAAGAAGATCTAAGTAGTGTGGTCAGTCTTATTCCATAGATGAAAGCAATGCCGAGGGACCAATAGAGGAAAACCACATACAGATGTTAGAGACATACAGAACACATTCTTGCCTGGTCTTCTACCCCTCTCCTCTTGACACTGCCCCTGCTTCTTGCAAAAAAACCATTTCCTTGTACTCATTTTGTTAGGCTTTGACTAATTTTTTCTAATGAATTTATACTACTTGCATTTTCCATAGCTTCATTCATTTACCTCAGTTCATTCATTTATAACCACTTGGGTGCCACTAAGTGTGCTTACTTCTGGATTTAGAGGTACATTCTAGTTTCCACTAATGAGGGAAACTCGGCAACCTGTGTTTCTCTGGGTCTGGCTTACTTTACTTAGCATAATTCTCTCTGTCCCTTTCCTTATGAATCATTCAATGTCATGCTTTCCGATGGATGAGTAGAATTCCATTGAGAGAAATAAGGGAAGGATTGGGTGGAAGTGGGGTGAAGATGTTGAAGGGATGATACAGATCAAGATGCGTTGTAGACAGAAAATGCTTTGTTAAATGGCAAAAATGCCAATACATAACCTAAAAATTACAAAAAGAGAAGGAAGAGGTGGGCGTGGGAGGATTGGGTGAGATTAAGTGGTAACATTGATCAAGAGGCATTGTATTCGTATACTGCTCTGTTGAATGGCAACTTCTTTTTACAACTACCTAAAGAAAATAGAAACACAATTTTTAAAATGTTAGGGATAGCTACACTGTTACTAAGAAGCCTAAAGCCACTGTAAAACCCAGATAAGGGAATCCATAGGCATTTGAACCTTTAAACTAAAGCAATTGGTCCAAAGTGCTCAATATATGCAAAATTAACCTAGATCTAAACTGCAAGGTCCTATTTGATTCACCCTACACTTTCACCCCTGTTATTTCTTTCTCTCTGGGGGGATGCTGTATTTTGTGGTTGTTGTTGTGAAGATGTTGGGGATGTAAAGATGCTGTTATCTAACTTCTTATTGGTATAAGTTATTATATTATTCTATTCTGTACTACTCTTGGTCAGGCATTGTTCTAAGTACTTCATGTAGAAACCATAGATTCTCAAAATTCCCTAGGTGGATGTAATACTTATGGGGTCTATTTTGCAGAGAGTTTAGGTACCTTGCCTAGGGTCACACACTGTGGGGTTGGAGTGCTCCAGTCTGTGTTCTTACAAAAGCTGAAATGGGGATAGATCTCCAAATTTGCTTCCACCTGAGATTTTCTTTCTTCCTTTTCTTCTTGTTCTGATTCCTGTTTCTACGCTAACACTAAGTCCTAAGAAACGCTCTTAAAACTACGATGACAGACTACATCTGTCTTCATTTCTCAAATTACAATGACCACTTGAAAAAAGTCAATGGGGATGCATAGGTTTATGATATAGCTTCGCAGGAACATCCAGCCTCTCCAGCTGTCTAGAGTATCTGCTAGCAGAATAGATGTTTAAATAGGATTGAAACATGAGAAATAGAAGGATGGAAATTTAATCAAATTCAGTTCCTGGTTACAAGGAAAACAGAGTCTTGTGGGAAAGAGGTTACAATCAGTACTTAAGATGGGATACACTATTGATGGAGTTAGAAGAATGGTGTAAAAGCTCTTCCATTCTATCAGCCATGATTTCCAAGAAGTGGAGACTGCTCAGGAAGTTTGGCACATCAGTGTGAGTTTGCTATGCAAACATATCCAATTCATCTCTCTTCCTGAGTGTCTCACAAGGCCCCTTATCAGAGGATATTTCATCAACATTTCTCTGGTGCCTGTTATTTTAAATAAAATTGGCATTGTTTTATTTATATATTTTATTTTTTAAATCTGGATGCAGATCCTTCAAAAAAATCAGAATACAAGACTATCTGCCCAAAGGAAGTAAAAATTAATTATGCCTTTAAGACCAAACAAAAACATTACATAAAACTCCATGTGGTCCCCACATATGTGACAGACGGAAATATTTTCTATTCAAGCTACAATAGTTTTAATACTTCCTTCCCAGTAGAGACATTTCAAGCTTTTAGAATGAGGCTTTTAATCTATATCTTTAGCTGAGTTGAAAGAGGAAATTCTTATATAATAGCTCAATCATATTTATTCAGTTGAAGAAATAAGAATACGTCGAAATCATTGGTTCCCCCCCCCCCCTGTAGGTTATGGGGCTTGAACTCTGGGCCTAGGTGCTGTCCTTCAGCTTTTCAGATCAAGGCAAGCACTCTACCATTTGAGCCACAGTGCCACTTCCTGCTTTCTAGTGGTTAGGTGGAAATAAGAGTCTCACAGGCTTGAACCATGATCTTTGGACCTGAACTCCAGAGTAGCTAGGATTATAGGTGTGAGCCATATGTGCCAGGCTGGAAATTATCTTTTAATATATGAAATAATGGTTTTGCATATGGACACAGAAACAGAAAAAGAGGTCTTCTTGGTTCATAACTAGACAATTAACCACCTTGAGCAAGTTATTTTAAACTTATCTCAGTTTGTTCATCCATAAAATGACAAAAGACTTCTTTAATACCCTTTATCTAGACAAACATTTACATAGTATATTCTATGTACCTATCCACATGCATGTAATATATATTAAAGTCTCATGTAAGACGTGGCCAACAAATAATACCTATTATTAATTAAACTATCTTCATTGCTGATATTATTAGTTCTTTTCATTGCTCAGCTAGACAAATTAAAAATATATTTAACTGTGGGTATAGCTAAGTGTAAGAGGACTTGCCTAGCATCTTTGAAGCCATAGGATTTATCTCCAGCATTGAATTAAAAAATATGTGTATATATATTTATATATACATATGTAAATGTAGACATGCTTATTAAGTTAAATAATTAATGGTGGCTCATAGACTTGGAGAATTAGTTACCACTGCAAAATTGTATAGGAACTTGGAGTAAAAAAATTAATGGCAAATGTGCATTTTAGTGACAGAAGCATTAGTATTGGGTAGTTTCAAAGAAGAGTTGAGTTTATATTAGAGATGCTTGGAAGATATAAAAAAGGAATAGAGCTTGCCTTCCTTATTCATTTTGTTTCTTCAGATTTTGAGAATCATCGGGAAAACATTCAAGTCATAAAAACAAAGGAGGAAGATCCAAAGCTATTCATCTGATGCTTTTTACTTATCTTAACACTGCAGGTGGGTCAAATGCAGGAGTAATCTGCTCAATTCTGCAAGCATGTTCTGTTGCCACAGGGATACATGGGCATTACCAGACCACAAAGGAAGGAGGATAGGAGACCTGAGGTGTTGGGCCCTACGGTCAGTACCCTAAAGGTGGTACATTATGATAACTTGCAGAATGTCAATTCTGCGGCAAGGAGCATCACAAGATTACATTTTGAAGAACTTTGTTGGTCTTCCTTGAAGACCAGTATAGCTCTACCATGTTAGAAATGCTGGAACTAAAAGCAAATAACAAAATTCTTAATTAGCAGAATGACAGGACATTACAAATAAAATATGGCTTTTGGGTCAAATATATACTGAGCATTCAGACGAGGTGAGGAGGAATATGAAAAGCAATTGGAAATACATAAGTGTGTTCTTTGTTAGACATGCTTTCAAAACCTGCCGGTCTGACAAACTATAAAATATGGGCCCAAACCAATTATGAGTAGGGTAACAGTGACATGGAACAACTGCTCTCGAAGGACGAAAAGCCATGAAGCCCTGAACACAAAGCCTCCGGGAGACCAAGCAATAGTTCCATAATGAGCTTCAAAAAACACCCTGCTGGGTCTCGGTGGGAGACATGTTCTGCAGGAACAGAAGAAATTAGAAGCTTATTTTCCCCAAAGTAGAAATGTGCTTCCTGCCCCACATCCCATTTCCTCAAATCTGGACAGCATTTTAACAATATCTGTCACATCCTCTGCTCAGCGCATCTCCTGATAGGAAGGTGACTTGAGACTTGTGTAAAGAAGCTACAGCTAAAAGAATCACCAATTTACTAACAAGCAGGAAATTGGCTGAGATGGGACTGGACACAGCATTAAAAACACACATCTGACTTGTGCAGCGGTTTCTCTTTGGCTGGAGGACCTATCTAGTAACTTCACTTAGAGATATGGTCACCACTATGGTTTTGGATTGTAGTCATGGAAATTGAGATTCGAAATAAGTATTAAGATCGCTTGCAAAGATTAATTCCTGGAAAATCCAGAACACACTATGGATATTCCCTTATGACCACAGAAAAGCTGGAGGGCATTAGTAATTTCAACTCTCATTTTTCCTCTCTATCAAATATCCCGTCTGCCAGATTTGCAAGTAACATAGTTGTGTCAGTACTGTGAGAGCTACAGAAGGGCTTATGTTGTTCTTATTTTAAATTTTATGTAGTTATGCAAAGGAGTTAATTCAACAGGTCTGATTGTGAGTACAACACATCGTGATCAATGGATCTTTTATAAGAAGCATCTTTTGACAGAGCAAATCCACCATTTGAGTTAGCCTTGTATTTTGCTATCTTTTAACCTAGTAACATACTATATATTAAATTTCCGTAATCATTTCCAGATTATGGTAGTTAATTTAAGTAGTAAAACATTTTTAAAAAGAACTATAAAAATTGTATATACACATAATATATTCTTCTTAATTCAGTCATAATGAAGAATGAAATCCTATCATCTTCAGGAAAATGAATGGAAGTGGAGGTCATCATGTTAAGAAAAATTAGCCAGACACAAAAAACTTTTTCATGTTTCCTTTCATATGTGGAAGCAAAAACAAAAAAGAAGATTGGAAACTGGATGACAGACTATTAAGGGATGGGAAAGAGATGGGGAGAAAGGAGAGAAGAGGGAGAACCACGGAGACTAGATGAGAAAGTGGATAAAATCAAAACAACATGTGTATTTATATTGAAATGTTGCAGTATTAAAGTGTTACAGTTAACTTGTATAATTAATATGTGTTAATACTTATAATTTAACATGGACATTCACATGTGTACACAAAAGAATGTTTGAAGATATTAACTGCAGTGCTATAAAAAGGATAACAAATTGAAAGCGAGGTAAAGGACCTTCAGCAAAAGTCTGGTTGAATCAATCATGCTATATTTGTATATGGAATATTAGACAAGTAAAGGGATTGATAAATGCTAATGAGAAAAATGTCCTCATCATAATTGATATTTTAGGGCAGACATGAAAAGTAAGACCAAATGATTATGAAATACATGGAGTTTATTAAGATGCTCACTGCAATAATAGAAAAGATAGAATTAAGCCACTGACAAGGCTTACATTTAAGTAGCAAGATTGTTGGTGATTTGTTACAGAACATATACTTCAAAATATGTATCTGTACTAATGAGCTATTTGCAAAGAATACACACAGATTTTATTTCATTTCCACTGGGAGCTCTAATTTAATAGAGGGCAAAAAGAGACATTGAAGTCTAGAAAATAAGAAAAGGCAGATCAATTTGGTGCATATTGGCAAATTAAGTGTTCGTACTAATTTAAGAACAGGTGTAATAAGGCCCTAGAAGCAAAAATTCAAGGCTAGAAAAAATAGAAAATGGAAGCACTAACCAGAAAAGAAAGAGATATGAAATAACATAATACAAAAAGACAGAAAACAATGATGCCTACTTAGGTAACACTCACATTTAGTGGGTGAAGATGAATGAAGTACTAAGGCTAGCACTATGTAATGTAAAGCAATGAGAAATACTAAGCCTTTAGCAGGTTGACTGACTTTCTGTGCACTGGGTCACCTTGACTTATGTCCCAGTTTCCCCACAGCTTTCCTCCAGTCAACTATTGTTAAATCTATCTTCATCCCAGCCCACCAAGATCTTCAGTTGCTCCACCCTTACGATACGGGTTTATAGAGAGGAGCAGGCTTCTTTTTGAGAGCATCTTGCAGTATTAAACTAATCATTCTCATATGCATGCAGCCAGATTCGTCCTGAGAGGAATGTGAGCCGAGGCTCTGAACAGAGTTCTTCCACTTAATGTGATTTGTATTCATCGCCTCATGGAGATGATAGAGCAAGACTGAATTTCATTTAATTTTCACGCTTCAAAATGAAATTGGTTCCACCCCCTCCATTTGTCCTGCTTCCTCCTTGCATGCTGCATGGCCTTGCTTCTGCAGAGACCCACAAGCCATCCAGGGGGTGAGGGTCTAGGTAGCAGGGTCTGAAGGCCGAAGTGGGATGGAGTGCTGACAAGGAAACATCTTTTGCACTCAACGGCTCCCTCACCTCAGGCTCCATCTCAACCGGAAGAAAGATTGGTTATGTCTGACCTTGTTTGAAGGCAAAAGCTGCATGGTATTTTTCAAAAAAAATGAGCTCATGTCAAGGGACCTGAAGTCTCTTATCTCATCAATTCAAATTCCCTTGACCTGAGGTTTTTTTTATGTCTTCAATCTCAATTTGTTTTTCAATCAGAACCAAGTATTAATAGGCTGATAATGATGGGAGTTTGATATGTGAATGGCACTGTTCACATTTTCCATCTTCCTTTGATATCAGTGGCTTCAAATAATGCTCTAAGTATTTTTTTTAGAGTTGTTGGAGTTACATGCTAAAGCCACAGACTTTATTTGTAGATATTTGGAGATCCATCAAACTTTTGTTGGCTTACTCTATAATGGCTCATTAAATCCTTACAACCACCAGGAAAAGGAATCATTAATACACTTTTATACAAATGGGATAAGGGGGAAGGGGAGTGAAATCTGTATGTGAGTAACTGCTCAATCAAGTCTTACAACTTCCAAAGCCACTATATTACTTCCTAACCAGCTGAGTCTTTAAGATGAAAATAAGATACAGAAGGAAGGTGATCAGCCTACTTTTATTTGCAATTAAACTACACACACACACACACATTGGCTTCTTATTTTTTGAGTGGTGACGATGACTCTCTTCTTTCCCTTTCAATTTACATAAGGAAATGAAATCAGCTAATAAAGTAAATCAAATAACCATCCTCATTCTTTCAGAACAATGCTCATAATGGATCCAGATACCTTGATTAGAAAGCAGGGACTCCCACTCATCTCCCTGTAGCTCTGCTTGGATTGCTTCTCATCTATATCAGCAATTAGAACAATTTCTACCTTCTTTACTTTGAGCTGAGGAAGGCATAGGTTTCATCTTAAATTCCTGTAATGTTGTGCACACATTAACATCTAGATGCTTGCCAACCCCCAAGCCTGTGCCAGTGCTGTGTGACTGAATGCAACGGTCCCTGCTTCCACCTGGGATGAGCACCCGAAAGTAGAGAGAAAACCAGAACCAAAAGGGTTGTAGGTAAGATAATGAAAGTATTCATGGGGTACAGTGCAGCCAGAAGGCAGCAATAAGCTATGGGAACATGAAAAGTAAGGGAATGAGCAAAAGAGGTTTCATAAAGAAGGTGAGCCTTTGCTGGCTGCTGGTAGCTCACACCTATAATCCTAGCTACTTGAGCTCTGAGGATGACTGTTTTGAATTCAGCTATGGCAGACATATGAGAGACTCTTATCTTTAATTAATCAGCAAAAAAAAAAAAAAAACCAGAAGTGGAGATGTAATTGAAGCAGCAGAATGACCTCATTGAAAAAAAAAAAAAAAGCCAAGTGGAAGTGTGAGATTCTGAGTTCAAGATTCAGTTCCAATACACACAGAAAAGAAGGAAGGAAGGAAGGAAGGAAGGAAGGAAGGAAGGAAGGAAGGAAAGAAGGAAGGAAGGAAGGGAAGAAGGAAGGAAGAAAGGAAGGAAGGAAGAAAGGAAGGAATGAAGAAAAGAGGGGGAAGGGAGAGAGGGAGGGAGAAAGGAAAAAGGTGTACTTCAGCTCATTTCAAAACAGAGAAGAAAAGTACAGAGGAAGAGAAAGTCCCTCCCCTAACGTGGAAAACAGAGGAGCTAGAGATGACCTCCCTGGATTCAGACTGGTTGCGGTTTAGACTTTAGAAGCACAGTGTTCTTCCAGCAATCCCCAAGCAGAAGATGGGAGTCCAGTGGTAAATGCTGTAGGTTTTGCTTGAAGGGCATGCCAGGCATCATTACAGCCCCACCACCCACCCCTGTATGCTTAGTCTATGATATCAGGACAGTCATTTCTTTCCATCGAATGAGTCTTCTTCAGAAAAGTGGGGGAGGAAAAACTACCTATCCCATTGAAGCTTAGAGACAGTAATTTCCTCAGTGTCACACACAAAGAATTGGAGCAGGGTTTCATAACACATCATTTAGCCGAAAGAGCTCGTGATTTCTCCTCCACTGCATTGTACATTAATGGGAATAGAATTGGGAGAAGGAAGCATAGTTGAAAATGTTGAGAGAAAACAGAAAGGAGGAGAAGGAAGTTTATGATTGTGAATTTAGAACTCAGTGGGGGGAAATATGCTATTTAAAGAAAGAAATCCACAGTGTTATTCAAAGAAAGAAATAATAAGCATCTCTAACCTATGTGGCTCTGTGCCAGACTCTCCATAACTTGCAACAGTTGTTGGGGACAAATGAGTTTACATTCTCACCTTTGCAAACACCCACTTGTCTCAAAACTGTATGTGAGACTTTCTCCAAAGCCTTCAAACAAAATCAAACATACATACCACCCAATGTACAAAGGTCAGATACTGCAGAAAGCCAATAATAGAAGCAACACATAATCTATGTAATTTCTTGTGTATCTTTTCTTAATTGGAGGCATAATTTCTGCTGCTTTATCTCTCTTTTTTTGCAATAGATTAGAACACCTATTTCCAAAGCTAAGAGGATATTAAAAATAACCTTTGTCACCCAGAACTCATTAATAATATTTTCAAATCCATTCCATTTAAAAATTTCATGTTTCTCCTAAGTTCATGTAAGTAGTATATCAAAAGGAAGTATAGCATTAACAAAAAGATTTCACCTGTTAGTCATGTTTAAAAGATTTTTCTCTTTACGGTAATTTGGCAACACATTCTTATTTTTAACCCTTCATTATTTTTGCACAATAATTTGCCAACTGAATTTGGGTACACTCAAATAAAAGAGTATGTATAATCAATTTTTAAATGGAGAAACTCATTTGATGACAGGAAGAAATGTTCGGTAACTATTTCAGTTGCATAAGAAAACGAGACAGTAAACATGTTATATATTTAATATTTACACATGCACACACAGGCATCAATGAAGATGGCTGAAGAATAGATACCAAAATGTATACATATGCATGTACACACATACACATATACAGTCATACATGGACACACATACACACACATACATACATGGCTGGAGAGTAGACAGCACAAGGTTCACAGCTTTCTGTATACAACAACACAAATGCCCTTATTGTAACCACAGGTGTGCAAAGAAAAGATCTTAATCACCAATGTGGGCATTATGAGGATGTGAGCCTTAGGAAGATTTTAAAGTGATAAGGCCCCACCCAAATGAGTTGGATTTATGTCTCTGTGAAAGGTGTTTCATGCAGCATTTGTCCCTTCTACCTTCTGCCATGTGAGGACACAATGACATGGCAGCAGCTTGAAAGCTGAGAGCAGTCCTTTCCAGACAGCAAATCTGCCAGCATGTCTCATTCTTGGCTATCTCTACCTCCAGAGATGTGAGAAATAAATTTCTGTTGGTTATAAATCACTCCAGCTATAATATTTTGTTCTACCACTCGGTAAATGTCTTTTGGTTGAACGTTGAATCATCTGGCTAATGAAGCCAAAAGAAATTTAAATAGCTGACCCTACCAAGATCCCCTTTTGTGATAGTTCCTACTTATTACACTGATACACAATGATATCACATGACTTATAGGCGGATTGTTCTAACCTGAAGGGATTGTCCACTGTGACTCAGTATCTGTCCAGAAAAGGGGACAATCCCAAATCTTTCTAGCGCTGTAAAGCCTGTCATTTTACTTAATATTTCATTTGTTCATGGCTAAATGCACCTTGAACTGACTAAAGTTTTGTGTTAACTCTATCCTTAATCTCTGTAACCTTCAGGTAATTAATTTATGACTTCAGGTTTTTATTTACAAAGTAGGGATATTTACCTTTCTTTCCTCATAGGTTGCTATGAGTTCGATTGAGTTTAAAGATTTTACAAATGACACATTAGTAGAATTAAAATTAGCAAATAGTAAAAACTTCAGCTTTGGGATACTTTCTGTTTATGATGTCTCTAGAGAACAAAGGGTACAATAAAATTTATATTCACCTCTCAGAATAAAAGTCTTTTTGACTTTCCTTATTATAGATGGAAATATGTCTAAACTATAATACTTACAATGGAATAGTTCATTCCAGACTCCTCAAGCAGTATTAAATGTTAATCTAATTTTCTCTTCATGACTCAGAGTTGTTTTGCTTTGCTCTGAAAATACATATCAACAATGACATGGTTTTGTGTAATACTCTGATGGCTGTAAGCAAAGGAAAAATATTACTGAAGAAGCTTCTGATCAAGAACAGGAAATTGGGTGGAATTTAGTGGTAGACCACATGATTAACATGGTGAAGCCCTGAGTTTAATCTTTCTAGCACAGGCTCATGCACGTGTGTGCGCACACACACACACACACATGCACAAATACACAAAGAGAGAAATATATGTGTATACACACACGTGCACACAGAATAGGAAATAACTTTAAAAAGCATAATCATACCACCAAACCAATATGGTCAGAGTGTTTATATAAGCAAAGTTCTACAAAAATCCAGAAAGTTCAATAGGCCAATACCACCATCAGAACTGCAACTGATATTCTCTGTCCAGTTCTTGTTTGAGGGTTCTAATTTTCTGGGAGCCTAGAAATAATATAAACAAGTAGGTTTGTTGAAACCATGTGCAAATTAAGAGCAAACAAAACTGGACTGAAGACTGTGGGAATATACTTATCTAACCCTTGTTTTGATTTTTTAGTGTACCTATTTCCTGTTAGTTGTCTGTTTGGGGTGAGAAAAAGTCTGCAAATTGCTGTTGAATATAGTTATCATGCTGGATTAGCCTCTAAGCAATGAAAGGGCTTAAATATATGTGTGTATATATGTATGTTGTAGTAAGAGTATAATATAAAGATTCTACATTTTACATTCCACATTTTGCCATAAAGAATCCTTTCCTTTCCTTCAGGGCTTACTGATATTTTTAATTTCTTCCCTTAAAAGATATTTTCACCGTACACTCTTTCATACAACCCCAACTAACCTTCTCGAATGAGTATGCTAGGTCTCTGACTTTCTGTCCTTTATAGTCCAAGGGGGTAGGTTTAGAAATTTAGTATGTTAAAGGCCTCAGAAACAGTATATATGGGGCATGGAAATATTCCTCCAACCACATCCATGTATTTGTTGTGTACGTGTTTCTTCTGTGTCTCCTTGATTAGATTACAAAATCTATTGAAGTATTTCTGTTCATAAATCCCTAGCGTAGTGTTTAAAACAGTATGCTGTCAGATAATATTTAGTGAAAGAAGGTAGAATCCCAAGAAATGACCTTGGCTAAATGATGTAGCAAAGATCATTGATTTCTCAGGAATTTGGGCTCTCGGGAAGTTAATGGCATGCACACACTATTGTACAGCATTATGTCCCTTTGAGGGATTATTGTAGTGTTATTTGTAAGTATCAATAATGGAAATCTATCACCTTTACTACAATCAGTTGAAATTTAAAGTAATAATAATTGGTAATAATAACAATAATAATACTCTGAATTAACTTTTGTCCTGGGTTTTAAAATATTTCATATGACAAATATTTTCCAGATAATGTGATTGTTTTTCTTTTTATATTTCCATGTCATAATTATATTGATTCTACTGAAACTTTTATATAGCAAGTAGAGTTTTACTTGTTTCTTAGTAGTAAATTAAGTCCAACACTTTTTTCTATACTAATTGTCACTGTGATCGCTCTGCAAATATAAAGTAAGTAATCCTGTAGGAAAACAGAGACCAGTAGCAAGCCATCTTCATCAGCTAGCTGAGTAGAATTGCAGTGTGAAGATTTTCAGCTCCTACTTGGAAGAGGGAAGTTGACAGTCTACACAGAAGATGTTCAAAAGCTTAAAGGCAGCAAAAGAAAAGTCCCGTCTCTTCTAGAAATACAAAGAGTTCAGTGTTGCTGGATGAAACTGGAGAGGTGGGCAAGGGGCTGCTCAGGTAGTTCACATAAGAACTGTGTGATTTGTTAACCGTATTTGAGCAATGCCAACAACTGAACTGAAACTCAATGGCAGCATTGAGAAAAATGGAGCACAAAGTTGAAGAATGGAATGGAGATGAAGACTTAGTGGTGATGGTGGTTTGAACTAGGGTTTTGTCAGGAGGCGATCGAAGGAACAGGATGCAGTGAAATAATTCTATAGAAAGGATAAGGGAGGAGGAGGCAGGATACTTCCAGATCTTTGGTAGAGGGATGGTCGTGACATTCACTGGGATGGGAAAGAGTGAAAGGAAGAGGATGTGCTGGGAAAGACCACAAAACAATGGAGTGCAGCAACAGAAAAGAGTTCAGGTGTGGGCTGGCCACATGTGAGATGCCTATCAATGGAGAAGTAATGAAGTCACTGGCTCTAGTGCATAAAGCAAGGGTTGCCTACTTGATGCCTTCACTTTGATATCTCATGAGCATCTCAATGGCAAATATTAGCAGACAAAAGAGGGCTATACTGGAATACAAATTTCAGGGACATCAGTGGACATTCCATATATAAAATGGTAATTACCTAAACTCTTTGGTCTGACTCTAAGAAAAAAAACCCCACAGATGTGATGGAATGTAAATGAAGTACTGTTGGTATTTGATTTTGAAGTTTCCTGCATGGATCATTCTGCAAACTAAATCCTCTGATGACAACCCCTCCCAAGTAATTTACATGCATGTATATTTTAGAGAGGAAAAGTTATAAATATGTGTTCATTTCTCACTGACTGCAGAATTAATCAAATATAAAAGTTTTACACTATTAAGATGTGTATCTTCCCATTAAAAATAGAGCACTTAAAATCATTTTTTCCCTATATATTGCAGAATCTTAATGGAAAAAATATGCCTCCAGATCTTTTGAGAATGGCAAATTATTAGGTAATTTCTAAACCAATATTCAGTAATGAACCTTACTCTCTTACATGAACAATTCATTCCTAAAGGTATTTCGTGGGGCTGAGCGAGGTAGGAATCTGCTGAATAATAAGAGAATCCTGGGGATGGAGAAATAGGGTTTCAGAGCCTGGCTGGCATGAGGAGAGGGTTAACAAATACATGGTGCCAACCACATTGTCAAAGTCTGAGCAGGTTAAAGAGGGAATTTGCATATGGAGGGAGTCAGGCATCCATTTTCTGAGGACTGAACAAGGAACACTGTAACAAGGGGCTGTGGGCCAGTACAACATGGTAGAGCCTGCTATAAGGTGTGAGACTCCCTGAGGGGACAAGGTAATCTTAAGTGGATGTGAAGAAAGGCTTGGCAGGCTGAGGAGAAGGGAGTGGTCCTGCACAGTGGCCCAGCAGGAGGACTGATAATGAGGACAGAGACAGGTGAGATGAGAACTGCAGAGAAGAAGCATTGTTCCCAGGTTAAGAATGCCTACGAGGAGTAACACCATCCAGATAGCAATGAGCACATCTGTCATTCAGATTTTGGTTGTAAAAGACCATTCTTCACTAACAGGAGTCAGGCTTCTGGGAGAAACAGCTCACGTCAGAGCTGGACTAGGGAAAGAACAAGAAAGAACAACTGTGTAAAAGAGGCAAGGAGATGCTTTGAGGGATGAGGTCCATCCAAAGGACACTGAATCCAGCATCTCATGTAGCCAGATGGTATAACTGAATAATAATGATAGTATCAAATAATGATAGTATCAAATTATTACCCATTAAACCATGAGAACATAATAATACAAAGTAACAAATATATAAATTAAAAGTTTAATAAGGAATGAGATATCTGGGTCAATTCAAAGTACTCCCTCTTGAAACAGTGATTTGTTAAAAGTGAGGAAAAATGTGAACCTTGTCAATAGCTGTCACTCTAAATCAAATGATCAAAGTGACCACTATTATTCTAAAACCATCCACTTGCCAACTGAAAGAAAACATAGAGCTACTTCTGTGAAAGTCCTGTCCAAACTGAATCTAACAAGGAAGCATCAGACAAACCCTCATGAAGAGACGTTCGAAATTTCAAATGACCTTTCAATGTCATGAAGTCAAGATACGACTGGGGAACTACTTTAGATTTAATGACTGGAAGAAGAAACAACTATTAAATATGACTCTGGATCGCAATGTTTTTCTGCAAATATTATTGGGGACAATTAGCAAAACTTGAATAGAAGTCTTAAGGTTGAATAATAGTAAATATCCAATATCAGTATTTGGAATGTAAAGGATTTTTTTCTTTTTCTCTTTTTGGTCGGTTATGGGGCTTGAACTCTGGGCTTGGGCACTGTCCCTGTGCTCTTTAGCTCAAGGCGAGCGCTCTACCGCTTGAGCCACAGCACCACTTCCAGTTTTCTAGTGGTTTTTATTGGAGATAAGAGTCTCATGGACTTTCCTGCCCGGGCTGGCTTTGAACCTCGATTCTCAGATCTCAGCCTCCTGGGTAGCTAGGATTACAGGCGTGAGCCACCGGCGCCTGGCTAAACGAATTCTTTATAAGAAATACATGTACACGAAAGTCTTTGGCAGCAAGGGCAAGTTTGAACTTCTTCAAAAATAGTTATTTGTATTACATGTGCAAAATTTCTGTAAGCATGACATTGAAATAAACCAAGAAACATTTTTTAAAAGTGGCATTGAGCCAAGCACTGGTGGCTCATGCCTGTAATCCTAGCTATTCAGGAGGCTGAGATCTGTGAATCACAGTTTGAAGCCAGCTGGGCCAGAAAATCCATGAGACTCTTATCTCCAGTTAACCACCCAAAAAGCCAGAAGTGGGGCTGTGGCTCAAATGGTAGAGTGCTAGCCCTGAACAAAATAGCTTAGGGACAGTGCTCAGGTCCTGAGTTCAAGCCCACAGCACACATGCACACACCATAATGGCACTGAGTTGTATGTCAGCACACATCCTAAGCAAATGACTGTGATCACTTACTAGTTGAACCAACCTCAATGTCTGTGTGAGATGCTATTATTAGTTTTCTAAAACTTCCACTTAAGGCAGAGGACCTTTGTATAATAGCTATATTTACAATTCTCTGTGGCTTCTCTGGAACAACAAGGTTGCTAATAACTTATTCCTAATTAAATAAGAAGGTCGTGGTCCCCAAATTCAATCTTACTGCAATTAAGACATAAGTTCATTAACATTACACTTGAGCTTTGGAAGTAATCATTTTTGCCTGATTATCATGTAGCTTTGTTTAAACAAGAGACCTGACAACTGCACAGAAGCAATGTTTCATTTGTGCATGGATTCTAAATACTATAAGATGATGATATCGTATGAAATCCTTCCACTAAGCAGACTTACTAAGATGATTATTAGACATTTTCCCCAAAATTTGAGGTTTCTCTTTGCATGGTTCTTTCTACATTTAAGCAATTGCTATGCATTTCCTTTAAATGAAAATGTTCTGGAAAATGCTCATGATTACCATGAGCTCATTTGGATCGAAATGGTATCTTCTTAAATGGAAAGTTAATGTCATATCGTGCTACAGATTTTTTAAAAATCCATTTGAATTTTTGTCAGCCTTTTTGTTGTCTCTTTCTGGATAGTGAGATGAGAGTAAAGCCAAAACTATGAGGTTGGTCTTCAAACCCTCTCTGTACCATCTGGACCACACAGGGAATTTCTGCTCACAGAGAACTCATAAAGGGACTCTGATTATAGGAACATCCAAAAGTCTGTCCAGGAGATAAGATAAAGCTCAATTTCACAACTTCACTCAAGCACATTTATTTTAGTTTCAAAATAAATGGTATTCAACCCAACACGTTATTTTAAGTAACTGTAATATATAGTTTTTCTGTTACAGCCATATTATATAAACTGTAATAAATATGATAAAACTTCCAGAAACTAAATTTTAACTTCGCTACATCTTTGATATTTGAATATCACAATCTACTTCCAGAAGGGTATCCACTGTTTCTGCTTGCATAATGAATTAAAGTGGGAGAAAAAGAGAGAGAGGAAGAAGGAGGAAGAGGAGGAGGAGGAATGGGGACAGAGAGAACTTTTTACATATAAGGAATGATTCCATACAGAAAAGTTGCATCACTACATGGTAGTTTTCTATAATTAATGCTGGCCTCCCAAATGCTAGGTCACCAGCTTTAGGGATGAATTATTCCCCTCTAACCACTCATGAGATACTAAAATACTTTATATTATATGAGTAACAATCAAGGGCATAAAAACCCTGTCTGAAGCAATTGCTGTCCATCAATTCTTTGGCCTTGAGCCAATTCTGCCATGGATAGAATGTGGAGATACAAGACTAAGTAGAACTCAGCAAGGGAGGTGCCTTGGACTTTCCTCCCAAAAGCCTGGCAGATCCCAGTTAGCTGTCTAATGTGATAAACTTGTATAAAGGCACTTGGAAGGCTCAGGAGTCCAATCTGTCTTGGGGTCATTTATTTAAACTATTTCTGACTTCCCAAAATTGTTTATTTCATGTGCAGGAAGGTATGCTAGTTTGGAGGGTGAAATATAAATAACCACTTAAATAGTAAAATTTAAAAATAGACTTTAAGGCATCATGTGTCAGTTCAGGCCTTATGGGAAGCAGATGTCAAGACAGAATTAGACATAGGGGATGTTTGGAGGAAATTTCAGGGATAGATGAAGATTAGCGGGTGGAAGGATAAGCAGAGGAAAGCCCTACTTTCAAGGCTTGATATCTATGCAACAAAGAATAAGAGGAGGAGAAGAAACATCCGATATACAGGGCTCTGAGAAAATATCAAACAAGAACCCTTTTGCATTGTTGGTGGGAGTGTAAACTTGAACAACTGCTCTTGAAAGCAGTATGGAGGTTCCTCAAAAGATTACACATTGAACTCCCCTATGACCTAGCAATTCCACTTCTGGGCATTATCCAAATGATCACAAACATGGCCATACTAAAGCTACCAGCACCATTATGTTTATCGCAGCATTATTCACCATAGCTAAGAGACGGAACCAACCCAGATGCCCCTCAGTGGATGAATGGATCAAGAAAATGCGACACACACATGAGCACGTGTGTGTGTGCACGCACATGCACGCACGCACACACACACACTCGCTCACACACACACACACACAAAATGGAATTGTATGCTTCCATCACAAAGAATGACACCGCCCCATTTGTTCATTTGTTAGGAAATGGACAGACTTGGAAAAAAATCCTATTAAGTGAACTAAGCCAGACCCAAAGACATATAGGTCACATGGTTTCCCTTATTTGCAATAATTAGTATATGTCTAGAATAATCTTATCAAATGAGCAGAAAAGCTCAAAAGCTATGTACATATGACCCTATAAGATGATGCTAAGCGAAATGAACCCCAAGATATGGGCACAAGAGGTTTTTCTTTGTTGTTGTTTTTAATGTACTATGTGGGTTTTTTTGTTTCTTTTGTTTGTTCTTCCCCCTATTGTCACTGTATTTGATTTTGGTACCCTGCATCTTGTATATACATTTATCTAATTTGGAGAGGGGAAGGGGAATAACAAAATGTTGAAACAAGGACACAGGATGACCCATTGCAACAATGATACCCACAAGACACTACATTGAAAATGAACTTTACAACTTCCAGGGGTGGGGAGGAATAAGGGAGATGGGGGAGGGAAGGGATAGTAGGAGAAAAACAAAAGAAGGGGTAACAATGATCAACAAGCAATGTACTCTTATGTTACTCATATAACTGTAACCCCTCTGTACAATAAAATAGAATTTAAAAAACAAAAAAACCTAGGCCATTGGATTAGAAAGAATAATAATATGTCATCTGCAGGAAATGGATGGACCTAGTGTTAAGTGAGGTAAGCCTGGCTCAGAGAGACAAATGGTGCATTTTTTTCTCTCATATGCATGTTAGATGTAATATACACTGGAATATTATAAATTGTGCAGGATTATAGACACACACAGTGAGACCAAAGAGGCTACTCTTAAGGGAGAATCACAAAGGTGCATGCCTTATATAAATATATATATATATATGCATATATATATATATCGAAATGAACTTGAAGATATGGAAGCAAGGGATCTTTGTTGTTGTTTCTGTTTTCTTCTCTTTCTGTGTGGTTTGTGTATCTATCGTTGGGAAGTGAGGGGACAGAGAACTCAAGGGATAAAGGGTGAAAAAGTGCAGCAGTGAAACTCACTGGACACCTAGGAAAGTGAACTATACAACTCATGGGTAGAGGTGAGAGGGAGGGACTGGGAAGGAATAAGAGAAAGGAAGATACTCATTACCTGACTTATATAACTGTAATCCCTCTGTACATCACCTTTACAGTAACAATAAAGCAAATTGGGAAAATGGGCTAATGGAGCAATCAGCATGAGTTCCAATGGGCCAGGTCTTAGTACCTCACCATGCTCTGTCACTGGACAGGAGCAGTCCAGGGATGGTGAAGCCTGTGGGAATGTGCGAGTGGATAAGATGACATGACACAGGAAGAAAGTGAGAGCAAGGACCAGAGAGTGAGACAGTGATGGGAGAAAGATCTGGGAACAAGAACTCTTCAAAGACAAGCTGCTCCAGGGATGTACTTCCTTCAACTTCCCCCTATCTCCTTATAAGCTGTTCAGATGTCAGTTCAGCAGTCTTCCAATCCATGAACGTGAACCATGAAGGTCATGAACCCATTCTCTTTCCTAAATTTTGTAAATGCAATCTGTATCTCCTCACCATAACAATTCTGCTATAGCAAGATCCTTCCCAAAATGCAAAGCAATTATTAATCCTACTGCTGAACATGTGTGATATTTCACAATCTTGTTCCTGCACCACATTCAAAAATGAACTGTATCTCTGGATGAAAGAAAATATTAGGTTAGATTTCTTCCAATTAATTTTGCTTCTATCACTGTATTTCAGAAGGTGCTTAGAATACATTTGAGCATTTTCAGCTGCCAGGTCAAGTTTCTCTGCTTTTCCCACCCCCTCATCCACACAGGCTTATTACAGCACCATGAGACTTTCAGAATACAATTATAATTTCAAGAGCCTTTACGTTATGTAATGGAGTCTTCGTTTTATATGAAAAGAAAAGGAATGTTACATTAAAATCAGATACAGTGTCCTCAAAACCAAAAATACGAGATTATAAATTCTTTCAGGCTTACATTTAACATTTAATAGAGGGGAAATAAAGAGCCTGTCATGAGGTTTTTAAAGGAAATTTTTGCTACAAAAGACAGTTTTAAAACACATAGATCAACCATCAAGTTAGCAAATGAGGCTTAAGGGGTACTAAGGTATTTCAAGTCAGTATGATCCATTCTATAAGCCTTAAAGGAAACAAGACCATTAATTGAGATGGACAATTAAGGATTGGTTATTTGTTGGAGACAAAAAAAAATTTTGGCAATAAAGCCAACAAAGTAAAACTGAAAACTCAAAGATCTAAGAGATTTTCCCGTTGTTGTTTGGAATTTAATACATATATACAAAGTTTGTATCCATGTGCCTGGAAAAAATAAAAAATAAGCTGTGAGAAACAACCAAAGCACAAAACTACTACAGAAGTGTGATTTAAATAATCATAATTCTAAATATTTCTAAAGTGAAACATAGAATGGTCCGTGCTTTTCTTCTGTAAAAATACATTATCAAAGATTCTTACCATTTTAATCCAAATTCTGTAATTTTAAGCATATAATTCTTTTTCCAATAATCAACTCTGTAAATGAAGAATTTAAGGTTAAAACAGACCTACCTTTGTGATCTTTCATATACCTTTTCTGTTCCTTAAATATTCTTTGACATCTGATTTGCAATATAAATGATCTACTTTTTCTCTATTGATCAGAATTAATAATGAAGAACCCATTAATTAATACACTATCTAGAATTTACTTGGAACGAACGTGTTATCTTCTCTGGTCATACATTCTTTTTTCTTCTTCTTCTTCTTCTTTTTTTTTTTTTTTGCCAGTCCTGGGGCTTGAATTCAGCACCTAAGCACTGTTCCCGAGCTTATTTTTGCTCAAGGTTCGCACTCTGCCACTTGAGCAACAGTGCCACTTCTGGTTTTTTCTGTTTATGTGGTACTGAAGAATTGAATCCAGGGCTTCATGCATGCTAGGCAAGCACTCTACCACTAGGCCACATTCCCAGCTCTGGTCACACATTCTTTTCTGAACATCTGATAAATAGATCTATAATCTACTGTCATTAAATGGCTTCTTCTGAATGCCTTGTTACATTTATCAGTAGAGCTCAATTTAGCAGCTGGTTGTCCTTAATGCAGTTGCATGTCAGGTACTTCTCAGGATAGAAGGGACTGTGATCATCGATCCATTTCCCAAGTGGTTATTACCTGGTATTGCTGCTCTTAGAGCTACACAGAGATATAGGATTGTCAGTATGGAAATAACACTTGATTAAGCCACTGCAGATTCAGAGACCAGAGTGAAGTAATTAGGAGGAACATATAAAATTTATGTGAAAAAGACCTTGGCAATAGGGGAAAAAGATGAAGAAGACTTGTATGTGTGCATATGCATGTATGTGTATGCATTTATAATAGCAAGATGTGTAAATAATATTTTACTTTATCAAATAGTATATACTTTATTGGGTTTTTCTTTGTGACAAAGGTTCACTAATAGGAGGCCAAGCTGGCCTCATATTCATAGATCCTTATGCCTCAGCCTCCAGAGTGATGGGATTAAAAGCATGTACACTCATCCAGTTCTAACATAGTTACTTTTAATAAACTCTGTATAGCAACTTTCAGTAAAGTTATCTGCTTAAGAATAAATCCCTATAAATATGTAAAGTGATACATTAATTGTAGCTTTGTACTCTTTTCATTTACATCTACGAAATGTCTAGCTTTTTTTCACTTTCTACTTAACAGACTCCCATTTTCCATGCACAGTGTGAGTTTTTTATTAGATATAGAGTATTTCAATTTTTATTACTTGAAAATTGTGTTTATTTTAATGTTGTAATCATTTTAATTATTTTAAGCATTTAAGCTTTCCCTTATTTATCCTGGAAAATATTATTTTTGCCTAATGCCTCATTTGCTTATTATATGAATTCCTCTGATGGCAAATTAGAATTTTCCCATTAAAGCAGTTCAGAAATTATTACTTTTGAGTTTTTTATTCATAGTGATAAACCAAAAATCATTCATTATCTTTGTAAAAACAAAATAGCTCTCAATATGCAGAGCTTAAAACTCCTATGAAGAAAAACTATTATAGTCAAATTTGAAACACAATGGCAGAGACAATAACAATTTATGTGACAGGCAATGCCATATTATTCAAAATGTTCTTTAACGTCAATGGCTGCTGGATGCTGGTGGCTAACTCCTGTTATGCTAGCTGCTCAAGAGGCTGATATCTGAGGACTGTTGCTCAAAGCCATCCCTGGAAGGAGTATTTGTGAGACTCTTATCTCCAATTAACCAGAAAAAAAGCCAGAAATAGAGCTGTGGTTCAAGTAGTAGAGGACTAGTCTTGAGCAAAAAAGTTCAGGGAAAGCACTCATCCCTAAATTCAAGCCCTAGGACCAGCACAAAGATGTAAATTAACAAATGAAGTGAAAGAAGTGAATTAATAAATGGTTAGAAAAAAAAGGAAAAATAAGCTAGGAACAGGTAATTTAGAATGAAGAAAAACTGAGAAAGTTCATAACCACATATGTACAAAATATCATATTAGTACAGAAATTCTAAGTCAAGCAGGTGAGTTATCAATTTCCTGACTATCAAATTTACACACTTAAAAATTGTTAAGACTGGAATGGAAATGTGTGGAATAAGTGTGAAGCTGGCAGGAGGATGGGAGCAAACTCAGAAAAGCTTTGAGGTGCTCAAGCCTTGCAAATTCATGAACCCTCAGACCTCATGAGTGTTTCTAGGCATTTAGTATAAAAATGTATTTAGACAGGTGCATGAAAATATATGTGCCAGAATATCTGATTGGGAAACTATTTAATTTAGTAAGAAAAATAGAAACAATGGAAACTATCCATAGTGGAAATCAATTAAATGACTTATGGATCAGCAGAACAATACAGTACTGTGAGGTCGATAAAAATAGTAATTTTGTTGACACAAAAAGATGCCAGATAAGTGAATGAAAAAGCAAGATTTTGAACACATGGCTATGGGAGGTGGCATTCTGATATCTTTGCTAGAAATGCTGAATAATATATAACATAGTGACAGCAAAAAGGTTGAACTGAAACAAAAGAAGATGTCCCTATTCCTGCGTATTTACAGAAATGAATAAGAACTTCGAGGAAAAAAGAAAACTTTCAACTGGTGTTAAAGCTCAAGGAAATTTCAGACCTGGTACAGGTCCCATCCGTTGATGACTAGTTTTGTTTATTCATTTATGTTGTCTGAGATTTGGGTTTTTGGTGGGTTTTTTTGTTTTGTTTTTTGCTTTCTTTCTTTTTTTTTTTTTTTTTTTTTTTGCTTCTTTAACATCAGTATGGATCAGGTAGTGAGAGGGAGACCACACAAGGTCAACTAATGGATTTGGTATCCTAGCATAAAATTTAGGAACTAAAAGAGCAGTCAGGCTGAGAGGTGTCAGGAAAATTTTAATCATTGGTTCAGCAAAGGGACAAGGAAGCCTACCTCTGCCTGGAGTTCCAACTCTATGACTAGACAGAGTCCAATTTTTTTCATGATATATATAAATCTTAAGAAACTGTACTAGAAAAACTGATCTGGGATTAGTGAAATCCTTACAGAAGGAAAAATAAAATATGTTCTTGGAACAGCCATAACTCGGGGCTCAAAGAAGGAACAAGTTCTAGTTAAATATGAACTGATTTGAAAAAAACAAAACCAAAAATGAATTTAAAAAATGAAAAAGTATGGTTACTAAATTCATTCTGAATTTAGTTAGTCTCTAAACAGTATGCTTAGTAACCCCAAGAACTAGAGATCAGCACAAATCTTTAATGAAAAAAGTACTTGATGCTATGCTTCAGTTACAGGAAACTGAATGATAAAAGAAAAAATGAGATAGGAAAAGCAGAAAGGGCCTGAGAACATGCAAATGATTAAATAGCAAAATGAATTTTCTATACAATATAGATGATGAATTCAGGACAATAGAAGCAAGGAGACGGAAAATAGTAGGCAACAATAATGAGAAGACTGGGAAGAAATAATCAGAATTAAATTGCTGCAAAGTCTCTGTATTAGTTTGAAGGAAAGTAGTAACGTGGAATGACTTGAACTGTAGACTGCTCAGCCAAGAACACATATTTAGAGATACCCACGAAAGTAAAAATAGAACAGTATTTTTGCTTTTATAGTTATAAAATACAAAACTTTTAAAAGTAGCAAAAAGAAAAACATTGAAAACATATGAATAGGCAACCAGTGCAATAAAGCAACATATAAATAACCTCTAAACCATTAAATAAGAAGGCAGGGATGAAGCCAAATGTGTCAGTGATCATAATAAAGTCAAACAGATGCAGAAAAAAAAACAGTGATTTGAAGACTGAGTTTGAAAAGAAGCACATATTTTGGAACAGAAATGACACAGTATAAAAGAAAGCTAATATAGCAATATTAATGTCCTACATTATAAAGGGTAACCAAGGGCTACTATACAATGGCAAAGTGACGATTCAATATAATTTAATAATATAATAATTATTAAACTGTATTCACCCAATAACTTGAGTTCAATCTATGAAAAAGAAAGTATATATTGCTCAAAATTGATTCTTGCAAAATGTAAATTCCACATTTGTAATTACTGGTCAATTTGAACTAACTCATTCTTTAGTTGTTACTAAGGCATTACACAGAAGGTTACAAGTCAGGTAATGAGTACAATTCTACTTCCAAGTATAAATCCCAGTGAAATATGGGTAAGCAACATCTCTGGAGCAAAAGATTGTTGCTGATTTTTATTTACCTATTTATCCTTTTCTAAATTCTCCAGTTTGGATTTATACAGGTATTATTCTCATAAACCATCTCCTTCCAAAAACAACAACAACAACAACATGGTAACAACAAACAAACTTGCTTTCTTGTCTCAGCAAGTTTTATTCTTTATAACCTTTCTCTCACCAATTTGGAAATAGAATTAGTCAAATCCAAAAGAAATCTGAAGAATTTCTCAAAGTTCCAATAAAAAAAATGTGAGTGAAAAAAGTACATAAACTGTTGCCAAAGATTTTCCTTACCAGGAACTTTTGTAAAATAGCTATTACAGACAAGAAATGGCTAACCTTGGGTCCCATAAAGGTAGAAAATATTAATAAAATAAATAACAAAGACTGAAAAAAGTAGAAGGGAAATGTAAAAGTTTGCTATTTTAAAACAACAAAAAATCAAAGTGTTGATTCTGCGGACAGGTTCAAACTAAAGTATATCTGATGATGCTTTTGAAAATGATTTCAACATCAAATGTCCCTTTCCTCATTTTCATAGTTATTCCAGAAAGGAAACTGGAAATGCAGACAGTTGGTGAGTCTTTAAAGTGACCAGGGCAAGCTGGATTTCCATGCCCTAGTTTGCACTGCCAGCACAAAGAGATTGTGTTTTAAACTGTAACTAAGGGTTTAAGTATAGTGTCTGTCTTCAATTCACTCAGGCTTCCTTCCAGCTTGAATGACCTTCTTGTGCATAAAACAGTCTAGTCAGGGGAGTGTGAACTGAGCCTGTTCTATCAGCATGGGAAAACCTTCTTCATCTGACCAGTGAAACAAAAAGCAATCGCTACCCATAGGAATTATGTTCTCTCACATTTAATTTATTTAAAAAAAAAAACTTCTTAGTATCAAGATCAGTAAGAGCTTTTTAAAAATTACTTGAGTACGTAAAGGTTTTCCATCAGGACTATAATTATTTTTCAGGCTACTTTTACAGAAATTAGTTGTTTATACATGCGTTCCCTTTGGAGACAGTTTGTGATGTCTGTTCTTCCTGAGTGTGCCTTTGCAAATCTGCTATTAAGGTTTCACGTTGTATAAGAGAACAGACTGTCCGCATTGGTGATTAGAACTATTTTTCCACAGCCTCTGAAATTACACATTGATTTTGATATGTTTCAGCTGGCTGGTGTTTCAACCTGTCCACTTGGGACAGACAAGGGAAAACTACCAAAGTGACCCCCTTTTCCAGGCAACTCAATCAAGAATTAAGGCCAGTCCAACCAGCATGGCTATGTAGCTTGACAGAAGTGTTTTGGAGATGAAAAGGGGAAAGATATTTTTCTTCCTATTCTATATTCTTTTCAGAAAGGGAACACAAAAATAGATAAGATATAGAGAAAGCATGCTCATATCACCATAAGGTACCAAGAAAGAATATGAATAAAGGATCATATATAAGTATTATAAAATCCTAGAGAATATGAATAAAGGATCATATATAAGTATTATAAAATCCTAGGATCCTAAATGCAAACTACTTTCATGATGTTTCAAAGTTGGGAAAGTAATACGGCACAAGGCATGTGGACTTGGATCCTGGCTTTGCTGAAGCATTGTTCTGCTGTATGGCATTGGAAAGTCACTTAGGTATCCCTGGACTCAGTTTCCTCAGCTGAGAAATAAAGGCAACAGATCACACCAACTTTTAAACCCT
The DNA here is from genome assembly GCF_019054845.1 of Dipodomys spectabilis. Classification (NCBI taxonomy): domain Eukaryota; kingdom Metazoa; phylum Chordata; class Mammalia; order Rodentia; family Heteromyidae; genus Dipodomys; species Dipodomys spectabilis. Next base: position 18,639,995 of record NW_024870678.1, on the reverse strand, counting down.
TACCTGTTTATGAGTTCAGGATTCTGTGATTCTCTTGGCCTTCAGACTTTGGAAAGAAGGCAAGTAATCCATGTCCACTCTCCTCTCTTTACCCCATGTTGTACTCTCTATTAAAAAAAAACAACAAACAAAAGAGCTTCTAACATTTCCTGCCTTCTGGAAGCTCCAAAATGTAAATTTAATTTTCACTTTAATACTTTGCATATACCTTTTGACATCTTAACAGATGCATAAGGCATGCCAAGAAAAAATAAATAAATTAGCAAGTGTGCTCTCAGCCAGACATGGAGAGGAGAATCCCTGCCAAAAATTGTCCTCCCACATATAAAGAAACTGGTAATTGGAAGTAAGAGGAATCCCCCACCTCTCAGAGCAGACTGTGCAGAGGCGGGCACCCCTGCCAGAGCCCAGGCCCCTAGTAGAGCAGAAGCAGCGTGGGGAGAGAAGAAATCACTCCCATCCCTGCTACTGGGAGTATTTACAAGGATGCTTTCCAGCTCCCGGCAGGAACTCTCTAGTTGAAGTACACTTCCCTTCTGTGGGAGTGGAAGGGAACTGCAGTATGACAGTTGTAAAACAACAACAACAACAACAACAAAAGCAGATCAATCCTTGATCAAGACTCATCCCTGCACATCAGCATTTCCCTTTAAGTAGTCTCTAGCTTACAGACTCTAGACCAAGTTCAGGGAGGAAGCTCTTTTGATACCAAAGATCTAAGATTTAAATCTTTAGGGAGTTGGTAAAAAAAAAAGTTTTGCAGAAATGGGCAAATATTAATTTCAAGCTCTAATGAAAGAATCACAAGTATACTTTATTGGATCACTAAACACACACAGGGTTGTGCTTCTTTGCTCTATTACTTCAGCAGCAAGCACTGTGCAAACAAATGGGAATGGAAACTCATTCATTCTTCTAATCTAACGCAGAGCCCTGGGTCATACTGAGTCATGCTTACTCCCAAGGTAGAATCAGAGTCCAACACACACATCATGGTTAGAGATGTTTTCAATGTAATTTTTGAAGCATAGTATTTCAACAGTGTAGACTATGTACTCTGAACCAAAGAGAACTGCATGGTTCCTTTCAAGAAATCTTGGCTTTTTAATGATTAGTAATGTTAGCAGATGATGCTTGGGACAACTTCTTTGAGCTGAGAAATCTGTATGCTCTTTCCCTACTCACCATCACAAGCCTAGGGAGAAAAATATCTTCCTGAATAAAGAACTCTTGACATAACTGCATTTAACAGCAGACTAGTCTAAACATTACACTTACATAGGAAGATGACAAAATTCTGAATTCTTTTGTAGGAGAGGCAATGTGAGCCCAAAACAGTCTGGTCTGCTGCCTAGGTTCTTATTGAAGGTACATTGACATTGGAGGCCTCTAGATGCCCAGAGCACCTTCACCTCTGAATTCTGCTCTGGTCATTTCTAGCCCTGAAACAGTGGCATAATTCCATCTGTTGAGAAATTATTTGATCCCATTTACAATAACTCTAGACACATACTTAAAAAATAACACTCTATAATTAGAATCATTTATTAGTGTTTCTCCCTCAAGAGATCATTTCTTACAGTCTGTGACAATAAAAGGAAACAGCATAACTTTAGTACCAGGCCCCAGGTCTGCTCTTTTTTGTCTCTATTAACTAGTGTAGACTATCTTACCAAGATGCCAGCCCTAGCTTCTGTTTGTGAATCTACTGAATTCTTGGTTCTGTCCAATATAGAGTTCACATGGTTTCTTCATTGGAAATGTTGTTGGTTATTTCTATCAACTTTCTCTGCTTCAGTTTTGTCCCTATAGTGTTGTTGGTCTATATTGTCTGATTTCATCTAACAGAATCTTTTATTTATTCACTTGTGAATACGAACAGCAACTAGGTGTCAAAACGTGCTATTCACTATAAAAATGAAGCTTGAATGCGATGTTAAAAACCCAGTTTAGTGAGAAACCAAACTTGAATGAGGAATTAAAATCTCAATTTAATGAGGGCCACAATCAAGAAACTTAACTTATACATGGTGTCAGAAAATACATATGCATGAAGCACGAGCATGTTGCTAGGGGACTGGTGATCTCAATGGTGATCTAAGATGAAGAGACAATGGGGCTCTGTTAGAAATAATATGTGTTAGCACAATAACGAACAGAGACGAGAGAAGAAAGGTGAAAAGTTGCTGCAAAGGCATGAGCCGGGCCAGAATGCTATGATTTCAGTTGCGCATGCGCACTGATCCTGGTGTTAAACTCAGGGCCTGGGTACTGTCCCTGTGCTTTTATACTCAAGGGTAGCACTCTATCATAGTTTCACTTCCTGTTACTGATTACTTTTTTCCCCTTTCTGTGTTCCTCCCATTCCCCCCCCCCCCCCGTCTCTCTCTCTCTCTCTGTTTTGAAGCAGGGACCCACGTACAGATTGTCCCCAAACTTATGATCCTCCTGTTTCTACCTCCCAAATGTTAGGACTACAGTAGTGGATTCTCATACCTGGTTTCCTCTCTTCATATTTATTGTCATTCTCCAGTCCTGGGTGCTATGGTTGCTGCCCTGTGGGCTGGAAGTGTGGTGGGAAGGGACTGAGGATTATATCACAAAGTAGCTTCTTTATAGATTGTTTCTCAACCTGGAGAAGCTTGTCCCCAGAGGAAGCAAGGCAATGTCAGGAAACATTGTTTTTTCATCATTATGATTTTGGTGGCGCAATACTGGAATCTAGAAGGTAGAGGTCATAAGCAAAGCTAAACTCTTTACAGTGTGTAGGACAGTCCCCTGTCAGAAGAATTATCCAGGCAGGACTACTAGGAGTGTGGAGGTTGGGGAGCCCTTCTGTAATGAAGATAATCTGACAAGAACCACAGCAGGGAACCAAACTCTCAAGGCTCCCTTGGAGGATCAGAACACCTCATAAATGAAGCTGATCCCAGAAAAAGCAAGTTGCCAGGCTAACAAGTCCATTTCCGATCTAGGTGGATATTTGCTCCTTCCTGGGTAGTACTGCTTTATAGTCTGGACGCATGATCAGTATTTATTGAGCAATAAATACTATTCTATGCAACACATTCCACTTTATGATATGGAAGAGAAGTATTTGTGAAAAAGCAAGGTGTGCACCTTCAAGTATAGAAAGAATGAGAATGCTTGTCAAGCTTTCTCACCTATTTCATTATTTAAACCTCAGCAGTCCTGTGAAGAATGCAGTGCTGATCTTGCTTTGGAAATTCAGAGCCAGTTCAAGGAGATTAAATTATGTACTTCAGACCACACATTGCTGCTCAGAGCCCAAGGCCCTCTCACGTTCCTGCTGTGCTCTGTGTGTCAGCATCATACATAATGCATGTCATAGTCCCACGATACAGTAAAAACCTAGGGTCATCTCCGCAAAATCACATGTTCAAATTTGCCATTGCTACAGTGGCAGGACTCCAGAATGGGCAGACCTAATGGCAGAGAGCCACCATGAGATGACTTTTCCCCAGGATGCAAACTCACAAGATTAAATATATGTGTGTGTGTGTGTGTGTGTGTGTGTGTGTGTGTGTGTGTGTGTGTGTGTGTGTGCATTATGTAGAGACCTACCTATCAGACCCTGAGATTTGTAAATCAAGGTAAGGCTATGTTACTTTTAAAAACAGGAGCTATGAAACATTTCCTTTCTATATCTTGGTGAACACTGATAAAGAAGTGCAGCAATTCTAATTAACCAGAACATCAAAGGAAACAGAGACATTCATTTCTGGCCATTCTTGACCATATAAACATGTAAGAAAAGTAACAATTAGTAGTTTTAGATATCAATATGAGCAATTTTTCACAAGACTAAACCTTCTTAAGTGTATTAATGAAGAGCTGGAAGGGCATTCTACTACTCTTTTGTAATAACAGATAGCATGTAATGAAATGAGACCATGGAATATTTGAGTCTCTTACTTGAACAGAACTGACCTGGAAATTTTACTGAAATATTTCATTTTTTTTGTTTTTTTTTATTGTGAAAATACTGTACAGAGGGGTTACAATTACATGGGCAAGATAATGAGTACATTTCTTATCAAGCATTGTAGCCTCCTCCTTTGTTTCCCCTTCCCATCCCTTCCCATCCTCCCCTCCTCCCCCCCCACCCAATCTTCCTCCCTCCCTCCCCCCACCAAAGTTGTAAAGTTCGTTTTTGACATAACGACTTGTACATTTCATTGTCATTTTTTCCAAGAAAGTCCAAAATTCAGTAAATCATTGAACACTGAGACAGTTTGAAATTTGTCGAATCTTTTAGAATCAGCTGTTAATGTTAAAATCTAGCCTACTATCTTCTGTCTCCAAAATTAACCATTTCTTAAAATTTTAAAGAGCTTCATCATTGCTTGTGTCTTTTCCAAAAAAAAAAATTTAATAGAAGGCCTTGGTATTTATCTTTTTTTTTTTTGTCGGTCATGGGGCTTGAACTCTGGGCCTGGGCGCTGTCCCTCAGCTCTTTAGCTCAAGGCAAGCGCTCTACTACTTGAGCTACAGCGCCACTTCCGGTTTTCTGGTGGTTTATTGGAGATAGGAGTCTCATGGTCTCTCCTGCCCGGGCTGGCTTTGAACCACAATCCTCAGATCTCAGCTTCCTGAGTAGCTAGGATTACAGGCGTGAGCCACCAGCGCCCGGCTCTTGGTATCCTTCTTAACTTTATAAATCACTTCACCCTCTCTTTGTTTCTTATAGTATGATATAAGAAGCACAGGAAAAGAGCAAGAGCTCTAATGAAAGACACCTTACCTGGGAAGAATCAAAGGCAAGTTCCTTCAGCATTCTAGAATATGCTGATATTCTAGAATATTCACATATTGTCACCTAACACATTGCAGTGATGATGGCATGAAAAGGCATGTACAAAAGCTTAGCGAGGTATGCAGACCACCAATAAGAAGTGTTGTTTTCCTTTACTGAAAGATGCAACTGAAGTTCTGAACTAATGGTGTCCTGTGTCTATATAGGTTGACTAGAGTACTTTTTACAGTGATCAACCATGTGCAGCAGAGTTGACCTGGTGAACAGTAGCTCCTAGCTTTGCTCTACACTCAGTATTAATCCCACCAAATGCTCTTACTGCCTTCTCAAGCCCCGTATTAGGGATTCTGGTCAGCATATTACAGTAGAACATGTCTTGAGCTGAAATTCAGGAGTTCCACCATCTGTTCTGCTTCTACTTACATTCTGCTCAGGCAGGACTGTTCCAAGAAAACATACCTAAAAGTATAGAAATGATGTCACGACCAGTCTAGAACTTCTACCAGATTTGAAGCCTGTGGCTTCAACCAAAACATGCCAACACTTGGGAGGTCAGTTGGGTGACCATTAGTAAAATGACCAAAAAGCAACTGAAAAGGTTCTCTGTATGCTGAGGAACTCCATCCAAATACAAATATTAATTCTGCTACCAAGGAATTATGCCATTTTTTTTACAGAAGCCTTGACCATGATTTTTCCTATAATCAAAGGAGTGCTGGGAGATGGGTACCAGGCAGAAAACGCTTCCATTTTTTTTTCTCTTTAAGGATCTCAGTGTGTTGTGCTACCACTTTCCTGTAAAAAAGATTTATCATCACTAAATGATAAGATTTGGAAGGAATCCTAGAGTCAAGTCTTGCGTTTAACATTGATAATTACAGAAAAGGTCCGCTTCTACCTTCTCATTCTGATTATTTATGACTGAGTTATGTGGCTGCCCCTACCAAACAAGTCTTTAAACTATTCTTTCTAAAAAGGGCTGTGCAATATTGTGGGAACCCAGAAATTAACCTGGCTTTAACGTAGTACATTAAAAAAAAAAGGAACACTAGTTTTGAGTCATTTAAAAATAATTCATTTTAGGCAGGTGCTGTTGGCTCACACCTGTAATCCTAGCTACTCCGGAGACTGAGATCTAAGAATTGTGGTTCAAAGGCAGCCGAGGCAGGAAAGTCTGTGAGACTCTTATCTCCAATTAGTCACCAGAAACCCAGAAATGGCACTGTGGTTCCAAGTGGTAGAGTACTATCCTTGAGCAAAAAGCTCAGAGACAGCCTAGGCCCTCAGTTCAAGTCCCACAACTGACAGAAAGAAAAAAGAAAAAAAATTATAATGTTTTAATGAAAACTAGTTTTACTCAAAAAGTACTGATGTGACATTCAGCTTGCTTGTCAGGTTTGTGAGTATTTTGTTCTTCTTTTTCTATTAAAAATAAAGTTCAGCATATTTTATTATATTTACATAGCACCATAACATAAAACAAATGTATACATTATGCAAAATCACATATTGGCCTAGATTTACTACAAATTCATTTGAATGGTATAGACAAACTTTAAAAAGACATTCTGATTTCTGTTCCTACATGGGAAAAACATTCTAAAATCCAATATAATTTAAAAGGAATTAAACAAGTGTTAAATGAGAATGATTAAGCAAAAAACCAAAACAGAACAGTTATTGTAAGAGTATTTTGTTCTTGATGAGAAAAACAAAAACAAAAATTAATGCTAGTGACATATAAGAATATTGAAAGACTGTAGTTTCCTTCCTGAAGTCTGGGAGGTGTTGGTGTCTGGAATGTAGCAGGACTAGGACAATCTTTTACTCATGGGGGGAAAAACAGAGTGTAAGAAGAAACAGTTAGAAGGCTTCCTGAACCACTTCCTGGATATTCACTTCCAGTCTAAAAAAGACCATACTTCCTGTGTGCCAGTCTTTATGGCTAGCAATAACACAATTACCCTTAGTGACTCTGGCACTAGCTGATAAAAGGTGCACCGTTAGAGCCATCATCCCTTGCAATGACAAGCAGCAGCCTGGTCCACAGCAGTTTTCAGCCCTGCCCCAAGGAAACTCTGTAGCAAGTCCTTTCATCACAGAGGACTTCAGACTACCCAGGCGCTGCTGCCGGAGAGCGGTGGCATTTTGTCCCTTTCCCCTTTCCCTATAGTCAACAGACAGGGTTGGTTCCTGTCGAAGTAGCTGGTTTTACTCTATTAGAGTTTTGGCTCTCTTTTAGTTTGGGGGCTAGGGTTACTGCTCAGAATAAAACCCAAAAGGCTCTTTCAATATTATGGACATTTTTTCTTCTCATTAAATGTTAATTGCTTTCTAATACCTAATGCATACCTAGTTCCATATACTCAAGTGAAATAAAGAAAAGAAAAAAACCAGGTCATTCAAATCTGAGTCCTCTTCTCAAATACAAAAAGAATTATTTTTAGAATATCAACATGATTTCAGAAAAAATGTAACGTTCTTCCCCAATGGAAGGGAAAATTTTTTCAATGATTTCACACTTCAAAGCATGGCCAAATGACCAAATGTAGCTCTTAAATTCTTCTGAAAAATTTTCCTGTAATTTGTTTATAATAATATGAGAGATAACATAACACTCAAGTTGGTTGATATTCAGACTTCAGAGATTTTCAAAGGAAAAAGAAGGGTGTGAAAGATCTCAATTTTTCATCCAAAAGAAAAAAATGAAATTTTAAAATTATAAAAGACCATAGAAAATTAATTTTATCTTTAAACAATGAGATTCTATTTGCCTTTCCTTTGGGGAAATCTATCTGCAGAAGAAAGAACTGGTGGAATAGCAAAGAATCTTGCTAAGATGATGCTAAGCAAAATGAACCTCAAGATAGGGACACGAGTTATTTTTTTCTTTCTTGCTATTGTTTCTAACATATTTATAATGTACCATGCAATTTTTTCACTGGATTTGATGTGGGTCTAATTTGGGGAGGGAAAGGGAAAAAACAAAATGTTTAATAGGGATACAGGTTGACCCACTGTAACAATGAGACATACAAGACACTATGTTGAAAAACGAAGTTTACAATTTATGTGGGGGGGGGGGGGGAGAGAGTAGTTGCGGAGGTGGGAGGGAAGGGATGGGAGGGGAAAAACAAAGAAGGAGGCAATAAGGCTTGATAGGAAATGCACTCATTACCTTGCTCAGGTAACTGTAACCCCTCTGTACGGTATTTTTACAATAAAAAAAAAAACACTAAAAAATAAAAAAATAAAATGGCTATTCTACAAAATAATCTATGGAGCTATTTTTACCAGGAGGCATTTTTTTTTCTTTCTTTCTTTCTTTTTTGTTGGTTGTGGGGCTTGAACTCAGGACCAGAACACTGTCCTTGAGCTCAAGGCTAGCACTCTACCACTTGAGCCACAGTGCCTCTTCCCATTTTTGAGTAGATAATTGGAGATTAATTGGAGTCTCAAGGGGACTTTCTGTCTCAGCTGGCTTCAAATCATGATCCTCAGATTTCACCATCCTGAGTAGCCAGTATTACAACCATGAGCCACTGGCACTGGTCTACAGGGATTTATTTTTTTTAAGCCAGGGTAGGTGACCTATTGCTACTTCAAGTTAAAAATAAATATCACAAGGAATGACCTGAATTATCCCCAATAATTCTATTTAGAGTCTACATGAACTCTGATAGACTGCTGGATGAATAACAGATTACAAAAATGGTCATCAACAGCCACCATTTGGGTGGCATTCGGTCTGGTGGGCCCTGGTGAGTGGCTGTCATTCAGTCTCCTCAAGGGTGGGACATCTTAGTAGGAATGTTTACCACAGGATTTTCATAACCGATAATCCCTCAAATGCACATGTAGGAAGCATAAAGTTAACATGGTGAATCCTCTTATTAAACAGAGATTGCTTTTCTTTACTACTTTCTTCCATATTTAGAACTAAAAGACTGGATTAAAAATGACTGGGTGATCACTACTTGTGTTTCTACAACTGGATGAGAGACAGTGACAATGGACAACTCCTTCCACAAAAAAGAGAATTCACAGCCAGGCACCAGTGACTCAAGCCTGCAATCCTAGCTGCTCAGGAAGCTAAGATCTGAGGATTCTAGTTTGAAGCCAGTCCATGCTGGAAAGTCTGTGATTATCTTATAATATCTTATCTCCAATTAAACACGAAAAAGTGGGCATTAGGACTATCACTCAAGTGGTAGGAACACTACTGCTAAGTGAAATAACTAATGAAATAACTGAATTCAAGCCCTAGGACCAGCATGCATGTACACACATGCACATATGTGTGCACACACACACAGATAATCAACAGATGTGTTCTAAACATAAAATTTTGAAATTGTGGAGGAAAATAAAAAACAATCTCAAATTAATATTGCAAAACTTTGAAAGAAAGGAAAAAACTTATCACCAAGGACAGTCCACTACCAACCTCATTGATTGTAATCATCAACGTTAAGTTTGATTAAAAAACCACCACCAAGTATCTAATGCTACATGTGAGAAACATGTTAATTAAGGAAATTATAAAGAAGTTTATCATTATAATAAAAATCAATATTTCTTTTTGATTAAATAAACTCGTAGATAAAATAGAACAACATCTCCTCTTTAGACAGGTATGCTTGAAAATTTTCCATATTATGACAAATGCTTGTAACTTATTAAAGTTATTTGTAAAGAATAAATTTTTTTCATTTTTGGCAATACTGGGGTTTGAACTCAGGTGCTCGATCTTGCTAGACAGGTGCTCTTATGGCTGAGACATACCTCTAGCCTTGATTTTTGCTCGTTATTTTGGAGCTGCTGTCTAGCTTCCTGCCTGGCATGCACCTGGGCATGATCCACCTATCTTAGGCTTCCTAAGTGATTTGTGCATTGCATTCAGCTTTTTGTTGAGAAGGGGGTCTCATGAACATTTCTGCCTTGCTGAGCTTGAACCTTGAGAGTCTGTCTCCCAAGTAGCTAGGATTATAGGTACAAGCCACTGTCACCCAGCTGTAAATTTATTTCTTATAAAATGCTAGGTAAAGCCAGTTTATAATGTTGAGAAAGTCGTTACAAAGTGCTTTTTTCTTCTCTCAAATTATCTGAATGAATTATTCTTATGAGCTTTTTAAATAGTTGTCAGAATAATTTCAGGAAATTAAAAAGGGATCAATAATCTTGTGTATTCATAATGAAGACAATATTTACCACTTTTTGATATTCATTTGTATCTCTATGCCAACCAAATGTGATTTACTGAAATTCTAAAAATTAAAAGAAGACTGAAAATACTGGGTTAGATGCATGATGGCTCAGAATTTATTGACTGGTATTTTCAGAGAGACCTTGAAAGCACTATCTGGACACATGGATGAATTATAATGGCTGTAGTACTAGATTATTTGCTGCTCCCATACCTGCAAATACTCAATCTTCAATTTTATAAAGATAGATTCAATGTGGCTTCAAAACATCAAACCGAATAAGGTCACGAAAAGGTCTGGTTTATCATTGAGTGTTTTAGTGCTCCCCGGCTGGCTATGGTTCAAAATACCAGCATGCCCAGACTTGCCTCACCAGGCTTCATTTTCTTCAGGATGGCACTGCTCACTTCTGCTAAGAGGAGGCAATTCTTTTCAGCCTTGAGTGGCTGTTCTTCTGAACTAGTTAATGTTTTGGTTGACATGATTTTCTCTTCTGTCGAGGTGACACTGTCTGATAGTATGTATGCTGCAGGCACCTAATGAATCTCTCAGAGATACCGTTCTAATTCAATTCAACCCAACAAATTCAATAACTACCGAGGAAGTGTATGAGGGCCATTCAGCTGGGTCAGAAAAACAATATCAGATCTGGCTATGAGGAGCTGGGCACCTCCTCCGGCTTCCAGGAGGAGAAACACTTGGAGGCCAAGCAGAAGCTTGACCACAGCAGAATGACTGAACAATATGCCACTGCTCCTGCTTCCTGCAGCTACCTTGCCCCTTCACCAGGAAGATGGAGAGAAAGTTCCTGGAGGCAGAGGTGGGAGGTGCTACCTGAGAGGCCACAATTCTTCTGGTCCCTACACCGGATCTGTATTAACAGACCTGCTGTGGGATTTGCTAGTGTTATGCTAGTGGTAGCATCCCTGAACTAAAATCATTCATTTCCACTTTCCATTTCTTTCTGTTTGTTGTCCTGAGGGACATACTAAGTCCATTTTTGTTCCTTATGCTCCAGGGTGGGGGACAAGGACAAAAAGCAGACAAGACCTAGTCATTGTATACAGGCTTACATACTGTATAATCATGACTCCTGAAAAATTCAACTAAGTACCCCCACAACCCTCAAAGAGCTAAAAGACTCCATAGAAGAGAGGCTGGAACTCTCTTCACTAGAAAAAGTGAAAGGTTGCTTCCCCCAGCAAAGATTACCCATCTAGGTACTGCTTACAGCTGCTATGCATAGAACATGTGTGCAGAGCCAGTCACTCACATGGGGGTGAGTGGAGAAAAGCCAGGCAGCTGGAAGGAAAGGATCCTATGCTGGCTACTGTCTACTTCGTGCCACACTCTGTGCAGATGCTTTACTTACATGATCCCACCCCACCCACCAACACTGCTAAGCAGGTCATGTGGTTTCACTAAATTAGTACTCAGCCTGGTAAAGTTATGTGTCCATTCACTCATAACTCTTGGGTAGTAGGCCTCAAATTCTCTGCTGATTTCCAAATTATCCCTGACAATGAATTCTTTTCTCAAACAAAATTCTCTCATATTTCTAAAGCCATCTCTGATGGATAGCCATTTCAACAAGGCAGCCAGAGGTGGTAGACACTAGAAATGGAAGAAGCAAGTGAGAGAAGGTCCAGGCAGCTGAACAACCGACTTTTGAAGATTAACCTGCAGTTGGCAATTCCTCAGTTCTCACTAGACCAGATGTCAAATTCAAGAGTAAAAGCCAAAGTACCCTTTCAGGTCCCTGCACTTAAGATGTTAAATGGCACATCAGTGGCCAATTTTATGTACACATCATCAGAAGAGGATTAAAGATTGTTCCCATTCCAGGTATGATATGGTGCTGTCATATGTGTGATGAAGAACAAGACAGCTTTGAGACTGGCCCTTGTCTTCCTGCGGTTGCTTCAGGAAGACAGTTGACATTCTCAAAGCTCTGTATTTGGAGGAAAGTTAGTGGATTCTCACAGTTGTTCTTTACCTAAATTCAATAAGAGACATATGTGTCCAAAGAGAAGTCAACTTCCACAAACACACAGTCCCTCTCTGATCAGGAAAACAGCTCTAACTCCCCTCCTCCCAGGTTGCCCAATGGTTCAGTCAAAGGCACAAGTTCTGCAGAAAAGAAGTCTGGGTGGTGGATGGGGCAGTCAAAAGAGCAAATGGCATCTGGCAGGGCTCTTACAACACACTCTGGTGAGGGTCTTTCATAAATGGTTGATACTTTAGCCAGGACAGACAAGACCATTGGCCAATTTTCCTTCCACGTATTCACATAACAGAAAGGGGCCAGAAGGATCCACTGAACAAGAGACTCTAAGCAGAACAGTAAGTACCAACTCTCACAGGCCTCAAAGTTCCAAAGAGTGCTTACTTACTTTATACTTTAAATCATAACTTAAAAAAGATTTCCATGATCATAATGAGCCCTATGAAGTGCTTTGATAGTATCATTTTATCAATGAAGCAATTTCTGAAACTCAATCCTTTAATATCATGAAAAATATTTTAAAAAATGAAAATCTTCTCTTCGAAGATTAGAGTAAATGCAAAGTGTTAATCAGCTCTAATTTGACAGTGCTCACACACAAGGCTGCTGTTCAATTCTCGCACATTAGGTTGCACATGCTACCTGGGACATTCCACTGAGTCTTTTCCTGAAGGAAAAAAAGACAAGAATGTGATGAGCCCTCAGGGTCTGCTAGTACATGCAGAAGGGCCTAAGAGAGACTAAATAAACCCCACCTTCAATAACAAACAGGTTGTTTTTCAATTTTAATGAGCTCAAATGCATTGGTAATAAAAGCCAGGGTAATCCTCAGAGTCTTCTCGCTGTTCAAACCCTTCTCTTTTAAATTATATACTTTCCTTACAGTGTCCCAGAAAATAAATTCTCTACTTAGGAAGGCTTACACTTCTATTTGTGGTTTTTAAAAACACCGATCACAAAAATAATATATGAACCAGTAAATGTTTGGAAAGTACAAAGAGCTACTAAATTAGAAGGCAGCAGAGTTGGTGAGATATACTAGATTAGCAATCAGCATGACAGTGAAATTGGCCTTCAAGTGTGCTATTCTATGATTATTTTATTGTGAAGATGTGGCTTGTGCACTGCTTTCAAAGACAGGAATGATGGCATGAACTGCCCCATGTGATTTCTCTAATCCCATTTTATCCAAAAGTTTAAAGGCTATGCTATATCTGGGTGGCACCGATAGGTTAAATGGGAGAAAGAAATTGAGCCCACTGTTCAGAAAGGACTCAGAAGGACCAAGTAGGCTCAAAGCTTGTCGGTTCATATAAATGAATCTCTGTCAATCCTGACAAACCTGGCTGTCTCCTACCTCACCTTTTCATGTTTCCACAGCCACCCTGAGCTGTGGAAACCCCCACAACATATCCCAACAACATCTTCTTTGCTTAGTCTCTATCCTTTCTGAGGCTTTATTGCCACCTACAAACTGAATCATATTTATGCCTCCATTCCAAATTTCTCATTTGATCTCTAGACCCATCTGTTCAAACTTCTACTTGCTCTTTCCTCAGAAATGTCTCACAGACATTTCAAATTGAGTGTGTCCCAAACTGAACCCATGAACTGAACTCAGGAAAAGGCTTCCTCATCAACGCAAATGTTGCTTCCACGCATCTATTTTCTCATATCAAAATCACTTAGTTCCTGTGATCCCAATGCCCTAGATGCTATCAGCTACCCATTCCTACTAACACTGCTCTCAAAGCTTACATTTATTCTGTCCATTTCTTTAGAACATTCCAGACCCTCCCCAGTCTAAGTTCATGCTATCTCTCTTCTTTCATGCATTCTTGCCTCCCACAATTCTGGTGCCACAAAACCTCTATCACTGCATGCCACTCTTCCTTTACACTTTGAATCATGAATCAAATGTTGCCACTGTCCTTGAGGTACTAGATGATGGATTCTTCCTCCTACACTGTTATTCTGTTCAATAGAATCCAGAAACAGAGCTTTCTTCCCCGTCCCTCAGAAATATTAAGCTCCTTCTTTGCTTACCCTTTATGCATGGGTCCCCCCCTGCATATCTCCTCCTAACACACTGCTCTGGTCTCTGGTTACATTTTAGGAGATATTTCTTAGGATGGCATCCCTAGCCATCTCTGTAGTTTAAATCATACTTACAATCACAGCACTGCTTATAGTGTGCATTTTTTCTTCTACCCCATTACACTATTCACAGCTTTTTGCTAGCATCGCACACAACCAGTACCTAAAAGACAGAGGACACCATGGATATCTCCTGGCTAAATGTGACCTGAAAGATGTTTTCCGGGCATTCACCAAGTCTTCCATCCTTCCTTTCTTTAATACACCCACATTATGCAAAGGCCATGATTTTGAGGAGAACGTCCTAGATTGCTGTTCTATTATCTGAATCTCATTTAGTAAACAGACTTTGGACAAGTGAAATCTGTCCTTAGACTTTGAGTTTTTTCACTATTGTTGAAGAATTCTCCTTTATGGCTCTCATACTGTGATTCTGTGAATGTGTACCATTTTCACCTACAACAAAATTATCTTCACCACCAAATTAAAGCATCTCCCATTTGGCTTTGGAATTCTCTGGTCAATTTTGCCTCAAGGTTTTTATCAACGTCACTTTCATTTGACCGCATTTTTTTTTTTTTTTTTTAGACACCTTGAATTAGACTTCTAGTCCACCTGGAAGAGCCTCCAGAAGCCAACTGTGGACCTCTACCCACTCTAGATTTCTTTCTTTCTTTTTTCTTTTTTTTCTTTGGAGGGTCGTGAGTCTTGAACTCTGGGCCTGGGTACTGTGTCTTAGCTGTTCAGCTCAAGGCTAGTGTTCTACCACTTGAGCCACAGCGCCACTTCCGTTTTCGGTGGTTAATTGGAAGTAAGGGGCTTTCTTTCTTTTTTTTTTTCTTTCTTTCTTGCCCGGGCTGGCTTTGAACCACAATCCTCAGATCTCAGCCTCCTGAGTAGCTAGGATTACAGGCATGAGCCACCAGTGCCCGGCTCCTACTGTGGATTTCTTTCTCAGATTTGACATGCTGTGAAGATTGGGCCCAGCAAAGCCCCCACTGTAGATTAGGATTCTGGCAGCTGCTTTCTGTGGTCCTCAGAGTAATGTCCTTAGTCCTGCCATGGGTCCATAGCTCACCGCCCAGTTCCCACAGTCTAATCACACTGGGATCCATCCACTCAAACATTCCAAGCCATCCCTCACCCCATCCTTCCTTCCAGCCTTTACACTTTCTGCCCCCTTTGCCTGACTCATTCTTCTGCACAACATTCCAATGACCTCTCCCTCACTCAGATCTCCACTCCATGTCAGACATTTCCAGAGAGCTCTTTGGTGCCCGTGTTTATACTATCTTCCTCCCAATGGTCTTCTGTCCCTGGACCCTGCTTTTTCTTCCTTTGTCACCAACAAAGTACATGTGCCTTACCTGCCTCCTCCAGAAAAATAAAATGGTCATAAAGAAAGGAACTTTATTTTGTTCCCAATTACATTTCCAGGACCCAAAGTAGTCATCATAGGTGCTCAGGAAGTATTTACCCCATGAATAAATAAAAGAATAGATGAGTGACCATCTAGTTGAAACCAAGAAGCCACATAGATTGGGACTTCCAACTCAAAACTGCAGAGGACTAGGAAAAGGGGAAGCTAATGAGGATGTGCAGGAGCAGCTGGGATCACTATAGCCCAGGGTGGGGGAGCAAAGCTGCAGCCCTGCGTGCAGGACTTGAAGAAGGGCGGGTGGGGTGAGGGGGCCAGTAGGTAGAGATGAGCCCCTGGGGCCCACCCAGGATCTCCTGCCAAATGAGCAGTGGCATCTCTGGCAGCTGGAGCCGAGCAGGGACTCCCAAGTGCAGTATCTGTGGAAATGAGAACCAGGATACAGGTGGCCTCATTACCTGGAGATGGATGGGATGTGCTGCCATTTTCATCTCTCTTCTTTTAGTGCCTTTTACATTTGCTTAACCAAATTCAAAATTCTAAAGTCACTGTGTCCTACTCCTCTTGTCCAAACTCTGGGTGTCCCGTGCTGCATCTTATCTTAAAACGCTTCACTGTAAGTACTTAAGAGTCTTACTGAGTGGTTCTCTAGCCTTTGAGTTGCTTGAGCAATGCCTCTTATGCTCCTTGAACTGAACACATGGTAAACACTAAGTGTGCTCTCAATAAGTACCTGATGACTGAATAAGGATATTTTAAAAATAGATTCCTAAAAGACACTGAATTAACTGGGTACTCATTGTTCACAGCTATAATCTAGCTACTCCCAGAGGAGGTGGAGGCAGAAATCAGAGGACTAAGAGCCAAAGCCAGACAGTGCAAAACAGTCCAAGAGTCTCATATCTCCAGTATAAAGTAAAAGCCAGTATAAAGTAAAGGAGAAGTCATAACATCAGATAGTTTGGCTTTCCCAATACAACTTTCTACTACCAGCAACTGCTTTGCCTATGTGTGTGCTTACTGTCTGTTTCCTCTACTATGCAAGTATTACCTTTGCTTTTATCTCTCATTGACTCCCAATTACCAACATAAGTATTTATTGAATCACTTATTAATGATTAATAAATTTCTTTTCAACTCTTTTACGTGTGCCATCAAAACTTTACATATCTTTTCAATAAGTTAATAATAATTTCTATAAGACATGCCTTCCTGCACATTTTTCTACATTATTAGTGGATAATATGTAGCTCATCTTTAATGAACTTTAGTTGCTAAACAAATGAATATAAATAAATTGGTCCAAAATTATTGACTCAGATCTATATAAGAACATAGAGTTACAATATTTTCCTTCAAGTTAGAAAAGAAAGCCAAATAATGTTCTTATTTCAGTTTCAAATTCCTTTTGTAGAAACATAGTATTTGTAGAAAAGTTGAAATTGGCAAACTCAAAAACTACCTAAGTGACTGCCACAGTGGGTTTCATCGTTCCCTATGGTCTCAAGCAGTGTTTGGAGATAACAGAAGTTTTTATGGAGATTTAAGTATGGCCAAATTCCTCCTCTGTATGGAGTAAATCAAAGTTCATCTCTATGAAAACTCAGTACTCTCTGTGGGTGGTTCTCTTTGAAAAAAAGAAAAATAACCTCAGAAGGTTGGAAATTCTTTAGTTTGTTTTAGGGGAATCAGTCATTAAGAGCCAGGAGATTCCCTGGGTGGGAGAGGGAGGGTGAGTAAAGTATTTTTACATCCAGAGCCTTGCCTGGGTCACCTGCTGGAGATTCAGCTGGGAAGAAGACACTGAAAGACGGATCTGCCCTCACTGGGGTAGAGCTCCACGGGACAGTGCAGGGAACACAGCACAGGCTACAGTCCAAGCATACCACGACCCCAGACTTGTCTACCACGTGGTTGTCAAAGAAGGAGTTCTGAAAAACAAGCCTTGTCCTCCACTCCCTCATTCAAAGGTTGTTAAGGGAAGAATTCCTTCACAGCAGGTGGTTATTACTGGCTTTCAAAGAAATCATTTATGGGCTGAAGGCGTGGTTCAACAGGATGAAACAAGATTACCAACACTCTCTGTCATAGGGCCAATATCTGCATCTCAGAAATACTTCTAAATAATTTATTTAAGATGGAGCGAGTGCTTCATCACGATATTTTATCAGCCTACATTCTGAAGGAGAGAGAGTTGTTGTTAGCATGCTCTCCAACTCAGATCTCCAGCTGCTTCCACTTCAGTCCTGGAGCACCTGAACTCCACCCTGACTCTCCTGGGGCTCCTGCCAGTTTCTCCCAGATAGGTCAGCATTCCTACTCTCTGCCCAGACCTAGCTGCACATGCAGAGTACCTCTTACCTCTAGCCCCAGCTATTCCCTGAACAGGGACAGGTGCCATTTTGCTCCTCTCCCATAAGGCCTTGTCAGCCCCTCTGATAAACGTCCTTATAAACCTCCTTCTCCTGTACATGACTGTGTCTTCTGGGATGAGTGCTTTCAGTTGTTGGTAACAGAAGAAGTAAATTCTAACTCAGGAATTAGCACAAACTAGTATTCATTTGGAAACGGTAGCTTTTCTTATTTCAAAACAACAAATAAAACCCAACCTGAGAGAATGGTAATGGTTATTTCAATCACAACTTCACTTTTCCTAACCATCAGTTTGGCATTAAATATCAACAATCTTAAACAGTTATATCCTTTGGCCAAAAAATATTTAGCCTTCCATTCACCTTGCTAAACAAATGATTTATTAAAATGTGTAAAATAAATATACAAAAGTATACAAACAAAATGTACAAGAATGTACAAATAAATCTGGAATCTTTGTCTAGAAACAGAAGGTAACTAAAATTTGAACAATTATTTTATCAAATGCTTTTCGTAATGCCAATATTTGGAAATAGCTGAGAGGTTCAATTTTAAGGGAATAATTAATAAATTACATATCCATTTAATTCAATATTATACAAACAATACAGTTGCCTAGAATTTGGAAAGTATTTAAAACATAACGTTAAGCAAGATGAGAAGGTTGTAATATTAACTATGGAAAAATTTATTAAAAGTAAAAAAGACAAAAATGCCAAAATATAAAGGTGACTTTGGGTCGATTCTGGGCAATTTCTCTATGAATTTTTAATAGGTTTCAAAGTTTTTATTGAGAGCATATACTGATTTTACAATTAGAAATAATAACGCTTGCTCAGAAACACTAAGTATTATACTACAAATATTTGTATGTATGTACGTATGTATGTATGTATGTATGTATGCATGTATGTATATATGTACGTGTCTGTCTGTCTGTCTGTTTCTCTGTTGATCTTATTCATGTTCCCAAAGAAGCCAAAATGTGTCTCTCGTATGCCATTATCAGTTCAGGGAGAATGCTGAGTTTCTTTGCATTTGCTCCACATTTCAACTCAAAGATGCCGATTCTCAAAAAACAAAACAAACAAAAACTTGCCTTTCAGCACCTCTGTGATTAGCTTTCACTATTTGTAAAAGAGCTTGCATGGTTTTTGTTTTATAAGACTCCGATATTCTTGTATATTTCTATCAACTTTAGTCCTATGTTGCAATTATTCATTAATATCTGGCTCTCCTATTGGATTATGAGCCTCAGTCCTTTCCCCAGGGCTCTCATAATCAATAGGAACAAAAACATGAGCATTGCCCCTGGAATGGTCAAACATCCCTTGAATCTGACTAATGTGAGTGATTATTGTTGCTTTCTTGATTATAGCATTAGCTTCTCTTCTCTTGCTGTCTTGTAGATAAGCTATATTAAGACTCAGAATGACAGGATTATCCCTCTTGCAATACAGAGCAAAGCAGTCCCAGGAATCACTAAACTGAGACCTAAATCCTTTCAGGGATTTTCAACTGTCTTACTGAGACCCTCATCTTCCCCTGTAGTGTACAATCTCTGTCACTGTAATGAGCAGCAAATATAACAGGTTTATTATGAGTTGCTCTCTGGCTGGAGGGCACTGAATATCTTCTTTTCTCAATTCTTATTCACCAAACTTAATAGCAGCAGCAGTTAAGCATAAACATTTCCGTGACTCAAAGGTGTAGAGCCATCTAAAATGTAAGACAACACAAGAGCCTACTAGCAAAATATGAGCTATGATGACTACACAGGAGCAGGGAGAATTGTTATGAACACACACATACACACTCACACAGCTGAGGAGCTACAAGCTTCCATTTGCATTTGTTGCTGGATAAATATGTCATTCATTTTTCATTAACAAATCCTTTCACTTAAAGCATCTTCAAATGTAGACCTTTATAATTAGAGTATGTTCAATGCACCTACCACATTTAGCATGTACTAGGTCACTCTCTCCCGTACCTTTCTTTCCTTCTATGGATTTGTTCCTTATTTCTCATCTATCAAAGTATCTGTATGTAGAGAGGTGACTTTAGTCTGTGAAAGTTGGCCGAGGTTGCCTTATATTCAACTGAAATCATTTGCAAAGTTTAGCTTTCCAAACATCTGACTTGCCGATGTATCTATCCTATAAGATGACGATGATTCTACACCAAGAGTGACAACCCCTACTAGATTATTAAATTTCCTACTGAAGTTCTATATAATCCTGGTGCACAGCTCTCTTCAGATGGTCTACTCTGACCTCACACTCAGAGGTCTTAAAAACCCTGTCACCGTCTTCCTTCATAACCACACACTCCTACTGACTTCTCCATTTTTAGCTCTCAAACTGGACATTGACCTTGCTCTGCTAGACCAGGATAACTCCCCTGAAGATTTAGATTAATTCTGAATTCAGACAGATCTCAGATTTTGTGCCAGGTCTTTTATATTCCAGTCTGGCTCCAGGAGTTCAGGCAAGCAATTTACCCTCTGTGCCTTCATTTCCTGCCTCAAAAAAAAAAAAAAAAAAAAAGGTCTATTTTCCCTTATGGGACTATAATGAAGATTTTGTGAGATTATATATGTTATGTACATGGCAGATGCTCTACTAAGTGAACCCTTCGCTCCCTCCCAGAGCCTAACAACTAATAGAATCCTGTCTTCCTCTGAAGACCTGCCCATTCCATATTCTTATTGACTTGTCCCAGGAAGGGCGTTTAAAGCCAGGGCAGATGGCAGAATTACTAGCCCTCAGATCAACAATCAAATCTTATTGTTCTATTCATCTGCCTACCTGTTCCAGTCCCCTTTCCTTGTTTTATATTCTAAGACCCAGGCCAAGAATCTATGAATGCAATATCTACTCCTAGTTTCACCTTGGTACTCTGTTCCCATACGTCTCTGAGAACACACATTCTTCATCCTTACTTAATAGTTTGTATTTGATGCTCTCTGTCCTAGACTTCTGGTACTCTGGTTTCCTATTTAGAAGGCTATTGATCAGTTTAAGCTAATTCCTTGGATTCTGAACTTGAGTGTATAAGATGGTATTATATCATGGCTAAAAGAACAAACTGTGGTGGTGATCTGTGGGTTTGACTCTAACTTTGCCACTTAATAATTGTACAACCTTAAGGAAGTCATTTACCTCCTCTAACTGTTCAGTTTTGGGGTACTCTCATGAGGTTTCAATAACATAATGAATTTAAAGCAAGTTACATGGGACCTCCCATACCAGACTGGTCCTCAAAGAAAGTCTTGTCCCTAGGATGGATGTATGGTGACCACAGGCCTTCTTTATACACAATCCAGTTGTTCTCATGTTTATCTGTTCCCACATGCAACTATTTCACCTACTGGCCCAGGCAGTCTTCCTGGTGTAGTAGTTTCTTCTGGTCCTATTCATCCCACAAATTAACTTTAATGTTTTTGAATATCCTAAAATGTTAATTAAGGAACATTGAATCTCCTGCATCCTGACATACAACTTCCCCAGACTTTACCAGTGTCACCCACACATTCCTTCTGCCAATACTCTAATTTGGCATATATCATTTTATGCCTCCTAGTGCCAGCTGCGCCCCTTTGCTCATCTTTAACAAACCACATGATGTTGCAGACATAATAATCCTGTGCTCATCACTGTACTCCTTTGTTGAACCTCACCAGCTATACCATGACCAAAGTAAATGATTTTAATCTCATGACCAGCCTACTAGCAGGACTCATGCAAATGAAATCCATGTCAGGAATTAAGGCATAAGGATTAACAGCACATGCCTATGAATGAATTTTGGGCTCCTCATTCAACAATATTCTAGAAATCATACTCCTTTTAGCAAAGTCTAGACAGGATGGTATCATTTCACCCCTGGGCTCAACCTTAGTTAGAAAAAGAAGTCCTAGAAATCCTAGAAGTCCTAGTACATAGAGACAAATCTTTAAGTACACACATCTTATCATCTTATAGGAGAAAGCAATTGTACCCAGAAGCAGATGTATTTTTTAATTGGCAGCATCATTTGCTTGACGGATCCCTATCTCTATTTGATCGTGATAGCTCTATCTACCTTGGCCAGTCTCCTCTTCCCCCTCTAGCCATAACCAAGATCACATATATACAATGCATTGGGCATATTATCACTGTGAGGCTCTCATAGTAATGTTCTCTGTTGGAAATGGAGACTGAGTTAGTGACTAACAAACCAGGCCACTCAGAACATGTCTAAGAAATGTATATAGATGGAATTTGGAAGAGGCAGGACTGGGCTTTCTTATGGATTCCTACTCAAGACTGTAGGTTTAGAATTACCAATAGTGATCTTCCTCCGGACACAGAAAGAGGGCCTCAAATTAGAGTTAGCACAGAGAGAAATGGATCTGAGAAACAAGCTGAGGATAACAACCCTGATAAAGTCATGTGTGTCTCTAGTTCCAAATGCCACTGAGCCTCATAAAAGACTTAATGTGTCTTCTTTTTGCATAGACGCAAATGAATCCTAAAACTCACTCTCTTCCACAAGAACATAGGTGGAGTGGTCCGAGGGGGTATTTGGTGTAATTAACATTCAGAGCAGACAGAGTAACAAGGATACTATACTATAAGATGGAATGCACAGATCCACATCTTCACACCTATATTCTCTGTGTAATTTCACCACTGGAAATTGTCACCAAGTTTCCAAGGCACAGTTGCATCCACTTAATAGTACAATGGCCTAAGAATCCTCACCTTTATGTAACTTGTTCATGCTTTCTTTCTTTTCATTAGCATTCAAACCAGTCTTATCAAGGACTTCAGAAATCCCTAGAATTCCTGCTGGGGAAAGGGAAGGATGTAAGTGGGAAGGAGGCACAATACAGGAGCAATCAGACTAAACATCAATAATCAGAATACAAAGCAACTCAAGATGTCTCAATTTCATAAACTGGAGACTTGTCCTCCAGAATGGAAACTAAATTGTCCTCAGAAATTCAACCTCCACTTAAATCTGATGTCAAGCCTATCTCTTTATTCAAGGTTCTCTCCTCTCTCTCTCTTTCCCTCCTTCCCTCCTTCTCCCCTCACCCCCTCAATTCTGCAGAAACCCAGGGGAGCTAATGTGCTTTGCAGTGCTTGTCTTGGTTTTACCACCTTTACGCTCTAATTACCCCTGAGAGTTGTTAGTAAAATCAATTGCTATTATTTGTGAAAACTCATTTGTAAAAAAAACATCATGTGCTAAGGGAAAAGTTGGCATTTATTATTTTCTTTTGTAATGTCAACTTGGATAATCAATAAAGAGCCAGCTGCCCCAACCCAGCACTCTTTTATTTCCTAGCCATTCCTCCTTCCCTAGGTTAACACATCTGACAAACCATACTCTCTTCTCCACTGATTCCATCCTCTCTTTAATTATGTTGGAACTTATCATTGCATTTTAAGAGAAAGCTAAGCTAGCCAGTCCAGAGTCCTTGTCCTGTAGATGAGCTCACCAAGGACCAGAAAAGTCAATGAACTTATCCATGGCAGTGTCCTCCGTGGCTCAGTCAAAATGGTAACTTCCTACCTTTCGCAATCCACCACACTGCTGGTTCCCGCTGTCTGTACCATTCCTCTGGTATTTGAGATTTTTTTCCTTGGCACTGGATGATCTGTTTCCAGACCCCTCTCCACCAGCCTAGACTCCTCCTTAGGGGTGTCCCCTGGCATCTCAGCAAGTGCTCATCCACATTCTCTCAGATATGGGCACATATCAGATTTCAGTGGACAAAGACTTTCGCAAGTCCAGAGCAAGTAGATATACTTGATAACACCGGAACTCACAAATGCCTCAAAACACAAATGAAGTATCATTACAGATTTATTTTTCTGACCCTACACAAGATCTTTCTCCAGGTATATTTTGCTGGACAAAGACTCTCCATGCAGTCTCCTATTTAGGGAGAATAACACTATATGAAATTGATTTTTAAACTGCCTTCTCTTTTAAATTGTACATTCCGTTCAATAAGTAATGTAAGCATGTATTACCTATTTTTTCTCTTCTCATTTTGCTTGAGGAATGTAAAAAGTGACATTTCCTTCTGTCTTTATTATTTTTATTTATATAAGCTAAATATGAATTTCCTTCTCTTTATTGCCAAGTCCTCAGAGAAGGAGACTTTGACTACTTGGTTCAGATTTATTCTCCCTGTATGCTACTAATTGTATTGTTTGGTGTCCAATGAGTTATTGGTGTCCAATAACTCATTCTAAAACTGCACAAGTCTAAATACAGCAATCTAACCCTCTGACCATCCAAAAGTGTCACTAGAAATTCTTCCATGTTAAAATGACAGGTGCAGCCATCGCTCTTTCTATTGGTGGCTCCCGATCCTTCAGATCTTTCTGCTTATGGATGCTTTTTGAACACTCCACATTTACCTAGACCTGCCTCAGAAGCAACAGGTGACATCTCTGTGCCAACTGCTTGGAAACTGCATAAACTTCCTACGCACAAGGAAAGCTTTCCCAGACTAGATACAAGGATAATTATAGCCAGGGTTACAAATTATAGCTAAATTACTCATAATTATGAGCTATCTATTAGAACTTCGTTAGGGGGAAAAAACATTTTAACACTTTCATACACCTTTTGAAGAGTAAAAATGAAAACTGATCACATTTAATTGTGGAACAATCAACTATAGCTTCCACGTAATGGAAGTCGATTTTCTGTTCAGCAGAACTCCTAGCTCTCACTAGAACTGTTTCAAAGGCAGCAAAGTACACCATTGTACAATCAGATGCTTCCTAGGAGTGAAGAATCTTGGGAAAGTCAGGTAGGGTTTAAAAGTTTCCAGATCAAGCCTACTTGCCACAAAATGTTCATATGATCTGGTACCAGTAGCCAAATAATACAATGAAGGTCACTTTTATGTTTGTCTATCATGCAAGAAATAACAAACGATTCAAAGAAGCAGCCTTTAACAAGCAGTGGGCATAACTGTGTAAGCACTTCCTCAAGTAACCTTTAAACTTTGGTTTGGCTGCAAAGTAGGAAGAGTCCTAACACACCAACAAAAATGTTTATTGAAGCTTGAAACATTTGTCCCCAACTTGTGTCTTCAGAAGAAAAGACAGGGAAAGCTCCGCGTGTGTACTCTTGAAATACACTCTCCCGAGGTGTACAGGGACTGATTTCCAAGACTCAGTTTTATGTACATTGTGAAGCGCCTGCCTTTGTGTCCAATATTACCAACGTCGAGCAGGGAACAATTGTCTTTATTACACATACACACAGCACACTCCGCTCAGTCGAAGCGCGGTAGACACACCATGCCTACCTACGCAGGCAGAAGCGTTGGCTTGCAGGATTCATGATCACCGAATGACTGATGAAGCAAACCTTACATATCCTTTCTCCTCGGGACCCGCTACCCCCCGGGGAGGAGAAGAATGGTGCTAAATGTGACAAATCATGACTCCGCCCATCCTGCCAGCCTTCGCGGGTACCACCGCACCCCATCACCGCTTCCCGCACCTCATGCACCCCCCAGTAACGCTGGGGACCTCTCTGCAGACAAGGCTGAGTCTGGCACCGACACCAAGACAAAGGAGGGTGTAGCTCGGGAAACCTAGCCTGGTGCGGCGAAAACCCGGGGTTCTCAGCCACCCGTAGCCCACAAGTCCCCAAGTCCAGGACTCAGAGCGGGCTCGCTTCAGTTTCCCAAACTTCAGGAGTCCCTGTTTACCCTGACTCTGGAGGCTGAAGCCGAAGGGAGGGGAAAGCGCCCCGTGACCGCCATAGGGCTGCGCCCCCCCCCCGCCCCCCCCCACGCCCCACATCCCCCTTCCCTTCCCTCACCTGCCCGGGAGTGCGGGGCCTCGGGCGTCGGGTGAGCGGTGTGGATCCTGGCTGCCGGGAGCGCCCGTGTGCGGTCGCTGCCTCCGGAGAGCGGCGGCGGAGGCGGCAGGGTCGCGGGCGTCAGCGGGAACCTGGGCATCCGCCGGCAGCTGCGGTCTCTCTCCCCATCCTGGCGGGGGCTCGGGCGGCGGACGCGGTGCGGTCACCGTGGGCGGATGAGTCAGGCGGGGGGCGGGGGGGGCGCCCCTCTACCCCAGAACCCGGGGATCGCGCCGCTGCGGGTGCCCGCCCGGGGCTGGGGGGCTGCGGGCCGCCTGCATAGGGCGCGGAGGGTCCGAGCGCGCGCGGGTCTCCACCGAGGGCTCGCGGCGCGGGGAGCGAAGCTGGGCCACGCGATCGCAGCTCGGGCGCCGCCGCAGCTTCCAAGAAAGACAAAAGGGGACCCGAAGGCTGACGGGGGAAAGTTTTCTGCTGGGCTCTAGACGGATCCCCGCCCCGAAAATCCTGCCTCACACCCCAAAAGAAGAGGCCGGGGAGGGCGAGGCGCGGACTGCCGGGGAGCGTCAGCCGCGGCGCGCTCTGGACGCGGGATGGGGCTCACCCCCGCCCACCGTGCCACCGCCGCCCCACGCCCGGTGGCGGGACCTCCGCGGGTCCTGTCGGCCGCCCTGCTCCGGGAGCACGCGGGAGCGCTCCGCTCCTCCCCTTCCGGGACCCCCCTCAATCGTCGGGTGCACGCGCCCGGCCACAAAGTTGCACTCGGAGAGCGGGGATCACCCACGGGCAAAACCCACGGCTGGGAACAAAGTAAGCCGGGGTCGGGGCTGGGGGTGGGGTGGGGCTCGGCTGCAGACGAGGCCGGCGTGGCGTGGAAGTGGGCACACCCACTCGCGCCCCGCAGCCCGCGCGCGGCGCCGCGGCTGCTCCTGAGGGCGATCTCCGCCCCGCCGGCAGTGAGAGGCGCCCCACCACCCCCGACACACACACACCACCCCCACGGGCGATCGGGGTTTTCTCGAATCCTGGGCCCCGGCTGCTTTCTTCTCTGCTGCTGCCGGCGAGGGTCGGGGTCCCCCTGGCGGCCGCGCGGGGGCTGCGCGGACAGAGCCAAGCCCGGGCCCCGAGGGGAACCTTGGTCCCTCTCTTCGGATCTGGAGCAAGCAGGGGGGCGGGGGGGTATGGGATTTCACTGCTTCACCCATCCTGGGAAGGGTCTAGCGGCTGCCTCCCCACCCCCAGGAGATGTCTGACAGGCCGGGGGTCCTGGGCGCCGAGGGTGGGGGTGGGGGGCAAACTGTATGCTAAGAGCTCAAATGAGCAATGCCGGGGTTCAACGAGTCCTCCTTGCCACCCCCCACCCCGACCCCAATACCAGTGGATGGAGACTGCCCTATTCATAGAGTATAATAATTCTGGCAGTTAACCCAACCTGAAATTCCCTAGGCAGTGGTCAGGACAATATAGGAAGGTCAACTCCCCGGGCAGAGTGGCGGGTGTAACTCGAGCTAACCTCATCTTCTGATCACTTCATTGACACGTGCAGCGCACCCAGAGACGGCCGCGGTGATTGTGATGGGCAAGAAAGGCACACACAGAATTCTGGGGGCAGGGTACTTGTTTCAGTGTATGATCTGTTGACCTTGCTTCCAAGAAAAGTATGTGTCGGGGGAAGGGCAGGAAATGTATGGGGTGAGAGAAATTTCATGGGGAAAAAGACATCTCCACATTAGAAGAAAATGTTGGAAATCAGGTAGAGCAGTGAAGAAAGGTTGTAAACTATGCTCGCTGTGGTTGAATGCTGTTTTGCCTCGAGCAGTTTGGACGCTGAGTACTTTTATTACAGATTTCGCAAGCCAAAAAGATAAATTAAGGAAGAGAACTAAAGTCTAAAGGAGGGAAAATGAGTCACCACTGCAAACCATCCGTAGTTTTATGTCTACCTCACCTGCATCTCAGTCTTTATCCCACAGCTACATGCTCAGTTTTCTTAGGTGTTCTTATGCATTTTGTCAAATAACCCAATGAAAGTAGCATGAGTCCTCTGGACTTTCCTCCCAGTTGCTGCTTCTACATCTTATAAAGCAATATTCCACCCCCCCCCCAGCACATTTCTCTATAAAGCCCCTGAAAGTAGACACTGTTTGTAACCCTCACTAGTTTTTCAAGGGATTAATATTAGGTTTCTGGTGTTCAGAAAGATTTATTTAACATGACACTAAATCCTGCATTAAAGGGTCTTCTAGTCTTTTTACCATAGAGTAGCTTAACATCCCTCAGTAACAGACAGATGAAAACCATGAAGGAAGAGATAAGCACATTCTTATTTCCCTACCTCTTGATGTACAAAGTAATGGGGTTTATTATATTTCACACTTTTATTCTTATTATTACAGAGGTGGTGTACCAAAAGGTTACAGTTACGTAAGTCATGTCATGAGTACATTTTTTTGGACAATATCACCCGTTATCTCACTCCCAGTTTTCTTTCATGTCTTTCAGCCTCTGAGGTCAAACAGACGATATTTCTCTTTCTGAGATTGGCTTTAAAATAAACACATTCTTGTGATTACAAATAATAATCACTCATTTCTGGACTTAGGTATCAGTAATTTGACAAAAAGAAAAGAAGATACATAGGCTAGGTGAGATTGCCAAGGTAAGATTATTTAAATTTCTTTTTAAAATAATTACTATTTGGTGGTGGCTCATGTTGTAATCATAGCTACTGAGGAGGCTGAGGTATGAGTGTTGTGGTTCAAAAACAGCATGGGCAGAAAAGTCCATGAATCTCTGATCCCCAATTAACCAGCAGAAAGCTAGAAATACAAGTCTGATTTGATTGGTAGAACACCACCCCTGAGTGAAAAACCTGAAGGACAGAACCCTGAATTCATGCTCAGTACACACACACACACACACACACACACACACACACACACACACACACAAATTACTGTTGGTCTCAGGGAAGACTGTGTGCCATAAATAGAGGCGTATCTGCACTTCAGTAGTCCAAGCAACTCCCAAGATACCAGTTACAAAGTCTTCTCTAGCATTGAATGCTCAAGTTCAGGTAAATTATTTAATCTTTGCTAATGGCCAATATTTTCCATCTGAGAAGAGCCTAGTGAATACATCATGTCAGAAATGGATTTTGAATTTAGCTTCATTTCCACTTTTAAAATGATGGATGAGAATCAACGATTTCCTTCTTTTCATCATAAAAGCCACTGTGCAGTTCACTTCACACCTAATATTCTCTGATGTGTTTTTCTGAGGTATAAGTTTCCACTAAAACTTAAGCCTATCTAAACAGAGCATGCCACAGTGAGTAATCCTTCTGTAATCCAAGTTTAACCACAAATATGAATAGAATGGCTTTGAATTCTTTTATTTCCTTCATAGAAAGAATGTACCTAGTGATTTTAAGAACTTGATTGAAACTCTGTGTGTGTGTGTGTGTGTGTGTGTGTGTGTGTGTGTGTGTGTGTGTGTGTGGAGAGAGAGAGAGAGAGAGAGAGAGAGAGAGATTTATCTTACTTGCAATGCCTTTAATTGAAAACACACATCAAACTTGTTTTAATGATATAATTTACTAAAAAGAAAAAGAAAATTCTTTTTTTGGAATCCTGAATTAACTTGATCAATTCTTGATTAATCAACAATAATTAATCTAAAAATGTCCAAACTAGGATGATCAACATCTTCCTTTTTCATACCCTATAAATGTAAGCCTAATTCATGGCAACAAATCCTTAATGAATTATGGATGCATGCAGTGGAATGAAAAATGGTAAATATTCTAAAGTAACAAAGCTAAGAGAAAGACTATTATAAAGTCCAAGTGTAGCCATCTTTTTGCTACAAATATAAACTATAGTATCATCAGACCTGAGAAGGGATCTTCAACCAGAAAATAAAATGCCATCAATAGAAAACAAATGAAAGTTTTTGCTAGACTCTTCTCTGCATCATTTCATTCCAGCTGTGAAACAGAATGATAGCCTGAAAGCCTTGGAACTACCTCTGCTGGCAGATACTCTTGTTGTATCAGTGTACAGGGAATGAAGAACACAGTCAAAAGAGAAAAGTGATCTTTCTGAATTTATCTTTAAAATAACAAGTAGAAGAAATACAGGAGAAAGAAAAAGATGGTAGAAAAATATATGTTCATTATACATTATGGAAAGTTCAGTGCAGTTGTTAAATTTAAATATCAAGTTTGAGTGTGCAGCATTTATTTGAGAAGGACCAGTATTCTGGTATAATGTTGAGGCTGAACTGCTTTTTAAATATTTTATAAATTCCATATTAACTTCCTTATTAGATAATAAAGCTAATTAGCTTCCTTTTGACTGATGAGCACAGGCAGCAAGCATATCATTTTAAAATGCTAGAAGTGGCATGGCAGGCTCTCTTCTTTCTAAAGCCCCAATTTTCTCCCCAAACACATTTGTGTAAATGAAAGGGTCCCCATGTGGCTTATGGCAACCCAAGAAATGCTTTCCTAAAGCACTCTGACAACATGTTTTGAAAGTCTACTCATAGAAAACAAGAGACTGAAATGCCTGCTAGGATGGTCGCCCCACCTGTTCTACTGTCCATGGTACTGAACCAGGCTTGTCCATTCGTATTCTAGTGTGATCCAAGGACGGGCACCATCAACACCATGGGAGAGCTGTTAGGATAGCAAGATCTCAAGCACTGGCCCCCAACTCTCCTATTCTGCAATTCCACTTCTCGGGGAATGATTCATTTGTATATCAAAATTTGAGAAGCACTACACTAGGGCAGTTTATGTTGCAGTGTCACATACTTCCTGTTTATATTACCTTTCACTTCAGTCCCCTCCAGAAGTGCAGCCAAATGGCAAATGGCAGCCAAATGCTGGCATTTCAGCTACTTCTACATTTCATTTGGCAATGGCAGTGAGCTGTTATATTGACAGCAGAGCCTTCAAATCCAACAGCTAGGTAAAAATCCCAACTTGTGTCAGCTATTCTGAGCTGTATTGTGCTTATCCAAAAAGTGTCAGTAATTATCATATGTTTTTATAATGAGCTTTTAAATATTTAGGAGTAGTTAAATACCCCTAGTCTTGCACATAATAGATGTTCAGGAAATCTTTCAACTTTTGTGTAAGTACAACGTTCTTAACCAAGGAGTGGTGTGTCCTCAGAATGTAACACTCTCAAGCAATGTGAAATTAATTGTATTGTTAAACAATCTAGTTCTCAATTTCTGCTCAAAACAGCAGTATAGTTTCAATTAGTAAAACATAAATAAAACCCACAATTTTCAGACCCATCAAATCTTTCAGTTGGGATTTTTTTCTACCTATAATTATGAACCAGAGTAAAGAAATATAAGGTCTTGTAAAATCATTACACTAGATCGGTTTTTTTAAAATAACATTATAACAGAATGAGTTGGAAGTTTAAGCTCTACAATGTTTAAAAGTAACTGAATATCTTAATTCTGAAGCCAACAGAGATCTTTAGACATACACAGCTGACTTTGTAAACAGTAATAATTTATACTTTTGTATAGACCCTAATTAAGCCATGATGTTGGTAAAGTAGAAAGCATTTGCAATTATGCTACTTAGGGGACCCAAGAATATCCTTTTACATGTTTATTTTGGAACACAAGGAACTGTTGACAAACAAACTTCCAAACAAACTTCAGAATTGAGAGTCTATTCAAATGTAAGCCATTCAATGACTTTTGACACTAGAGCTCAATGCTAATTACACAACCACTGATCTGGAAACATCTGTTCCTTTCAGAAAAAGAGCTACAGGTCTTCTTTTAGGCACTTAACAAATAAACTCAATATTACTGGAGTATACCTTACATATTTTTTTTTCTGTGTCCTCATTATTTAAGAACACAAGTTATGTGCCTGGCTCAGGATACACACACGGAGAAGAGTAAAGCATAAGTAGAATCCAGTTCATCTGATCTGATATCCATCTATTTAACATTCTTAAAATATGAATCATTTAGGTGATTGTTTTAAAAACTCCAGATGATAGAAGATGCTAGCATAGCCCTGGAGGCAGGCACATTTCCCCACACCTCCATGAGAAAGGTAAACTCTGTGCTGAGAGTTTTCAGTTGTTCATGTATTAATTCAGAGACCATCTACATGATACAGATGATATTGTATTCAGTCATCCCATATAAAGTGAACAAATCAGAACCTTTTCCTCTTGTAAGTATTCTAACATACTGTGATGGAAACATCCATAAACGCACAATTAAAATAGGAAGAGTAGTCTACCAAGTGTACAAAATGGTGATACAGGGCATCAGAAAGTGTTTGGGAGACCATAGTTCAAAGAGGATTTCATAGACTCAGGAGGATACAAGACACTGGTTTTGAAATAAGAGAAGGCTTCACAACATGGACAGAAAAGTAGCTGAACTTAAAGAGGAGAAATGTGTGTGCATTGACCTGAGGAGAAAACAGTGAAGCATACTCTCAGAAGTGAAGATGCATACAGTATGGCTGGAGTGTAGGGGTTCAAGTAAGAACTATGAAAAGGAGCTGGGAGAGAAAGGCAGAGCTAGCTGCCAGAGGGCCTAGCATTCTAGTTAAGAAGCCTAGGTATTTCTCTAGAGGAACTAGGGAATAATTGCTATATCCCTCTGGAAGCACTGCTAGAGGATGGATGGAAGCAGTGGGGGACACAGGAACAGACAGGCAAAAATGTTACAAGAGTTTTACCATAGCCCGAAGGAACAAATGTGAGGAAGTGACAGAGAACACTGGAAGTCGGGGTGAGGAGGAGGAGAAGTTCATACAAGAAATCTTTTCGTATTTGGCAATTTTCAGGAGGGTTGACATTGGGAAGTATGAGGAAAAAGATTTTTAATTCCTCATGCCAGCAAACTTCTACAAAGTAAGTGGAATCAAGTTATGCCATTTCTTGCATAGTTCCATAGACAGTGTATTCTAATGATCATTTTATGTTTATAGATATATATTACGTATAATTGGTGGTTTAAAACATCTAGGTGAAAAGTCCTGGGTTGATTCCATTTTCCTCTGCTCATTACAACCTCCTCATTGACCCTCTTTCAAGACGTACCATCCCTGACTCCAAAGAACTTCGTAGTATTCCATTGTTGGTTCACAATGTCTAGGTCTCTGTCATACTCAGCTGTGATTTCTAGGTTTCCTCTATTGGAGGTAATCCTTGTGTCTTCCACTTCCTGCCTGAGGGTGGGTTCATTTATAGTCTTCACTCTGTGCATACACCTTATTGTATACCTGGGCTATCTGATGTACTGATTTTTCGTAGGTGACAAATACCTGCAGCACGCTACTCTACTCAACTGTTAACACAACAGTTTGTGCACATAAATCTAAATATAGAAAAAGGAGAGTAAAATATAATACAAAACACAAAACTATAGTCTTTTGGAACCAACATTGTGTCTGGTATCTGAGGATGTGACACTTCACCAACACCACACCTGTGCTATGCTACATAATTTTAATAGATTATTTCTGTAAGAATAAATTAATATTAGGTTACTATAACTACCTTAAAATTGAGCCACACCCACTGCAATTTTTTGCCTTAGGTATTTTGTTTTTTCAGATTAGGTCTTCTGTTTTTGCGCAGTGTGTGGACTGCAGTTTTTTATTTATACCTCCCATGTAGCTGGAAATATAGTTGTACACCACCACACCCAAGTACATTTTCTTTCTTTATATCTTCTTTGTATAAGTATCACTTTGGGTTTTTTTTTTAAGTTTTACATCATTTTACTTTTAAACTTTCTGGTTACAAACAAAGACACAAACACACATTAGCCTGGGACATACTGGGTTAAAATGAACCCGTATCACAGTTTTCTACCCTCATTTCTCATCCCACTGAAGGATGTTCAAGGGCAGTAACTGCATGGAGCTG
This sequence comes from Dipodomys spectabilis, assembly GCF_019054845.1. Classification (NCBI taxonomy): domain Eukaryota; kingdom Metazoa; phylum Chordata; class Mammalia; order Rodentia; family Heteromyidae; genus Dipodomys; species Dipodomys spectabilis. The sequence continues at coordinate 18,606,385 of NW_024870678.1, read as the reverse complement.
TCAAGTCCTATGATAGCAAGTTCTTCTCTGGGTCTCTGCTGAGGACCTGCCGCAGGGAACTGGCATTCCTTACAGAAATACGTCCATCATAGTTTGCTTGTGTTATTTCTTTTTTTATTATCATTGTAGATACTCTGGCAAGCAGAAAGTGCAGTGTGAATAGAAACCTTTCAGTGTTGAGAATCTGTCTGTGTTCACTTAAAGAGCTTCTTATTGGAGTCTGTTAAGTTTCTGTTCAACCTTTTGCTGGAAATTTTCTTGGGGCTCTCCTATTTCTTCTCCTTGCATTGCCTCTTGCTATTTCTCAGTCATGCAGTCAATGGGCAAGAAGAGTTTTTTAGCTCGACTTTAGTCTTCCAGAACCTCCTTCACATCTGCTGTGTATGGCTCACTGAAACATTGCTGCAATGTACGACTGCTGTATTTACATCTCTAGCACTGGTACTCAGTGGACAGAGGACTGTCCTCCCTACCTAGGCATTCCACTTCTGCAGGAAAGACTGAGCTGGAATTGAGCTCAGTGATGGAGTACTTGTCTAATGTGATTGAAACCGTAGGGTTATCTTCCTCACTGAAAATAGAAAGAAGGAAAGGAAAAGATAGAAAAGATAAGGGAAGGGAAGAGAGAACAGAAGTAAAGTAAAAAGAAGAGAACAAAAGTGCATTGGCCAGTGTTTTCAAAAATATCTGACCCATTCAAAAGTGAAAATTAAAATTATATAGATTGCCCTGTTGACTATAGTAGCAAAATGCCACGTGCAACCTTTATATAGTGTTTACTATGAAGTAAGAACTACTCTAAGAAGTTCACATATTTATTAAAATCTCCTCAACAGTCATCTATAATCAAGTATGATTTGTTTCTCATTTAGGAAATAAGGAAGATTAACTTACACAGCTGTACTAGTGGAGAAACTGGGCTGAGGAGCCAATGTGTTACTATAATATTGTGTCTGAAACTAAGGAATTTAGAATGAATTGAAATGTTCATCATTTTGGAGCCTGGGAAATCCAAGATGAAGTCATTGGCATCTGTTTCTGGCCTTAATGCATCATCATATGGGGGAAGAAAAACAGAGCAGCCCTTTGTAATGGCTTTCCTCTATTCACAAAAACAGAAACCCTGTGACCCAAACACCTCCCTTTAAGCCCCACACCCCAGGCTGCTTCATTGGGGATTAAGTTTCAATATGAATTTTTAGAGGAGACAAAAACATTCAAAGAACAGTATTAATCATACCCAAGTTTTAAAAATATGTTATGGAAAATTGCTAAAAATAATTTTAATGAGCCTTTACTCATAATGCCTTAATATCTGTATCCATTAATATTCATTAATATTATTAATCCATTTACATCTGTATCCATTAATATAGCCCCTTGACTCACATTGAGCCCCCTTGCTTACAGAAATTAGCTGTATTAAATTTTCTTTCTTAGAGAACGATTAACTTTACTTGAGAGTAGGCAGGACCGAGGGATGATTTGCTTCCTAGGCAGGCTGAAGAACAGCGCGAAGAACACCATATTAAATTTTAATTAAGTCATTTTCTGGCTTGAAAACTTGTGAGGCTTCATATTGCAATAAGATAAAATGCAAAATATTCAGCTTCTCATAGCAACTTAGAATTTTTCTTTTACCGTTCTGGCTTAATCCACAATCCCTTTGATGACTCTGATAGAATGTCCTAATAGGTAATTTTAGGAACAAGGCACAACCAAAAATTTGGGACACAAGCTGACAGTTTCCTAGTCTTCATTTATGAGAGTCTGATTTCCTTTTCCTTTTCAGCTCCTTGTGTTCATATGTGAAATTCAGGAGCCAGATTTCTTTGGTACCACTTGGGGACAGCTGATAAATTTTCATCTCCCTGCTGTAAGAGGTGGTTTATAAACTCTGGGTTTTCCTCTTCAGTAAATAAGTGCCAAGGGCCTGTCAGGTGCCAGGTCCTGACTCAAAGGCGTTCCAAATCCTGCTCTCTCTCTCTGGGGGTGCTTCAAGAATCTTGGATGCTGTCACTATCCTACATTCCCCAAGCCAACCTTGTTGATAATTTTGTCTGGGGCTTGTCTTAATCTGGGGAATTCCTATTCCCCAACACAAATCCAGTTCTATCCAGATCAGCACAGCCCCTCCCACTGCACCCTCATCAAAATTCTTCTAGTCTGAGGAAGAAGAGATGAAGAGGGGACGGCACCTGTCTGACGGGAGGTAACTCAGTGGATGGCTTCTGCATGCTTTTGCTTTATTGAAGAAAAGGACAAGTGGGATTTTTGCAGTTTGCCTTTTCTTCATCCTTGGGTTCCTTTTTCTGACATCTCTTTCCCCTGAGAGAGATTACCTTAGCAGGTACTAATGCCCCCTGGTTCCATAGGAAAGACACAGGCAGTGAAAAATAGCATGTGCATGGTTTGCTTGAGTGGTTTGGATGCACTATGGTTTGAAAGTCTGTGTCCTTGACAAAGTTCATGTTGACACTTACCTTTCAGTGGAACAAAAGGGAGGTAACTGGACCTTCATGGATAGAATTAACCCTTATAAAATGGCTAGAAGGATGAGCTTGCCCTTTTGCCCCCTAGACTGTTTCACGTGTTATCAGAGTTTTTCTTCTCTAGAGGAGATAACCAGAAGAAGGCATTTTGGAAGCAGAGGGAAGCCCTCACCAGCTACCCAACCTGCCAATAGCTTGAAACTAGGATTTCCAGTATCTAGGATTGTGAAAAAAATGCAAACTAACTAGACAAAAAATAGCATCAGGAATGTCCTAAGACAGGGTCATTAGGGGAGAATTGTTTATATGATGTCATTTTTTCCACAACTAGTAATCACAGTGTAAAAATCAAGAGTTAATAAGATAAAGAAAAAATAAATAGAAAAGCCTTCATCCTTGAGGGCTGCCTGCTGCCTCAAGGGGTCCAGTGATCCTACTTGGAGTAAAAGACACATTTGTGTCCCTCTGTCAGTGATTCCTTCTAGGGCTGGGATGTTCCCTTGTTGCTTCCTCCAGTCATGACACTTCTCAGAGTTCCCAGTCCTTCACATGACCTATCCAGATGTGGTTATTTGACCTTTGCCCTTGGCAAGAGGTTCTTCTCCCAGTTAATCAGCACTGATCATACAGCTACTAGGGGAGGTATATATAAACAATGGAGAATTTGGGCACAGGTATTTTTTGTAACAATGTAACACAAACATACCTATTATTTAAATATTTCTATACCTATGCTTTTGTACTGCCCATGAAGCTTTGGTCACAGTCCTGTAGACCTAGAAACTATCCTTTATATTGACTTGATCATAATCTGTGACATCAGCAGCTCCTTTAAAATCCTCAGTCTGGAGTTTGGGATTGACGTATGAGACCACAATAAGGAAATTTCAGTAAAACAAACTCTTTTTAAGTTAAAAAGTTTATATATTTGAAAAAGATTTAAAGTAACAATGCTTGATAGGAAGTGTACTCATTACCTTGTTCATGTAACTGTAACCCCTATGTACAGTATTTTTACAATAAAAATGTATAAAACAGTCAAATTGCAAAAAAAGATTTAAAATACTATTGATAATAAAAATTTAAAACTGGGAAGATGGGAAGGGATGGTAAGGGGAAACAAAGGAGGAGGCAACAATGCTTGATAAGAAATGTACTCATTACCTTGCCCATGTAATTGTAACCCCTCTGTATTTTCACAATAAAAAAATTTAAAACTGCCTTCTATACCAGATTTAATATAAAAATTACCCAATAGTACACAAAATAGAAAATACACAATAGTGCACAAAAATCAATAGCAGTATTTATCGGAGTCATTGAATCCCCTTTTCATTTCCAAAATTCTTCTTTAGGAGGTTTTCTAAAATGATTGACCTCATTTTTAAAAAGTCGTTTTGTTCCTAATACCCCTGAATTAAGGCCCAACAGTATCAAGGTTCAATATCTTACATTGTTTACCAAATCATGACCAGTATTTTCTTTCACATTTTATAAATAATTTAACAATTTGATAACATTTGAATATTTTTTATTGTTACCAATGAAGAAAGCTATTTGGTATTATTAAAGATCAAGAAAACAAAATGAATAAGATGTTGCGTCACATATGAAATTTCGTATGTAACTGATATTGAGCTAGAGAATTTCTTTCTTCTTTGAATAATAGACTCTTGCTTCTTTTTGGCAATCTTTAAGAAACAAAGGTGTTTATTTACAATGTTACAGAAGCCTGTCTAGATGATATCATATTTCTACAAGAAGAGAAACTCTAGAAGGAAACCTAAAAAATACTATATTTTATAGCACCTCTAATGTAAGTTTCAGATATTAGCTTTAGTTATAAATGTGATTTGCAATATTAAAATTAATAGCTAAATTCTCAGTAAAAAGCTTAACTGAAACTAATGCTTACTGGACAGGTTGCTTAGCAATTATACTTCCTTGTTTTTATATTAATTTCCCAGAAAGCTGCTTCTCACATTAATGCATGATGGATTAAAAAAAAGCTCATTATGGTTCCAAAACAGTTTTTATTTCTGAGGTTTGTAAGCATCATCTTATTATAAAAAAGGGGAGTCCTAAATCTCTCATCCTGATCTATTCTCTACGCTCCTTATTTATTTATTAGGCACAATGTCCTTTTACTATTTGGTCAAAACTATAGAAACTCATCCCCAAAAAAGGCAGGTTCCAAAACATACAGTTTCTTCCTAGTCTTACAGAAGGCTCACTGATGGCCGTGTATTCTTCCTTGGACCACTCATTTATCTGTCAACTTGTGGCTTACAATGCCTGGTCCAAAATATGCATCAATAATGTAAATTAAGTTGGGCACTGGTAGCCTGTAATCTTCACTACTTAGGAGACAGATCTGAGGACTGTGTTTCAAAGTTAGCCCAGGAAGAAGACTCCATGAGACTCTTATTTCCAACTAACCACCAGAAGACTGGAAGTGAAGTTGTGACTCTAAGTGGCAGAGCATTAGCCTTGAGAAAAAGTACTTAGAGACAGCACACCCAGACCCTGAGTTTAAGCCCCATGACCGACAAAAAAATTTAAAAAATAATAATGTAAGTTAAGATTTTTTAACTATTTCCTTGCCAAGTTTAATACTTAGATGGGATAATAAGGATACTTTATAAATATTTGAAATTAATCGAGCTGAATGTATAAAGGTGTTTGAGTGTAAAAGCACACATTTCAATGTTTGCATATTTTTATTCAGTTAGTAGACGAGAGAAAGGAGAGAAGACATGGTATTGTTTCCATATATTAGCCATTTATTTTCTCAAAGACTCCCAAATAGTTCCCTAATAATCTAATACTGTTGGGAAAAAAAAGCTTCCCATTTACAAGTTCTACCATCAACACCACTTCCAAGATCTGCTGCAGGTCCTTGTACAAACGAACAAACAAACCGAAGCTGCTCCTCACTGATAATCGTCAGACCACAAACAAACCCCCACATCTGTGCCCTGGGCTTCACAAGACCACACTATGCTGGTTAACTTAGGTGTAATGAAAACATTGCTGACTGCAAGCAAAGCAGGCTTCAACCAACTAGAATAGATTTCATTACTTTTGAGACAACTAAAGCCTTATTTTATTTCATTTCTTATTCAGTCTGCTCAGGAGGATCTTCAGTGAGAGAAATTAGAGAGCTCAACTAAAACTTGAATTAAAAATTAAAAAAAAAAAAAAACCAGGACAAGACATTGCTATGCATCTTTATTCTAACTCATTGAGACTTTTAAAATCATGTTTTAAAATACTCATTTAATATAATAGAAAATACCTTGATGCGAGTTAATATAATTACAATTAGTCTGAAGGCTTTTCTCTAATGATCTGAAGCACTCATTAACATTTAATGTGAATGCCAATTCTTTTTTTTTTCAATTTCCATTCATTTCCCACACACAGTTTTCAAACGCTGTTTAGTCGGCTTATTTTTGCTATGTACTTTGATCCTCTCACACCACTGATTTCTTCTTTTTTCTCTGCCTCACTCTCACAAATACCCCATGCACGTAGTCACATTTAATATTCACGTATCATTATTATTATCATCAGCCTCATCTTCATTTTAAGTCTTCATTTTGCTCACATATGAGCAAAAAATGTGATCTTTGGCTTTCTGAGCTTGGCCTACCTTGCTCAACATGATGATCTGTTTTCCTGAAAAATTACATAATTTAATTTGCATGTGCCTATGTGTTTGTGCGTGCATGTGCCATTCTTATTTTATCCATGCATCAGTTGTTTGGCATGAATGTCAGATTTAGATGCCCAGTGCAAGTACTAGTCAATGCTGTAGAGATTGGAAGTCCATATGCCACTCACTAGTGATTTGCAGCATGTTGGTATTATAGCATTGGCTGGTGGGGTTAGGCCTAGCCTGGTAGGGTTAGGTATTGAGGGTCTAGTTAAGGTTTGGTTGGAATTTACTTTATAGCTAAGTCATAAATGTTCATGTAACCTGATATAAGGCCTACTTCATGTGTAGGGATTATGTAAAATAAAACCAATCTAATGTAAGATCCTCACGTGATTGGCTCATTAATGACAAATTCTCCATCTCTTATAGAGGGGACAAAATTTGAAGAAAAAAAAAAGTGCTTTACATGTTCAAATCCTGACATGTATACAAAGAAGCCATAAACTTGTCCCTTAATAGCTCACAACTGTGGCAACCAAACAATCTTACCCTCTGGTGTCAAGATGGAAACATGACCAAACAGCTTCCATGTGGCTTTGAGGCAGGGGGAGAGAAATGGCAGATGCTCCCCCACTTCTAATGGTATCCTCTGATTTTTGACAATAACCAGCATCTTGGTTATAAAGAGGCTGTCCGCCTAGGGTCCAATCCATTTTCATTTCAGATCTTTTTTGGATCACCACCTACTGAAGCAAGATTGATGAGGACATTTTCAGAGCGCAAATGGTTATGCTGTAATAGTCTCTGTGGATTTGTCATATCCAGAGAAGTTTTGAATAGGAATCACTATGAGGTGCTCATTTCACCATGGGAAATGCATAAATACCCAAACAGTTATCAAAGATGTTACTGCCCCTCAACCAGTAAATCCTTTACAGCTACAATTAGATTCTTTTTATTTTGAAGGAAAATGTCCCAGAGAAATTGCCCCATGCACTGGATTGGAATCCTTAGAGGTATATATTGTGCTGGGAGCTAGTGGCTCACTCCTATAGTACTAGCTACTCTGGAGGCTGAGGATTTTGGATCAAAGCCAACCAAGAAAGTCCCTGAGACTCTTATCTCCAATTAAGCTCCAGAAAACCGGAAGTGGCACTGTGGCTCAAAGTGGAAGAGAACTAACCCTGAGGGGAAAAAAAAAATCTCAGGAACAGCATCCAGTCCCTGAGTTCAAGCTGTGTGACAGACCAAAAAATATGTGTGTGTGTGAGTGTGTGTGTGAGTGTGTGTGTGTGTGTGTGTGTTGTAAATTTAGTCTGGATTGTGCCTAAACACAGACAAAGCTAGATTCAAATGTTAACTTTGCCACTGTGTCACTTTACTAATCTGAGGCTCATTTGTTTTTTTTTTTGTTGTTGTTGTTGTTTTTTTTGGTCATCTGCAAAGCAGGGATACTAGACAATATCCCAAAAATGTTTTTCATAATTAAAGAGATAATCCATATAAAGTGCTTAGTGCAGAGGATTAATATATGTTAGCTCTCATTTAATAGCTGGAGCATAGTAATCTGCTGACATAGAGTATATTTTTTGATAATGTTTATTTACAAACTCTACATTTGATCATGGTGCCTGAGTGTGCATCCAGTTTTTCTGACGTGTCATATATACACTATCTTTCACTCAGCAGAATCAGGTGGGCTTCCCTCAGGAAGGGTCTCACTGAAATTGTCTTTTTGGTGATGACAAGATTGGGTGCCTCCATCACATTTGTTAGTATGTTTGTAGGTGACAGGTCATGTGCAGTGGACAGACAGCTGGCTGGTTAGCATCAGATCTGCCATTGGCCATCACTGTATATTATTTCCTGCTTTGGAAGTGAAGTTCCCCATAAGGGAAGAGAACCCATAACCTTGGCCTTGTTTCTATTCTCTCTGGCGCATGGAAAAGCTGCTAAATGACAGCCTGTCAACCATTTGGCTCATCTTTGGCACTAGGAAAGCCAACTTGAGAAAAAGAGCAGCTGGGAGCTGACCTTGTGCTACTGCCAGGGCCTTAGCCCAACCCCTGCAGCTCAGACACAAAGACCAATGTTGTTGCCAAGTGGTTTTGCAAATGTTATAAATCTTTCCAATGAAAAGAATGATCAATACATGACACGTTATCCCTTTCACCCTGAGCATACATGCTGCTTGTCTCCTGGTAACAGATTGGTCTACAGTAAATACAGCTTGTCTTCCATGTTTCATTGCCTTTCTCAGATGACCACACTGATGGTGCAATGTGCCTTCCTCCGGAAGGAGGGAGCTGGGCTTTGGTTCTGGAGCAGCTAGTCATCTCATACATAGTTTTGAGCTAGGAGGAAATAACTTGTGTTGTTAAATGTCTTCTCTGCGCAAATATTTGTGTAGGACTTCATATTCATGTGACTCCTTGATACACCCCAAATGACCCTGAAGAGCAAGTATAATAAGCCCCATTTTACTGAAATGGGATCTGACACTGAACTGTGTAATGTGCCCAAGATCACAGAACTAATAAGTCATCTAGTTGAGAAGCTAAGTTAGTTCTGCTAATTCCAGGGCCTTTGTTGTTTCTGTTGGACCATGCTGGCCCTGAACATATTGTCCTCATCTGCAAAATGAAAATGAAATAGATGAACAACATGCAGGAATCTGAGCAGAGGTCTGATGCAAGATCCCAAGGAAGTAGCAGCATGCATGAGTCTACTTGTCTTCTAGATCCTGAACAGACACTGCAGCCTTATAAATGACTCATTGGAGCCAGTTACTGGGCTCACACCTGGAATCCTAGCTACTCAGGAGGCTGAGACCTGAGGATCATGGTTCAAAGTCAGCCAGGGCAGAAAAGTCTCCAGGAGACTCTTATCCCCAATTAATCACCAGAAAACCAGAAGTGGCACTGTGGCTCAAAGTGGTAGAGTGCTAGATGCAAGGCACTGGAATCAAATACAGTGAAAACAGGGGTTATACCATGAGGGAAGAACATACAAAGAAACAAAAAAATCACATGGTGCATTATAAATACATTAAAAACAACATCAAGAAAGATAAAACCACTTATAGTCCTATCTTGGGGTTCATTTTGCTTAGCATAATTTTATATGGTCACATGTACATAGCTTTTGATCTTTTCTGCTTGTCCTAGACATATACTAATTATTGCAAATAAGGGAAACCATGGGACCTATGTTTCTTTGGGCCTGGCTTAACTTCACTTAATACAATTTTTTCCAAGTCTTTCCATTTCCTAACAAATGGGGCAATGTCATTCTTTCTCATTTGGAGAGGGGAAGGGAAATAACCAAAAGCTGAAATAAGAATACAGGATGAGGGGCTGGGAAGGTGGCTCAGTGGTAGAGCTCTTGCCTTGCATGCATGAGGCCCTGGGTTCTATTCCTTAGCACCACATAAGCAAAAGGAAAAAAGCCGGAAGTGGCGCTGTGGCTCAAGTGGTAGAGCGCTAGCCTTGAGCTGAAGAGCTGAAGGACAGCGCCCAGGCCCAGAGTTCAAGCCCCACGACCAGACCCCCCCCCCCCAAAAAAAGAAATGTACTCATTACTTTACTAATGTACAGTATTTTACAATTATATATATATGTATATAATATGGTAGAGTGCTAACTTTGAGCAAAAGAGCTCAGGAACAGCACCCAGGGTCTGAGTTTAAGCCCTATGACTGGTCAAAAAAAAAAAAAGACTCCTGGGCTTTGGTTTGGCAAGGGCATGTGTGAGGTAGATGAAGCAAAACCCTAGAAAAGCCGATGAACCACCAATGAAATGCTCTGCCTTGCATGTGTCAGTACTGCAAACACTCCCTTGATGTGTGTGCCACCTTAATGACTAAGAATGAGCTCTCACTTGTCTCCAGTGTAACAGCCTACAGCAGGTTTTATATTGATTTAAAATCATAAATAAAGGTGATATTTCCTGCCAGCAGAGTTTGCAGACTGAATCACACCTGCCGTATAATACTGGATATGACTCATGCCGGTGCCTGCTACGTATGGAAGCTTTATTGTAAGCTAGCTTCCATCTGTTTATAATCACTCATAGACTTCCTTTTCACAAAGTATAATTTTAAAGGAATTAAATATGAGTTATTCAAAACTTGATATTAAATTAGGCTCAGCTTCCTGTGGAACTGCTAATTGCTCCAAGTCTATTTAACAGTATGATTGCTAGTAGTCACTCATGAAAGCATCATGCAGAAAGGGTTAAGATATACTAAAACATTACTTTGTACTTAGATTACTGTATAGTTAAGAGTCTTGCTTGACTCAGACAGATACTAGTTATTGCAAATAAGGGAAACCATGGGACCTATGTTTCTTTGGGCCTTGCTTACTTCACTTAATAAAATTTTTTCCAAGTCTTTCTATTTCCTAACAAATGGGGCAATGTCATTCTTTCTGATGGCGGCATAGCATTCTATTGTGTATATATACCACATTTTCTTGATCCATTCATCTACTGAGGGGCATCTGGTTGGTTCCATATCTTAGCTATGGTAAATAAGGCTGCAATAAACATAGTTATGCTGGTAGCTTTATGGCCTTGTTTGTGATCATTTGGGTAAATGCCCAAAAGTGGGATTGCTGGGTCATAGGGGAGCTCTATGTGGAGTATTTTGAGGAACCTCCATACTATTCACTGTAGGTATATTTTGTGGAGGGGACGGGAAAAACAAATTGTTTAAATAGGGATACAGGTGGACCCATTGCAACAATGAGACCTATAAGTCGTTACTTTGGTGGGAGGGGAAGGAGGATTGGTTGGGGGGGGGTGGATGGGAAGGGGTAGGAAGGGGAAACAAAGGAGGAGGCTACAATGCTTGATAAGAAATGTACTCATTATCATGCCCATGTAATTGTAACCCCTATGTACAGTATTTTCACAATAAAAACAAAAATAAAGAGTCTTGCTAATTTGGAGGGGAGAATGGGACAGCAATGGCTTAGGCGAAGTTTTAAAGTCTAGATCTCAGGAGTGAGGAGGGCATCAATCTTCCTTTGATTATATAAGACTCCATAGCAAGTACATAACAAGTACACTTTGGCATGTGTCAAATTTTATGTAAGTTTTATGTAAATTTTATGTAAATTTTAAGTTGTCTTTAAGTAGTTGTGCAAAGGAGTTTCCATTTGACAAAGCAGTTTATGAAAAGAGTGGATCTTGACCAGTGTCACCCTTTTCAACTTCTCACCCGTTCCTCCCCTGCCTACCCCTTCCCTCACTCTTCTTAATTTTGTCTGGTACACACTGGATGCTTGTTTGCATGTTCCCCTTCTTCTTCATTCATTTACTCCTTTCCCCTTGACCCTACCCTACCCCTTTCAAATACTCGCTTCCTATTGTTTTATTTTGCTGAACTTTGATGTTGGCTTTCTAAAGAATTACAGTATTTGAGGTCTCTTTGAATCTATCATATTTCAGTTAATACAATTGTGTACACTTGCATACCACTTGGGAGTTTGTAAGCTAAATCTAGTTTCCATATATAGGAGAAAACATGGATCCTTTGTGTCTCAGGCCCAGAGAGATAAAACATGTAAACATGTTTTAATGCAAGAACATCTAGTAAGACTCAGGTTCCAATCTTACACCAATTCACACATACCTCCACACATTGGCTCTCCTGCTTTACCAAAAAGTTGGGTCACATCTTCTTAATACCTATTCTTCACATCTAACTCCACCTCTCTCTCTCTCTCTCTCTCTCTCTCTCTCTCTCTCTCACACACACACACACACACACACACACACACACAGGCTATGTCTTTAACTTTACGAAGAAACAAGCAAAACCAACACCATGATTATGTTATAATTGCTAAGTCTACCAAAATGCTTTACCTACTTCCTTCTTTTGCAACAGTGGAGAAAATTGTAACATTTATTGCCTGGGTTTGTCACCCTCAGGCACATCAAGATGCTGTAGTACCCTTCTCCAACTTAAACAGCCACAAACTGACTCCTGGGACCTCAGGCTCCCTCCAGCTAAAATTTTCTTTCGCTTCACACTAAAACATCTTTCTGAGAACCAGTCTATCTTACATTGTCTCATCTCCCAGCTTCTCTCCAGCCCCGTTGACTGTTTTTACATAAGCCAGTGTAGTCACTAACAATGTCCTTGTGTTGTTACATCAAGTAGTCACTTCTTTGTGCTCTAGTTTCTCGATCCCTTGCCATTTACCCAATGGGCTTGAGTATCTTTTGCAGCTCCCTCTTTCATGGGTTTCCAGTCACCTCAACTGGTGTCTGCATTAGCATCTTTCTCCAGCACCTTTATTGATTAATGCTAAAGATTGTACAGCCTCGACTCTTCCTCCAATTCTACCTCTGACCTCTCCCTTTTGCTCCAGACTCAGATAGATGCCTTCTTGACATCCTCATTTGAATATATAGTAGTGCATTTACCTCAAATTTGACATGTCTAAAACATTCCTGCTCTCTTCATTCTTACCCGTCTTTCCTTCTCAGTGAGTGACCACCTTCTAAATAAACTTTGTCACTAAAACAAAGAAGAAAAACCTAGAAAGAATACTGAACTTCTCTCTTTCCATTTATGTCCAAATTCTGAAGCTAACACTCTAAAGCTACCAGTACAACTATGTTTATTGCAGCATTATTTACCATAGCTAAGATATGGAACCAACCCAGATGCACCTCAGTAGATAAATGGATCAAGAAAATGTGGTATATATAAGCAATGGAATTCTATGCTTCCATCAGAAAGAATAACAACACTCCATTTGTAAGGAAATGGAAAGACTTGGAAAAAATCATATTAAGTGAAGTAAGCCAGACCCAAAGACACATAGGTCCCATAGTTTCCCTCATTTTTAGTAATTAGTATATGTCTAGGATAATCCTACCAGATGAGCAGAATAGCTCAATAGCTATGTAATATGACCATATAAGATGATGCTAAGCAAAATGAACTGCAAGACATGGACACAAAAAAGTTTTTCTTTGTTGCTGTTTTATGTACTATGTGATTTCTTTTTTCTTTTGTGTTTTTTTCCTCTATGATTATCCCATGTTGTCACTATATTTGATTTTGGTACCCTGTGTCTTGCATGCACATTTATCTGAATTAGGGAAGGGACGGGGATGAACAAAATGGTGAGACAAAGGACAAAGGGGGAACCAATGCATCAGCGACACTCACAAGACAGTGTGTTGGAAATGATCTGTACAACTTGTGGGGGGAGGAAGTAGGAGAGAATGAGGGAGGGGATAACAAGTTCAAGAAATGTGCTCACTACTTTACTATAACCCCTCTGTACATCACCTTGACAATAAAATTGTGTGTGTGTGTGTGTGTGTAACATTACCACTGCCTTCCTAATTCAATGGTCACCATGTTTAGTCCTGGTTACTGCTGTAGCCTTCTAATTCATCCCTTGTTTCCACTTCTAATCCTCACAAATCAGCTTCCAAATAACAGCTGGACACTTTTAACTATAAATCACTCCCATTTACAGCAAGGCCCCCTGCCTCTGACCAGATGAGCAACTTCATCAACTGAAGTTCAAATTCACAGCTTCAGATAAGCATCTTATACTTAAGCCATGCCCTAACCTTTCACTTTAGTTTTCTTCTTTTAATAGTGTCTCCTGCTTTTCCTCAGGCTGTCCTTGGATTGTGATACTCCTAACTCCACCTCCCTCGTAGCTGGGCTTACAATTGCATGCTAGTATACTCAGGTTGTTTTTCACATAGGTCCTGCTTATGTTAATGTTTTTGCAGAGGCTAGCCTTGAACTTTCATCCTTTTGTCTCCACTGGCCAACTTGGGATTCTAGATGTGCACCGCCTAGCCCAGGTTACTGAGCATGTCTTATCTACAGGTCTATACCCTTACTGTTTTCTCTGGTTGGCATGATGAGTTTCTAATTGTAGAACTTCCTTCACCTTGGTGTCTAAGTATTAAATGTCACCTAAGAGAGGACATAGCTCATATATACCTACATAAACAACTGTAATTTTTATTATTTTAAAAAGCTCCTTAGTATACTGTTTGTATATCGAAAATTTGTTTACATTATTTAAGTTTATTTTGTATGAGATCACTGACATAAATCCTGTCATAAAGTCTAAGAGAAACACATTTATACTATCTCAGTGAAAGATTTTTAGTCATTAAATACATCCACATTGACTTAGTCGAGGAACTCTTTCCAGTACTCCCAATGAGACTTTTGTCTTAATTTTGTGCTTTCCATGTCCTACATGTCTTCTTGTATCTACCGCAAACCTAAATAGCATTTTTCTCCTATTTCCGGGAGTTTCTAACATATAGACAACTATTCCACTTCATCACACAACGAATTGTCTTGTAATCACTCATCTTACAAGTTATAATTGCACTACACTTACAGTCACAGAACCATTTTTGATTGTGTTTCATTCGACTGCTTTTCAAGACTTCATTTCCAGTGCCCTTTATCTGAAAGTGGATACTAACGATGTCAGACAGATGACACTAGTCCCCAAAATGAAAGTCCTTTCAATAATAGAAGCATTCTAATCAGCAATGGCCAACTCTACCAGGCCTTTTTCTTTTTCTTTTTGATGATATTCATCTCTATATTTATCTACTGCAAACAAAGCACAGGTAATGAAAGCAGCTATCATATCAAAGATAACTAGCAAAAATGCATTCTGAAAAATTTAAACAGAAAACACAAGAAGATTAATATATAATATAAAATATAGTATATATAATATAAAAGATAGTATGTATAATATAAAAATAGAATAAATATGCATATAGATAATGGAAAACCATCTAGACTCTCTTCCTCTCCTGCTTCTGCTCACCAGAAATACCTGGGCAATAAGTCTAACCCTGATATTTAATTTTCATCTTTATTGTAAAGGTCATACACAGAGGGGTTACAGTTATACACGTCAGGTAGCGTACATTTCTTTTTGGACAATGTCACCCCTTCTCTTGCTCTCTTCCAGTTTTTGCCTCTGCCACCGCTCACAAGTTGTATATTTCATTTTCAACATTGTGTCCACTGAGTACCATGGCTGCATCTGTTCCTTCTTTGTCCCTCCATTCCAGTGCCTCCTCCCTTTCTCCTCCAAAGACAGATAAATGAGCAAACAAGATAAAAACGAAAGAAAACAAAACCATCAACAAAGAACAAAACCTCTTGTTTCTATTTCCTGGAGTTCATTTCAATAAATATTTTAGATGAGCAGAGACATGTAAGTATCACGCATTTGTATTTCTCTCCTAAGAGTAGTCCTGATTTTCTTTTAGTACTTAAGGTGAACTATGATTTTAAATGTAGTGTTCTTAACAGATGAACACTTCTATCATTGTAATCTGTCTGGGTCTGGCTGGACCGCACCTGTAATCAGGTGACTTGGGAAGGGAGGGGGCATACATTCCTGTTACAATCTACTGACAAGGGATCTGTACCACTCCCTAAAATTGCAGGGTACCATGGACACAGACAGCGCTCCTCTGTGGTCCTCCACATGGCAGGGGGCACATTAACTTATAATTGGTACTAATACTAAACTTCGATGCCATCCAAATATCTGTTCGTCCCACAAAAGGGAAAAAGATTATACCCAGCCTTCTGAATTACTACAGTGGCCAAAAAAAGAATCCCAACTCAAAAGAGCCTAGAGGAAACACAAGATAAATAGCAAAAATAGAAGATGATCCTCACAAGTAAGTCAGGGAAACGCACAGGGTGTGATGGGAGATAAGAAATGGAACATTTAATCCAACTTGGGACTCCAGAAAATAATTACTGGAAAAATGTGGCACGTTGGCTAAGCAATAGGATGGGCAGGAATTTACAAATTAAGACAAATGAGTCAATATTTCTAGAGAAGGAAATACCATGGGTAAAGTCAGCATGGTAAGAAATATTAGGATGTTTGCCAAGAGATACAGTCAACTCAACATCATTTAAACAGGCAAAATTAGGGAGAGTATAAAGAAAAATCAGGCTAGATTTAAGACTGGTGGAGAAAATCCAAATGGCAAGCAATTGCAGTCCAGGTGAGAGGTATCAAATGGCTAAACTAGGGCTGGGCTGACAGGTGGAGAGGAGGGGATAGATGTAGGAAATAAATATGCATCGCTCCTTCTTTCCTCAGGTGTTTGCTGAACTTTGGGGAGTATGTTAGCCTGAGTTTATAAACGAAGTATCTTCTCAATATGGCAGATCACACACACACACACAGCAGGCAGATCTGAGGACTAGCTCAGACTACATTGACAGATGTGGTAAGCGAGGCAGTGATAGTATGGGCCAGCTTCCACGCTTCTGGATGGGCTGCTGGATAGATAGGTCTCACTCCCTGAAATCAGTTTGACTGGAGCCGGACACCAGTGGCTCACATCTGTAATCCTAGCTACTCAGAAGCTGAGATCAGAGGATCATTGTTTGAAGCCAGCTCAGGCAGATAAATCTGAAAAAATCTCCAATTAACCATCAGAAACCTGGACGTGGAGGCATAGCTCAAGTGGTAGAGCACCATCTGGGAGTGAATACAGTGAGCAAGAGTAGAAGATTCTGAATTCAAGCCCTAGTGCCCACCAATTAAAAAAAACTCTAACTGGGGAACGAAAATAAGACAGTAGGATTATAAAATGATAGGATTATACACTTTAGACTTGAAAGACTTACATAACAAAGAATACTTTTTTCAGCACTGAATTGTGCCAAAGCATGAAGAAATATGTAAATAGTGCATAATCTGATGTTTAATTTTAGATACCCACTTGACTGGATTAACGATGTTGCCAAAGTAGCTGGTAAAATACCATTTCTGAGTGTGTCTGTGTAGTTATTTCCAGAAGAGACCAACATTTGAATCAGTAGACTATACAGATTGTCTTCATCAACATCCACTCAGTTGAGGATGAACTAGACCAAGGCAGAAGAAGGGCTCATTCTCTCCCTTTTAGGGTTCCATCTTCTGACTATGTAGACTGGCTCAAACCGTGAGAAGACTAGGCAAAGTCTGTGAATGTAGTAACATTTTTTATCTACTGTGAATTTTTTTCTCATGATTGATTTTCTTATTGTAGTCCCAGATCCTTTTGAAGATGGTATTGAGATCTTTTAAACCTGGGAATGTAATAGATTATTGACCTTCCTGAGTCTAATTTTCCTAATAGCCAGAATTTTCACCAACTTCCTTCAAGAAAAGAGAAATAATTTCAAAGGGAAAGGAAACACACAATCAGTTGGTACAAACAGCCCAGAGAATGCTTCCTAATTTGTAAAAAGATCAAATAACATTTTATATTAGGATGATAAAGAAATTAATTTCATAAGTAGCTATGCTCTAATATTATATAAATTGATACAACCATACAAAAAATAGAAAATGCCAAAAGGTTTCCTCAAGTCATTTTAAATTCAAGATTATTTTTAAACTATACATATTTATAGGGTACAATGTGATCATTTGATACAAGTATATAATGTGTAATGATTAATTCAGGATAATTAACAGTTTTGCTTCCTTACACATTTATGATGTCTTCATATTGAGAACCTTTTAACTACTCTTCTCTAATTATTTTGTTGTAAGGTAAATCAGATACAAATCCAGTCATGAGAAAACAGAGAAGCCACATTTTGAAAGATTGAATTGGGAGTCTTTATTAGGAGGCCAGTGAGTGAATGGTGGACTCCTGTCTCAAAGACCAGTAGCCCAGAACAGAGCTTACACCAAGCTCTTAAAGATAAAAACCACATGTTGGGGTGGAGATGAAGCCCAAATATAAACAGAGGCACCAAGAGAGGCACCCACCAGGAGCGGGATTTCTCTGGGGTTAAGCAACATGATACATTTACATATCCTCTCTGAGTCTAAACAACATGGCATTCAAGGATGGCTTGTCTTACCTCTAGCCTTGGAAGCTGAGTGAACAGCCCCTATCACCAGGTTAGGCACCAGGATAGCTGTGAAAACAAAACTTACTTAGACCTAGTCTGTCTCTTACATCAATTTATAACAAATGTAATACGTTGCAAGCCATCGTAATCGTATAGTACTGCAGAACACCAGTCCTTACTGCTCCTGTTAAGAACCTTGCTCCGGGCCTCCTCATCCTTCCCTGTTTTTCTGGCCCTAGTGACTACCAGTCCACACTTTATTCAAGTCAACTGTTTTAGATTCTGTTTATGACCTCATATGTAGGAATTAATACAACCACACACAAAAATTTAAAATACCATGAGCTTAGCATTTCAATCATCATTAACCACAATAACAAAACCAGCCTCCATAAACAAAATCATCAGCTCATGTCTTTTGCCAAATTAAGGCAACAACATATTTGAAAGAAAAACAAGGCTGGGTGCCAGTGGTTCACGCCTGTAATCCTAGCTACTCAGGAGGCTGAGATCTGAAGATTGTGCTTCAAAGCCAGCGTGGGCAGGAAAGTCTGTGAGACTCTTAACTCCAATTAACCACTAGAAAACAGGAAGTGGTGCTGTGGCTCAAGTGGTAGAGCATTTTCCTTGAGCTGAAGAGCTGAGAGATAGTGCCCAGGCCCAGAGTTCAAGCCCCATGACAGAAAGCAAGCAAGCAAGCAAGAAAGGCAAGTACTGAGTTTAAAAGTTTGATTTTTTTCTAGCCAAAGATAAGATTATTAATCTAGTTACCTCCAAGGTAAAAAACCTACTGTTCGAAATCAGTATTTTGAGATGCAACCAATCATTCTGAACTCTTATCCTAATAACATTTGCCATATTTTAAATGTTGACAGATTTTTGAAGGTTTACTTATAACTTGTAATGATCTGCTTTTTTAATCAAGCAAAATTAATATGTTCATAATAACATTCCAAGATATTAAATACCTGAAGGCATTTATTGATTCATCCCTGTGTATATAATGTGTGCCATCAGTTTTCAGCCATTCATTTATGCGTGCATTGATTTAACTTTATGGAGCAGAGGCTGCATCTCCAACATGTAAAGGCGCCAATGAAAGGAAACTAAAACATACATTTTCTTCCCTTCCCTCCTACAATCTGATTGGAAAGCTAACTCTTAACACAGTGATTGCCACATACAGCAACTGACTAAGAACTCTTCCTCCATTGACTCCTGAACTCCAGCAATAGACCAAGAGTTTAGATGGCTGCTATCTCATTGGACAGATAGAAGAAATAAAGGAAGTATAAAGGGAATAAGAAATCTGTCTAAGGTTACACAGCTGTTAAGCATCACCCCAAAAACAAAAAAAAAAGAGGGAATTTTTTCAACGCAAAATATTAGGTGTATTTGTAAGGAAATTCTAGAAAATACAAATAGGAGGGGAGATAATTGGCTGAGATGATTGTTAGGGGTCTGTTTTAAATAGCATCTAACGATAACCAAAAGAACCCTAGCATCTGTTAGCAGATGTTAGATTCTTACTAAGCAAGGAGTGGGGATCTGGACTGGAAGAGGGTTCTCACGGTGCCTGGCTTTTGTAAAATCTGGGGAAGAGATAACCAATGTCTTAATCTCTCCCCTGCTCATATTTTATGTTTATCGCCAACAGCAGACTTTATTTGATGTTTTATAAATGCTCCATAGTTGTGCTTGTAAAAACAGGTTTACTTATGTCAATACTTGTTCTCATGATTGTCATTGTTTGACTTCCCATCTATTGTTCCAGGAACATTTTCTATTGTCAACGTCTAAATGTCAGGGGGAGAAAAAAAACTCAGTAGTCTGAGATGGACTCATTTCACTTTCTGTTTACCAGCAAATCATTACCATATTGCCACCTAGTGGTCATTCACAGAAGTAGCCTCTACAGGGGACAGAAATTTGGATCTCAAGGTTTAAGATTATTTAAAATATCTGGTTATGTCATAATTACTTAGAACACACAGCTCCTTTTGCCAAAGGAATAGCATTCTGAGTGATTGTGAGGTTGAAGCATGTTCACAAAATCATTTATTCGTCCCACTTACTCATCCCCACTCGCCATTTGTGTTAACCATTTTCAGTTAGTTTCACGGAGTCTTCTCAAATCACCTCACTGTGTACTTTCTATTCCTACCACTCCCACAGCCTAGAGAAAAACCTGACCCCAGCCTTCCTCTCCAGCTATGTTGTCTCAACCTGTATTCAGTTCCTGAAACGGGACTTCGCTGGGGTCAGCCTCTTCCTTAGCCTGCTGCTGGTTTCCTGATGCTGGGACTCCACAAAGAAGCGGTCCCAGGCTCTGAGCCACCTCTGGGCTACATTTCCTGTGTATCTCCCTGCACTTCTCTGAACTTGAGATCTTGAGATGCAGTGAACTCTCCCTGAGGAGTTCTGTTAGTGACTCCTACCAGTGACCATGTCCTTCTGGCTACCCAGGACCAGGGAGGTAATTTCTTTCCTGCTTATTGCCCTTCCGCAGATATTTTTATGAATGCATAACGAACCTGTTCATTGAAGCTTACTAGTACCTCTCCTTCTGGCTATCTGGAAGGCTTCTCTCTGCTTGACTGGGGATTTGTATCTAAAGGTCCTGGATTTTGGCACCATATGTTGAGGAAATAGAGGCGAATGGAAAAGGAATAGTCTGGCTCCATCGTCACCAGGAAGGACTGTTTATTGAGGAACAGCAAGGGGCACAGACCTTCCCGCGGGTTTGGAGGTTGTGCAAGGGAGAGAATTTGGGATCAGGCTTGTATGAGCAAGGAGGCAGGCGTTAATGAAGAAGCCATTAGGTCTAGGGCGTTGGGGCCTTTCAATTGGGCTCACAATAGAATGTTTACAGCTTGGCTTAGCGACTACCCTACTCATCAAGCAAGTTCCCACAAACCTGGGATTTTGCCTGGAGTGGGCATGCACCTGGGACATCGGGCGGGGGTCAACTACTGTAGTTAAGAAGACCTCGCCATATGACCTGAAGCTTTTTATGCCCCGGATATTATGTAAAGATTAGCCAGGTATTAAATTCCATTCTGGAAATAAAATCCTATTCCTATTAATTAATTTTTTTAACTGGGGAAGGGAGATGACAAGCAAATACTTTACTAATATAAAAACTTGGAAGTGAAAAGTATCATAACTAAAACAATATATACAATAGACACAAATATGTGCATACCCTTGGCTAGGCACTTCTTCAGTGAGTTCAGAGGACATCAAAGAGGCCAGCTTATCTGCAGCCCAGGAAAGCCAGAGGGAGACGCATAAATCAGAGATACTTGGAGAACAGATGCTCAGTGCCTCCTATCAAGTTTGAATTCTACCCTTAATATAGATGATAATCAGCATAACTATTTCATGATTCCCCTATGCTATTGAGCATACCAAAAATTCACTCTTGTGCTGGGCACCAGTGGCTCACACCTGTAATCCTACTCAGGAGGCTGAGATCTGAGGATCTTGGATCAAAGCCAGTCCAAGCAGATAAGTCCCTGAGGTTCTTATCTCTAATTCATTACCAAAAATAATGCCAGGCGTAGAGCTGTGGCTCAAGTGGTAGAACAGTGCCTAGGCTCTGAATTCAAGTCCCTGGACCACACACACACACACACACATACGTCATTCCTCTTTATTTTTGTTGTACCACAGCCGGTTCAGCCCTTCAGGCTGATGGACCTGTGGATAGTTTCTAGTTCTTGGCGATTATAAGTAACAGCTTTTGGCTGTTACAAGCATTCGTGTACAAATATTTGCGTGGGCATGCTCTCATTTACCTTGGATGGCTGCACAGGAATGAAATAGCGGGTATGTTGCTCTATTTAGAATCTGAAAAACTGGTTTACACAGTGACAGGACCACATTAAATTTTTACTATTAACATGTGGGAGCTTCCGTTGCTCCACATTCTCTCCTAACCTTTGGTATGCTCATTCTTTTTAATTTTAGCCAATTTAATAGGGATATGGATGTGATTTTGTAGTTTTCCTTTGCATGTCCTTATTAACTGGTGCTGTTTAATGTGTAGCATGTGTTTATTTCTCATCTATATATCTACTATGGGATAATTTCCATTGCAGTTTTTCCTCATATCCCTTTGAAGAAAAGAAAGTTATTTCCCTCATTTGCAGTAATTAGTATACTTCTAGGATAATTTCATCAGATGTGCAGAAAAGCTCAAAAGCTATGTGCATATGACCATATAAGATGACGCTAAATAAAAGGAACCCCAAGATATGGACACAAGAACTCTTTCTTTGTTGTTGTTTTAAATGTACTATGTGATTTTTTGTTTCCTTTGTATGTTCTTCCCCCATGGTATATCCCCTGTTGTCACTGTACTTGATTTTGGTGCCCTGCATCTTGTATATACATTTGTCTAATTTGAGGAAGGAAAGGGGAATAACAAAATGCTGAAACAAGGACACAGGATGACCCACTGCAATAACTTGGGGGGGAGTAGGGGGAAGTAAGGGAGGTGGGGAAGAAAGGGATAGTGGGAGAACAACAAGAAATGTACTCATTGTCTTACTCATGTAACTGTAACCCCTTTGTACAGCATATTCACAATAAAATAAAATTTTAAAAAAAGAAAGTCGTTCTGTTTGAGAGCACTCTGTGCATTCTAGATGTAAGTTATCAGACTCATGTCTTGATACTTGTTTTCCATATCTTCCATTTTTCTCATTTACTTTATTCTTTTTTTTTTTTTTTTTTTACAAATTTCTTAGTTTAATTGCTTGCTTATTTTTTTTTTTTTTTTTTTTTTTTTTTTATTTTTTTTTTTTTATTGTAAAGCTACTATACAGAGGGTCACAGTTACATGAGTGAGGTTATGAGTACACTTCCTCTTGAACATTGTTACCCCCTCCATTGTTTTCCCCCTACCATCCCCTCCCTCCCTCCCTTCCCCGAGGTTCTTTTTTTTTTTTTTTTTTTTTTTGATTGTGATTAAATGATTACATAATTTCAAAGTCACAAGTTCATTCTAACTTCCCTGGAGCAAATTGTCTACCACAGTCTGTAATATATAACAGTGTTCACATGTTATATACCATATTTGTGATCAGCAGCATGAGGATATTTAGTAGTGGTTCAACCAGATGAGCGGGAGTTCTTTGTTTCTTAAGTCCTGTTAGTTTTGTCGTATCACTAACCTTTTGGATTTAGCATCCACTTATGAGGGAGACCATGTACCGTTTGTCTCTTCGTTCTTGGCTTACCTCGCTCAACATGATTCCTTCTAGCTCCATCCATTTCCCTGCAAATGCCATTATTTTGTCATTTCTAATGGCTGCATAATATTCCATTGTGTATAGATACCACAATTTTTGGATCCATTCATCTGTGGTGGGGCACCTAGGTTGTTTCCATATCCTAGCTATTGCGAACAGTGCTGCAATAAACATGGAGGTGCACGTGTCCTTGTATATTGGTTCCTGTTGTTCAGGGTAGATGCCTAGAAGTGGTATGACTGGGTCGTAAGGGAGGTCAATCTTTAGCTTTCTAAGGACCCTCCAGACTGCTTTCCAAAGTGGTTGTATAAGTGTACATTCCCACCAGCAGTGTAATAGGGTTCCTCTTTCTCCACATCCCCTCCAGCATTTGTCGTTGGCTGATTTGTGGATGTGGGACATTCTGACTGGGGTAAGGTGGTATCTCAGGGTTGTCTTTATTTGCATTTCCTTCACCACCAGGGATGATGAACATTTCCTCATGTGTTTCTTTGCCATTTTTATTTCTTCATTTGAGAAGTCCCTCTTTAGTTCCCTTGCCCATTTAGTAATTGGTTTGTTAGGTTTGGGAGGGATTAGTTTCTTGAGTTCCCTGTATATACAGGATGTTAACCCCTTGTCTGATATATTGCTGGTAAATATTTTTTCCCAATTAGTTGGTTGTCTTTCTAGCTTAGTTGCGATAGATTTAGCTGTGCAGAAGCTTTTTATTTTAAGGTAGTCCCATTTGTCGAGTCTCTCTCCAACTTGTTGTGACCCTGGGACTCTGTTCAGGAAGTTCCTTCCTGTGCCTATTAGTTCAAGTGTCTCTCCTACTCTGTCCTGCAGTAGTTTCAGAGATTCAGGTTTAATGTTAAGGTCTTTAATCCATTTTGAGTTGATGTTGGTGCATGGTGATAGGCTGGGGTCCACTTTTAGTTTTCTGCATGTGGCTGCCCAGTTTTCCCAGCACCAGCGGTTGAAGAGGCTGTGTTTCTTCCATTGTATGTCTTTGGCTCCTTTGTCGAATATCAGCTGGCTGTAGGCCTGTGGATTTATATCTGGATCTTCTATTCTGTTCCATTGGTCTTCGGGTCTGTTTTTGTGCCAGTACCATGCTGTCTTTGTGATTATAGCTCTGTAGTAGAGTTTGAAGTTCGGCATGGATAGCCCTCCCATATTGTCTTTATCCCCTAGAATTGTTTTGGCTATTCTAGGTCTTTTGTTGTTCCATATAAATTTTTGGACTGTTTTCTGTATTTCAGTGATGTACGTCATTGGGATTTTAATAGGAATTGCATTGAATTTGTATATTAATTTTGGAAGTATCACCATCTTTACTATATTAAGTCGGCCTATCCAGGAGCATGGGAGGTCTTTCCATTTCCTAGTGTCTTCTGCAATTTCTTTCTTTAACTTTTTATAGTTCTCATTAAATAGTTCTTTTACATCTTTGGTTAGGTTAATTCCTAAATATTTTATTTTTTGGGAGGTTATTGTGAATGGGGTTGCTCCCTTTATTTCCCTCTCTTCCTGTGCGTTATCAGTGTATAGGAAGGCAACTGATTTTTGTGGGTTTATTTTGTATCCTGCTATTTTGCCGAAGTGACTTATGATTTCTAAAAGTTTGGGGATGGAGTTTTTGGGATCGTGGAGGTATAGTATCATGTCGTCTGCAAAAAGGGATAGTTTCACTTCTTCTTTCCCTATGCGGATCCCTTTAATGTCTTTTTCTTGCCTTATTGCCCTGGCTAAGGGTTCTAGGACTATGTTGAAGAGGAGTGGAGACAGTGGACATCCTTGCCTTGTTCCTGTTTTTAGGAGGATTGGTTGTAGCTTTTCCCCATTAAGTATAATATTGGCTATTGGTCTGTCATAAATGGCTTTTATTGTTTTTAGAAATGTTCCTTCTATTCCTATTTTCTCCAGAGCTTTTAGCATGAATGAATGTTGAATTTTATCAAAGGCCTTTTCTGCATCTGTGGCAATAATCATGTGATTCTTGACCTTGGCTCTGTTGATATGCTGGATTACATTTATTGACTTACGTGTGTTAAACCATCCCTGTGTCTCTGGGATGAAGCCTACCTGATCATAGTGTATTATTTTTTTTATGTGTTTCTGGATTCTGTTAGCTAGAATCTTGTTAAGGATCTTTGCATCTGTGTTCATCAAGGAGATTGGCCTGTAATTCTCCTTTTTGGTTGGGTCTTTGCCTGGTTTGGGGATGAGTGTGATATTGGCTTCGTAGAATGAGTTTGGGATAGCTCCCTCCTTCTCTGTTTCTCTGAAGAGCTTGAGGAGTATGGGTATTAGTTCTTCTTTAAAGGTCTTATAGAATTCTGCTGTGAATCCATCTGGTCCTGGGCTTTTTTTTGTTGGAAGACTTTTGATAGCTTCCTGTATCTCATTATAGGATATTGGCTTATTTAATTGGTTAACTTCTTCTTTGCTCAGTTTGGGTAACTTGTATTTCTCTAAAAATGCATCCATTTCCGCCAGATTTTCTTCCTTTAGAGAGTATAGCTTTTGAAAGTAGTCTGTTAGAATTGTTTGGATATCTTGGGTACGTGTTGTGATGTTTCCCGTGGCATCCCTAATCCTATTAATATGGGTTTCCTCTCTTCTTTTTTTAATTAATCTTGCCAACGGGCCATCAATTTTGTTTATTTTTTCAAAGAACCAGCTTTTTGTTTGGTTTATTTTGGTTATGGTTTTCTGATTTTCTAATTGGTTAATCTCTGCTCTCAATTTGGTTATCTGGCTTCGTCTAGTAGCTTTAGGTCCCATTTTTTCTTGTTTTTCTAGCTGTTTTAGTTGCAACATGAGATTATTTACTTGGTCTGTCTCCATTCTCTTGATGTGGGCACTGAGGGCAATAAATTTGCCCCTCAGGACTGCTTTTGCTGTGTCCCACAAGTTTCTTTGTGAGGTGTTTTCATTTTCATTGAGTTCTAGGAAATGCTTTATTTCTTCTCTGATCTCTTCTGTTACCCAGGCCTTGTTAAGGAGTGTGCTGTTCAATTTCCATGTATTAGAGAAATTTCTGCGGTATGCTTTGTTATTGAGAGCTAGCTTGATTCCACTGTGGTCAGATAGGATACAGGGGATTATGTCGATCCCTTTGTATTTGCTTAAGTTCCTTGAATGAACTATGATATGGTCTATTTTGGAGAAAGTTCCATGAGCTGCTGAGAAGAATGTGTACTGTGTTGTTTTAGGGTGAAATACTCGGTAGATGTCAGTTAATTCCGCTTGAAGTATGGCCTCACTTAATTCGGTAGCTTCTTTGCCAATCCTCTGGTTGGTAGACCTGTCCTTTGGTGAGAGTGGCGTGTTAAAGTCTCCTAGTATTATCGTATTGGGATCTATTTTATTCTGTAAGTTTGAGAGCATTTGTTTAACATATCTGGGTGCACCGATATTTGGGGCATATAAGTTGATGATGGTTATATCCTCCTCTTGGATTGTTCCCTTTATTAATATGTAATGTCCGTCCTTGTCTTTCTGTACTGATTTTAATGAAAAGTTTATTTTGTCAGATATCAGGATAGCTACACCTGCTTTCTTATTGGGGGAATTTGATTGGTAGATCCTTTTCCACCCCTTCACTCTGAGTTTGTTTGTATGTTTGGCTGAGAGGTGGGTCTCCTGAAGGCAACAGATGGATGGGTCTTGTTTTCTGATCCAGTCCTCAGTTCGTTTTCTTTTAATTGGCGAATTCAGACCATTTATATTAAGAGAAAGTATAGAGAGATGCATTGTTGTCCCTGCCATTCCGTTTTCCTAAGTTTTTCTTCTTTCCTTTCCTCCTGTGCTTGCTCAGTTAGACTTTGAGTAATGCCTGTTTGGGGCAGGTCCCAGTTCCTGGTTGCTTTCTTCAGGTTGTGTCCCCCCTCTTAGAATTCTTTGTAATGCTGGCTTAATGTTTATGTATTCATTTAGTTTTTCTTTGCTATTAAAAGTTTTCAGTTCTCCATCGAATGTGAATGCTAGCTTTGCCGGGTATATCAGTCTGGGTTGGCAGTTATTGGCTCTCAGGGCTCGTATGGTGCTTTCCCAGGCTTTTCTTGCATTCATTGTTTGTGTGGAGAGATCTGCAGTGATTCTAATTTTTTTCCCGTTGTAGTATAGCTCCTTCTTCATTTTTGCTGCATGCAGGATTGTTTCCTTATTATTCAGATCCATCATTGTTACTATTATGTGCCTAGAAGTGTTTCTCCTGGGATCTTGCTTGTTGGGTGTTCGATAAGCTTTTGTGATGTAGTTAAGATGGTCGTTTTTGAGGTGGGGAAAATTTTCATTGACTATCTTGTTAAATAGGTGTTGCATTCCCTTGCTCTGGAATTCCTCACCTTCGTCCACTCCGATTATGCGAAGGTTAAATTTTTTAGCATTATCTGCTTGCTCTTGAATTTCCCTTTGGTTTAATTTGAGTGATTTTTCCATATCTGTCACTTTTTGGTCCAGTTGGTGTATTCTGTCTTCTGTATCTGACACTCTACCTTCCATTTCATTCACTCTGTTGACCGTGGCTTCTATTGTGGTTTGCATGGTGGAAATGGATCCCTTTATGGATTCAATGTTGGTTCTCAGAGTACTGATCTCACCTCTCAATGAGGTGATATCAGTATGCATTACCTCTAATTTGGCGTTTATCTCACTTCTTACTGAGGTTTGTGCAGCTTCTATTTTTGCATCCAATTTTTGTTTGATATCCTGTATATCTTTTGATAGTTCATCCTTGTGCTCTTTCAATTTCTGATCCATTTCTCGCTTTATTTCTTGAGTCATTGCCTCCAGCAACCCTTGGATGTAGTTTTTGTCTTCCATTCCTGCTTTGCTCCCACTGGGGCTCTCCCCTGCGTGGCTGCTGGCTTTTGAGGTGAGCTTGCTGTCCTGGGTAGTGGTAAACCTTGTGATTTTTCTCTGTGATTTTCGCATGGGGGTTCAGGAGACTGCTCTTCAATCTTGTTTTGGTGTGTCTGTCTTTGCTTGGTTGCTGATTCTGTATTGGTAGAGAGAGTCTGTGTCTGATCTGGATCTGTTGGGAGCCTATTTCCAGCTGCTATTCACTTAGGATTCTCAGCTCTCTGCTGTAGCAATTCCCGCCTTTGGAAGGGTTGAGCAGCCTAGACTGCTTGTGTTTGCTCCTGCGGGTGCTCTTGGGAAGATCAGATGCTCTGGATGCACTCTCCCAAATACTGGAGTCTGCTATGGGCTCCTGATGTGTTTTTGTTTGTTTGTTTTGGGCTGGTTGTGGGCTTGAACTCTAGGTTTGGGTGCTGTCCCTCAGCTCTTCAGCTCAGGGCTGGCACCCTACCATTTGAGCCACAGCCCCACTTCTGACCCTTTTTGCTTTGTTCAGGCGCCGGTCCCCTGGCCTGGTTCCGGCCCCAGCCTGGAGCGCGCTCGTTAGGCCTGTGCTAATGTGTATACCACCTTGGTTATGCAGCCTGGAGGACACAGTTCAAATTTCTTCTACTGTTGGTAGTCTTGACCCAGGGGCACTGTTCCTGGCTTGAGCATTTAAGCTCCCTTGCCGGGGCGCTCTTGCTCTGGCCTGGCCAGCAGAGTGTGCTCCACCGGCTGGTGGGGCTCTCGAACAGTTCCCAGTTTTAGTGGGTCCTGTGGTCCGGGTGTTGGGGTAGGGAGTCTAGGTCAGGGTCTGGGGATTCCCTCCAGCTCTGGTCTCCCTTGATGGATTCCCTGTCCCCTGATGGGTACTCACCCTGTAGGTCGTCAGTTGTTGTTGCAGTCCGTCAGTTGTTGTTGCAGTCCGAGTTCAGTTGGGGTGGTTGCGGGCTGGGTTGGGCGGCCCCCCGCCGGGTCGTTGTGATCGCGACAGGTCCCTTTGTGGCACTGCTGGTGCCGGGCGGCTTTGGCGGGATGGAGCCTCTCCGCTCCGGTGGAGAGTGATGGGTGGGGTGGGATCCTCCTGGAGACTCCCGGCTGGTAGGTTTCTCTGTTCCTGGCGATCCGCTGTTCTGCAATCCGGTACCTGGTGATCTGCAAGCAGCCCCCTGTGTCTCTGTGGCTCCGGCAGCCCCCGCCGGGCCGGCTGGCCGGCGGCTTGGCGCACTGCCGCGCGGCCAGTAAAGGTTGGGGGAGGGGTCTTCGCTCTTCTCTGTTCTGAAATTCTTCTTTTCCTCTCTTTCTTTTTTTGTTATTTTCCACCTCTGGTTTTTCTCTGAGTGTTCGTCTTTTTGTTGTTGTCGGTCTCTTGGGGAGATTAAAGGTTGGAACTCGAACTCTCTTTTTGGTTGGAGAGAGCTGTGGCGTTTCCCTACTGCCCCGTCGCCATCTTGAGAACTCTCTTTCTACTTTATTCTTTTGGATTGGTTTGTGACATTTTGGTACTGCACCTCAGTTTGTAAATACATGGTGTATGTGTGTGTGTGTGTGTGTGTGTGTGTGTGTGTGTGTGGTGTGTGTCTATACACATGTTTTGTATGCCTAGACTTAAGTGCTGGTACATATGTGGTTTCTTTTTCTCTTTGCATTTCAGTTTAGGAAGTTTCTTTAAATCTAAGTCAAATTCACTGATTATTTCCTAATCACTTAATGTGTACAAATGCTTCTGTCTTCCCTCCTGGAGCTTTGGTTTATTTACCTATTTTTGTCATATGTTTTATTTCTCTATGTTATAATCCCTCAATGTTTTGTTAATTTTGCTTTAAGCTGTTGATTGTAGTTTAAAGGAAAAAAAAAATCTCCACACTTACCTACAGAGTTCTTATTGATGTTCACATGTTAGTGATGTTCACTTTGTGTAGAGACATATTTCCCTTGGATATCACATCTCTTCTGCTTAACACACTTCCTTCAACATTTCATATAGTGAAGGTGTTTAATGCTGATGTAGAACATATGTCTGTTCTACAAGATATCTTTTTCTGGATAGAGAATTCAAGGTTGAAAGTTTTGGTTTTCGATTTTAGTACTTTCAAGAATTTGCTCCAGTTTCTTCTTGTTTGTATTGTTTCCATCAAGAATGCTACGGTCATCCTTGTCTTTGTTTTGTATGTAATCATCTTTTACTCTGACTGCCTCTTAAATTTTCCCTTGTTCACCGATTCTAAGCAATTTAATTATGATGCATTAAGGCATATTTATTTATCTTTCCTGTGCTTAGGGTCTTTAAAGATTCTCAGAGTTCATCAGATTTGGAAACTTTTCAGTGACATCCTTTAAATACCTTTTTGATCATTTTCCTCTACTTTGGGCACTCCAAATTCTCCTGTGTTAGGGTAGTTGAAGTTACCCACCACCCACTGATTTCAAGATTTTTATCTTTTGAACAGTTTCATTCTGGGTGTGTGGATTACCATTTAATTGAGCTCATTCGTTTACCTGCAATGCCTAAACTTCTATGACTCCTTTCTTGTCTTTTTTTATCCCATACATTCTAGTTATCACTTCCAAAAATTAGACTCAGGTATTTACAATTTGTTTATTTATTAATTTATCCATTGCCTATACTGGGGCTTGAACTCAGTGCCTATGCACTATCTTTTTGCTTTTTCTACTCAACGTTGGTGCTCTACCACTTGAGCCACGTCTCTACTTCCTGGATTTTTGCTGGCTAATTGGAGATAAAAGTCTCTCAAATTATGTCTGCCTGCATTAGCTTTGAATGATGATCCTCATATCTCACTCTCCTGAGAAGTTAGGATTATAAGTTCACACTTATAATCACCAGCACCCAACTCAGGTCTTTTATATATTCTACATCTGTAACCAACTTTTCAACTTTTCCTCTAATGCTTTAGATATATGGAATGCACATACTTTGTTCCGATGCCAGTATTGACAAACCATATTAATAATTTTCAATGTCCTTCATTACTTATATTTTTTATTTCTGGGCTAATTTCAAATGTTTGGGTTTTTACCTCTAATGGCTTATATTTCCTGTGCCTTTCCATGTGTTGCAATTTTGATTAGATGCCAAAAATGTTTAAATTTACCTTTGAGGGCAGTGCATATATTTTAATTTCTATGAATTTTTTTATTTCTTAAACTCTGTTCTAGGAGATGGATAATGGAAACCATATGATCCTTTTGAGTCCCACTGTTATGCTTTGTTAGGTGGAATAAAACAATGATTAGGTCTAATTTTGGTCCTAATTTCAGTGAGGCAAAATTGAGTAC
Organism: Dipodomys spectabilis; assembly: GCF_019054845.1. Classification (NCBI taxonomy): domain Eukaryota; kingdom Metazoa; phylum Chordata; class Mammalia; order Rodentia; family Heteromyidae; genus Dipodomys; species Dipodomys spectabilis. The sequence goes on along the minus strand of NW_024870678.1, from coordinate 18,574,936 downwards.
TTTATAAAAGTGCCTCATGAATTATGCATCTGGTGGAAATACATTCAATTGTGGCTCTGTCTGAGCTCTAAGGATTTTCCTCTAATCCTGTGAGAGTCTCCCCACCACCCCATCCTTGGGTAGTTGCCTGTGCTGTTCAATTCTCAGCTGAATATTCAAACAACACTTTCATTATAGTATTTATTACATTATATTCCAATGTCTTTCATATTTCATCACATCACCAGTGCCTGGAAAAGCACCTAACATGTGATAGAAATTCAGGAAACGCTTCATGGAAGTTCAGTGAGCTTTTCTTGATTCGTTATAGGGAGATACTCATGGACTGACTCCCCTCTGATCCACCTAAGCCTCAAGTGCCATCCCCTCATTGGCATTTCAGGCTTCTATGAAAGTGTCAGATCCTGATGCGATTTACCCCTCCCACTTGTTTGCCACATGGTTGTTAGGGAAAGTGATAATACATAGCAACCATAAGGCAGATAGATAGCTGGTGGTATCCATGAAGTAGAACCATATGGTGTCTCGTAGGGTTTCACCTTAGTCTGTCTATACTGAATTCTGAAAATATCACATCCTAGGAGTCAGAAAACCAGGCTTGCAGTCTGTTCTGCCACCTGCTGGCTGTGTAAGCTTTCTGTTAACTCACCTCCTTAAACTATTTTTTTCTCATTTATAAAATGGCAGTGTTAATATAGGCTTACAATTTCTTATCTGAAATTCCAATATTCTAAAGGAAAACCAAATGCTCTTTCATAACTCGTTTGACATCAAATCTGACCTGTGTGGAATGAACTAACATGAAGTCTTTAAAAACTTTTATTGATCCCATTATGGTTGCTCAGACTCTTGAGTTTATCATATAAAAGATTAAGTAAACTCATAAAATAAACTTACCTTTGTAAAATCTGAGAGATTGTGAATTCCCAAAGTTGACCACACAGCACACAACTTAATGTAGCATGCTCTTAGGTCAAACATTTCCTATGGACCTTTTCCTGAACTCATGAGGATGTAGTGTGAGGAATCACAAATGAAGGAAACTATCATGGTGCTTAGGCTCATTAAATCTGAAGGGAATATAAGTAATTCATGTTTTAATTATGAATCCTTTTATCCTGAAATAAAGACATTTCCTTAAGTCTTCTGGAAGAGCACAATCTGTAACCTACTTTTCACAGCAACATGCTTATGTGTTACCATTTCCTCTTGCACATTATCTTATCATTGCTGCTTCTCCTGATAGCCCATTCTTTCAGTGCCTTTGAGAATGTGATGAGAACATTCGAATTTTCTCCCAAGAAAATCGCTCGTTGGCTCCTGTAGGTACACTGTTACATGCACTCTAGGGAATTCATGTAGTCCCCAAGTCCCTCAGGGGAATCCTTCTTTGGGAGCTCATCTTTATGGTATTAAATAATGTCATGTGTCTCAGAAAGTTATCATTTCATAAGGTATTACTGATGATTAATACATTAAAATTATTTTGTATTTTTAAAACAATGGCCAGGGGTCAGTGGCTCTCACCTATAATCCCAGCTACTCAGGAGGCTGATAGCTGAGGATCACAGTTTGAAGACAGGCTGGACAAAAAAAGTTCATGAGAGTCTTAGCTCCAATTAACCACCAAAAAAGCCTGAATTAGAGCTGTGGCTCAAGTGGTAGAGTGCCATCTTTGAACAAAAAGAGCCCAGGGACAGCACTAAGGCCCTGAAAAAAATCACTATTTTTTTTTTCTTTTAGCATCCAGTGTGTTTACTTGCAGATTTATAGGCACATTCTAGTTGCACAAATGAGGGAAACCATGCAGTCTACATTTCTTTGGGTCTAGCTTACTTTTCTTAATATAATTTTTCTTTCTATTTCATTATGAATGGTACAAAATCATTCTTTCTGGTAGACGAGTCAAATTTCACTGTGTATATATACCATAGTTTCTTGATTTAGTCATCCACTCAGGGGTATCTAGGTTAATTCCATATCTTGACTATGGTAAACAATGCTGCACTAAGCATAGCTGTAGTAGTAGATTTAGTGTGGCCTGGTTTGTAGTATATTGGATAAATGCCCAGGAGTGGGATTGCTGGGTCATAGGGGAACTCTATATGGAGTCTTTTGAGGAACCTCCATAATGCTTTCCAGAGTGGTTGAATAAATTTACATCCCACCAACAGCGTTATAGTGCAAAAATGTATAATGTTTCTATAAAGTTGAAAGCTATCAAAATGAATAAAAATTTGACATCAGTTACTCTCCTGAATGGCAAGTGAATGGATTAAAAAATATAGCCATTACCAGTTCTATTTGTTTTTTCTGTCATGGGGTTTGAACTCTGGGCCTGGGTGCTGTCCCTCAGCTCTTCAGCTCAAGACAAGTGCTGTACCACTTGAACCACAGCACCACTTCCAGTTTTCTGGTGGTTAATTGGAAATAAGAGTCTCATGGACTTTTCTGTCCAGGCTGGCTTTGAACTGAGATCCTCAGATCTCAGTCTCCTGAGTAGCTAGAATTACAGGCCTGAGCCACCAGTGCCCGGCATCCAGTTCTATTTTATATGATTCTGTTCTTATAACTAACAAATCCATACTGCATATACAGCTTTCTAACAAATCCATACTGCATATACAGCTTCTGAAGTAGTTACAAACATATCAATAAGTCCTCACAAGCCTCTTCTCAAGCTAGAAAAAAAATATTATCTTTCCTGTATAAAAAATGCAATTTTAGACAGGTCCAATGACTCTTATCTAATGTCACCTAACTTGGTCTCCAAATGTCTAATTGAGTGATTATGCCAACATATTTCACTGGTTCTGGAGAAAATTACTCTGCACATTCCTCCTGCATTCCAAGTTTTTAGTCACTATGTTGGCCTTGGGCTTTTTATATATGTATTTTATATATAAGCTCATTTTATATTGTTCTCACACGCTAAGATGATAGCTGCAACTTCTACTTTCATCTTGCACATTTCCTATTGATTTTCTATCTTCGTCATTTTGGGTGACATGACACATCTGCGTGATTCAATACTTATTACTGAGAAAACCTCGAAGACTAAATGCAATCTTATAAGTACAAGAATATCATATTATTCTCAAGGCTCATTAGCTTGAAAGCAGAATATACCAGAGACCCTGTGGTCACTCCATGTACTGGAATTCAAATAAGTCATAATATAATGGGAACATTAATTTAATAAAGAGATAATAACCAATGACGTTTAATGTGTTCATATTTTTCAAAGCCCTGGTTATTATTAGAAGTAGCTGGAGGACGTTTTAAAAATTACAAATAACTATACTTGTAGAAAGTTCAAAAGAAGTCAAAGGCCCTGTCAAGGTTTCATTCATATAACACTTGGCTCATTTCAGCTGTGATATGTTTCTAAGTCCCCACACACCCCATTGAGGGAATTTTCCCCCTAGAGATGTGATGATTTTCCCCGAGCCAGGTATTTATCTGAAAAGAACGTTGACTTGTCATTTTGCTAATTATAGAATTCAAATTCATTATCCTTTCTGGTTCCTTGTTGTGGCTAAATCCCACCTGATCCCTTAAAGTCACGAGTTGGGACTCTCTTGGCAATAACAGAAGTTACATAAGCTCAAGTATGACTAATACCTAAACAACACTTTCAGATGGCATCTAAGGGAAAATTATCTATATTCAGGAAAAGCAGTCAAGTGATTCCACTGACTGGGACCTTATTAACAACAATAAAGAATACCTCCAAATTCCTCTAGGGGTCTTAGACTTACTTTTAAGCTACTTGGGTTAATGCCAGTGTTGTTTTTCAAGTAGAGAAGAAATCCAACTGCAAGACTATCTGCCTTTGATTTTGTAGGTAATGTTAAAACCTATAATCTTTTTGCTTTTAAGTGAGGTATCATAACCCAACATAGGTATATATTTGAAAGGGTTTTAAGACTGCCTTGTTCAAGGAAACCTGACTTAGAGACTCCTTTACTTCAGCACCTCTTATGGGCTATATTTCAGTTCCAAATGTTGCTTTTATTGAACAGAGGATAACTGTAGAACAATCAGGGCTTTCAGAAAAAAGAAACATAAAAGGAATGTATGTTGTTCTTTTATTTGTTCGTTCATCATCGTAACCAAGACCATTACAAACTTTCCAGCTAATACTGTTTTATGCACTTTATGTCTTCCTACTTACCAAAGCCCAATGCCAAAGAAGAATGTGGGAATTCCGACTATTGACAGCACATTAAACATACATGTTTATTGTTTCTAATTTGTGATACTCCAAAATGAAAATAGAGGCATGAAAAAGCACAAATCTATCAGAATGTGAGAGCAGGTAACAGCAGATGAGAGATGCCAACAAGACTGTGGACTTAGGAAAGCAGATAGATGACTAATAATAGATTTAGCAAGTTAGATAACACAGAACTGTAAGATGCTGGAGAGGAAACTGCTTAGCCCCACTGAACCTCAGAAAGACTCAAACCTTAGAGATCAGAGGTATAGCTAAAAGCAGGACTGACAAGCAGGGCTGCAAACTGGAGGATGGGTTGAAAGTGCATGAGATGGTCTCATCTGTTAGACTCACAGATTTCCCCCAGGAACCTGGCCTTTCTGCCACCATGGGAGAGATTTACCAGTGAAAATGAGATGGTATTATTGGTGAAAGGCAGTATAAAAATAAAAGAAAGTGAAAGGTCAGGCCCTCATATCCCCTTTCCTCCCAGATTGCTTGCAGTGAGATATTTACTGTCAGTAGGAATCTGTTCAGTGCAGAGATATTTGTCAGCTGTGACTTTTCTTCTTCACCGCCTTACTCCATTCTCCTATTTTTGCTAACTGTGGTTTAGCTGTGAAAGTTTGGGAAGTGGAGAGGAGAGAGGAAGAAGGATGCGCTCTGGGTTTGATGTGTGCTTTGAGCAAGCTCAGGGCAGCCCTGTGCTCATCACAGATCCCTCTCTGATGAGTTCAATCCATTCTTATCGTTGCCACTCTTCCAGGGCCTGCTAGTTCTCTGGCTGTCCAACCAAATAGAAACCTCATGCTTTGGAAGTTCCTCTAGGATGGAACTTGAAACGCTCACTTTGACTCCTCCTCCTCTTCTAACATGGCTGTCATCTAGCCACAGAAACCTATTTACAACCTTTTCTTCATAAACTTTGAGCCCACAATTTACCCAAATGTTTACAAACAAGACCACACTAAAGCTACCAGCACAACTATGTTTATTGCAGCATTATTTACCATAGCTAAGATATGGAACCAACCCAGATGCCCCTCAGTAGATGAATGGATCAAGAAAATGTGGTATATATACACAATGGAATTCTATGCCTCCATCAGAAAGAATGGCATTTCCCCATTTGTTAGGAAATGGAAAGGCTTGGAAAAAATTATATTAAGTGAAGTAAACCAGGCCCAAAGAAACATAGGTCCCATGGTTTCCCTTATTTGCAATATCTAGTATATGTATGAGTCAAGCGGAAAAGGTCAGATAATGTGATGTTAGGAAAACGAACCCTTAAATATGTATTTTAATGTTTTTGTTTCTTTCATGCATGTGTTTCTAACGCATTTATAAGATTATTTCTTTGTTGTTTTGTATGTCCCTCCCCCACAATGTAACCCCCCACTTTCACTATATTTGATGTCAGTATAACTTGTGGAGGAGATGGGGACAAACAAGTCGTTTAAGGATTCAGGTGGACCTGTTGCAACAATGAGAAGTACAAAATGTCATGTCAAAAACCAGCTTTACAATGTCGGTGTGGGGGCGGGAGGGGGGAAGGATTGGGTGGGGGGGAGGGGGGAGGCTGGGAAGGGAGGTGAAGGGTAAACAAGGGAGGAGGCTGCAATGCTTGGTAAGAAATGTATGCATTATCCTGCCCATGTAATTGTAACCCCTCTGTACAGTATGTTCTCAAATAAAATAAAATAAAATTAAAAAAAAAAAACAAAAAACTTTGAGCCCACAGTATAGTCACATCTGTTCTGCTACATTGGACAATTAACTTTCTCAGTCTTATCTCAGACATTCAGCCCAGCTTTCCAATTGTTCCTGTCCATCACTATTGATGGTTTCAGGAGTCCTCTCATTTTAGAGAGGGATGAGAAACACAGTATATGTACTCTCTCAAATCTTTTTTTTTTCTATAAACACCCTTCCTGCTCTTGGTCCTGTGACATTTTTAAGTTGTCAAAGAATTTCAAAGATGGACCCGGTTCTTAAAGTCTACCAAGCAGTGCCCTAAACACGGTGCTAACTCTCACTTTTCCTCCTTAATTCCCAAAGGGAAAGTATTAGTTATGATATTAGTTCTTTGCTTTTGCAGTCTAAACCTTCCAAATCTAACCTATTTCTTTTGGTTATTGAATGCCTCACACTAGAGAACCCAACTATTCAATGCAGTGGAATAAACGTAGCAGCTAGGTTAATAAATATGCATTTGCAATCAGTCTTCAGCTCATTATTTTTCTCAATATAATTCAGGTCCCTAAACCTCTGAGATATGCAATCTACAATCATAGGGCATAGGAATTTACAGGTGTGAAATTATCTGCATAGAGCACATTTACTGTAATTTTGGATTCAATAGAAGTACATTACATATTGCCAGGAAAAAATTAGAGCACGGAAATAGAATATAAAAATGACAACGTTCAAGGAAATTGTGCTCCCCAGCTTATAACCAGAGTTGTGTCTTTGCACAATGCACTGAGATTTTGTTATAATGTAGAATATTTTGCCTTGCTATTTTTAAACAACAGAAAGTTAAATATTTTCATTAACCAGAAACACAGAAACACTTAACCTTGGGAAGGCAATCATTCCTTTGGTTAATGATGAAATCAAATATGTGAAGGATTTTTATCAACAAAAATTTTTATTCATGGAAGAGGTTGAAAACTCACTATAAATGAAATGAAATCTTCTCTAAAGGTAATATAGGTTTTTCTAAGATTCCATTTGCATTACACATGTCACAATGTTCATCAGCTTTGAAGAAAAATAATGCGATGATGTTTTCCAGTTTTCTGAAACAATTGGAACTAGTTCTTTGACCCAAAATGGATAAGCATACCAGAAAATTCTAAAAGAATATTATCCCTAATGCATGAATAGAGAAACCAAGACTGCTTTTAGGCATCTGTAGCCATTTAGGGTTTGATTTTAGGATGGAAGGTTTTGTTCAGAAACAGGTATTACCTTAATTGAAAACAGAATTACCTGCAATTTGGTAAATTGGACAGTTTTCTGCCTTTCATATGACGTTATTATGTGATGGCTTTCTTTCAGAAGGAGCAAAGTAGTAAGGCTGAAGTATTCAATTAAAAGGATGTCAGAGATGGAGCTTCTTTGTCTCCCTCTGGCCCCTCCATCCTCCAGCTCAGGAACTTAGCAAAGGACAGTTAAGGACAAATGTAATGACAGTGAAAATAAATTGCAACTCCCCAAATCCCTCTAGACTCTTGCATCCCCTGGGAAGAGCAGAAGTTCATACTTCCTGAAGACTTTCAGGCTCCTTGTTGCTCTTCAGCTTTGCTGATGAGTGACCTTGAGAGACATGGCTTAGGGTTTTTCACATCATCATACTTGTGCCTGTTGGTTTGGTTTGTTAACTATATAGCTTTAGTGCCAGTGATTTTGGAAGATATATTTTAAAGTACTAAATAATTGCAAAAATTAAGTCAAATCCTTGGAATTATAAATGTTAATGTGTGATGTGAATGATTATATCTTCTTCAGTTAAATGTAAAACAAGAGTAGAATGGAATAACTTTTTTTTCTTAGTTCTTAATCACAAATTCTCCTTCCTGGAGAGTCGGAGAAGCTTTGCAAACAGATAATTATTAATAACTGGAAGCTGAGTAGAATCCTTTAAAAAATATACATGTTCTCTGCTATTTAGGAATAAGTTCCCTTAGATGGGAACTTAAGTTTGGTGAAGTCAAACATATTTAAAACTCTCTGACATGATTGTCACATTTGGAGTAGAATTCTTTTTTCATTGTAAAGATGCTGTACTGAATGGTTACAGTTACATGAGTAAGGTAATGAGTACATTTTCTATGGAGCATTGTTACCCCCTCCTTTGTTTTACCCCTACCATCCCTTCCCTTCCCTGGAGTAGAATTCTTTTTTTTTTTTTTTCTTTTTCCTGTCAGTCTGGGCCTGGGCTCTGTCCCCAAGCTCTTCAGCTCAAGACTGGCACTTTACCACTTGATCCATAGCGCCACTTCCAGCTTTTTCTGTTTATGTGGTGCTGAGGACTCAAACCCAGGGCCTCATGCACGCGAAGCAAGCACTCTACCACTGAGCCACCTTCCCAGCCCTGGAGTAGAATTCTTTTTGTTTTGTAAATTGTGAAAATACCGTACAGAGGAGTTACCATTACATGGGCAAGATAATGAGTACATTTCTTAACAAGCATTGTTGCCTCCTGCTTTGTTTCCCCTTCCCATCCCTTCCCATCTCCCTCCTCCTCTCCACCAAAGTTGTAAAGTTTGTTTTTCGACATAATGTCTTGTACATCTCATTGTTGCAATGGGTCCACCTGTATCTCTATTTAAACAATTTTTTCTCCTTCCCCTCCACAAAGTATACCAACCTCAAATACAGTGAAAACAGGGGTTATATTGTGGGGAAGGGACATACAAAGCAACAAAGAAATCATCTTATAAATACGTTAGAAACAATCGCAAGAAAGAAAAAACATTTGAATCCTTATCTTGGGATTCATTTTGCCTAACATCAACTTATCTGACTATTTCTGCTTGTCTCAGACATATACTAGTTATTGTGGAGTAGAATTCTGAAAGCCCTTGGGAGTCTTAATACGCACATAGCATATCACCAGGACATCATCCCAACTAAGCAGTTCCTTTAAAATATGAGGCTGTGGTTAAAAATGAATAATTTACTTTTGTTTACTAGCTCTTTAAATGCTCTTTCTCAGTGTTTCCTGACATAGGCAAGTATGCAAATGAAATCTGTATTTATAGATATTATTTTGCATTCATGGATTTTAATGAAGGTAACCCAAGAGTTTATCTATTCTCTTCTGGTCAGTTTTTTTTTTTTTTGGCAGAAAAGATTTTATTAGGAAGAGAGCAAACTGCGGGCCCACCCCACAGCTGGATTCACAGAAAAATTGCTGACACTTGGCAGGATTGGAATTAAGTAGGAAAGGGGGTGGGGAAGGTGTGGCCACTGAGAATGCAGATGTGACCTCAAAGTCTAGGAGCCTCCCACAGTCCAAGGGAGGTGTGACCAGTGTGGTCCAGGATGTGACCTTGGAGAAAGGGGAGGTAACTGGCCCAGGTGTGCCAGTCATCTAGGTAATGCAAGTGCTGGGTGAAGACTTCCTGCATGAAAAGCAGTGGGGAGGAGGAAATCTACATGCAGATTCACACAAAGACTCTGGCAGACCTAACATTTCAGGGATTTTTTTATACTTATGAAAAGGACACATACTCTCTATGGCTATTTCCTGCTGGCAAGGGGCATCGACATCAGGGATAAGAGACAGAGGTGGCTGTTTCAGTCCGGAAGAAGGCAGCAGTGACTTTTCCCTTGGTGGTGAGCTTGTGTGTGTGTGTGTGTGTGTGTGTGTGTGTGTGTCTGTGTGTGTGTGTGCCTGTGTGCCTGTGTGTCTGTGTGTCTGTGTCTGTGTGTGTATGTGTGTGTCTGTGTCTGTGTGTCTGTGTCTGTGTCTTTGGATGAAATATGAAAGAAATCTTACAAGGCAGGGACTGAGCAATAAGAAAAATTACTAGAGAGAACATAAATGGCAAAAAGAAGAGTTCAAGGCAGAAATACCTGACTTGGTTAGTTTGGCTAGTTCCTATCACCTGCGTTCCAGCCAGTCCCGGAGTTGTGGAAAATGTCCCTAGCTACTTCTGACAGATGACAACTAGGTAGGGGAGACCAAGTTAGACTATTTAAGATAAGCAGTCAGAAGCTGAGAAGGAATTGGAGTGGTTAAGGGACTGACAGGAGGCCTTGGTAGATGTCTGGATTATAGAGTATGCATAGGAGCCCAAGAAATCTGCCAAGACTAACTGTCCTGAGTCTGAGTCACTTTAAGTTCCTGTTCAGTTAGAAGTCAGGTATGAACATTAGGCATGCTCATTACCTATTTCTCTTGATCTCCTGGCTCTGGTTGATTTGAAAGGGCGAGTATAAGTGGCTCCATTTGGAATATGACATCATCTCCTCTTACTCCTCTCCATGATTTTTTGTTGTTAGAACTGTCCTGCTCCTGGGCGGGGTGGGGGGGGAGGGTCTAGGTGCTCTTTGCTGCGCTCTTATGCTCAACGCTAGAGCTCTATCTACGCTAGAGACATAGTGCCACTTCCAGCATTTGGCTGGTTAATTATAGAGTCTCTTGAGCCATGCTACCAGCCTGGCCCTTTGTTAATTAGTTGGGAAATGCAGTCTCCGAGTGATTTTTCTGCCTGGGCTGGTCTTGAACTGCAATCGTCAGATAAATGAGTCTTTGCCACAAAACCCCTTTTTATTTCTAATTAATGCAACAAGGAGACAAATAAGTACAGCTTACCTATACCTTGTCAAAAACTGACCCACAAGTATTTGCCAGTTATTTTTCTCTGGGTCAGACTAAATACTGCAGAGGGTAAAATCTTTACTCTGTAATGACAGAACTCAGTAGACATGATGAGAAGATTAAAACCATTGTCAGCTCTGGAAATACATATTAACACATTAAACACATATTAAAAACTTGCACAATGATTACTTTCATTGATTGACATAAAGAAGGCGATGCTGATTTGCAATGACAAAACTCAGACATGATGAGAGTTGTCAAACAGGAACTGATTAGCTGAATATGATACTGTAGGATACTACTTAAGATTGAAACCATTGTCAGCTCTATATCCAAGGTGGCTTACATACCTGGAAAACACATATTAAAAACTTGACAAAGTTAACAGTGCACAGTTACTGTCATAGATAGACATAAAGAACAAGATGATGATTTATATCAAAATCACTGTTAACTTAGTTACATAATTACTTTCATAGATGGACATAAAAGACTCAGATGCTGATTCTACATCAGTGTATTAATCTTGACCTTATCTAAATCACAGTTGACTTAGTTTCATACAAACTTTACTCATATTTTATAGAAAACTTTTGAACTTAAATGACATGTAATAACCCTTAGCCACATTTCTTGTAAGTCAGTATTTCCCATTTGGTTTTAAAATAGGGAGAATGGGAAAATTACATGCAGACTTATCACTGCACTAAGGATCCAAACTTGAGGACTCTGAGACCATTGTTTGCTTTTTACAAAATGCACCTAATTGCAAGGTAGTCTTGAAATTTAAAGTTCCATGTTAGGCTTTGGTACACAGGGTAACTTACCTTGAGACCCAATTGCATTACACCAAGAAATTAACTTTTTTTTTCTGATGATGGAAAGAAACTTTTATGAGTCGGGAGTATGGAAATTAAAAAAAAACCTAAGTCCTCAAGAAACTTATATTTCGCTAAGCCAAACTTGATTACAGTGCCAGATTACCTTGAGCAAGTTTACACAGACATAGATGTAGGTGCGTGTGAACACACACGCGTGCACACACACACACACACACACACACATACACACACACACACTTGTGCACATAGGTTTTAAAGCATGCAAAAATGAATACTGGCCATAGACTTTTGGAATTCCAGCAGCAAAAGGACATTATTTTGCCCAGTATGATAGAACCACGTGGTCAGTGCTAGATAAACTAGGCAACACCAAACAAAAAGGCAAAACTCAAAACCCCAAATGTTTTACAACAGAGTATGTTTAGACATCTTTGCTAACAAAGGACATTCGATGGTTGGGCCTCAGTTCCTAGGGCCTATGAAGAGAGGCAGCAACTTTGTTAGCAAAGCACATTAGAATAAAAGCTTGATGGAAGTGTGAGGGTCAGGTGAGGCCAAACTCTTAACCCACCGTGTGGCCAAGATGGCAGAAGACAAGTCCAGATGGCAGAATTGTATAAAGTAAGAAAGCAAGCAAAGAGAGAAGAGAGTGAGAGTGTGTGCAAGGGAGAGAAAATTGGAAGGAGGGAGAGACAGGGAGAGAGAGGAAGAGCTCTGAGCTCCTAATAAGGTGGGAAAGTTCCCTTTCCAGGAGATGGCTACGAGGCCATGAGCAGAGCTTGAGTGATTTGAAAAATCACCCTGGGCTTCTCCATTGTGATGTACTTTCACTGGGTCCCTGGGTGATCTCCACGCTCTCTGGTGACTTATGGATGGGCTACCTACCTGCCAGGGGGGCAGAGAAAGTTATACAGGACTGGCAGGGTGACAATCAGTGCAGAGAGTAAGGAATGCCTTGTTGTACAGAACATCTAACCATTTACCATTGCACTAGCAGAGTTTACAGTGTTTCTAGTCTTTTAGTGAAAAGGACAGCTAGATCTGACGAGGGTATGGGGGGGAGGGAGGAAGAGGGAGAATGCTGCAGAATGTAGAAGGGCATGGTCACATATGACATAGAGAGGTGTGGTCTTGCATGATGTAGAAGAGGAGGAGTCTCCTAAGATGTAGAAGGGAGATGCCACACACGACATAGGTCCCCACTCACCCACAGGGCATTTTCTAGAGTGAGGCTCAGATTCCCTGATTTAGGTGTTCCCAAAATGGGAAATGACCAGACAAGGAGGCATAGGAACCCTCTGGCATGGTGCTATGTCTAGACAGAGAGCAGAGGGCTGGTAGAATAGTCACAAACCAGAGGTAGAGGGGAGGAAAGTCACTCAGCAGATGTAGAGGAGATGGTATGGGATGCACAGCCAGCAATGGTAAAGGCGAGTCACTCACCAAATGTAGAGAGACGATAGTGTGGTCGATGTGTAGCCAGCAATGATAAAGGCGAGAAGTTCAAAGTGGGGTTCTTCTGGATTTTCACAGTTTGGCTCCCAAGGAGAGGCAGTCAAGGAGACAGATTAAGCCTTAGACAGAGAAGAGGAGGGAATCCAGCAGCTCCTGACTCTCCCCTCCCGGGTTCTGGGTACTAGATGTAAGGTTTACAGGAAAGGAAACCACCACAGGGTCCAGGCAGAAAGGACTTTATTAGGCTCACCCCACAGTGAGGTCCATGGAAAAAGGCCAGTCGGTCTTTAAGACCATCCAGGTTCTGTCCTCTGCTATGTCCTGTGACAATAAAGCTGTAGCTGTGAGAACTGGCGTGTATCACAGCCAGGTCTGCCTTGCCAAGTATTTGATTCTGGAACATCAAAAGTCAAGCGAAGAGACTTCAGATACCAAGGGAAGCCTTTGGTAGTGTGGGACACTAAAATCAAGTCTTCAGCACGAAGTGTCATGCCGTGTCCCAATACTTGAAGGTGAAGTGAACTCATTATAGCAACAAAAGCCAATCCTTATGAAATTAATAACTCACGGATATCATAAATTAATCCTTCAGCATGAGGGAATTATTTTAAAAACATCACAATTCTGGAAATATTAGATGAAAACTAAGGAATGTTATATCCTACCTAACAATATTGTCATCTTCTGGAAAAGTAAGGTCTTAAAAAGGTGGCTCTCACTGGATGCTGGTGGCTCACATCTGTAATCTTAGCTACTTAGGAGGCTGAGATCTGAGGATCATGGTTCAAAGACAGACAGGAAAGTCTATGACACTCTTATCTCCAATGAAACCACCAGAAAAGACACTGTGGCTCAAGTGGTAGAGCACTAGCTGTGAGTTGAAGAGCTCAGGGAGAGTGCTCAGGCCCAGAGGTCAAGCCCCACAACCGACCAAAATAATTAATTCACTGGATAATAAGATACCCATCAATATTCCAACCTTGTTCTTCAATGCTATAGAAGAAGCAATCCAAAAACTCATATGGAACAATAAAAGGCCCCGAATAACAAAAATAATCCTTAGCAGAAAGAACAGCGCTGGAGGAATATCAATACCAAGCTTCAAACTCTACTACAAAGCCATAGTAATCAAAACAGCTTGGTACTGGCACAAGAACAGACCCCAGGACCAATGGAATAGACTTGAAAACCCAGAAATGAACACACAGACCTACAGTCACTTAATCTTCTATAAGGGAGCAAAAAAAATTGAATGGAAGAAAGACAGCCTCTTCAGTAAATGATGCTGGCAAAATTGGTTAAACACTTGTAGAAAACTAAAATTAGATCCTTATATATCACCCTGTACCAGAATCAACCCCACAAGGATCAAAGACCTCAAAGTCAAAGCAGACACCCTGAAAACATTACAGGAAGGAATAGAAGAAACCCTAGGGGTCTTTGGCACAGGCCAAAATTTTCTTTTTTTTTGGGGGGGGGGGGGCGTGGGGCCTGAACTCTAGGCCTGAGTGCTGTCCCTCAGCTCTTCAGCTCAAGACTAACACTCTACCACTTGAGTCACAGTGCTACTTATGGCTTTTTTTCTTTTTGCTTATGTGGTGCTGGGGAATTGAACCCAGAGCCTCATGCATGCAAGGCAAGCACTCTACCACTGAGCCACCTTCCCAGCCCCCAGGCCAAAATTTTCTAAATAAAGACCCAGAAACACAATGAATCAAAGAAAGATTGGACAAATGGGATTGCATGAAATTGCAGAGCTTCTGCATGGCAAAGGATATAGTTAGCAAGATCAATAGAAAGCCCATGGACTGGGAGAAGATCTTCACTAGTCATATGACAGACAAGAGTCTCATATCTAAAATATACTTAGAATTTAAAAATTAAATCCTCCAAAAACAAATTCTCAAAGAAGCTACTGCCCCATTAACAAGTGGTCTAAAGACTTAACAAGCAACTTCTCTGAAGAAGATGGCCACATAAAGAAATGCTCAACTTCTCTGGCCATAAACATGGAAATTAAAACAGCATTGAGATTCCACCTCACTCCAGTTAGAATGGCTATAATAAGAAATCTAATAACAACAGATGTTGGAGGGGATGTGGCCAAAAGGGAACACTACTGCATTGTTGGTGGGAGTGTAAACTTGTTCACCCACTCTGGAAAGAAGTATGGAGGTTCCTCAAAAGACTCCACATAGAGCTCCCCTATGACCCAGCAATCCTACTTTTGGGCATTTACCCAAACAATCACAAACAAGGCCATACTAAGGCTACCAGCACAACTATGTTTATCAAAACATTATTCACCATAGCTAAGATATGGAACCAGCCCAGATTCCCCTCCATAGATGAATGGATCAAGAAAATGTGGTATATACATACAATGGAATTCTATGCTTCCCTCAGGAAGAATGACACCATCCCATTTGTTAGGAAATGGAAAGACTTGGAAAAAAATCATACTAAGTGAAGTGAGCCAGACCCAAAGAAATATAGGTCCCATGGTTTCCCTTATTTGCAATAAATAGTATACTTCTAGGATAATTTTATCAGTTGAGCAGCAAAGCTCAAAACTTCCCTATATGATGACCCAAGATATGGACACAAGAGGCCTTTGTTGTTTTTTTAATGTACTATGTGATTTTTTTTTTGTTTCCTTTGTATGTTCTTCCACCTACAATATATCCCCTGTTGTCACTGTACTTGATTTTGGTGCCCTGCATCTTGTATATACATTTGTCTAATTTGGGGAGGGGAAGGGGAATAACAAAATGCTGAAACAAGGACACGGATGACCCACTGCAACAAAGATACCCACAAGACACTATATTGGAAATGATCTTTACAACTTCGAGAGGGGGACGGAGGGAGGGAGGTGGGCGAGGCAAGGGACACTGGGAGAATAACAAAGGAGAGGTACAACACTCGACAAGCAATGGACTCATTACCTTATTCGTGTAACCGTGACTCCTCTCTACAGCATCTCTACAATAAAATAAAAAAAATAAAGATTTTTTAGTTGCTGTCCAAAGGAATGGAGCAATTTATTTAAGACAGTTGTATTCTAGTGGTCAGTGATATTAAAAGACTTTGTCAATATTATAGTATGGGTCAGCAATATACCTGATCCAAGATTTCAGAAACACTAAGCAATATTGGGCAGAAGTAAGATGGTGTCATTTAATTGCAGCATTCTTTTTCACTGGAAAAATGACTGATGTCATCCCAAAATACTCTTCAACCCAGCATCTCAAACCAAGAGTTGGCTCATAACATTAAACCAAGTTTCTTCTCTAGCATAGAAGTAACTATCTAGTTTCCTTTATCTGAGTGCCAACTCAGTAAGTATAATTTTAAATACTAATTGAAATTTTCTGAAACGTTGACAGGCAGACGAGGTAAAACCTTGAGTTACTCTTCAGATAGAAACAGTCTCGAGAACAAAGGAATACATTCTACATTATTTTCTGAAATATCTGAAAAACTTAATTGTCTCAGGACCTGATGAAAATTAAGTTTATTAATGTAAGAACCCAGGACTCTGGCTGGGAATGTGGTTAGTGGTAGAGTGCTTGCCTAGCATGCATAAAGCCCTGGGTTTGATTCCTCAGTTTCACATAAGCAGAAAAAGCCAGAAGTGGTGGTGTGGCTCAAGTGGAAGAGTGCTAACCTTGAGCAAAAGAAACTTAGAGGCAGTGTAAAGGCGCTTAGTTCAAGCCCAGGACTGGAAAAAAAAAAGAAAAGAAGAAAGAGAGAAAGAAAGAAAGAAAGAGAGAGAGGGAAGGAGGGAAGAAGGAAGGAAGGAAGGAAGGAGAGAAAGAAATGAAAAGATTCCATGACCCACAGACTTGTCTGAGCCTACTAGCTTCCTGCCAACTAAGGGAGTTTCCTCAGTAGCCAGTTTATCTCATTTCCACCCTTGCAACAAAAATTAGCTTCTTACTCATTCATCATTTGATAAATCTGTGTTAACATATTGTCTCAAAAATAGGTACATGGGGCTGAGAAGGTGGCTCAGTAGTAGAGTGCTTGCCTTGCATGCATGAGGCCCTGGGTTTGATTCTCAGCACCACATAAGCAGAAAAACTGGAAGTGTGCTGTGGCTTAAGTGGTAAAGCGCTAGCCTTGAGCTGAAGAGCTGAGGGACAGAGCCCAGGCCTAGAGTTCAAGCCCCACGACCAGCAAGAAAAAAAAAGTCAAAAAAATTTATGAGACATTACAATAGCTTTAATAATAGAGGTCATCTAACTAACCCATACAATTTAAATTCCTTATTTCTTTTCCTAAGCTGAATTGACACTTTGTAGCTAAAGAGACTTAGTATGGAGAGACATTAAGAACCCACAGATCTACCCACATGCAGTTACTTTAATGAAATTGAGAAATTATTAAATAAGCAATTATGTGCCCAAAGGAAAACTCACAGTTAATCAAGAAATCCTGGAAAATACAAACAGTAAGAGTTTGAAATGGCAGTCACATGACTATTAACAAAGAAGATCATATATCAACATCAACTGATACTGAAGTATTTAGATGCTGAGAAATAAATGGGATTATGGCAAAAAAAACCCTAATGAATAACTTTCCATCACCAAAATAGTGCCTGCTAGCAGCATATCTTCTCAGCTGACATATGGTTAACTAATTTGCTGGTCTGCTATCAAACTACAGTGTAAACAATGAGCCTTAATAAGAAACCTTAACAACTGTCTTGAAAAGATCCACAGTCTTCAGTGTTTATAACATTGTCTTTTGTGAACCAAACATCAGAATGAAAGTTCCCACAAACAGAATGAACCAATAGGAACACTGGGGCAGAATATTAGAATTGTGAGTTTACTAGCAAGCCCAGGATGATTCATCACTACCTCTGCAGCCAAACAATGAGGATCAGGAAAACAGAGAAACTATCAGATTTTTTTGGTATTGCTCTATTCTATTTAATAATCGACACCAGTCATATTTAATATTAGACAGTATTTGTTCATCTTATCAATAGCCATGACAGACAGTGCATCTATTCTTTCTACTATTCTGCACCCACTATATGTATCATCTCATTTTGCAACCAATTTGACAGATGAGAAGACAGTCACAGAAAGGGTATGTTAATTGTTCAAGAATTCTTCAGAATCCTAGCAGTCTAACTCAAGCACTCAAGTATTAAGCATAACATGCTACATTGTAGAAGGTCATTTTTTTGTTGTTATTGACTAGACGAGTCTACCTAGGGTGTACTAGTTATTTGGTCAAATACTACTCTAGATGCCTCAGTGACTGTACTTTTTAAGGTATGATTACCATTTAAATCAATAGATTTCTAACAGAGCAGACTAATGACCCCCTGTTCTATATTGTGGGTAGGCCTAATCCAATCAACAAGCAAAGACTAAGGTTTCCCCAAGAGGATGCAATTCTGCCTTAAAACTAAGCACAGAAATTGTGCCAAAATTTCCAGCCTGTGGATAGGAGACTCAATACCAACTCTTCTTTGAATCTTTGTCTCACAGATTTCAGACATGTTAATCCCCATAATCACAAGTCAATTTTTTAAAATAAACGTGTGTGTGTGTGTGTGTGTGTGTGTGTGTGTGTGTCCTGTTAGTTTTGTTTCTATGGAGAGTCTTGTTGAGTACATGTATTTTTGTATCATCTCAGTGTTCTGTTTTATAACGCTATTTTATTTAATCCTCATTATAATTTTATGCCCTAGGTAAAACAACTACTATGAACGTTTTAAAGGTAAATAAAGCCAGCAAAGATGGGTTATTTATCCAGATCCTAGATCTAGTGAATAACAAAACCTGAACAACAACCTAAGCCCAAGATACAAGATGTGCCAACACACAAGCTGTGCTTGGCTCCAATAGACATGTTCTATTTCTGTAGGAATTTGAGTTGGCTACCATCTACCTAGGTCTTATGACTCCATGGTTTAGTTTTTTTTCTTTACCTCTTATTACTTCTCAAATAAACAAGTACCACTTGCCAGCTAATTCAAATGAAGGAAGGGAACAACACTGAATTGAAAGCTGTAGATAAATTCTACTCCCTAGCCAGTTCCTGTGGCTAAGATATCATGAAAATAAACACAAATGTCAAAAGAACCAAAAAGACCAGCATTTTCATTTGTTTGCTCAAGTTTGTGTGGACATTCTATTGCATAGTCTGTAAGCATGCTCTTTGAAAGGTAGCAAAGGAGTGTATGATCACTAGGTCACAGAGCAGTGGGCCATGCGAAAAGCCTACAAAGGTCTTTCAGCATTCAAATGAGATCCTTCTCTGAAAGTTGATTTGCCATCTCATCTGGGCCACACTGGGAAACTTTTATCTTTTCCTGCACGTATGAGCTTATAACAACAGGGTCTCCCTAAAGCACACCACAGTTAACAGTCCTGGATACGAAATTGTAGGAGAGTGTACAATTAACTAGAGAGCAGTATTTGCTGGCACACACTTGTAAAGATTCTTAAATAAAGTGAAGCAGCTGCATCATGAGCACTTATTAATGAGATTGTACACTCCTAAGATCATAATCATCAGCCCGCCCTTCTGCTCAGCAATAGGATTATTTCACTTGACAGCTCATTCTCCTGCTCACCTCAGACAATTCTCCCACAGTATCTGTATCGTTCAAGCTCCAGTCCTCTCCTCTCACCTACTCATGGAAGAAATAGAACACAGCAGTAGAACTCCCTGACCACCCATGCTCACTCGCTCTGAAGGAGCTGACCTTCCTCCTCTCCAAACCAAACATTCTCCCAGTTCTTGGCTTCCAACCAAATGGTGATTCATTTTGTGTTGACTAGGCTAGGCAATGGTATCCAGTTGTTTGTCAAATGCCAAGTTTTATGTTTCAGTGAATATTTTAGATGCAATTAACATTTGAGTCAGTAGGCTCAAACACACAATAAGATCTCATCTAATCACTTGAAAACTATAAGAGAAAAGAAGGAAGTCCCTAGATAAGTCAGGATTTACTGACAGATTCTCTTTTGATGGAAAGACTGACTCCTGGGGACATTTCCAGTCTACCAGTATCCTGTCCTTTAAAATTAAGACTTGTCAGCCTCTGTAATCATGTAAACTAACTTCTAAAATTGACTCTCCATAGAGATAGGTCTAAAAATAAATAATACATAGATGACTGATCTAGAGATGGATAAATAAATCTGTAGATAGGTTGATGATGGTGATGATCATAGATGATAGGGAGATAGACAGACAGACAGACAGATAGATAGATAGATAGATAGATAGATCACTTGGTAGATCCTACTAGTTCTGTTTCTCTGGAAAACTCTAATACACATCCTATCTACCTCCTTGGGAGCTTCACGCTAAGACTACGTAATATTTTTCACAAAATAGACTACAGTCTATTTTTTGGATATGTGTATATGTGTAATACCAGCTGTTTGGGAACCAAAAGCAGGAGGATCACCAGTTGGTACCCAATCTGGGCACTCTATGGAGAATTTACCTCAAAAACAAGAAAACAAAGTAAGAAACATCAATATTTATATAATACAGGGGCTGCTCATGGTTAGAAGTTGTTGCTACCTAGAACGAGAAATAGGGGTTTCAGCTCATCTGCCGTATGTATCTCCACCATATTCCAGTAATATCCACCTATTTCTTCTCTTTTTTTTCTTTTTTCTTTTTCTCTTTTTGGCAGCACTAAGGTTTGAGCTCCAATAGGTGTTCTACCACTTGAGCCAAGTCTCCAATCCTGTTTTCCTTTAGTCATAATTTGGGTCCAGTCTCACTTTTTATTTTTGCACCAGGCTGCCCTCAGACTATGACTCTCCTACCTCTGCCTCCTGTGTATCTTGGGTGACAGGCATGTGTGGCCTGTGTTGTTGAGATGGAGTATCAGAAATTTTTTTCTCGGGTTTACCTCAAGCCTCCATCCTTTTGCTCTCTACCTCTGAATAGTCGGATTACAGGTAGAAGCCACGTACTTGCACCCGTTGCTGACTTCCTACCCTTGTATGTTTCATAGCTTCTTGAATGTTAAAACAGGCCAATGCTGCCACATTAAAACATAAAATAGAATGGAATATGGATTTCTGCATCCTTCTGAGATTATCCTTCTGTGCTTGTTGAGTGAGTGAAAGAATGAATAAATGGAATCTGCCAGATGCAAGAATCCCAGGAAATAATGTGGGAATTTTCAAGGGAACTAAAAATCACTCTTTTAAAAACAGAACTAAGAAAGGATTGGGTGTAGCTCAAGGCCAGCCAAGGCAAAAGACTTAAGACTTACCTCAAAGAACAAGCTGTCAGGTAGTTCATATGTGTAATCTCTTCTACATGGGAGGTAAATATAGGAGAATATCATACCCTAGGGCAGAGACCTTATCTGAAAAATACCTAAAGCAAAAGGATGGGGGGAGTTATGGCTCAGGTGGTAAGAGTGCTTCCCTAGCAAGTGTGAGGTCTTAAGTTTGAACCTCAGGTCTACAAGAAAATACAAATACAACAGGCATCTGTTGGTACAAAGAAATGGCATTCCATACTATATGAGAGCGAGAAAGAGAAGAGGGAGGGCATCCAAGAATAGAGATTGTGGTAAAGATCTCTCAGAGGAGATAAAGTTTAAATATTAGTAAAGAAACTTAAAGATAAAGAGAGAAAAAACCATAAGTAAGAGGTAGGTGTGAAGTTAGGCATCCAAAGATAATTCTAAAAGTAGACAAATGGTTGAAGGAAAGAAAAATCATTGTGTCTCCCTGAATGTTTGCCATCTTCCTACACTACTTCCCTGCTGCCTTCCTTGGTCTCCTAGACAATGATTGCTCCTGCCTCCAGTTCTTCCTGTGTTGGCTCAATGGATATAAGGGTGAAGGTAGTAGATGCACAGAAGAGCCCTCCTGGCAGTAAGAGTCTGGCCTCTAGAATTAAACAACCTGGAGTCTTATTACTGTCTGCCCTTGGGCAATTAAAACTCCATGAATGATGGTTCTTCACCTAGAAAGTATGGTCAGTATCTTCCTTATTAATTTATTATAAGGTTCAAATGAAATTGAATCAGTTATATTGACAGACATAGGCAACCATCTACAAGTACCTACCACTTCTTATGGCTTTAAATGCACATTTCTTTCCTAAACTATGAGCTCTCAGGCAGGGACTTTACACTTTCACTCTTTTAAACTGTTTTAAAGCAATGCCAATGAGCAGTTTAATACACTTCTTCAATGCAACCTTTCTCTTCTAGAAAACAGATGAACTTGTTAAAGTGTCATTAGGACAGATGAAGTTACTTTTTGCTTCAAATGATAGAAAATATATCTAGCAATGGCTTTAGGAAAATATTGCTTATATTATGGAACAAAACTGTAGAAGTAGTGAGTTTGCAACCACATGAACAAAGTAAGTGATCCAATAAT
Source organism: Dipodomys spectabilis (assembly GCF_019054845.1). Lineage (NCBI taxonomy): Eukaryota > Metazoa > Chordata > Mammalia > Rodentia > Heteromyidae > Dipodomys > Dipodomys spectabilis. The sequence continues at coordinate 18,552,685 of NW_024870678.1, read as the reverse complement.
ATCGTTTTCTCCTTACAACATACTATCTTCCACATGGTGGCTTTTCATTCTCAAACTTGCTCCCTCATCATTCAAAACGATGGCTGTAGCTTTGGACATTCTATGGACTCCCAAGACTAGTCAAAGCAGGAACACCGAAGATAGGACCCTCAGAGCTTTTTCCTCCCTCCTCCTTTCCACCCTCCCTTTCCCCGCCCCCTGTCTCCTCACATTTCCATTGAAAATGTTTTTATCTTACCCTGTTTACTTTAAGATTTCCCAAGGTACCTTTATTCCATTTTATCCTCCAGTTATTTAGATATTGTACAATCTATATTATTTAAATGATTTTGATGAAGTGATTTAATAATCTACATATATTTTATTAGATAGGAATCAAAATTAGTCAATAATTCTAACCTTCTTGTTAAACATATATTACCTGTTCTCCTTGTTCAGTGCTACAGATGTTTATTAAATCTATTTTTAATTACCCAAATAAATAACAATTATTGTTATTGTTCTAGGTAGGAAATTATCTGGACTGCCAACCATATTTAGTAGTTTCTTTGTTCACCATCACAACTCAACGTCTATTCTTGCTGGCTATTTCCTGAGCTTCATCCTTTAGAAGACTTTACTCGTCCTGGATCTGAATGGGAACTCTCAATTTTATCTTAAAATGTATTTTGTAGCCCTCCCTCACAAATGACAGTTTGGGTAATTTATTCATGGTTAGCAGTTACTTTCTTTTTCTTCTTTTTTTTTGGGGGGGGGGGGGAGTACGGTTGTGGGGCCTGAACTCTGGGCCTGGGCACTGTCCCTCAGCTCTTCAGCTCAAGGCTAGCGCTCTACCACTTGAGCCACAGCACCACTTCTGGCTTTTTTCTTTTTGCTTATGTGGTGCTGAGGAATCGAACCCAGGGCCTCATGTATGCAAGGCAAGCGCTCTACCACTAAGCCACCCTCCCAGCCCCAACAGTTACTTTCTATATGTATACTAATTATTACAAATAAGGGGAATCATGGGACCTAAATTTCTTTGGGATTGGGTAACTTCACTTAATATGATTTTTCCTCCCAAATCTTTCCATTTCCTAACAAAGGGGTGGTGTCTTTCTTTCTTATGGAAGAATAGAATTCCATTGTATATATGTACCACATTTTCTTTTTTCTTTTTTTTTTTTGGTTCCGGTCGTGGGACTTGAACTCTGGGCCTGGGCGCTGTCCCTCAGCTCTTCAGCTCAAGGCTAGCACTCTACCACTTGAGCCACAGCGCCACTTCCAGCTTTTTTCTTTTTTGCTTATGTGGTGCTGAGGAATTGAACCCAGGGCCTCAAGCATGCAAGGCAAGCGCTCTACCACTGAGCCACCTTCCCAGCATGTACCACATTTTCTTGATCCACTCATCTACTGAGGAGCATATCTTAGCTATGGTGAATAATGCTCTAATAAACATAGTTGTGCTGATACCTTTAGTATGGCTTTGTTTGTGATCCTTTGGGTAAATGCCCAGAAGTAGGATTGCTGGGTCATAGGGGAGCTCTATGTGTAGTCTTTTTAGAGTGATTGAATAAGTTTACACTCTCACCAACAATGCAGTAGGGTTCCTTTTTGGCCACATCCTCTCCAACATCTGTCATTATTAGATTTTTTTGATTATAGCCATTCTAACTGGGATGAGGTGGAATCTTAATGTTGTTTTTTGATACCCTGCATCTTGTATATACATATGTCTAATCTGGGGAGGGGAAGGGGAATAACAAAACGCTGAAACAAGGGCACAGGATGAACCATTGCAACAAAAATACCCAGAGGACAGCAAATTGGAAACGAACTTTACAACTTCTGGCGGGAAGGAGTGTGGGAGGGGGGAAGGAAGGGATAGTGGGACAACAACAAAGAGGGGAAGGGGTAACAGTGATGGACAAGTCATGTACTCATTGCCTTACCCATGTGACTGGAACCCCTCTGTACAGCATCTTAATAGTAGCATTTAAAAGAACTAGTTACTTTCTCTTAGTACTTTGAAGAGAGATAATAAAATTATCATTATCTTTTAGCATCTATTCTTGCTTTTGAAAGTATGTGTCAGTATAACTTTTATTTTAAGGTGATCCATCATCTCTCTCTGATTTCCTTCAAAGTCTTCTCTTTCTTCCTGAAATTCTATAGTCAAAATCCCTTGAAGGATTTCCAGCAGAAAAAAAACATAGCACACTTAGACTCCCTCTTTAGAATGCCAGTGTGGAGAACAGATGCAGGAAGGTAAGGCCATTGCTCTAAAGGGTCCTGTGGTGTGGATGATGTCAGAGCAGGATAAAGTGCTGAGGCAGACATATGGTTTTAGGATATCTGACACCAAGGGCATAAAAAGCAAAAACAAAAAAAAAGAACCAAGTAGAAAGTTGGCAGACAGAGAAGTTCAAAAGACCCAGAAGACCATTCATGACCATTTTTGGCTAGTGTTCAATTCTGCTATATTGATGCAAAAAATATGAGAAGCAAAACTATCTAAATAAGTGAAAAAATGGAGGCTGGGGAGTTTGGTGCTGTCCATGATGGTGTGACGTATCCAGAAATAGTAAAGATTTAGATGTGTCTATTTTTATTTGTGCAGACATGGCTACTGTTTATAGGGTTTTTTTCAATTTATCAATTTACTTTATTGTTATTATGGAGGTGATATACAGAGAAATTACAAGTTCATGAGTTGAGTAATAATAATAGTACATTTATTTTCATAGTGTCTTCTGTTCCTTAATTCTCTCCCAGTCCCTCCCTCTGATCCGATCTATTGGATCCACTAGAATGACTGGAAATACAATTCCTGAATACAAATCAACAATAAAGAAGGTAATGCACATAGTATAGTATAAATAATGCATCCCAGTGCTTCGACATTATAGAAATAACTCTGTAACGCAGCCACATTGGTGTCTGTACTGGTACAGAGATGGGCCTATTGCCTGAGTCAAAGCTACAGTTTTCCTTCCAGAAGAAGCAATCTGGGCTGTCTTGATTCCCCACATTCTTTGTGAGGGGAATCTGGCAAACCCCTAGTTGCCCAGCAGGTGTTTATCACTCTATACTTACTCCAAAGGGAGGGGAAAAATGTAGCATGAGGATGTGTTGTCCCGACCTGCAGGACTTCAACGAGGGCAATGAACCTAAACGAGAAAGAATGAAGGGACAAGAGACACGAAGAATGACAGCAAGACAGGCTAAATTTTATTTTTCACACAGCTGTATTTATAAGGAAGCTTTTTCATTGGCCGTCATTGGCCGAAGCAGCTGTAGGATGCTTGCTTAAGGCAAGGTGAAAAAGGTGGTCGGTCTTTAGCAGCTGCAGGGTGTTTACTTAGGGCGTGGTGAAAAGGTGGGATTCTGTAAACTCAGCCTCAAGTTGTTCCAGTGAGATAGTTAAGCCTATTATGTTGAGAGACTCAACTTTTGGCTCCCAACAATGTGTGTTCCAAGTTTAAAATAAAACCCACTTCCTAGCAGATGATGAGGCGTACCGGGTGATGTTCTGGGAAAGGGACTGCTGCTCTTGAGCTTTCATGCTCTTTGGGGCATGCCAGCTGTGCCTTCCCCTCTCGGCAGCAGTGTTGCTCTGACCCTAATTAAATACCTATAGTGGTATTTAAATAATTTAAATAATGAGAAACATAACTTAATGCTGCTAAGTTATTAAGTCAATATTAAGTTATTAAATCAATAAACAAGACTTTTCTCTCCCCCAGTTTGAGCTCTGGTGACTCCTACTGGACTCATTTATACCACATTGTTCATGTGAACAGGTATTTGATGTGTATATATTGCCCATATTATAATTATCAAATAGATGCACTGATAAATGATTACTGAATTTTAATACAAAAATAAATCAAACCAGGAGGAGAAAAGATAGACTCCCCACCTACTTTCTGAGAGATTGCAAATGTAATATAATGTCCTAGATAACTACATTACAAGGCACTGCATTTGTGTGCCAAATAGGCACAGAATCCAATTTAGAAGGCACTAAATTTGAAATGCAGGAACAAAAATTCGTGTGAAAATTTGATTAGGCAATTGGAAAGCTGGAACCAAATTCAGAGAGGTTGTGGTCAAAGGCTATACTTGAAATTGCCCTAGGACTGGTGATATTTTTGAGCTTTGGTAGTGAAAGTGAGTGCCATGGGCAGCATGGGAACACAGAGGAGGGTAGAGAAGGAACATGTATAGAAGACCCTCCTGGAGGGAACTGGACTAAGAGCCAAATGGCAAAATTAGGTTGGCGAAGGAAAAGAGAAAGAGGCGTGGGATTTTGTATCATCATCAAGACAAAAGAAAGATCTGCAATTCAAAGTGCTGATGAGATTTATTAACTTAATCATGATGAAGCTGGTTATAATCTATAAGAAAAAAGGCTTTAGCAAACAGGAAAATGAAGGAAGATCTTGCTGGGCTGATCAATGAAGATGAATTTACCAAGTAGACAAACAAAATATAATACAAAAGCTAGAGATATTTGATGATAAGAAAGAGGAAGTGGAAAAATAAGGTATTATTGCCAGTTTACCTAGGTGAAGCATCTACTGAGAGGAGACTTACCCTGGAGATAGGGAGGCCAGGGGTGCATGGCCCGGGACAGACCTTACAATTATGATCTGGATTTTTGTTTGGTCCCAGATGGTCCCTTGTGCCCAGTGTGGCAATATTGAGGTGATGGAATTCTTAGGAGTTAAGGCTTCACCGAAAGTGAGGACTCCATTCTTTTGAACAGATTAATGCTATTTTTCAGGAATCACTCAGGCTGTTAGATGTGAATTTGTTCTTTTAAAAAATGCTATTATGAAAAGCAAAGTCTTATCCCACCCCTATTTAGTGCTTAATGCTTACTCTCATGTCCCTTTTCCATGTGTCCAGTCCTATTTGCTCATCTGCTATATTGTGATAAAACCATAGGACCACTTCTAGGACATCAGTGCCATTCCCTTTATATCTTCTAGCCACCAGAATTTTAAACCAAATAAATAACTTTTTTTTATTATAACGTACTCAGTATCAGGTATTTGTTTTGTTTTGCTTTGCTTGCTTTTGTTTCTTGTCACAGAAACATAAAATAGGACAGTGGATTTGAGGTAGTGTCTTGTCGGCAGACTTATATTTAACTTGCAGAAGGTGAGTGAAATGGAAGAATGATTATATTTTAAGAAAAGGGAAAATAAGATAGGGTCCCTGAGAAATGACAGTCCAAACTCAGATAATAATAAAGGTTAATGTTTATTTAGTGCTTGCTATGTCACAGGTTGAGTGCCAGGGATATTGCATATGTTAAATGATGTAATATGTTAAATGATATAATCTTTACTATGACATTATCAGGTATATTAGATTGTATGCTCATTTTAGGATTTAACGAAACACATGGAATGGTAGTTATTTGCCAAGGTCATTGAGCAAGCTAGTGGTTGAGCTAGGACTTAAGCTGATTCTCTAACTTTCATATAAGGTTGTTCTCAGCATGGTAAATATGCAATGGAGTTACACAGATTGTGTGGCCATACCTATGTACTCCCACTTTGTATCCAACTATAGTACAACATAGTAATGGACACAATCATGCTAAGCTCAGAATGCACACAGGCATTACTAAGGCATTCATCCATATCCAGAACCCCTGTTCCTTACAAGTGGAAGATTATACCTTTCACACCCTTGTTGCTCATGTTCTGTGAACAGTTCAAGCAGGTGAAATATGAGCAAAAGTAATGTGCCATTTCTGGACTTAAGCAGGACTATGTAATTCTCCAATGTCACCTTTCCTCCACTCTGCCAATTGTAGAGAAAGCCATGCATTCACATGGAAGCACAAAAGACTGGAGCAGACTAGATAGTTAAGACACTCTGTGGAGGAAACCTGTTCTGAAGAGCAGAGGACTTGCAGTGGATTTTATGTGAGCAAGGAGAACTCTTGTGTTAAGTTATTAATATTGGGGGATTGCTTGTTACATAAACTGAGCCTGTATCTAGCAGAACAAAATTGAGAAGAAATATCTAATCTATCCTTGACCATTCAGAAAAAGATTGCTGAAAAATGACAAATATGTTTTTTTCCTAAGAAGGAAGAAACTAAATAAACAAACAACAATAAAGGGGGAAAACACTAGCATTCAGAGATTGGATGATTTTATATTGTTAAAATAATATTTAAGCTGGGCACCAGTAGCTCACACCTGTAATCCTAACCACCCAAGAGGCTGAGATCTGCAGAGCAAGGTTCAAAGTCATCCTAGGCAGAAAAGTCCATGAGACTCTTATCTCCAATTAACCACAGATAAAGCCAGAAGTGGCATTGGGGCTCAAGGGGTAGAGTGCTAACCTTAAGCAAAAAGAGCTCAGGGACAGTGTCCAGGCCCAGAGGTCACACCTGAAAAAATACTAATAATATTTAAAAATAGTAAATGTCTCCATTAAAATTCTAATAACTATTTTTTAAATGAGAAAATAATCCTAAAATTTATACTGAAATACAAATGATTCTGAGTAGCAATGTGATTTTGAGAAATAACCCTAGGACTGGAAATGTCAAAATTCCTGATTTCAAAATATAATGAAACACTATAATACTGTCATAAAAACAGAGAAAAATGTGTATATAAGATGTAGGGCATGGAATCAAATGCAGTGAAAATGGGGAAGAATATACAAAAGAAACAAAAAAATCACATGATACATTAAAAACAAGAGCAACAAAGAATAAACCTCTTATGTCCTTATCTTGGGGTTCATTTCACTTAGCATCAGCTCATATGGTCATATGTACATAGCTTTTGACCTTTTCTGCTTGTCTGGTAAGATTATCCTAGACATATACTAGTTATTGCAAATAAGGGAAACCGTGGGACCTATGTTTCTTTGGGTGTGGATTACTTCACTTAATATAATTTTCCCCAAGTCTTTCTAGTTCCTAACAAATGGAGTCCTGTCATTCTTAATTTGGAGAAGGGAAGGGAAATAACAAAATGCTGAAACAAGGATACAGGTTGACTCATTGTAACAATGAGACAGTACAAGACACTATGTTGAAAACTAACTTTGTACCTTTGGAGTGGGAACTTCCGGGAGAGGAGAGAGGGGAGTTGGGGAGGTGGGCAGGGAAAGGATAGTAGGGGAAAAACAAAAGAGGGGGTAACAATCCTACATAGGAAATGTACTCATTACCTTACTCATGTAACTGTAACCCCTCTGTACAGTATCTTTACAATAAAAATATTTTTTTAAAAAACAGAGCTAATAAAACAAAATAAAGAGTCCAGAAATAAGTCTGTGCATGTATAAGAAACTTTTGATCCTCAAAAAAGATACCAACAGGGCTGGGAAGGTGGCTCAGGGGTAAAGTGCTTCTCTCACATGCTTGAGGCCCTGGGTTTGATTCCTCAGAACCACATAAACAGAAAAAGCTGGAAATGGCACTGTGGCTCCAGTGGTAGGGCGTTAGCTTTGAGCTGAAGAGCTGAGGGACAGTGCCCAGGCCCAGAGTTCAGGCCCCATGACCGACCAAAAGAAAAAGAAAAAAAAGATATCAACAATAAACAAAGATAAATAATAGACTTTTCAACAAATATACTAGAAAACAAATATCCACCAGCAAAAAAAAGAATGAAAGAAATTAAACCATTGAACCCTGATCTTATTCCAAACACAAAAATCACCTCAAAATGGATTAAAGTCTTAAACACTGGAGAGTCTTCTTAACACTATTTTGGATGATGATTTCTTGGATATGAAGCCAAAAACGCTGCAACAAAAGCAAAGTTAGATAAGAGGCTTCTGCATAGAAAAAAGAACAACCCACTGAATTAAATCCAGCCTACAAAGTTGAGTAAATGTAAAGCACACGTCTGTTAAGGGGTTAATTTCCAAATTCTATAAAGAATTCTTATAACTCAAACAAATAACTTGATTTAATTTAATAGCCCATTTTTAAATCCAGTTATTTCCCAGAAGAAACTTTGGAAGTATTCAATTATCCAAATTGTGGTAATGATATCATGTGTATATGCGTATGTCTAAACTCATCAAATTGTACATGTTAGGACACGGGATGTAGCTCTGTGATTGAGTGTGTACTTAGCATGTGTGAAGCCCTGTATACTATTCCCAGCACCACATCAAAAATGTAATATATGTGGTACTTTGTACACAGATTATACCTTGATAAGACAAATGAAAAAAGGAAATGTGATGAGTAATGTTTATCTGGATTCTGATTTTATACAAATGAATTATGTAAATGAAAATCTTTTCCTAGCAAGATGTCACAGAGGCATCAAAGCACATCAAAGCCTCATTTTGAAAACCTCTAAATATGGTACCCTGTGGAATAAAGTTTCTGGGAAATCTGAGAAACTACCAATGGAGGTTCAACTTCTAAAGGCAATGACCTTGAGGAAGAAGATAAAGATCTGAGCTGTTCAGGGGAAGATTTTTTTTTTTAAGAATAAGGTCTGGTGGTTGATAAGCATGGGAAGAAAAGGCCTTTTGCAGGAATAATTGAAGAATTTGGAAGTGAAATATAAAATATGTTTGAATGTTTTGAGGCCGACATTAATAAGGCTCTTGCAAAAGAAAAAAAGACTGGAAATGAATACAAGGCTTTTTTTTGTTCCCAAAACTAGCATCAGAAAATGAAACAAATTTGGAAAACAGCCAAGGCAGCAGCTTAAACCAGCAACTTCTGATTATTTCAGAAGTGGAATTTAGAAACAAAGAAAGCTGAGGAACAATAAGAAATACAAGATGGGGGGCTGGGAAGTTGGCTCAGTGGTAGAGCGCTTGCCTTGCATGCCTGAGGCCCTGGGTTCGATTCCTCAGCACCACATAAGCAAAAAAAGCCGGAAGTGGCACTGTAGCTCAAGTGGTAGAGCGCTAACTTTGAGCTGAAGAGTTGAGGGACAGCGCCCAGGCTCAGAGTTCAGTCCCTATGACCGGACACCAAAAAAAAAAAAAAAAAAATACAAGATGGTAGGTTCTGACAATAATTATCTAGAGTGGCTCAGAACCAGACTGAAAAACACTTGGACAGTTATCTGAGCAGCGTGTGAAGAGTTTGGAGAACTTGGAGAGAAATGAAGACAAGCTCCTTGCTGATACTCAAAAGTGAACTGAAGAAGGAAATGGTGATGTTGCAAAAAATGAGAATGAGAATTGTAACTCGTGTGCTTTATTTCAAATTGAGAAGATGAGAATTACTATAAACATTGTTTTATTTGCTGAAATATTTGTGGTACTTAGGGAAAAATTCAACAAATGTTGAATGTCTCCTCTGGAGCCAGCAGCAAGAGATGGTAAGTGTTTGAGTATCTCTGTGGCTTATATTATTCTGATGAACTTAAAGACAGTAATATGTTGGAATGATAACATTAGCTATGATATAATGATGACATTGGCTAAGAGACATGTGTCATTAGGGATGCTAATTGAAATGATAACAACTTGGATTATTAGCTTGTTTAAATGCAGAACTTTTCTTCCCTGTAACTTCCAAACAAAATCCAAGCCGTTATATGAATAGCATCAATTCCTAAATTTTATGGATCAAGCTTTTTAGCTCATTAGTTGTAATAGTGAATTTCTCTCTCTGAGAAATGACCAACTTTTGCCAACAAAGATGATTTAGACAGATGATTGGATACTTCCATTTTACATTGGACTTTACATAATACAAAGGAAGTTGTCCTTGGTGCTAGATTGCACAATGGCCTATGGTAGGTGAGATAAATGCATGCTGTCATACACAGGAGTGTTGCAAAGCATGTCGGTAAAAATAAGAAAAAAATGGAATGAGAATATTGAGAATTGTTCAATTTGAGTGATGTATAAACGAGAGTCTTCCATTTTTTTCTATCATTACATAAAAATAATAAAATAATCTTTTGAAGAAATTCCCAGTATGTATGGCACCTGAGGAAGAGTATACACATGTCTATCTTTAAATTTTCTTATGAATCCTGCCCATTCTGCTTCTTTGGGTCAACTATAACTTAGTGGGTCATAATTAAAATTTTAGGGTAATTTTGTAAACCAACTGAAGAAATAAAAACTAATTTTAGTCTATATTTTCACAAAGCATAATAACATTTAATTATCTGTTGGAGAGTTATTTAAGTGGCCCAAAATATTGACATTTAGTCCCACATTATCTGTGCAGTTCTGTCTCATAAAACTCATCACTAGCCAATTAGTCTCCTGGTAACTTAAGGGAATGAATTTCTAGTTAGCTAGTTATTTCTTTATTGTTTACATGATTGAGAAGTATTAGACTTGTTTGTGGGGAGATTGCAATTTGGGACACGATAAAGCCACAATTTAGATGTGAAACAATTTTTTTGATTTTTTTATTTATTGATTTTTTTGTCGGTCTTGGGGCTTGAACTCTGGGCCTGGCTGCTGTCCCTCAGCTCTTCCGCTCAAGGCTAGTACGCTACCACTCGAGCCACGGCGCCACTTCTGGTTAAGTGAGTGGTTTATTGGAGATAAGAGTCTCTTGAGCCGGGCGCCAATGACTCACGCCTGTAATCTTTGCTACTCAGGAGGCTGATATCTGAGGATCACGGTTCAAAGCTAGCCCAGGCAGGAAAGTCTGTGAGACTCTTATCTCCAATAAACCACTAGAAAATCGGAAGTGGCGCTGTGGCTCAAGCGCTAGAGCGTTCACCTTGAGCTCTAAGAGCTGAGGGACAACGCCCAGGCCCAGAGTTCAAACCCCCCGACCGACAAAAAAAAAAAAAAAAAAAAAAAGAGTCTCATGGACTTTCCTGCTGGGGCTGGCTTTGAACCGAGAGCCTCAGATCTCAGCCTCCTGAGTAGCTAGGATTACAGTTGTGAGCCACTGGCACGGGGCACAATTTTTAATAATAAATAAATAAATTACTTTAGAGAGTAGTTTCCTGGTCTGTTCACTCATTGTAAGAGAGCCTCAAGAAAATAATTGGTTTTTTTCTATGCCCAATTTTAATCTATTAAGTGAAGATCAATAAACTTTTATATTTTGATTTTGATATTGAACATATTTTGATATTGTACATAGTATAAAGATGATCTTTCCAAACAAAGAAAAGATTGGTCATCTAACAAATGGAGATGTGATGAGGGCTAGCAATTTGTAAAGCAAATATACCTGGCCTTTCCTCAACTGTTTCATAAAAACAAATTACAAGACATCAAAACATTACACATAACAGCACAAGAGATTTATCATCTTGGAAATGATAAAAAAAAAAAAAAAAAGAACATTTAAGGCCAAACATGAAACTCAATAATCCATGAAGAAAAGGATAAATAAATTTGTCTATATAAAAATTTAAAATTCTAGCCAGGTACTGGTGGCTTACACCTGTAATCCTAGCTATTCAGGAGGCTGAGATCTGAGGGTCAAGGTTCGAAGCCAGCCTGGCCAGGAAAGTCTGTGACACTCTTATCGCCAATAAATTACTCAGAAAAAGCAGGAAGTAGTGCTATGGCTCAAGTGATAGAGCACTAGGTTTGGGCACAGAGAAGCTCAGGGACAGAGCCCAGACTCTGAGTTCAAGACCCAGGACAGACATAAATTAATGAATAAGTTAAATTAAAATTGTGCTGAGTGGCTGATAAACATCAAAAAATGTCAACTCAAATTCCAAAACCTGTGAAATGGAATATTTGCAGCACATAAAGACAGACTAAAGCTGATTTTCTAGATGTGTGGAAAGCATTTAAAAATAAAGTCATAGGGAAAAAAAAGAACCCCAGAAAATCAGCAAAGGATGTAGATGTTAAAAAAATTTGAAAAGCGGGGGGAGGAGAGGGAGGAGAAGGAGGGCGGGCGTGGAGATAGGAAGGGATAGGAAGGGGAAACAAAGGAGGAGGCAACAATGCTTGGTAAGAAATGTACTCATTACCTTGCCCATGTAACTGTGACCCCTCTGTACGGTATTTTCACAATAAAAAAAATTGAAAACAAGGGAAATTGATAATTCATGAACATAAAACAATGCAATGAGAAAGCCAATTAAAGTTGTCAGCATCGAAGAGTTTGAGTACCCATCATTTTATAAGTATTACATTGTTTGATAGCACATATTATTGGAGAGATTTAGGCATGAGAGAAAGCTTTATAGAACATGAGGTGGTTACAAAGTCTTGATTTGAATATACAGGGCAGCCCAGGATCTCATGATGGTTTCTGGGACTTCATTGACCTGAATCAGTCTTTTTTCTCTTGAACTAGACTTTCACCTTCCTTAGACTTTAGGCAAGGACATTAAGAAGCAAGAATTTGTTTCTGCTAGTAAAACTTAACATAGATGTGGTCATTCACACATATTGCCCATGCGTGGTTTAAAAATCAAATTTTCAGAATTTCTCTCCAAAATGTCATGGGGCCCTCATCTGATTTGTTAATATATCAATGCATAGAGCCATCAAATGTATCATAGCATGAATAACATTTAGCCAATCTTTTATTAATAAACATTAAGATTGTTACTTTAAATAATACTCCAGAAAGATTCATGTGTGTATTTCTTGAAGTATCTGTATGAATATAATGGGTAAAAATCTGTAAATGTAGTATTTGGGTGTCAAAGTTTATGAATAGTTAAGATACTGGCAGAGCCAGGTGCCAGTGGCTCACAATAATCATGAGCAAAAAAGCTTAGGGATAGCACCCAGGTCCTAAGTTCAAGCCACAGGACTGACACAAAAAGAAGAAAGAAGAGATGAGAAGGAAGAGTTGGAGGAGGAAGAGAAAGGGGAGGGAAGAAGAAAATGGAGAAGAACCTGTCATTCATCTCTGGTGACACACACAGGAGAGAATAAAGCTAAGAGAAAAAAAATCTTTCAAATTGAAACAGGACAAATGAAAGAAATACATGAAAAAATGCTAGCTTTTTGAAAAAAATATCAATAAAGTCAACAAAATTCTTTTATCAAGATTGACAAAAATAGGACATGAACTACCAATATCAGGATGGAAAGCAGGGGTGTTACTATGCATCCTGTAGTCATTGAGAGGATAGTAAGGAAAATTAAAATAACTTTAAACCAATTTTACAACTTAGGACAATGTTCCAAGTTCTCAAAACTCACAAAACTACTAAAATATAGCTAAAATGAAATAGACAATCTACATAGTCCTATAACCAAGAAAGAAATTGAAGCCGTATCTGAAAGCTCTAAAAAAATAAAATACCCCACAAACTTCTCGTGAAACGTCTACCAAATAACAAATTTAGAAGTGTACCCACACACCTGTTCAGCTGATTTTTGGCAAGATGCAACCCTTATTCAGTGGAGGAAGGAAGGCTTTGAAAACTAATGGTGCAGGAACAATTGAACATATACACATAAGCAACAGAATAAACTTCAACATATACTCTAGTGCAATGATTAATTCAGAGCAGGTCACTGATAATATATAATACAAAGCTATTAAAAATCTAAGGAAACAAAATCTTCAGGACACTGTCAGTGAGCTCAGTTATTACAACAAAACACCTGAAATAAACAATTTAAAAGGAAGGAAAGGTTTATATTGGAACACAGGTCCAGAAGTTGCAATCCTTGGACATTTGGTCGATTTGTGCCTGTACCTACCTGCCCAGGATCTCATGATGGAAAAGAGTGGCAGAGGATAATTGTTGCTGAAGAGCCAAGAGTCAGAGTGAGGGGCTGGACCCGAATATCTTCTTCAAGGGAATACCTTCATTAAGACCTAACTTTCCTATAATACCATAGGTAAGCAAGAAGCCTTTAACATATGACTCTTTCCTTGGAGGAACATCTCATATCCAAACCAAAGAAGGAATCTAGGGCTAATCAAAGAAATCCAATGATGATAACAGCATAAGAAGAAAAACAAATAATGACGTGAACTTCATAAAAATGTGAACCTTTAGCTCTGTGAAATGCTTGCTTTATGAAATAATAACAGACAACCTCCAGCACGGTAAATAGTTGCAAACCACATGCCAGACAAAAATGAGTTATGGAGGTGGTAGGAAGCATCTGGTCTGTGGGCCATAAAAGGCCCAGGAAATCATGTGGTCTGACTTTGGCTAAGGCAACCACAGGTGGTACTCAAAATTCAATAAATCTCGGAGCTTTTTTGAAAGCAAAACTCAATAAATCTAAGCCCACAAATGATCTTATAAATATCTAAATGGCCATTGGCAGAAAAAAATGATCCCTTGCGTTTGAAAAGACTCTCAAAACTTAACAATTAAAAAAATAGAGTGAGTTTAGAAAATGGACAAAAAGCAGACATTTCAACAAAGAGCATATACATCTGATGACAGATACAAAAAGATCTACTTCTATAGTGAAAATGATATACAGAATGAAGACCTATCTCTATATTCCTATCATAATGATCAAAATTTAAAATGATGACATCAAAAGCTAGTGAGCATTTACAAGGAAATGGATAGACCCAGAACGAATGTTGTGAGGTAAACCAAACTCAGAGACACAAAGGGACATATTTTTTCTCATATGCCCAAGCTATATCTAAAATACACTAGGACATGATAAATCACACAGAAATCTAGCCAATCACATGCAGTGAGACCAAAGGAGAATACTCTTAGGAGAACAAAAAGGCACAATACCCGTGTGCATCTATCTGATCATAGAAAATAGTATTTATCAAAATGAACTCCAGGAAATGGAAACAAGAGATTTTTTCCCGTATTGTTGTTCTGTTTTTTTTTTTCTTTTCCTTTTTGTCTTGTTTATTCAGTTATCTGTCTTTGGGATAGAAGCGGGACAGAAGTGAGGGATAAATGGTGAACAAATGTAGCAGTGGTACTCACTAGACACTATGTTGAAAATGAACTATACAATCTGTAGGTGGGGATGGGAGGGAAAAACTCCAAGACAGCGAGGAAAGGGATGACATTGTCCTAAAAGACATGTACCCTTTACCTGACTTACACAATGTTTTTTAAGTTAGTGAGGCTCAAGTTGTGGCTCAATGACATAGTACCTGCCTAGCAATCATGAGGGTGTGAGTTCAAGTGCCAGGATTGTCAAAAAGTAATGTTTTAGGCTGGAAGTATGGCTTAAATGGTAAAGTACTTACACATGCATTCTTACTTAATTTACTCAAAATCTTATAAAATTTATGAAATTTTTGAGGAATTTTAAATTTATTCATTTACATATTCATTTATTAGTTGATTGGGACAGGGTCTTGCTATACATTTGTGACTGGCTTTGAACAGAGTTCTCCTTCCTCCCAAGTCTTTGTATTACAGTATTTTATCACTTTGCTCACTCATGTTATAATATTACATTACAGTTACAAGCAAGGAATTATTTCTGTACTTTTAAGTATATGCATTGGTTAATTTTAACATAAATATATGAATCAGAAAACTGGCATTCACATGAAGATGTAGCTACTACCTATGTGATTCCTTTGAGTTTCTCCCTCTGGATAACCCTGAAGTAACTGCTGTTTTGTCTTTATCATCATATATATTAGTCTTGCTCTTCTTGTACAACATATAAATGCAATTATTTAGTTCATTCATTCATATCTATGACACTAGTCTACATGATTACTTGTTATTGTTATCCATGTTACTATACATTGTATTTTAGTATTTGTTCTTATTTAGCCTTTCTTATTCTTGTGAGCATTCTACTGACTGAATTAATAACAATTTGTTCTTTCACTTTACTATTAATTGTATGTTTTATGTATTAGGAATAAAACTGCTTTGATCATTTTTATGTCTACCACATCTGGAATTAATCCAGTTGCATACTAGCCTTCTTGTGGCTTCCACGGTGTATTCTCTTCCATCTTTTCACTTTTCACCTATCTCTCCTTGAATAATTAAATTTGGTTTCTTGTAGAAAACAGATGGTGACTCGTGATTTTTATTTATTTTTTTAACCCAGTCTGATAATCTCTAGTATTTTTGTTGTGTGTCTAGTTCCTATACACTGTGTAATTATTGTATAATTTAATTCTGACTTTGGTTTTCTACCTGTTCCTTTGAATTTTGTTTATGCATTGGTTCTTTTGAATAAATTAGATAGCTAAATATGACTTGATGAAAGATTACAGCAGATATTTGTGAAACAGAGACTCAAAGAACATTACAAAACAATCAATGAAACAGAGTTGCTTCTTTGACAGATCAACAAGATCATCAAGCTCTTATCCAAATTAGCTACCAGAAAGAATAAAAAGACACAAATTAATAAAATCAGAGATGATAAAAGTAAATAGCAATCAAATTGAGCAAGCACCAACATCTTGATTTTAAAAGTAAAATTAAAAATGAATTCATGAATTCACAAATAAAAAATAAAATAAAAATAATTTAAAATAAAAAATAAAAAAATAAAAATAAATACTACTAATTTGTACAGTTAAAAGGTAAAGATTGTCTAGTGTGTTGGGTGCATATACTTATGCTAAGATTGATCAACACATACATCCAAACTGTGGAAAATTTTTTCTGTATATAACTTCAAGAAAAAATGTGAAGCCTATGGGTATGTATAATCTCAGCAGCTAGGAAGTAGAGACAGGAAGATTGTGGAAGGAAGGAAGGAAGGAAGGAAGGGAAATTCATTTTCTTCCAGTTCAATTTGGAAAGTGCCCCTGAGAAAAGCTTCCTGGTATGAGATGGCTGTTTTCTCTGTATGTCTTTACTGTGCCCTTAGGTGGTAGAGAATGGGAGATCTTTCTGTTCTTTTAAAGTTACTATCCTATCAGGTTAGGCTCACACTCATCCTTAGGATCTCATTTAACTTTATGTCTTAAAGATCCTAGCTCCAGATAAGCGTTATGTTGTGGACACAGTCAGTCCATGGGGAGGACAAGGTCCAAGATTTTAAAATACTTATTTGAAGAGCAATTATTTCCAAATATTTGCTGGGTAGTGATTTTTTGAGTACTTGTAAAGTACTTTTCTCTTATCCTATCCCATAAGCTGAGATAAATATTTTACATTTGTAAAGAATTGAGCTCATTCATTTAATGACATCTGGATCAGCTGGAACATCTGGCTTTGCTGTTTAAAATAATTTGAAAGCAGAAAATGTTTTGTTTTCACTTCAATCCTGTTTCATTTATCTCATTGGAGGAAGAGCTTAGGCAACAGCATCTGTTTCCATGAAGTGCCCAGACACAAAACTCTATTGTAAACAGACATGTCAGGGATAAAGACTTTCTAGCTTGACGGTGGAATGACACGCAGCAGTATAAACTAGAGATCTCTGAGAAAGAAAATTTGTTTCCAAGAAGAGATTCTACAAAGAACAATAATGACTCAGAGTTTTAAACAAAAACAAGCAGGAAAAAAAATCCAGAAAACATTTTCCATTTCTACGTAACAGCAAACAGTCAAGACCATGCAATCATCGCTTGGAAACACTCTGGCATACAATTTTAAATGGTTGTCTTCAATTCCAACATATAAAGTAAATAAATTACTTAGAAAGCAAATTCCTCCATGTTATAATATTATAATATTTAGCTACAGAAGAGAGAGCTGGGAGTATCTCATTGCTCAATTGTGCTGAAGCACAAGAAGCCCAGAGTTCTACAGTTAACTAATTCATTAATGACATTAGAGATCTATTTTTTCTTGACTTTCCAACATGCCATCTGCAGCTCATCTGCTTGGTGCTTTCCCTCATGATTGCTATAGTCCCAGAGTTGTAGGCACACATTTGGCTGAGAAAATAGTAGAGCAACCTACCCACATCATTTCACTAAAAAAGAAAGAAATTCTTCCCTATATACTTCCCAATGGATTCTCCTCAGTTCTGTTGATTAGAGGTAGGTCACATGGCTATGGAGAGTGGGCAGGGACGTGCCTGACCTTGTCAGTCATCCTATATAGGAGGAGAGCTTGTTATCAGAGACCAGAGTGAAAAACTGAAAGCAAGTGGTAGATGTGTGATAGTGATGATTGCTGTGCACTCACTGTGAAATTGAGAAGTCCAAGAAAGTAGAGCAACAGTGCTAGCAGAGATATAGTATTCACAGAATGAGTGAAACCCTGGCTCTGCACCAAGGATTATGCATGTGAATGGAGATTAGTCATTCTGCTCCTTAACTTACCTTTCTATTAAAAGCATAAATAGGGGAGCGATAGCTAGACTTTTGAGGAACCTCCATACTGCTTTTCAGAGTGGTTGAACCAGTTTACATTCCCACAAACAGTGTAGTAACATTCCCTTTTGGCCACATCCCTGCCAGCATCTGTTATTATTAGTTGATTATAGCCATTCTAACTGGGGTGAGAGGAAATTTCAATGTGGTTTTGATTTGTATTTCTTTTATTGCCAGAGATTTTGAACATTTCTTCATGTGTCGATTGGCTGTTCTTATTTCCTCTGCAGAGAAGTCTCTAATTAATCAATTTATGACCAGGTAGATTTGTTATTGGGGGGCTTAATTTTTTGAGCTCTAGATATATTTTTGATATGAGGCTCTTGTCTGTTGTATAGTTAGTGAAGATCTTCTCCCAAGCTCTGGGCTTTCTATTTATTTTGCTAGCTATGTCCTTTGCCATGCAGAAGCTCTAAAGTTTAATGTGATCCTATTTGTTCAGGCTTTCTTTGCTTTGTTCTGTTTCTGGATCTTTATTTAGGAAGTTTCAACCTGTGCCAAGGAGCCCTACTGTATTCCCTATCCCTTCCTATAATATTTTCAGAGTATCTGCTCTTACCTTACGGTCTTTGATCCATTTAGAGTTGATTCTAGTGCAGGGTGATATTTAATGATCTAACTTCAGTTTTCTAGTATATAGTCAATACTTCCAGTACCATTTGTTGAAGAGGCTATCTTCCTTCCATCTTATGATTTTGGCTCCTTTATCGAATATTAGGTGGCCATAGGTCTGTGGGATCCTTTCTGGGTCTTCAATTCTATTCCATTGGTCCACAGGCCTGTTAATGTGCAGTACTAAGCTGTTGTGTGTGTGTTTTTTTTAACTACAGCTTTATAATAGAGTTTGAAGTTTGGTGTTTATATTTCTCCAGCACTGTTTTTCCTGCTAAGGATTGTTTTTGCTATTCAGGGTTTTCTATTATTCCATATGAATTTTTGGATTGCTTGTTCTATTTCATTAAAGAATGTTGTTGGGATATTGATGGATATTGCACTGAATTTGTAGATACCTTTTGGCATATTGCCATTTTTACAAAGTTTATCCTCCCAGGAGCATGTGAGGTTTTTCCACTTTCTTAAATCTGCTTAAGTTTCCTTTTTTTGTTTATTTTTAAAGTTTTCATCATAATAGTTCTTCATCTCTTTAGTTAAGTTGATTCCTAGATTTTTTTGTTTTTTGTTTGTTTGGTTTGGTATGGTTTTTTGTTTTGTTTTGGTTTTGGTTTTTCTGAGGATTTTGCAAAAGGAGTTGCTGCTTTTTTTTTTTTTTTTTCTGGGCCTTGGCGCTGTCCCTCAGCTCTTCAGCTCAAGGCTAGTGCTCTACCACTTGAGCCACAGTGCCACTTCTGGTTTTCTAGTGGTTTATTGGAGATAAGAGTTTCATAGACTTTTTCTTCCCGGGATAGCTTTGAAACATAATCCTTAGATCTCAGCCTCCTGAGTAGCTAGGATTACAGGTGTGAGCCATAAACTCCCAGCTAGGAGTTGCTTTTATAATCCTACTCTTGGCCATTTATCCAAATGATCATAAACAAGGCCACACTAAAGCTACCAACACATCTATGTTCACTCCAACATTATTTACCATAGCTAAGATATAGAACCAAACCAGATGCCCCTCAATAGATGAACGGATCGAGAAAATGTGGTATATGGAATTCTACACTTCCATCAAAAAGAATGGCATCACCCCATTCACATGGAAATGGAAAGACCTGGAAAAAATCATATTAAATGAAGTAAGACAGATGCAAAGAAACATAGGCTCCATCGTTTCCTTCATTTGTAATAATTTGTATATGTCTAGGATAGTCCTAGCAGAGAATTACAATAGCTCAATAGCTATGTACAAGTAACCATGTAAAATGATGCTAATTGAAATGAATTCCAAGATATGGAAGCAAGAGGGTTTTTAAAAATGTATTTTGTGAATGTACTTTTGTTTTACCCCCCCACGCTTTGGTTTATACTTCGTTGACATTGTTTTTTTATTTTTGTACCCTGTCTTGTATATACATTTATCTGATTTGGGGAAGGAAGGGGAATAACAAAATGTTGAGACAAAGGACAAAGGGTGAACCAATGCAACAGCTATAACCACGAGACACTGTTGGAAATGAACTTTACAGCTTGGGCAGAAGGCCAAGGGGGAGGGAAAGTGGGAGAAAATGAGGGAGGGGTAACACTGACAAGAAATGTGCTCATTATCTTCTTATGTAACTGTAATATCTCTGTTTAACACCTTCACAATAAAATAAAATATTAATTTTTTAAAAAGAATAAATAGCCAGGTGCTTGTGACTCATACCTGTAATCTTAGCTGCTCTGGAGGCTGAGATCGGAGGATCACAGTTTGAAGCAAGCTCAGGCAGGAAATTCCATGAGACTTTAATCTTCAATTAATCCATCCACAAAAAGCCAGTGGTGGAGCTGTGGCTCAAGTGGTAGAGTGATAGCTTTGAGAAAAATAGAAAATCTCAGTGATGATGCCCATGACCTGAGTTCAAGCCCCAGTTTCAGCACACACACACACACACACACACACTGAATAAATAAAGTTCCTATAAAACAGATAAAGGGAATACAAGACTTCTGTACTACATGATTGATAGAACACATTTAATTATTAATACCTATTATTACATTGTAATGTTCTATTTGAATATAATAACAAGGTTATACACTCAATGTTTTCTCCTTCAGAGCAGGTTCATTGTCACATACTTTTGTTTCCTTATTGCCAAGGTTGATGTTTTTTGCACATTGATATAAATAAAAAATTAAATTATTTCAGTTTCTTGTATCTGAGATTATAAAAAAGGGAGTAATAGCAGGAGGTGGATGTGTGAATAAAAAGAGGAACAGGAGACAAATACAGCCAGAGTACTAATGCTCATGTATGACAAAGGAAGTGAGAAATGGGAATGGGTGGGAGAAGGAGTGGATGGGATTAGGAAGAATGGAAGGGGTGACTGTCAGCAGCAAGCACTGGATATTTAAGTGGTCTCATTGAATTGTAACCCCATTGTGCAACATTTTGAAATTCAGAAAATAATTAAAATATTAAATTGTTTAAAGTAGAGATAAATATTTTTAAGTAATATAAGCATATATGCCAAATCACATTAAAAGATTAAAGCTAGTAATTCAAAACCTCATGGTCAGAAGAGCAAATGTGCAGATGTTTAAGAAAGTCCAATGAAGCAAAGTAGCTACCTGTGGCTAGGAGCTGAAGACTGCAGTTCAAGCAGAATTATAACTTCAAACGAAGTACTTAAATTGGGAAATGTTACTCGTTTAATTCTAAGACATATGCTGTGGCATTCATTTTTTTAAAATTATATTTTTGGATGGCTAGAAGAAAAGACATAATCCCGAGTGTTGGTAAGGACATTGAGAAAATGGAACTGTATCAAATGCTTCTGGGGGTAAAAAATGTTGCAGTTGCTTTAGAAAACTGATACTTCCTCAATAGTTAAACATAAACTTATATTATCCCTCAGTCCATGCCTATGTACATACTCCAAAGGAGAAAAAAATCATAGGTCTACATAAAAACTTGTACATGAATGTTTACAACAGTATTGTTCACAATGTCCCCCAAAGTAGAAACAACTCAAATAACTATCAAGAGATAAATACATACAAACAAATGTGATATGTTAATACAGTGGATTATTTTGGCCATGGAAAGGAACAAAGTATTGATTTGTGCTATAATATGGGTAACCCTTGAACACAATATGAGAAAGAAGCCAGACACAAAAGACCATATATTTTATTCCCTGCAAATGAAATGTCCACGATTGGCAAATCCAAAGAGGAAGATGGTAGAAAAGTGGATGCTCAGGGAAATTAGAAAATAATGGAGAGAAAAGAATGGGGTGTGACAAAATATGAGCAATTTCTTTTGGGAATGACATAAATGTTCTAAGCTTAAATTGTGGTGATGTTTATAAACTCTCTGAATAGACTTAGAACCACCACAGTATTTGCTTAAATTGGTAAATTTAATGTTATATAAAATTCATCTCAACTAAGATATAAGGGGGGGGGGGAGATTTTATTCAGGGGCATAACCCTCTACAGTCCTTGTTCATGCCCTTTCTTTCTAGTTCTTCTGGACTCCACCAAGAGTAAAGGTATTTCATAGACCCTCCATTGATGGATTGAGAGCATGTCATTGAAAGGTTTGGAAAGTATGGAATGTATAACATTGCCATGCCTACAAGGGTTTTGACTGCCTTGGAACATTGCCATGCTTACAAGGGTTCTGACTGCCTTTGAGAATATGTCTAATGTATTTTAACTGGGCCTTTTTTTTCTTTAGGTTTCTAATCTTTGAGAAAGAGATTTTACTGTCTTGGTAATTCCAATTTATATCCACGTTTGTAGGCTCACATCATAGAGGAGCTTATATGTATCTTTGGCTCTTCCTATTACTTCATTCCTGTGGTGGTCAGTTTTCCATTACTGTTACAGAACACCGAGGTAAAGAATGGAACAGGAGACATTTATTTCATCTTATTGTTTCAAAGATCTCTGCCCATGGTCATTTGGCCCTGATGCCTTTGGGCTGGTGGCAAGGCAGAAAAGAATGGTGGAAGCATTCTTGGAGGAAACTTGTCTACCTCATGCAGCTGGGAGGCAAGAAGCAAGAACTAGGTCTTAGTAAAGGCATGCCCCCAATAACAATAACCTAACCTTCCACTAAGTCTATTTCCTATGGTTCCCATTACCTACCAACCTTGCTACAAGCTGGTGACAAGCCTTCAACCTGCAGACAGTTCAGATCCAACTACAGTGCCACATTGACCAGAGTTAGATGCGTAAGTGAGAAGCCTACTTTTAGACTATTACTACAAAATTTTAGCTGACTTCCTCTCAGAGATTACCGTTTCAGGGAGACAATTTTAGAACCTAAAATAGCATTTAGTCTCTTTTGTGGTTGTTGTTCCCCCCCTGGTTAACCTTCAGTTTATGTCAAGTTCTAGTCAGAAGTGTAACTTCTCTAGCAGTGCTTCTTTTCTAAAGAGTTTTTGTTGATACAGGTCCAACTGTTAACCTTCAGATGAATGGTTCTCTATGTCCCCAAATTGATTCTCACGAGGCTGGTCTAGTCTGATAACTTTTAGTAACTAGTACAGATTGCCAAATATCTTTTTTTCTGTTTTTTTTTTCTTTTAAAGAAAATATTGTAAAGATGCTATACAGAGAGGCTACAGTTACATGAGTAAGGTAATGAATACATTTCTTGTCGAGCATTGCTACCCTCTCCTTTGTTTTTCTCTTACTATCCCTTCTCTCCCTACCACCCCCACTCCTACACCCGCCCCCCGCGCCCCCCCACCCCGCCCTGGCTTCCAAAGTTGTAAAGTCTATTTTCAACATAGTTCCTTGTGAGTCTTGTTGTTGCAATGGGCCAATCCTGTGTCCTTGTTTCAGCCTTGGAAGGGGAATAACAAAATGTCAAATATCTTTTGAGCTTATCATATTACTGTGCTGAGTTAGGAAAACTCTTTCACTAGTGTCTTAATTTTTGTTTCTTTAAGTTTATGTAATAGGATTCAAATGCACAAGGATACAAGTGTGTCTGTTGAGAAATGCATGAATCTGAGTCACTATAGACACTGTGAGTCTCTAAACTTCAGCTCATGTTCAGGACATTCATAGCTGTGGAATAATAATTCAAGAAAAAACAAGTTAACAGAAAACTGCTCATACGAGGGTAAGATTATAGCTATATTAGCGTTATAAAAGAGGTACACTAGACAATTAGAGTAATATTAGAATCACGAGGACAAAGAAGAGCTAAATCCAGGACAATTAGCATTGTTTGGACTCCACCTTTTTCTTTCCCTCCTTAGGAATGCTGGATAGCTAGCAGCATGCAGGCCAATTGCTATGAGTCAGAACACTAGACCTGACCATAGATGTTAGTACCAAACTGTCCAAGGAAGAGATTCTGCAAGGGCAGACTCCTAAGCAATTAGCTTAGAGACAAGTTTCTTTGTCTTTTCAGAAGTCCCCAGTCACACTCTGATTTAAAACCTGGTATTGAGCCTCCTAAAACATACTCTGTGGGCCATACACAGATGGTATCTCTTGTCTTTGAGGGCTGATTTTAACTATTTGCATCTAATAGCTATCTAATATTCATTTTAAACTTTCTGACAACCCCAAAATAAAGAGTCATTATTAAATTTCTTTGAGGCATCTTAGCCAAGCTCCTTACAAATGGAGCTGAGATCATTCCTCCGCAGCCTTCTCTCTCTTCCCTCTCTGTCCTCAAGAAGAGTCTGACTTATTGCTATAGCATCTTGCAGTTGATTGTGTCTGCAGCAGTCTCCTTGTGCCAGACACTGCCATGCTTGGACTATTTCCTTCACCTTTCTCTTTATGCTAAGGTCTCTCTGGTTGAAGATGGAAGAGACAGGTACAATGGGGAGATGAGAATCCCCTGGGTGGTAACAGGCCATGTACTTCCTGTGTGTTCTCAACACTGAATATTTCTCCTTGTTCACAAGCAAGGTCCTTAACTCCTCTAAAGTGATCTTGTTTCTACACATTTTGAAATGCTCAGGGGTGTTGGCGAAATAAGAGAAAAGGAGAGGCTGCGATATTGCAGGGGCAAAGCTGGAGAGAACAATGCTCTCCACAGTAGGGCTTTGATCTAAGCATTGAGTCATCATTTATGGGGACCATTGGTTACAGTTGTTAGGTTTAACTATTTTTTTTAATACTATGAGTGAATTTTGCTGATAAAGGCAAAGGAACAAGCAAAGTTAACTTTTCAGATTGATCTCAGCAAACACTTCAGACAAAATGACCCGCAGTGGTTTCAGAACAAAATAATCAAAAATATGAGATGGCTGCTATCAAAAAGAAAGTAGATATATGAATCCTAACATCAGCAAAGTCGAAAAAATCTTGCCCAGAATATCAAACGACACTATGAAGGTAATTGAAATACTGTGGGATATGCTTTGCACTAAATGTATTATAAATACCCTTGAAGCAATAGATGTAACAACAGAAAAATAGAAAATATAAGCAGAGACATTCATACACTAGAAATTGACAGATGTAGTGCACCTCACTCATATTAGTAAGAGGGAGGCAATGGTCAAAAGTGGGAACCAAGGACTGGGAAGGTGGCTCAGTGGTAGAGTGCTTGTCTTGCATACATGAGGCCCTAGGTCCGATTCCTCAGCACCACATAATCAGAAAAAGCTAGACGTGATGCTGTAGCTCAAGTGATAGAGTGCTAGCCTTGAGCTGAAGAGCTGAGGGACAGTGCCCAGGTCCAGAGTTCAGGCCCCATGACTGACAAAAAAAAAAAAGTGGGGATCTAGAAATGCTAAGATTAAATAGGATTGTCATTTGCCATGCACAGATACCTTGTTACTAAAAGTTTCACCCCAGGTAGTGGTATTGAGAGGTGATGGAAACTTTTGGGGGTGGATCCTAGGGAGAGGTTCTTAGGTCATTGAAGTTTGCTCTCAGAATGTAGGTCTAGTAGGACCTAACTGTAGTTCTCCTGGAGGAATTATTACAAAACCTAAGCTTTCTCTACCCGGCTTTCTGTTTGTGATACCCAGATTTTCTGTGTGCTCATTGTTTGCTCATACATACATAGCCACAATCCCTATTTGTCATCTTGTGATATCAGAACACTGCACCAATTTGAGCCTCCAAAACCATGAGACAAGATGATTATGTGACTTAGTTGTTTATCTCTTACTAGTTTTCAAAATTGTGGTTGTCCACTGAATACCTTCCAGTGGCTCCCAGGTCGAATTTTGCATTATTATGAATTCATAGTTTTAACTGAAATTACTACGCATCAACATTATAGGACTTTTTATATTGATATAAAATTCTCCCATAATTGTCCACTGGCAGCATTTTCAAGTTGATTCTTGCGTGCGTTTGAAATGACAACGATTGGTCATAACTGCTTCACGATCTGATATTGTTCACTATCTCAGGATCATTTTATTCACATTTTGCTCTGAGGCTAAGCATCAATCATTCTCCAAAGAGAACTGGTTCTGTTGGAATTAGTGTTTAGAAATACTAATCTGGGTTCTAGAAGTTCTCGATGTTTGTAGACCTTTCAGTAGTTAAAATAATATATGTATTTAAAGCAAATCATAGATTCATAACATTTCTATTAAAACTTATACGTAGAGAAATTTTACTTACCTTTTCAACCTCACATTTTTGTCTATTCTTTTAGCAACTCAAACCTCACTTGATTACATCAGAATAATTACCCACTTAGTGCACAATAGTGTCAAAACATTCTAACACTACCACCAAAGACATAATTACTGGAAATGGGTTATTCTCTTTCTTTCTTTCTTTCTTTATTTGTCGGAAGTGAGGCTTGAACTCTGGGCCTGGGCGCTGTCCTCAGCTCTTCAGCTCAAGGCAAGTGCTCTACTGCTTGAGCCACAGTGCCACTTCCGGTTTTCTAGTGGTTTTATTGGAGATAAGAGTCTCACAGACTTTCCTGCCCCGGCTGGCTTTGAACCGTGATCCTCAGATATCAGCCTCCTGAATAGCTAGGATTACAGGTGTGAGCCACCGGCGCCCGACTAGGTTACTCTCTTTCTTTCTCTCTCATACCCACTCCCTCTGCCATTTCTTTTCCTTCTCCCTCTCTTCTCTATCTTTGGAAATAACTCAACTTTCATATGTTTTTGCCACCAACTTGATATACTGTTGTCATGTCTCTGTTTCCAGGCTTTTAGAAATAGCTTTTAAAAAATTTTTGCTGTATAATTTTGTAAAAATTCCATGTGTTTGTTTCATGATTTCTAATGTATTTTTTGGAGATTTAGACTTGATCTTGGTTCTGTGAGTTTCTGAATGCCTTTTTAATAAAACCTTTTGCTGCTGCTTCTACTAAAATTGGCTTCTGGTTCTTGTCCTTAAAAACTTTGGAAAAATGGCTGGGGATTGAGTAGATCTCTTACAGATCCATCTGAACTTCGTGGATCTAGCACTGCTAAACAAAATCTCAATAACAAGTCTGAGTGTTACTGAAGCTTCTATACCAGCTCTGTCACCCTTCTCTTTTCTATTTTCATATAGCTAAAAAAACCCAAATGAATGATTTTGGTTTGGGACATTTGCTCTTTGCCACTAGACATGGGAGAGGCTGAATAGCTAATAAGTGTTGCCTTGTGGATACTTGTACAATTTCTGCCTTTCCTGGAATGTACAGTTTAGCACACATTCCATAAGGCTCATTACATACCCTGAGGCCTATTTACGGTTTTATTCCAAAGGATGGTTGTAAAGCTTTTCATTCAAAGCCTCACGGGTAAGTGGCTTTGACAGCAATGTGCTCAGAGAGAGAGTACTGCCTTATATGAGGTTACCTTATTAGGTGGCCTTTCTCCTGAAAGGTGACAGGGACCTTGCATCTAAGTGAAATACCAATTCCTCTCTTCAAGCCCATTGTTAAGTCTGAATTGAGAATGCTATCATAGAGAAATTGTGAGATAATACAGTTTCTTTTATTCCTACTTAGTAGCAATACATAGTAACCTGGAATAAAAAAGGGGGGAGGATCTGAACAATGTGAATCTGATCTAGTGGCAAAACATAGAAATTACCCATCAAAATGGCTTTACTTTCTGCTCTTTCATGATGGAAAATTTGTTGTCATCTGCAATCATGATATATTTTTTTTACTTTAGCAGCAAAACCACCATTCAGGTTGATGAAGCCCTTTCCATACAGCTTTAATTCTTATGGAAGATGGAGATGACATAGTGTGGATTTTCCAATGCTTTGTTCTATTTTTTCCCAGAAACAATTGTAAGTAAACAAAGCTTTCTAAATTCCAAAAAATTTGAGATCTGCTATTGAGAGTTCATCCAGCATAGAAATACACATGACTGAATTCTGCTAAGCTGTCAGAACATTTAAGTCATAGCACTTATTTCCAGGCAAGCTCTAAAACATGTCTTTGGAATGAAAATTAGCTAACATTCTCACTAGGTACCTAGCATCGCTCTAGCACTTGCTTCTCCATGGTACTATCTCATCATCTTACCACTACAATGACTCTACACGAATTTGTGAAATGTATTCTATTTTATGGGTAGAAAAACTAAACACAGAAAAAGTGTTACATAGCTAGTAAATGAAAGAGTTAAGAATTATAACAAGGCAATGTAGGTTTTGTACCCATTCTCAGATAGTGCAATTGGTTCCTTGTTGGTAGCAAACATTGCCTGAGTATCTATCACATATTCTTTTATAACATATCAGACAAGGTTAGTGAGGCTATAAATTACCTTTGACTAGAAGTTTTAATCATCTTTGTCAAAGGCATGAAATAGCTTCCTCTAAATCAAGTCATCCCATAAAACTAAATTATATAGTGCAATTAAAAATGTACTTCTAACTTACTAGGAACAAAGTTAACACTCTTATTTATATAGGAAAAGGACCATTATTTAATATCTATCTCCTGTTTTCCATTTGCAAACTGATTAAAATTTTGTTATTTATCTAATGAGAAGAAGTAGTGTTTGCCTATACTTTTTTAATACGTTTTTATTGTAAAAATACGGTTACAGTTACATGACTAAGGTAATGAGTATATTTCCTATCAAGCATTGTTGACTCATCCTTTGTTTTTCCCCTACCATCCCTTCCCTCCCACCTCCACCACTACACTCCGCCCTCCTCCCACCCCCACTCCTTGCCTAAATTGTAAAGTTCATTTTTCAACATAGTGTCTTGTACATCTAATTGTTACCATGGTCAACCTGTATCCCTATTTAAGCATTTTGTTTTTTCCCTTCCCCTCCCCAAATTAGAGGTGTGTATACAAGATGCAGGGCACCGTCAACAAATACAGTGAAAACAGGGGTTATATTGTAGGGGAGGAATATACAGAGAAACAAAAAAATTACATGGTACATTACACATACGTTAGAAACAATAGCAAGAAAGAAAAAAAAAACACTTGTGTCCCTATCTTGGGTTCATTTCGCTTAACATCATCTTATCTGGTCATATGTACATAGCTTTTAACATTTTCTGCTTGGCCCAGACATATATTAGTTATTGCAAATAAAGGAAACAATGGGACCTATGTTTCTTTGGGCCTGGCTTACTTCACTTAATATAATTTTTCCCAAATCATTCCATCTCCTAACAAATGGGGCAATGTCATTTTTTCTGATGTAGGCACATAATTCCATTGTGAATATATATATATATATATATATATATATATATATATATATATATATATATATATCACATTTTCTTGATCTATTTATCTACTGAGGGGCATCTGGTTTGGTTCCATATCTTAGCTATGTCAAATAATGCTGCAATAAACATAGTTGTGCTGGTAGCTTTAGTATGGTCTTGTTTGTGATCATTTGGGTAAATGCCCAAAAGTGGGATTCCTGGGTCATAAGGGAGCTCTATGTGGAGTCTTTTGAGGAACCTCCATACTGCTTTCCATAGTGGTTGACCAAGTTTGCACTCCCACCAACAGTGCAGTAGGGTTCCCTTCTGGCCACATCCCCTCCAGCATCTGTTGTTATTAGAGCTCTTGATTATAGCCATTCTAGCTGGAGTGAGATGAAATCTCGATGTTGTTTTGATTTGCATTTCTTTTATGGCTAGAGAGGTTGAGCATTTCTTCATATGTCTATTGGCCATTCTTATTTCCTCCCCAGAGAAGTTTCTCTTTAAGTCTTTAGCCCACTTATTTATGGGGCAGTTGTTTCTTTGAGGATTTGTTGTTGGGAGATTTAATTTTTTTGAGTTCTAAGTATATTTTAGATATGAGACCCTTATCTGGTGTGTGGCTAGTGAAGATCATCTCCCAGTCCCTGGGTTTTCTATTGATCTTGCTAACTATGTCCTTTGCCATGCAGAAGCTCCGCAGCTTCATGCATTCCCATTTGTCTAACCTTTCTTTGATTTGTTGTGTTTCTGGGTCTCTATTAACAAAATTTCAGCCTGTGCCAAGGAGACCTAGGGTTTCTCCTATTCCTTCCTGTAATGTTTTCAGGGGGTCTGCTTTGACATCGAGGTATTTGATCCATTTGGAGTTGATTCTGGTACAGGGTGATATATAAGGATCTAGCTTTAGTTTTCTACAAGTGATTAACCAATTTTTGCAGCACCATTTACTGAAGAGGCTGTCTTTCTTCCATTCTATTTTTTCAGCTCCCTTATCGAAGATTAAGCGGCTATAGATCTGTGGGTTTATTTCTGGGTCTTCAATTCTATTCCATTGGTCCTGAGGTCTCTTCTTGTGCCAATACCAAGCTGTTTTGATTACTATGGTTTTGTAGTAGTTTGAAATTTGGTATTGATATTCCTCCAGCACTATTCTTTCTGTTAAGGATCGTTTTGCTATTCAGGGTCTTTTATTGTTCCATATGAACTTTTGGATTGCTTCTTGTATTTCATTGAAGAATGAGGTTGGAATATTGCTAGGTATCACATTGAATTTGTAGATAGCCTTGGGAAGTATTGCCATTTTCAGGATGTTGATCCTTCAATCCAGGAGCATGGGAGGCTTTTCCACTTACTAAGTTCTGTTTTGATTTCCTTTTTCAGGTTTTTAAAGTTTTCATCGTAGAGGTCCTTCACTTCTTTAGTTAAGTTAATTCCTAGATATTTTATTTTTTGTGGGACTATTACAAAAGGAGTTGCTTTCCTGATTTCAGTGGTGCCCTTCTCATCGTTGGCATACAGAAAAGCCATTGATTTCTGAGGGTTAATTTTATACCCTGCTACTTTGCCAAAGCTTTGAATCAGCTCAAGTAATTTGGGAGTGGAGTCTATGGGATTTTTTAAATACAAGATCATGTCATCTGCAAAGTGGGAGAGTTTTAGTTCATCTTTCCCTATTTGGATCCCTTTTATGTTTGCATCTTTTCTTATTGCTGTAGCTAGGCATTCTAATACTAGATTGAAGAGAAGTGGAGAAAGTGGACATCCTTATGTCATTCTTGACTTTAGAGGAAATGGTTTTAGTTTTTCTCCATTAAGTATAATGCTGGCTATAGTTTTGTCATATGCAGTCTTTATTGTATTGAGGAATGTTCCATGGATTCTTAGTTTTTCCAGAGCCTTCATCATAAACGAGTGTTGGATCTTGTCAAATGATTTTTCTGCCTCTGAGATAATCATGTGGTTCTTATCCTTGCTCTTGTTGATGTGATGAATTATATTAATTAATTTGCATATGTTGAACCAGCTTTAGATCCCTAAAATGAATCCTGTTTGATCGTGGTGTATGATTTTTTTTATAAATTGTTGAAGTTGATTGGCCAAAATTTGTTGAGAAGTTTTGCATCGATGTTCATCAAAGAAATGTGTCTATAGTTCTCTTTCTTTGATGAGTCCCTGCCTGGTTTTGGGATGAGTTATGATGGCTTCATAAAAATAGTTCGCTAGTGAACATTCTCTTTCAATTTCATTGAAGAGTTGGAGGAGTATTGGTGTGAGTTCTGCTTTGAAGGCCTTGTAGAATTCAGCTGTAAATCCATCTGGTCCTGGGCTTTTCTTAGATGGGAGGTCTCTAATTGCTGTTTCTATTTCAATGCTTGATATGGGTCTGTTAAGTTGGTTTAACTCATCTTGGTTTAGCTTTGGCATATCGATATTTGTTAGAAAAAGGCCCATTTGTGCCAGGTTCTCAAACTTATTAGCATAAAGGTTTGAGAAGTATTCCCTTATAACATTCTGAATCTTGGTTGTTTTTGTGATGATGTTTCCATTCTCATCTCTGAGTTTGTTTATTTGGGTGTGTTCTTTTTCTGATAAGATTTGCTAAGGGTCTGTCAATTCTGTAATTTTTTCAAAGAAACAACTCTTTGTTTTGTTGATTCTTTTTTTGGATTCTAATTCATTCAATTCTGATTAAATTTTAATTATTTGTTTCCATCTACTGGATTTGGGTTTATCTTGCTGCTCTCTTTCAAGGAACTTCAGGTGTCTCATTAAATTGTTGATTTCAGATCTCTCTAATTTGTTGATGTAGGAACTCAGAGCTATGAAATTGCCTCTAAGTACTGCCTTTGCTATGTTCCAGAGGAGCTAGTAATTTGTGTGTTCATTTTTGTTGAATATCATGAACATTTGAATTCTAATCTCTTCCATGAACAATAATGTGTTGTTCAGTCACCATGTGTTTCAGGACTTTCTTTGGTGGCTTTTGTTGTTGAGTTCTATTTTTATTTCCTTGTGGTCTGAGAAAATGCAGGGTATAATTTGAATGTTTTTGAATTTGGACAATTTTTCTTTGTGACCTAAAATGTGGTCTATTTTGGAAAATGTACCGTGTGCTGCTGAGAAGAACGTGTATTCTGATGCTGCTGGGTGAAATATTCGGTAGATATCTGTTAAGTCTAGTTAATCTATGCAAGTGTTTAGATCTGCAGTATCTCTGTTGAGTTTTTGCTGCGTTGATCTATCTAGTGGGGATAGTGGTTTGTTAAAGTCCCCAACAATTAATATCTTTGGATCTATGTGAGATTTGAGAGAAAATAGTGTTTCTTGGATAAATTTGGGTGCTCTGTTGTTTGGAGAATAGATATTTAGAATTGTAATATCCTCCTGAAGGACAGATCCCCTAATTAGTATGTAGCAACCTTCTTTACTCTTCTCACTAATTTTAATTTGAAGTCTATTTCATCTGATATTAGGATTGCAACTCCCACCTGTTTATAAACAGATTTGCATGGTAGATTTTATTCCAGCCATTCACTTTCAGAATATATTTGTTTCTATGGGCAAGGTGTGACTCTTGAAGACAGCAGATAGAAGGATCTTGCTTTTTAATCCAACTAGACAATCTATATTGCTTAATTGGAGACTTAAGTCCATTAATATTGAGAGTTAGGACTGAGAGGTGTTTGGTAGTTCCTGCCATGTTATCCACCTTCTTGGGGGCTGTGACAACTGGGTTCTTACTATGGTTCTTGGAGTCTCAGTTAGGGTGCGGTTTCTTGGTTTTTATTGTGCTCTTGTTGGTTTTCTATGCGTAGGACATCTTTAAGTATCTTTTGTAGGGCTGGTTTGGTGAAGATATTGCTTCAGTTTTTCTTTGCAATGGAAGGTTTTTAGTTGACCTTCCATTATGAAGGAGAGTTTAGCTGGATAGAGTATTCTTGGTAGATAGTTGTTTGTCTTTAGGGCATGGCATACATCATTCCAGGCTCTTCTTGCTTTGTCTCTGCTGAGAAATCTGAGGTGATTCTAATTGGTTTCCCTTTAGATTGATCTTTTCTCCTTGACAGCTTTAAGGATACTTTCTTTGATCTGAATTGATCCTGTGTGGATTATAATGTGATGGTGGGATGTCCTGTTTTGGGTTGGTCTATTTGGGGTTCTAAAAAGCTTCCTGTATCTGAATAGGCCTATCTTTTTGCATGTTTGGGAAGTTCTCTCCTAAGATCCTGTAAATAATTTCCTAGACCATTAACTTCTGTTTCTAGTTTCTCCTCTACAACCATTATACTCAGATTAAGCCTTCTGATAGTGTCTTCTAAATATTGAATAGATCTATCATATTTCTTGGATTTGTCTTAGATAGTTGTGAGCTCTTTCTCTATAATATCTAGGCTGTCTTCAATCCCAGATTTGATATTCTGCATGTTCTAACCTAATGTCAAGTTTTTACTTTTTTTTATTTCCTTTCCTTCTAATTGGTCGGCTTTGATGGTTTCAATTCTTTGTGGGAGCTTTATTTTAGGTCTTGTATGGACTTCTTTACTTCCTTCATTGTTTATTCTCAAATTCTTTAGTTGATTGGTTATGGTTTCATTGGACTCCCTTTCCTTCAGATGGGCTCCATTCAGCATTCCCTTTGTGGTATCCCTGGATTCCCTCAGCTGACTGTTTATGGATTCCATGAATACCTCTATTGATCTTTGTCTATTCTCATCCAGCTCATGCAATTCCTGTATTATTCTTTGATTAGCTTCCTCATGCCTATGTAATTCCTGTATTAATTGTTGGCTAGCCTTATCATGCTTGAGAAGTTCCTTTATTAATCTTTGGTTAGCTTCCTCTTGCTCCCTATCATGCTCACACTGACTCCTTTGCAGTTTTTCAATCTTTCCATTCACCATATTTACCAGTAGTGTTTGTAGGCCTTTTTGGGAACTCTCCTCTGGATTATTCATTAACTGTTCTGTCACCTGATTATCATGAGTGGGAGTTGAGATACCTGGACTTGCCATTTTTCTTGTGTTTCTCCGGCTTGTTCTGCCCATTTGGTATGAAAGTAACACCAATTTTGTACTAGAACACTATTTTAAGGCAAGCATCAACCAGAGTCCTATCATTGCACAGTCAAAATGGCTGCAGATACAATCTAGTTCAACAGATACAATCTATTCAACATCAAACAACTCTGGATTAATGGGCTAAGAACATCAAAAAGGGATTCAGCAGACCAGAAATTAATAGGTTTAGGGAGAATTGTGGGGAAGAATAGGATTACAGGGATGGGGAGAGGTAAAAGGAAAGAATGAATTTAACCAAATCCTAATCTCAGAGAGGAAATGGATAGAACAGAATGAAAGGAGATAAAGAAACAAGAAAAATGAAAAAACAAAAATTTAAATTTAAAAAATGAAACACTTAAAAATTCTGTAAGTATAAAGAAATAATACTAATAGAAGAAAAGGATAGGATGAGAGGAGAGAGATAAAAAATTAAAAGGAAAAAATTAAAAATGGAATACTTAATGATTATATTGGTATAAAGAAATAATACTACTGTTAAAGAAGTTAAGCCTAAGAGGTTGAGAATTGAGTAATCAATTTCTGAATTAAGTATGTACACAATAAGCGTAAGGTCTAATAATAGATGACAAGTATATATCTGGGGATGAGCAGAACAGCAATTAAGTCATGCAACCAGTCTCTTGGTGGAGTCTCTGGTTTGCTTGTGGTGCTTGGTTTTCCTGTGGCTTGATTGGTTTCTTAAGTCAGTTTGTTTGAGCAGGCAGAAAAATGCTCTGCCTGACCTAGGACTTTGTAATCTTCCTCCCAGACTAGTTCAGTGAGAGGGAGATCTGCTTTGAGTCTCATAAAAGAAGGAGATGGCTGTTTCCTATAGTTTGGAGTTGCTGTGATGAAGCTAGGTTCTGGGTAGGGTTGAGGCCTATCTGCAATCTGAAGCCTTTCCTGTGGGGCTAGCTCCTGAGACTCTCACAGAGCCCAGTCTGGAGCCATTCTCAGGATTTATGTTTACTGAATTTCAATTGTTTGTCTTTTACCCCTCCTGCTGTCCAGGCTGCAGTGGGGAGGGGCAGCCTCTGGTTCTGTTTACCCAGTGAAGAAAGTCACTCCTCTGGGGGCAGAGCATTCTCTACCTGGGAAGGGTGACTTTCCCCTGGGTGGAGCTGAGCCCAACAGGTCAGGACAGGTTCCTGGTGAATGGCTCCTATTGTTTTCTTCCAAGGCCTGAGTTGGAACTAGCTACTCTGCTGGACTTTTGTCAGTATCAACGATGGAGTTCTTCTCTGGTGGTGGGGGAGGGGCTATCTTCCCACCGCTGCTCCGTGAGGAGTGAGGATGTATTGGGTCTACTCACAGCATCCTCTTAGTTTCTGGGCTGTCCCTGGTCTGTGATCAAGAGGATGAAGATTTCTGCTCCTTGTCAGTTCTTGCTGGTGGTGAATAGAATCCGCTTGCACACTGAGTCTGGCACCTTTGTCCCGGGCTCTCTTTGTTGATATGGCGTTGGGAGCAGCTGTCACAAACGCCACCTCAGATATCGGCAAGTGCTCAGATCTGTCTCCTTGACCAAGCTGCCTGGATTTTTTCTCTCTGGCCAAACGTCCTGTACTGTGGTAGCAGACTTGGTGTGATTCTCTAGCCTAGGACTGTTCACTGGAACACTAAAACTGCTTTCTATGTGAGAGCTTGTTTAGCCTCCAGCTTCTTCTCTGCCATCTTCCTCTGGACTCAGCTACCTATACTTTTTATCTAATATCATAAACAAGAATCCAAAATCAAGTTTCAGACAAGATACACTTCTGAGACTACATAAGAACAAAGCAACATACAAGCAGCCATGGATAAATTTTTAATTTTTATTCTATAATTAATGACAGATTTGTCATATGTGGTATACAGTGTGTCATTGTATATGTGTGTGTGTGTGTGTGTGTGTGTGTGTGTAACACAGATTAGACATCTTGTTTTAGCTGTCTAATGGGAAGTTACTAAAATTCATTGAACCCTATGGTTTCTAAATGAATTCAAAGGTATCGGTCTGCTTTTCCATAACTGAAGGGACTACATTTAGCAAGAACACAGTTCAAATCCCTGATTCCCATAAATCTCATCAATGTCTATGCATTAATATAGATTAATTAATTAATATAGAACTAAAAAATGCTTCCCGTTGAATAAAGTTGATTTTAAATTGTATAATATTTATTTATCTATTTATTTATATTTATTTTGCTTTGCCTGTTGTGGGGCTTAGACTCAGGGGCTGGGTACTGTCTCTGAGTTTCGTTTAGCTCAAGGCTGGTACTCTACCACTTAACTCACAGCGCCACTTCAGGCTTTTTTTCTGTTTATGTGGTATTGAGTAATCGAACCTAGGGCTCCATGCATGCTAGGCAAGCACTCTACCGCTGAGCCACATCTCCAGCCCTATAATATTTATTTTTAAAATATCATCTGAAGACTGTTTATATGGCTCAAGTAATAAAGCAACTGACTAGTAAGCACAAAGTTCTAAGTTCAATCACTAGTACCACGATAAATAAATAGATAAATCATATTGTTTCAGATTTTTATTTTCTATTATTTGATTGTACAAATGCAATAAGAGTAATAAAAATGTGGTAAGAATGTGATAAAAACAGCTAAGTTTTCTGTTAATGAATATTTGTGTTCATATCAGTTCAATGCAAAGAAATAGTGTCTCAGAATAATAAGCATAGTATAAGGAAAAATCACAAAATGCAATGAAAATTAGGTAGGAGTTAATAGGTTAAAATGATGAATTGTGCAAATGACACAATATAAGAATCTTTATCTAATGATAGAGAAGTAACCAGGGCAATCATCGCTCACACCTATAATCCTACCTACTTGGGAGGCTAAAGTGGGAGGATCTGAGTTTGAAACCAGCTCCAGGCAGAAAAGTTCAAGTAATTCTATCTCAAAAATAATCTACCATTTAACACACTCATAACACACACACACACAGAAAAAGAGGGACACAGAGAGAACATGATTTGATTCTGACTAGGGGATGGGTTAGGACAATAAAAGGAAGGTAAAATGCAAAATAAAGGCTGGAAGGTGAGTGATTTTGCAGTTCATTGCACCTGTATATGAATATGACATAGCGAATCTTAATGAGAGCTGTTGATACACTGTGGGGTGGAGGTGCAGACAAATAGAAATAAGCTTTGTTTGGGGGGGGGCGGGTCTCAACATGGTAGGTTTGGGCCAACAAGGATGGTAAATGAGATTGAATGGCTTCTTTGCATTGATGACTAGAACAATGATGTCATGGAAATTGTGTAGGGAATGGGGGAGGGGTAAAAGAAAGTGAAAATTATGGAGAAGGGTAGGTTGATTAAGATAGATTGTGTACACACAGAGAAGTGTCAAAATAAAACTTCTAATGCAATTAATTCATACTAAGAGAAAAAATGAAAAATGAAAAATTAAAGAAAAAACAATTTACAGGGCTAGAGGCATGGCTCAAGAGCATCAGCTTAGTGAGTGCCAAGATGTGAGTTAAAGTATCAGTACCACAAAAAAGGCTAAGAAAAAGAAAAGGATATATTTCATATTGTAAACTAGACATAACTTTGGTCATTTAAACAAAATAATCCTGGTTATTTTTTCTTAGTTTTATTTGTTTAGAGTAGGAAAAATAAAACCTTTAGTCTTAACTTTTCATGCTAGTTCAGACTAGTATACAAAAATAACATAGACTGGTCTGCAAAGATGAACATGACTGTGTAATCCAGAATGTGAAGTTGAAAGTTTTACAGCCTGACTTTAAAAACTAAATCATTGAAAGTGTTTGGCTATTAAGTAGAATTTACAAATAATTTACATTAAATGATTTGGAGAAATAAAATCTGTGCATTCATTCAAAAGTCTCTTCTAGATATTATCTCATTGTGAATTTTGAATATTTTTAGGTTATAACTAAAATCAAATAAATTAAAAAATCATTTAGGCAATGAGTTTTGGAGAGTTTACCCCTGAATTGAGACACAGAAATTACTGGCTATTGGGTAGCTTCACTGCATCTCAACTATAAGATGAATGTAATTGTACTACTACACAGACGATTGCATAATATGATATCTGTTAAGATTTTGCACAGTACTTCTCAGGAAGTGTTGTTCATGATACTAAAATCATTATTCTTAAATATAACTGAAAAATAGTCTGTACTACATAATTGGAAAATATAGCCATATGTATATCATCATTTTTAAATACTGAGAGAAAACTACTTTTAACCCTCTGAGGAGGCAACTGATAATTGATGAATATAGAGGAGCTAGTCATTTGCATCTGTAAAAAAAGAACAACAATGTCAAGGGAAGTATGCTGGGTATGAGAAAGGAGGCAAAGAGCAGTGTTGGAAGGGAATGATTGATTGGATATACTATATACAAGGATTCTATTCCTTGTATACACAGTATTACATATTTATTTATATTCGAGTCAAGTGTCTTTTTTCCTCATAACACTCAGAAAGCATGCAGTTTTAGCTGAATGTTTTACAACCTTAAGCTATGGTCAATGACAAAATTCATTCCTAATTATTTTTGAGGGCTGATATTTTGTGTTCAATCTAACAGTGGACTCATACTTAAGATTTAGATTTCAAATCAATGAAAAACTTATTTAAGGGAAAAATCACATCATTTTAAAAAACTGTACTAAATTCAAAACTCATCACAATGTTCAAGTGTAGTATAAAATCAAATGATTACTTTCAAACTCAGCATAGAACCTTGGAATTGGTTTATAAAAATCATTTTTAAAAATAATGCCCTACGCTGGAGTTAAGTGGAGAGACTATGATGCACAACAAGATTTAGCTATGCTGGAAGATAACACGATCACAGCATTATATACAATGCCACTAGGCATATTACATTATGTATTTAGATACATGGATGTTTATACATGTATCTTACATATGTATATGCACATGCATGTAGATAAATTGCATACATACATATTTTTCCATCATTAACTTAGTAAACTTACCAAACAAAAGCTAACATGTTTTCATATTCTTGGGATATAGCTAAAATAGGCATTTGATTTGTCACTTTAAAGAACTGTACTTTTTTCTAGTTCCTCTTACAATTCTTTGCAATTTCAAAGACTTTAGCAAAATGCATAGAGATTGCAGTTCAAAGAAAACTTGTCTTTAATCTCTGACATGACCATAGGTGAGTATTGAGGCCTGGACCAACCATTCCCCATCAGTAGGGCAGAATAGCTGAGTGAGATGCAGGATAGACCTTCCAAGCAGGGTTCGTATAGGAATTCAGCAGTCTTCTTACATCCTGGGCCTGATTTACTATGCAAATTTGATAGTAATTCAAGACATGCAACTTTGGGGAAGATATATTAATGATTTCATGGATATACAAATATACACAGATTTCCGTAGATTTCATTGCTGTGTATATTAAAATTCATCATGTTGTACTTTTTGTTGTTGCTTGAACTCAAAGCCTGGGCACTGTCCTTGAACTCTTCTGCACAGGGCTCGTCTCTACCACTTTGAGCCACAGTTTCACTTCTGGTGTTTGAGTCATTAATTGGAGTTAAGAGTCTCACGGCAACTTTTCTGCTTGGGCTGGCTTCGAACTGTGATCCTCAGATCACAGCCTCCCGAATAGCTCCAGGTATGAGCCAACAGCCCCCAGCTATAGTGTACATTTTAAAAGGTGTACCTTTTTGTAGATCAATTAACTTTCATGAAGTTGCTCGTTAAAAAATCTCTTTGAACCTGACTTATGAAACCCCTCTGTACAACACACTAATAATAACAATAAAATTATATATTTTTAAAATACCATCATAAAAACCTTCTTTGGGCGTAAATGAGTGAAGAGAAGAAGAGGGGAAAATACAGTCAAAAGCTCAGTGAATGTCTTACAAGA
Source organism: Dipodomys spectabilis (assembly GCF_019054845.1). NCBI lineage: Eukaryota > Metazoa > Chordata > Mammalia > Rodentia > Heteromyidae > Dipodomys > Dipodomys spectabilis. The sequence continues at coordinate 18,512,351 of NW_024870678.1, read as the reverse complement.
TTAATAAAAGTGAGGGAATTTGGGGGTTGGGAGGCGTGGGTGAAAATGTTGAAAAAGGGGTCATTGATCAAGATGCATTGTATTCGTAAACTGCTTTGTTCAAAAGCAACTACTTTATGCAACTATTTAAAGATAGGAAAAGAGAAAAACCTCTTTGATATTGGAAATAGTCAAACAATTAGAGATGTAAATTTAAATTTTATATAAAAATAAATGTAAATGGACCTTGACCAAATGTCACTTTAAAGTACAATACTTTTTTTAGTTCCTCTTAAAATTCTAACCACAAGTCAAACAGAAAAATTAAACCTTAGCTAACCACAGGAGTGGTGAAAATCACCTGGATTGCCAGCTCCCATGACGAAGATGGGAGTGGATGAGAGGGCACTTCCTCACATTTCTAATGGCCATGGAAAACGATTAAAAGCCCATACATTAAAATCTGGCATATGCTACCAAAATTTCTACCAAAACAACAATGTATTTAGTTTTGATCCAGCAAGTCTTCTCTGAAGATTGTATTCTCCAGATTCTCTTACTGAGGATAAATGGTGCATAACCACAGACAGCACCACAGTCGGAATGAGTTGGAAAGCAGTGCATTGGGACCCTGCTTCATGAAGTGGTAGGAAGTCTACCCAGGGTGCTGCAGAGCTGTAGGCGGGAGGTATGTGCACTGTGCTAGGATGAGGAAGTATTTCTGAAACTTGTTTTTAATAAAACTAGACAACAGTGTACTATTAACAAAATGAGAATGTGTGATTTCATCATATGTGGTCATAGCAAAATGAGAGGAAAGTAGGTTAAAATAACACGTTACTTCTAACAAGGGAAGAGTTGGTAGTTGGAAGCAGGAATGGAAATATGATGCTTATGTTTCTTATAAAATTATTTTGATTTTTAACTAGAATGTTTTTAATTTTAAAATATCGAAATATTTATATATCTATTAAAACAGAAACAAAGACTAACGATATTGTCATGTTTGTTAGGTGGGTTTGTTAGTGTTACACCTGATCATTTTTTTTTCTTTCTTGTTTGTTTGGTTGTATACTTGTTTCTTTATTTGACTTGTCCTGGGGCTTGAACTCAGCACCTTGCACGTGTTAGGCAGAAAGTCTTGCACTGAACCATGCCTCCAAACCTATAGATGTTGGATAGCTCGTGTGTTAAAGGATTGATCCCCAGAATGGCACTATTACGAAACGATGAAACTTGGAAAAATGAGACCCAATGGGAAGTCTTGGGTCATTGGGGTGTTTCCTTGAAAGGAATGGACTCAGTTTTTGAGGCTAGGATGTCAGAGGCACATACCTCTGCTGGCTTCTGGTGAGAGCCCAGCGCTGTGTCAGCCCATGTGAGGAAGCAGACAGGCAGCTGAGCGTATACAGAAGAGACAAAGAGGAAAGGCAGCCTCATTTTTACAATTATCTTTTCTCCCAGAAATGAAAGCAGACTCTCCAGATCCAGAGTTCACTCACACTAGAAAACATTTGTACAGACAAGAGCCTGGGTTCCATCCCCAAACTTCCCAGAAAGAAAGAGAGGAGAGAAAAAAAGAAGCCTGGAATAGGGGAAGAGAAAAGCGGGCAAGGGAATGTGGCTTAGTGGTAGCGTGTTCGCCTAGCATGCATGAAGCCCTGCGTTCGATTCCTAGCTTTATTTCCACAGAAACAGAAAAAGAAAGAAGTAATGCAGTGGCTCAAGTAGTAAATTCTAGCCTTAAGCAAAAGAAGCTCAGGGACAGTGCTCACATTCTGAGTTCAAGCCCAATGACCAACAAGAAGAAGGAGGAGGAGGAGGAGGAGGAGGAGGAGGAGGAGGAGGAGGAGGAGGAGGAGGAGGAGGAGGAAGAAGAGCAAGAGAGTGTGTGAGAGATTATTCTTTCTTAATGATAGATTCATCTCATAACTATATTACCACAATGCTAATTATATTTCAAAATAAATTTTGGTGATGATAATTTGCATTCAAATCATAGCTAAAAACATACCATATTTGAATCTAAATGTAATTGGGCAAGAAAATTCAATCCCTAAATAAGCATGAAATGATAATAGAATGGCCTTATGAATGCATGGGGTTGTGCTCATGTTGTAAGAGCATATAGAAAAGTGTCTATAAACCGCATTTTCACCCATTAATATATTAATGTTTCCTGGTGCTGGGGATGAAACTCAGACCTCATATGTGTTAGGTAGCACTCTACCACTGAGCTATATCAGCATCTTCAGCTCTGGCTTTTAAAAAGTAAGCAATGTGATCTTCACTGAAAAAGCTATTGCCCTGTATTACCGAGTAATGTTCCATAAAGTTAATTTAAAAAATAAAGTCAGTGTCTTCATTTCAAATACTAGATTAGCCTTATGTGGGGGAAATCAATTTCGGTGGTGATAGAAATCAAGCAGTTCTACTTCTGGATTAAAATTAAAATTAAATCAATAGAAAATAAGCCGAACAGCCTATCACAAAGGTCAAATGTCATCTTTCAGCAAATCTTGTGATTTTTTTTCCTAAAAAGTCAGCATTTAATAGAAATCAACAGCTTCTTGACATTTATTCTTCCATGCAAGTCAGGATCTTTCATGACTGCATTCATTTTGCATTCACCTTGCTAGGTTGTTGGAGGACAATGTGGCACATTAGTTAATCCAAAACTTAAAACCAAATCCTTTCCATTTTTAGCTTGAAATTTAAATCCCCAGTGATGGTTAGTAATCAAAGCATAAAGTTAGGATTATCTGATTCTCAAGGACTTTATGCCAAAATGACAAATCCATTTGTGGACAATTTCTTGGCAGCTTTCCAGGGCAAAACAAGACTTCTAAACAGCCTACATGATCTCCATCCTGGGCAAAAACTGGATACTTTTTTTTTTTGGTGCTGCCACACATTTCTAATTTGTGCCACAATAGGAAATGTGAATCCTGCCTGCCAATGGAAGGAAAACTACCTCAGTAACTTAGGGTGGGCCCCAGTTGGAATTTAGAGGTGAACACACACAGATTTTGCTCACAGACATTTGCTTCTTTCAAAGAAGTCAGGGGAAAGTAAAGGTTGTAATATTGCTCTCTGCCCCTTCTGTGTTCTTCCCAGGGATTTTCATAAGTTCAAGTGTACATTATCTTGGGGAAGTGAAAGAAGGTTCTTCCATCCCCCTGTATATGTCTGTATTTGGTTAACTCAGCCATATGTACTATGTATTGTTAGAGGTGTTTTTTTATTTGTTGTCGGTCATGGGCTTGAACTCTGGGCCTGGGCACTGTCTCTGAGCTCTTAAGCTCAAAGCGAGCACTCTACCACTTGAGCCACAGCACCCCTTCCGGTTTTCTGGTGGTTAATTGGAGGTAAGAGTCTTTCCTGCCTGCGACCAGCGATCCTCAGATCTCAGCTTCCTCGTGAGCCACAGGCACCCCACAGAGGGCTTATTTTTTTCTTCTTCATTTTTTTATTGTCAAAGTGATGTACAGAGGGGTTACAGTTACTTAATAAAGTAATAAGTACATTTCTTGTCAAACTTACCCCTTCCCTCATTTTCCTCCTACTTTCCCTCCCTCCACTCTCCCCACCCCCAAGTTGTACAGATCATTTCCAAAATATTGTCTTGTGTATATCGCTGTTGCATTGGTTCTTTGTCTCACCATTCTGTTGTTCCCCGCCCCTTCCCTCATTCAAATAAACGTATATACAATATCAGGGTACCAAAATCAAATACAGTGACATCAGGGAATATATCATAGGAAGAAGAACATACAAAAGAAACAAAAGAAAATCACATACTACATTAAACACAACAACAAGACAAAACTTATGTCCAAAGAATGACACCGCCTCATTTTAAGGAAATGGAAAGACTTGGAAAAAATGATACTAACTGAAGTTGGCCAGACCCAAAGAAACACAGGTCCCATCGTTTCCCTTATTTGTAAATAATATATGTTTAGGATATGCAGATTAGTATATGTCTAGGATAATCTTAGCAGATGAGCAGAATAGCTCAATAACTATGTACATATGACCATATAAGATGATGCTAAGGGAGAGGGTTTGTTTTTTAAGTCCAATATTTGTAGCCTATCATGACTGCAATACAGGTTTTATAGTTACTTTTTCTTTCTTTCTTTTTTTCCTTCCTTCCTTCCTTCCTTCCTTCCTTCCTTCCTTCCTTCCTTCCTTCCTTCTCTCTTTCTTTCCATCTTTCTTTTTTTTTTTTTGCCAGTTCTGGGGCTTGAATTCAAGGCCTCAGCACTGTCCCTGAGCCTCTTTTGCTCAAGGCTAGCATGAAGCCCTGGGTTCAATTCCTTGCTAGGTGAGCACTCTACCACTAAGCCATATCCCCAGCCCTATAGTACTTTTCCTTTAGGCATCAAAACCCCAAAACTTAGGGAGAATAAGGACCCCGGGTCTACACAGGATGCTCTATCATCTGGGTGGTTAATGGTCTCATGGTCTTACTATGCTTCAGACAATTATCTGGATTACAAATTGTCTGGCTAGTCTTTATTCATGGTAGAGAACTTCTAAGTACTTGGCACTCCCAAGTGATGGGAATATCTTTGTGTGATTTAATCCAGAATGCCTACCTAATGAGTCTTCACACACACACTGGATGCTGAATCTTGGGTGATTCAATGCCCTTTGAGTATTGTCAAACTTCAAAATAAGGAGACTTTTGTCTGGAGAATAATGAAAGCGTGGCATTTAGATATTCCTCAGACTGCCTTCCATGTCTTTTCTTTGGATGATTTTAATTTGCACCCCCTTTCCACAATAAAACTTAATCATATGTATAGCATTTGCAGTTAGTCTTCTATCATGGGACTCTAGGGGGTATTGAGAGGGTGTCCCCAATTTGTAGCCAGCAGTAACAGTAGCTGTCAGGATTGCTGAACTTGCAGCTGGTGTTGGAGCTGAGTGTAGTGTGGTGGACAGCCCTGGCCTCTGTGTAGTTTAGGGAACTCATTTTACTTCCTTAAACCTTGTAGACAGACTTGCCTCTGCCAGTCAGAGGGCTGGCATGACATACTCCACTTGTGCCAGTCATGTAGCAAATAATAACCCGAAGCTTATGCCGCATCTATGGAATGTTCTCTGTAGCTTCTAATCAAGCAATTCTTTCAAGAATTGGAAGGCATACAACTCTTCCACTTGAAAAGGTAGGCCCAATTAGTAATAGTCTCAGATGCACTTTTCCTCCACAGCATTGCTAAAATTAACAATAAAATAAGACATAATCAGGTGTCAGTGGCTTATGCCTATAATCCCAGCTATGCAGAAGGCTGAGATCGGAGGATTGCAGTTCAGATTCTTATCTCCAATTAACCACCAAAAAGCTGGAGGAATTGTGGCTCAAGAGGTAGAGCTCTAGCCTTGAGAAACGCAAGCTCAGGAACAGCACTCAGACCCTGAGTTCAAGCCCCTGGACTGGCACATGCACGCACGCGTGTGTGCACGCACGCACACACACACACACACACACACACACCACACAATAAATTCTAAGTACAATGACTGGTAATGTTTTTTGCAATTTATGAGGCTGGCACAATTATCATTTTTGTTTTACAGAAAATGACACTGAGGCTTAGGTTATAGAACTTGTTCAACATCATACATTCATACCGAGAAAGAGACAAGATAGGAAGCATGTCAAGTCCATTCATTGAACTTTTAAACTGTATATATTCAGAACTTACTATTCCTATTTGTACCACTAGCTTGGTGTGGTTTGGAGAGGGCAGCACTCTTAGTTTTGGTTTCCTAAGATCCTTAGAAAACTATGATTCAAGGGCTGGGAAGGTGGCTCAGTGGTAGAGCACTTGCCTTGCATGCATGAGGCCCTGGGTTCGATTCCTCAGCACCACATAAGCAAAAAGAAAAAAGCCTGAAGTGGCGCTGTGGCTCAAGTGGTAGAATGCTAGCCTTGAGCTGAAGAGCTGAGGGACAGCACCCAGGCCCAGAGTTCAGGCCCCACAACCAGACACCCCCCCCAAAAAAAAGAAAAAAAAAGAAAACTATGGCTCAAAAAAATACTAGGAGTGGATATACAGATCAGGAATAAAGGGTAGTAAGGTTAACTGATTAATTTGAACTTGATCCTGCTCAGGAACCCTTGCAGTCTGAGAGAACCTGTGTCGCTGTGGAATCTACAATGGTCTTTTCCAAGTAATTTAGGGATATATTTACAAACCCAAGTCTATTAGTCCATTAGTCCATCTTCTGTTCCAGCCATTCCTGTGTGGGCTCAGTCTGCTGACCATTTGCACTATAAACCTCTTTGAGTTGTAGTTTAAATATTCTAAATGCAGAGTTTCAACATAATGCCATTCTTCTAAAAGGCTTGATGTAATTGTTGCAGTGTTCAGGGTCTCTTCACAAAGATTCTATGGAATAAATCTGGATTCTTTTCATTAGGAATTTAATCACCAGCAGTGTTCTGCTCCACAACTTACACTGTGTAAGATGGAACAGCACACATCACAATTTATTACATGAGATAATATTTGTAGGAAGAAGTAATTGTCTTATGAGTTATGACCAGAGGAAAAGAATTCCTCCAGCTGTAAAGCTTGCCTGTTTCAGGATCTGCAGTTGTAGATTTGACAATCATTAATATTGTCAACATGGTGAGATTTGCTGACTCTTTTCTGCTTTGAGCTTCCTACACAGCTCCTCTCTACGCAGTTCCTTAGCTTGTTATCCATTCAATGGCTTCCTCTGTGCCAGTCATGGTGCTAAGTACTGAAACTATGCACAATGTTGGGTAAGAATCAGTCCTTCCCTCAGAGCTAGCCCCAAACTCCATCTAATGAAGAAACCAATTGTAATTCCATGATGAACGATAGAAGCATAACATGATACCGTGCTACTCTATGACTTGGTTGTTTCTTTTTAAAGTATCAGCATTTGGTTATCAAGGTTATCAATCTCAGTCCACTGAAAGCAGGAGATATACATCTTTCATAGTCATTTAATATCAAGTCATTTAATATCTGAGTCCTGGTTTGGTCATAGTAAAGAGAAAGAAAAACAGCTTTAGTTCTTGGTATCTCCTGCTGGACTCCCTGGAGCTGTTAAGAATTCCACAGCATGGACATCGCTAGGGCCTCGGCAGCAGAGGCTGTGGAGCAAGGCCTTTCATCATTGGACCCACATGTCGACCAGTTCTCACATTGAGACCCTTCCTCATTACTGTATCCCCATGTGTTTAGGCATTCTTCGAAGACCCACAGAGATCTCAGCATGAAGACTCAGGCACAGCAATGTTGCTGCAGTGTCACGGCTTCCTTGGAGCTCTGCCTCTTCCTCCAGTTTGCCAAGTCCTCCTCTCTTTGTGTTTCAACAGAACTCTCTCTAAAACCAGGGAGTATCTAAACTCTCCCTAGGGCTCTGGTTTTTGTTTAAAACTAAAAAGTAGAAACCACCTCCAGGTTTCTTCAGTTTCTTTCTTCATATAGTTTTCATTGTACAGGTACTTTGCCTCCTTGGCTAGGTTTGTTCTTAGATATATTTAGTGACTATTATGAATGTAATTGTTCTGCTAATTTCTCTCTTCATCTTTTTAATTGATGCAGAAAACCTATGGATTTTATAGTCTACTACTTTGTCAAAGGTATCTATCAGGTCAAGGAGTTTGGGGTAGAATCTTTAAGGTCCTTGAGATATAGGATCATATCATCTATGAATAGGACAGTTTGACTTCTTCCTTCCTGGTTTGGATTCCTTTTATATCTTTCCTTATTGATCTGGTTAGAAACTCTAGTATTACATCACAAAAGAGTAGAAGAAATGAATATTCTTGTCTTGATCTTTTAGAAGAAGTGCTTATATTCTTTCATCATGATGTTGGCTATAAAGACTTTATTATATTAAATATGATTCTTTTTCCTTTTATTCCTAAGCTTTTCCAGAGCTTTAATCATAATAGGGTGTTTAATTTTGTCAAAGGCTTTTTCCCCACCTACTGAGATGATCATGCTGTTCGTGACCTTGCTTCTGTTTATGTGCTGTATTGAATTTATTGATTTACATGTGCTAAGCCAGGCTTGCATACCTGAGATGAAGCCAACTTGGTCATGATGTATGAATTTTTTAGTAGCTGTTGAATTTGATGAGTAAGCATTTTATTTAGGAGATTTACATCTATATTCAGCAAACTATAGTTCTCTTGTGTATGTGTGGAGGTGGTGGTTCTGAAGCTTGAAACTCAGGGCCTGGGCACTGTCTTGGAACTTCTTTTCTCAAGCCTAGAACTCTTGTACTTGAGCCACAGCTCCACTTATGATTTTTTTTTGTACTGAACTGGAGACAAGCATCTCATGGATTTTCCTTCCTGGGCTGGCTTAAAACCACAAGCCTCAGATATCAGCCATCTGAATTGCTAGGTGACACACAGCTCTTTTCTTTTTTCTTTTCTTTGTTTTTTGATATGACTCTTGTGCATTTGCCAAAAAGATTTCAAGTCAGGATACAATAAAGATACCTGAACACTTACTTTCATTGCTGCAGTATTTCCAGCCTGGTCTGCTCATTTCTCAACCTGCAGATCCCATTCTGTTGATTGCAGGAGAAAAAAATTGTAATGCATGCTGGGCTGAATAAGTGAGGTTGCTTAAAGTCTCTGAGTATGGGGGACAAGCTATCACTGCAGCTTCAAGGTTGACTGGTTCTTAATACTGTCCACCAATTGGAGGCACCCAGGAGTCTTTCTGTTTATACCGCATTAATAGAATTGCCTTCAAAGCATATTCACACAGTAATTGTAAATGCATCTGTGCTTGCAATTTTAACTCGGTAATCTCTGAAGGCCTGCTAGTAATGTAGAACACAGTATGCAGACTCCAAAAAGACACAGTTGTTATCCTAGATGAAGGCTTCTGGTTTATATTAGACTGAAATTTAATTGCCATTGAAACGATTGCTACAGCATGCAGACTTACATTCATTTTTATGTCCTTAGGTATTAGGAATATTATTAGAAGGTTGATGGGTAAGAACATTCAGAAAGTTTGGACATGGACATTATTTGTCGAAATGAGCTCCAAGAAATGGAAACAAGAGGTGTTTTCTCTTTTCTTTTCTTTGTGTCTTGTTTGTTCAGTTATCTGTCCTTGGGAGGGTAAGGGGGTCACATAAATAGAGGGACAAAGGTTGAACATATGCAGCAGTGGGACTCACTAGACACTACGCATCCCCATTGTCTGGGGATGAGAGGGAAAAACTGGTAGGGAACGAGGGAAGGAGTGATATTGTCTAAAAAAATGTATTTGTTACATGACATGCAATTGTAACCCTTTTGTACATCACTTTTATAATCATAATATTTTCAGCTGGTTAGATTGGAATTCAGATTGTTTTTGTGCATGAGCTATGGAATATTAGATAATTTATCTTTGGAAAGTTCAAGATCTTTAGCTATAAATAACATAGATAGAAATGACATGACAGAAAAGCTATATCGAGTTATATTCCCCCTAGCAATGTATAAGAGAACATATCACCTTTTTCTTTGGCTAACCTTATTTTCAAGCATTCTGTCACTCTAGTGTGTTGTTCCTTGGTGGTAAGTTTTCTGGCTTCTTTAGTGTCTCATTATTTATCTAACTCTGGGCTATCCAGACAGTAAGTGTCTTTTTTGGAGAAAGGATAGAGGAATTGGGATTGAATTTAAGGCCTTCCACTTGCAAGGCAAGTGCTCTACCACTTGAGCCATGCCTCCAGCCTCTTTTGTATTGGTTATTTTTGAAGTAGAATCTCAAATAAATGCTTGAGGCTGGCCTGGACTTTACTCTCTTACTGGTGCTTCTTTGTGTCCCTGGGGATGACAAGCATGCACCACTGTGCCCCGTCATTGAGTTTGCCTCAGAGCTCAGATCATGGATATGTCACAGATATATGACACCATGACTTCCACCCCCTTGTTGCTTAAAAAGGAGTCTCATGAACTTTCTGCCCCAGCTGCCCTCCCATTGCAATATCCTGTTCTTTGCCTCCCATGTACCTAGGATTAGAAGTGTAAGGCAGCTGGGCTGGAGGGCAATAAGCTTGAAGGAAGTGCATTATTTCAGTCCTCTTGGTCTGGTGATGGTTAGGATGATCATCAGCCCCAGGCAGATGAGATGTTCACTCTACTGGATTACCATCAATAATTTGCCTGTATCCTAGCAAAACTACTCCCTAATGAAGTTGCCCAGAAACTATACCTTCCTTAATTTGGTAATTCCGTTTACCTTCTTTTTTTGCCCACAGATTTGAGCCTAAGGGTTTGTCCTTTCAAGTTCAGCCATGATGGGACCTGCTTTATCCCAGGACAAAAACAGATGTAGACCTAGGACCGGCCATGTCTTTTTTGTCTTTTGGTTGTCTTAGTTTTTGAACTTCAGGAAAAGAAACCATTGAATGCAAAAATGAAGAAATCTGATAAAATGTTCTTATATATTCTTTCAAAATACTGCTATGTGATTGTGTTACGTTGTCCCTTAAGATTCCAAGATTCGCAGCAGGGTGTTCTATTATCTTTCATTGGAGTGTTAGCACATTTATTAAATTAATGAGCTCATATTAGGGCGCTTTACCTAAAGTCTTACTTATTGCCTTCAGCTTGATGAGTCCCTTTAATATTTAATATACATTTCTTTTATTGAACTATAACTTAATCATATGAGACTGTCCTCACTGGAACAGTTACACATAATGTTATTATTAATTCTCTTTATTCTTATTATTGAGTCTTAAAATATTTAGGGATAATAGTTGTTCTCCTATTTTGTATTCTTTTCAAAATATTTCCGCATCTCAGAGTAAAGATTCCAGATATTTTTTCATTTAATATAACCTTTATCCATTCATGGTATAGGAGTTCAAAATATGTATCTTTCATTCATATTAGAAGCTGCAATGTTGCTACCTAAAGATGTAGCATTGCCCTAGGCAGTGATATTATTTTACTTAATATTCAGAGAAACTATAAACCTACTATTTTTATTTTTTGTTTGTATGAGGTTATAATCTAACAAGTGTTTTTTTTTTCTTTCCAGAAGTAGTATTGAAATTAAAAGCTGCAAAATAAAAATATGTAAATGGTTTCAAGTGCAAGTATTGGTTTTATTGTTAAATTTCCCTTATCCCTCAAGTCAGTATCTTTTAATCTTGGATTTTAGTGAATTGTTTTCTTCCTTTTTATTTTACTTCTTTATTTTTCCCTACATCCTACTCTTCACAAGGAAGCCAAAAGTGTGACAGGAAGGTGTGATTTTTAATTTACACCAGAGTCTCGCAAATAATGACTTTTCACACCCTGCTCTTGTTGCTTAGCCTAGGGGAAGAGTTCTGTGGCTACTGTTTGTCATAGCAAATTAAACTCACTGCTGTAATGCAAAAGACGTTCTTCTATATTTAACCCTTGTTTTCAAATTTTCAACTCAGGGTTTGTGAATACTCATGGCTATGTTCTTATTGATTTGAAGTGTACTTGTTTTCTAGGAAATCATTTTTGGAGGCAGTTTTTATTATATTGTCAATTATGGAAGTAACATCTTTTCCCTTTCTACCACTCTGACCATGAGGTAGGTTATTGTAACTTTCTTGGATATATACAAATAAGAAATGGCAGAATAGTTATTCTTAGAACTTCTAACAATATATATAATCTAATAAATATATTTTTCTTTGTTTATGATTCCATTTCACCAACAGCAGCTTTTTCCTCTGTCTTTACAGAATCATCAGTATCATAGGATCCAAATTAATCAGTCGCTTAGATTGAAAATCAAAATTGAAAACTGTTAAATGGTCAAGATGTTCGTTTCCAGTTTCTAATGTAACAAATCAATGGATTAGACTAGTCAATCTATTAGTAAACTTTTGGTCTAAATTTAAAAATGGGAATAAGATGCCTCAGGCAAACAGGAAAATGATTTAAATTGGGGTCAAAGTTGGTATATTTGGTGTTTTCAGGATAGAGATATGCAAAACAAACTATGTTAAGACTCTGTCTTGAAAACTGTATATACTTCTTTCACATATATAATTGCCAGTTTTTAATCCCCCTGGGGTAAAAATGCAATTAATATACAAGATATATTAATATACTAGATATCTTTGGTATCTTCCCAATCACAAAATCAAACAATAAAGTTCTAGTACTTAGGAAAAGTGAAAGTAATATTGGAAGGAAAGATAGACCCATTCAGAGTCTCCTGCAAAACTTGGCTCCTCTTCTTGCAAACCAGAGCTGTGAGAAGTGGTTTCAGCTTTTATTCCTATCTGGGAGCCGCAAAGGGTTAACTCATCTTGGATCTTGGTTTACTGAGTATCTGTCAGCCTTTTATCTGATCCTTCCTCCCCATCTCCCTTGCCCACCCCTTTTGTAAATGTCAACCACTTCCTGATGATTTCACACCTTTCTTTTCTTTGTGAAGAAACCTGGGTGTTAATGGTACAGGATTGGGTACCATTGTATGCTCTGTCTCTCTGTTAGTAAAGCCCAGGGATGCCTGTGGGAAAAAAGTAGGAGAAGGTGAAGAGATTTAAGAAATGAGACTAGACAGTAGTTAAAATTATCTTTTTTTAAAAAAATGACTATTTTATTAGAACTTTTCAATGTGTATGGTAAAAATATTAACTTTTAGGAAGCTAAGTTTTGACAGTCTAAAGGAGTTTAGCAGAGGAAAGATTTCTTTAATCAAAGAAGAATAATTTAAAAAAACATTAGTGATTCTTGTCTGTTAATTCTACAGGTGTATTATTTACAAGCTTTGCCACAGTAATGGAAACTTGGTCAGTTGAGCAGGTCTGCAGTTGGTTAGAGGAGAAAAACTTAAGAGAGCTAATTCCTAGGTTTCAAGGTGAGTTGTTTTTACTTTTTAAAAAAAATTTGTCTGACCATCCCAGATATTATGAGTGTCTTCTGCTGTGAAAATTAATTTTGTTGTCTAATGTCTGCATATGTGAGTGGGGACATAGGGTTATTGGAGCAGAGATATTTTCACTTCTCTATTGACTGACAGTTTCTATTGCATATTTCAAGAACTCAGTCTAAGAGTTAACTCAAAATACATATCAATTTTATGTTGCTTTTTTCCATATATATGGATATATTTATACTGTATACCATTTTTTGTTGGCACATTGTCTTACACCAACTTTCTGTATCTTTTGTCACATATAATCTAGTATATATTTTGAGCAATGTTTGATTTACAAGCATTAGATATTGGCTGGGAGATAAGAATAATTTCCCAAGATTTTCTTTTTTTTTCCTTTGGCCTCATAAAGATAATACCTGATTTAATAGGAATGGGGGTGGGTATTAATAGGCAAATAAAGTTTTGATTGTGCCTCCGCCTCCTTGTTCTAGTATTTTGTTAGAAGCAGAAGTTAATTTGGAATTTGCAGTATCAGAGTTCTATCTTTGTCAAAAATAGAGATGAGTTTCTTACAGCAGAAGACAAGTTTAGATGGCCCTTTGAGCCCCAGAAATTCTTTTGCAATGCCTGTATTTTTACTGGGAATTCCTATAGACCGAATCATTTTTCTTTTTCCCAGAGGAAGAAGTAAGTGGAGCTGCTCTTCTAGCACTTAATGATAGGATGGTTCAACAACTGGTGAAGAAAATCGGACACCAAGCTGTTCTGATGGATTTAATCAAAAAGTACAAGCAGAGCAGTAAAAACCTAGAGTCTTCTGGAAGCCTGGGAGAGTCAGACTTGGTAACCTCTTCTGATGCAGCCCCAAAGTAAGTATGCTCCTAAATGGCTGCTTGTTTTGATACTGTGTAGCCTCCAGAGAGGTTAGAACGTCACATTTGGAGTTCAAAGATCTTTGTACGCTGAGGCTTTACCACAAGACTTTGTGTCCAGCCTTTCTAGTATTTTGAATAAAAGGTAACCTGTAAAGAATCTTTAAACATTGACTCCAATGATCAGGGAAGTCCTTCTGTAAGGAACTTTGAGTTCCCACACAAAATGCTAGGGATCAAGCAGGGAAGATGTAAGGTATGGGAAGGAACTTCTGTAGTTCAGGTTTTGTTTTTAAGATAGTATTTGCAAAGGCATCTGTGTCTGCTGCTCCTTTTGCTGTGTCCAAAATGACCTACTTATTTATATATTTGTGTATTTATTTGTTTAGAAGTCTATAGTAACTCATTTCTCCTTCCCGCTCCAAGTCCTCACAATATAATTTACTAATCACCTTTGCCACCATGAAGTTTTTAATTCTTTACGAGTCATCCTTTAAAAAAAAAAGAATGTGCCCTCAAAGAAATATGCAGAAAATTTTTGGTATGAGATGAATGCTCTGAGAGTTTAGAGTGGATTTTTTTCTTCAGTCTTTTTATTTTTATTTTTTTACATTACTAAGTAATGCAAAAGAATGATAGTAGAATGTATTTGTAAAAATTTCATTTTACAAATCTATGCCCAGGAATCCTTTCAAATATTCTGATTTGCTGTTTCCATATTTAAAAGACTTAAGATGCAATATTTGTTGCAGATAAATTATTCTTTAATGAAAAATAAGAGTGATGTTTTATAGTATTCCTTCTACTTTATACTATTTTGAAATTAGAGCTGGAATCGTATGTGTATTTCTCTCTGATAAGGAATGTAATGTTCGATTTGCCTAAAGTAATTTGATTCCTAGAATTAAATATTCAGGACATGTATCCTTGAAGGGCTGGTTTATAGTTAGACTGAAAAATTTCCCAAGTGACATATTTGAAAATGTATCCTGAACACTGTTCTGGCATAGTCTTGAACTTGTGACTCATGGTGAAGTTCCCACAACAAACATTTACTCCTTTTTAGCAAAAGGGAGGCTACAAACTTCAAAGACAGTGCAGAGTATTTTGTGGACATTTTGGATGATGAGAACTTTTAAGCTGGAAGTCCCTCTTAGCTGACTGGAATCTTGATATTGCCTTGGGCACAGTTCAGAAGGAAACAGGAGGCCTGTGGCCACGACAAATCACTTTATGATGTTCTCTAGTAAACAAGAACTGACTCAGCTGCCAGGAAATCTGGGCTTCATTCCTGGTTCTACCACTGCCTTGGACTGATTAAATTGAATGATGGCATTTCTGTTTCTTCTTCTGTACATTGTATAAGTAATATAGTACCTAGCACCTTGTTAATTCACACCAACGTCAGGGAGTAGCATAATCTTTCAGCAAATCTCTCCTCTTGATACCAGTCCTAAACAGTCCTTGTTAATTAGGAAGTTTTGTTACTATGGTCTACTAGTTTCAGTTGTAGGCAAGGCAGAATCGCTGCTTGTACAGAGCTTATGAGTGAAGGCTTGCTACTTTACTCAGTAAGCAGGTGACCCACTGTAAGACAACTGTGTTTTCTTATATTTAGGTTAAATTATTCTGGCACACAAAAATTCACAATTGTATGTGAGAGGATACTGCTTGTTAGCTATATTTGCTTATTGACAAATCTATTGCCATTATTGTCAAGTGCAAATTAAAGTAAGGAGGTATAGAAATATACTATTTGGTTAAACCTTTGTAGAAAATGCTTCTCGGAAGCAGGAAACTAGGTATAAGAATGATCTCTAAAACTAAGTATCAAAACACCTGATTTCAAACCTGTCCTACGTCTTCTACTCATCTAACCTTAGCCATTTGTTTCAGCTTTTTCAAAGTTTTAGCTCCTTTGACTGTAAAATAAAGTGGGTCAAATAAATGATTCTTTTTTTGGCTCTTCTGAATGACAATCTTGATCAGAGATAACAGAAAGTTCTACACTTAAGAAAAATTCCATCCAAGGGCTGGTAGCTTCCTGGTATGTTAATTTGTAAAGGATTTGTGATTCATATCTGGACACAATATTTGACAATCCATTCAGAACTTGGCAAATGACAGGACAATACTTTCTCGGTATGTTAACTTATAAAAGATTTGTGGCCCATGTCTGAACAGATATTTGACAATCTATTCACAATGAGGCAAATGATAGGAATATGAAATTGATGAAAGCATTTGCAGTTACCTTGTGACTCAAAAAATCACAAATCTGGTAGAATATCACTGGACTAGAAATTGAAAAAAATAATGAGTAAGAATTCTGGAATTATCACCAAGTTAGTAAAAACTGACATTCCCTTCTGAGCTTCAGTTGCACCCCTGGGAAAATAAAAGGAGTGTAGTTATAAGATGAAAGATTTTTATAGACAATAAATGATGCCTCAAAACAGCAATGAGTTGAAGAGGGGTCTAACACCATTAACCATTTTATTTTGTAATGTTCATTAAGAGAATCATTGTCATTTTATAAATGTAAGGAGTTCCTTAATACTATTTAAAAATACTCCAGCCTGGTGAAAACAGCATGGTAAGTTGCAGCCATCTCCTTCCTAGAAAGTAGGAACCACTGAGAGATTCCAGAGGGGCTTCCTCTCAGTTCTGAGTCATGTCACGTGAATTTGGACATAGATGATGATCACGTTATTGACTATGTGTACCAGCAGTGGCATTGTGAGATAACAGTGATAGCTCCTATTGAATGACTTCTGACCCAACTTTTCTTTTGGTTCCAGGAATGAACAATCTTACAGTCCTGCCAGCCATAGGGAGATGGTACCATTTCCCTACCCAGCCAAAAGCCTTGATAATGGACTAATTGACCAAAGAGTATTAAAACAGAGGTGAGGTACCAATTTTAAAGTATTTTAAAGACAAATCATAATCTTTCTTTCTTTTTATTTTTCATGCTTTTAGTACATTTCTCATTGGAAACTTTTTGTTTTCTATAAAAGAATATATTTTTATATCAAGTGGTAATGATATTTGTAAGATTTAAGGATCAAATTTTCTGTTCTTTGTACTGATCAAGTACAGTTTTAAAATGACACTATATATACATACATACATACATACATACATACATACATACACATATATATATATATATATATATATATATATATATATATATATTCTTAAGGAAATAAAAAAGTAGTTTAGCATCTTAAACTTTCCAGGACAATTCATATTAGCCTGAAAAGGATGAAATTTATTATGTGAGCAATGCTGTACAGATTATGCCTCTGTCGAGTCACAGGGGTTTTTGTGGGGTTTTTTTGTTTTTGTTTTTGTTTTTTGAGTTTTGATGTTATTGCTTTAACTTGACCGCACCAGGCAGAGGTGCTCTTCTGATTGTGCTTCTACACTGGGTTTTACATAGTGTAATGCTTCCATGTCTGGATTTCATTGGAGCAAAACAAAACTGTGTACTTAGAGAACTCCACATAGGAATGTGGTACTAATTCAAAATTGGAGAGGGACTACAGGTAAGAGAAGCCTTGGTTGGCAGCTCCTGAAAGCTTATGTGGCCACAAGGTCTGGGCGGTCTGTCCTTTTGAAACTCACAGTACCTATCATAGCATCATTTCACAGCAAATGCATTTCATCAGTTTACTGTCATGCAGAGGTGAGACTGTCCACATGCACAGCAGAAATAATCTACAATGACCAAGCAAACAGTGATTGGTCATTTATCATTTGTATTAATCCTTTACCTTATCATCCTATTTAGTCCTTATGGAAGTCCTGCAAAGAAGGCATTTTCCCCTGTCTTTTTTTTCTTGGTAAGTAAGTATATCGGAGATTTAGGAATCCCTTTTGTGAGCAGTATATCCCAGTGTTAGGACCCTGATTCCTTCATGTTGTAACTTCTGTTTGGGATAGTGAGCAAAAAAAAGTGGAGGGAGTAATCTTAGGCAAGAAATCAGCTTTATTGTCCTTCCTAGATTGAATGGTGTTTCAGAAAACACAAATTCATTTTTAAGGTGGCTTCATTCCCTTCTTTCTGTCCACAGGTGATTGTTGATTGATTGCTAGAACTTTTCCATTGAAGGGGCTCCAAGAAGTAAAACCATGAGTTCTCAGCTACTCCCTCCAACAGGAAGCTGCTGAATGCAGCAGTCCCTTCTGTCACAGTAGTGTGATTAGGGAGAAGTACGATTAGCACCACTGTCTCAAGAGGGAGATAATAATCCTTTCTCATGCTACTCTTGTTAGCACTGAAGTGCCAGACAGAATGGAAGCACCTGGAAGGCACTCGTCACAGGTGTTTTTCCAGCCTTGTTTTCCATAATGTCCCTGCTTTCATTAGGATGTCCTCTTTTAACTCCCTACCTGCAACATTGAAAGATGGTTGATACCTTCTAAGTGCATAGGCCTTTTCTTTTTCCCATGTATCTATCAGATCTTCATAACTGTGTTTCAGGTATAGTGATGACACAGAATTGCACTTCCATCTTTTCATGGATTCTATTTAAGGGAATTGCCTGTGCTTCATGATATATTTCATTCTTCACGGCATCTGGCAAAAAGAAGGGGTAAAATGGGAGACAAGCTTAAAAATAGAGAAAATAGGAAGGTGTGGAAGCCAAGACTGATTGCTCCATATGTGTATTGACACCACCTAATGCCCCTGTCTCCACACAAGACCCTCAGAGTTACATCTAAACATTTTTTATTCCTACTTTCATAGCCAATCATTTGCATGTAAAAAACAAAAACCCCTTGAAATGGCAAAAGTTTACTGTAAGGATAGCATTTCACAGAGTCCAACAGCCAAGTGCTAGAAGGTAGTTGGTTAAGGTCTCCCTTCTTTTATGCATAATAATATAGAATGTTTGGGGCTATTCATTTTCCATTTGGCTTCCTTCCTTTGCTTCTTGCTTTGGTATGGATTTATACGACTAATCATGGCTGCTATGTTCTCGTCAGACTGGTACACAAACGCCTTGCCACACACCAGCTGCAAAGAGAAATCTTTTTCTGAAAATAGCTTAGGTCCTCTCTGCCAACTGACCCAGACTTTCAGTCTTCCTGTACTGAAGTGTCTGGCAAAGGAAAACAAACAGGTCTCACATAGGTCTGGTGTCTCCTACTGAGAAACTGGATATGCAATAAGGGATGGGTAAGGTCAGAGAGACCTATTTTAAATATTAGCCCTCTAGCCCTGACCTTTGCCAAGGGCTGTAGAATGGGAAAACAGCATCTATCCTCTACCCTTTTCCCTCCATGTCATGTCTCAAACAATGGCTCTGACGTACAACCATGTGTTCTAAATGTCTTGCTATCACCCTGGATCTTTTCCTTCTGCCCCTCTGCTCAGGACACTGTGTTTGATAGTTGTGTATTAAGGGCCTCTTGCATGTTTTATGTTGGGCTGTGTTTCCTCTCTTACATACCTAAGACCTGTTCATCCTTTAAAATGGTGCCCAATATCCCTCTTTGAGTAGTCTCCAGTGGCATCCAAGCCAAATAAGGAGCCTCCTTTTCTATAGAGAATCCTTTTCCATGTGTTTTCAGAAAGTGCCTAATGACATTGAGTAAAGAAGCATGATGAAGATGAGGACCATGCCTGTTCACAGCTATAAGCCTAGCATCTAATTCAACCCCTAGAGGCTCAAGCAGATATTTAACAATGAAGTGTGGGTTTGTGAGTCAAAGATGGAATGTACTTTCATGGAAGAGGACAAGTGTGTGAATATCTCCAATTTCTTTTTAGACCTTGCAAGACACTGCCTACTAAATGCTAGGCTAAAGTTCAGAGGTTTATAAACCATTCAGAGACTTATAGAGGCTTACAAGGGCTTTCATGAAGCCACTGCTTTGAAGAGGTAGGAAGAGGAGATGGAATTGTTGGGTTTGGAATTCAGTTCCTGGATCCTCATTTGCTCAGCGAGTACATTCTGTGCCCACCTGGGATGAAACCATCCACCTTGATGGGAAATGTCCAAGGTCCAAATGGGAGAACACAGCCAAACACCTGGCAGCTGCCACCACAACACACCATACAAACATTGTTCTTGTGATTTTTTTTCTTGTACTCTAATTCCCTAGAAGAAGTACATACCTTCCATCCAGATGATTTGCAAACAAAAAAAAAAGTGTCTACAGACTAGAAACTCACCTGACTTTGGCTTTCAAAAAGTCTTTGGTAGTAATGAAAGTGACGTGTGTGTGTGTGTGTGTGTGTGTGTGTGTGTGTGTGTGTGTGTGCGCACACATGTGTGCGCGTCTCCCAGGAGAGGAATTGGAGGTCCTCAGGGAACTCTAGGGTGCTCCAGCATGATGCAGTTTTCTTCAGTAATACGAGATTGCTCTTTACTGAGTGGCTTTAAAAGCTTTCTGGATCATTTGGTCCCATCAGCATCCTGTATTGATGATGCTTTAGAAATACTTCTTTGCTAGAGCAGTATTTTCTTATGGTTAATCTTCTTAGTAACTATTCCTTTCTTCTCTTTTAGTACTTAATAAGGCATGAAATCAGATAAACAGGTGAAGGTAGCTTTAGAGACACTTCACTTGAACTCTATGTGTACAGATGTTTAAATTTTGCTTTGGGGGATAATTATAAATCAATCATGGTCTATGCATATTTAAAGATCATTTTAAAGATGATTTCTCCCATTTGGTCTGATTATTGCTATAAATAAGTTTAGCATTAGTGCTATAGAATAAGTTTAGCTTTCTGCCTTGGTTCAGTAAGTAAAGTAGTATCAATAGGGTCCAACACTTTTGATACATTAGTTCCAGTCACTTCCACATAAGCAGCTCAGACAAAGGGAAACACATCCTACCCTAATGCATCCTACTCTAGTATGAAATAAAGGAATGTTCAGTCACATGTGCAAGCCTAGTCACAGGTATCTTTATATGAGATCCAATCAGATTTGTGATTAATCTTCTCAGCAATTGTTTTCTTTTTTTGTGCAGTGCTAGTAGTCAAACCCAGGACTAAGTAAAACACTCTATTATTTATGCCACATCCCAACCCTGGGATTAGATTCCCCAATTCATACATATCTATGTCCTCTAATGTCCCAGAGCTGTGGGAATTGAGACTGTCAGGGACAAGAGTTTTGCAGTGCCTGGCATGATCAACTAATGTTCTCTACATGAAAGGAACATTATGCCTTTTCTTTAGTCTCATCTTAACTGAATCAAATCCGCACCACCATAATAGAGATCAAAAGAGCCTTGTAGAATGACATCAGATTGAGATGTGGCATTTTGAGATCCATCAACATAGATGGTGGTTCACTCATAGTCCTACGACACAGATGTGCTAAAAAGGGCAGGAGTGAGGGGAAGTGTAGTTCAAGAACAGTCAGGTTAGTGTGATGGGACAAGATAAGCTGGTAACACTTATGAATCCTAGCTCTGCTGCGTGCCAGCTGAATAGGCAAGTTCTCTAATCCCCATGACCCTCATTTCCCACCTGTAAAATGAACAGAATAATGAGAAGTCTTGAAGGCCTAACACATAGGAGGAGTTCGTAAATTATAGCTATTATCTTTGTTCGCTGGCCAAGTATCAAACACAGGGTCCAATAAAACTCAAAACAATTTTGTTCTCAATTCTAACAAGTGGTCCCAGAGTAGAAGAGCAGGATTTGTGCCAGGAAGAATGGGCAGCCAGCAAGGTCTGGAAGCCTTCCCCAGATTCAGGCTCTAGGCCAGAGGAGGACAGCTTCAGTCTTTCCAGAAGGCCTGGGACATCTGTTGATAGTTGTGATAGAAAACAACAATTTTTTAAAAAAAAAAAAGTTCTGTGAACGCTGTGCAATGAGAGGAGGAGTGGGGCTTTTAAGAACCTTATAACGAAACCTGGTCACAACAGAGGGGCATGAGAGAGCACACAGTGGGTGTTTTGCCACATTTGGACACTGAATCTCAGTTAAGTGGACCTCTGAAGGAAGTGTAAGACCAACCATTTCCTACCAGATGTGCTCATAGATGACCTCATACCTACAGGTCTGTGTTTGGGATGCATTGCATACTAACTCTGCTTCATTATTAAACATTTCAAATGTACAGAAATGTAGTAAAGGCTACAAGGAATCCTAGAGTAAGAAAGCTGTTTAGCTATTTAACCCTTCCTTTCTCTGGGTTGCATCTATTAACATCACAGAAAATGCCTTAGAAAATACTGTTTTAAAGATTTCTGATCTAAGTCAGGATTCAGACATTCATTTGTTCAATGGATAAATATTTATTGAATGCTTTATGTACGAGGCATTGCTGTAGGCCTAGGGCTACAGCAACTAACAGAGCAGATCGAGCCTCCCACCACACAGAATTTGCATGCTAAAGAAGAAGAAAAGTAACAAATATATATTACATTATGTAGTTGTTGAAATGCTATCAAGAACAAGAATATAAAGTAGGGGGAGAGGAGATAGAGAGTAAGCAGGGTGTGTGTGTGTGTGTGTGTGTGTGTGTGTGTGTGTGTGTGTGTGTGTGTGTGTGTGTGTGTGTGTGTACAGTGAACAGGTTCTAGTTCAGAGAAGGTTTTGGAGAAGGCCTTCAACTTTAATTAGATGACACCAGAACAGAGACTCAGATGAAGTCAGGACTACTGACTCCCTGAGGAAGAATCGATCTTTTCTCCAGTAGAGTCCATCTGTGGAGCACAGAGGAAATTTGAAATACAAATCCTGCTTTAAAAGGTCAGGTGTGTGACCTGAGATTCTGCATTTTTAAATCCAAGCGTTGTTTGGGGATTTATGTTTTGGTGGCTAGGCACTAAACCAACAAAAAATAGAATTGGGGCCAGGATATTCACTTATTTTATTTCCACAATTCTAATATGCAATGACAGTTGAGCATCAGGCTATAAGCTATAGAAGATAATGAAAAAAATCAGTAAATGGGATGATTTGAATATGTATAGCTTTTAAAAATCATTTTCTGGGTGGCTAGAGAATTGATTGGAATAAATGAGGGGAGCACAAAGAAACACCAAAACACTAGGTGAAAAGTCTAAGCAAGAGACAATGAAGGTATGAACTAAGATGGTAATAATGAATTTAAATACAAAATCAACACAACTTGATGGTTCTGCTAATAGAAGGAAGAGGTGATTGGTTAGATAGCAATTTTTTCCTGTTTATTTCTGACTTGTGTAACAAGATGGTTGCTTTGCCATTATCCAAAATGAGAAACTAACAGAAGGTGAGCATGGTGGAATGTACTTTTAATTCCAGCACTCAGAAGGCAGAGGCAGGATGATTGAGGCCAGCTTGAGCTACAGAATAAGACTGTTTCAGAGAGAGAGTGGGAGGGGGGCAGACAGACAAACAAATAAACAGAGAACAAGAATAGGATAGCATTGTGAAAGATAGGTTTAATCCCTTATTCAATAAGATTCAGTGGAGTTAGAAAAACAAATATTCTGATAAAGCCAGGCCTTCTTCTCCCTAGTTTATATATTAGTTTTGTATAAAGGCAAACAATCGATGGAACTAAGCCTGACCAACAGTTTAATAATGGTAAGAACAACTCACCATTTTTTTGAAAACCCAGCTTTCTACATTCCTCAGCATTTATTGAGAACTCCTGCCTTTGGTAGCTGTTGAAAACAAATCAGATCACTTGAATTCTTATAAGTGAAAGATTCTGATTTGAGGGAAGCTATTTGCTTCCGAGGTTCTGGCAAACCAGTCCACACAGCACAGGGCTAGGAGCAAGTCATTGAAGAAGTTACCATATGAGGCATATAAAACCAGAAGTCTGGGCAAGAGTTGAAGAGTAGTATTTTCATTTCTATCCTCCCTACCATCCTTTCCCCCACCAAAACAAAAACTAAAGCCAAGAAACAAAATTATCTAAGGACATTTGCTGTTCTCTATAGATTAGCGCAGAAGCCCAGCAATGTGAAGGTGGGTAAATAAAAAGTTGCCCTAGATCAATCCAATCAAGTGTGAACTAACAGATTCCTATACTTCCTAACAGAAAAAAGAATACTACTGAGCCATTTTACAATAATAAGTAGGTCATATCTCATTACCTTTTCTAATATGCGAATGAGAAAGGAGAAAAATAAAAGAAGGACTTGGACATGATACCTCTGTGAACTCTGCTTAGGTGAGTGTCATGGTAGTCAGTGGAAACTTTGAAGACAAAGACCAGATTTCTAGAAATTTGCATTTCTGTCAAATATGAGGAGAAATTGGGGAGTGACAGGATATAAAGTATTTATGTATTGTTTCTTTTCTTGCTTACTTCTGATAGCTAAGAACAGAAGGATTGCAAGGCATCTGTCTATATCACCTCTGATCTTATTCAGCTCTCTCATTTCTTTGTGTTGGATTATGTGTGTTTCTACATGCATTTTAGAAGCTAATTTTCATATGTGAATGCCTAGACTATGAAAACATATCTACTACATTATATATAAAATATACTATAAATACTATATACTATACTATATAGCTTATAGCTTATAGTTATATAGTATATATACATATATTCTATATGTTAAATAGTTGATATGTTATATATAGTATATAACATACAGTATAACAATATATATTAAAACATAAACATATATAACATATAACCTATAAGTATATAAATTATATATTATATAAAATTATATACATATACATATGTATATATATATATATAATAAGTGAACATCAGTGTCCTAAGAATTGAGGCAAACAATGTCTGAACTAGTGATTGATGTCATCAGTTGCAATAACACAATAGAGTTTCCTTCTTGGTCTCCACATGCCATAGAGTGCCAGTGTTTCACATTGTTATTCCTTACTTGCTGACAAGTTTGTATGGGTGTGCCTTTGCATCTCTCTTTTTTAAAATTCTTTGCTGGGAATTAAACCCAGAGACTTGGGACCTCATTTGTGTTAGACAAATGTTCTGCTGCTCATCTTCTTCTCCAGCTCAGCATACATCCCTTTATTGTGTCTCTGTTGCCCCTGCCATAAGACCTGGCTGTAGGTCTGAGCAAGCCACATTAAGAGAAAATAACATCTACAGAAAGAAGTGAGGAAATGAATTTATTTATAGCTTTGGCTACAACTTGAGAGAGAGAGAGAGAGAGAGAGACAGACAGACAGACAGAAGACATAGACATAGACAGAGAGACAGAGAGAGACACAGAGAGAGAGAGAGACAGAGAAAGAGAGTCAGAAAGAGAGAGAATTCTTGTCCATCCTGTCCATATTAGTGTCACAATGTAGAAGTAGAGTGGAAGGCTAACACAGGAAGCTAACCAGTTTGAGAACACATAGTTACTTCTAAGCCTATCTGGGCAACATACAAAAAAACTGAAACAAATTTTTTTAAAAAAAAAGAAATAATAAAAACAAAGCCAGAAGATACTTATGTGAAGATAGTCTTCCTAGACTCAGACTAGTAAAAGTTCTTACTTTCTTTGTTTTCATAAGAGAAGAAACTCTTGGCAAGGTTACTGGCATTATTAACACAGAAGCTACATTTCTGCTTAAACTTGTAGTCTGACAAAATGTGTTCATTACTGTGAAGATATGTTTCAAAACATCCTTCTTTATCCCAGGATAAGATGACAGCAGATTCCTTAAACAGATGTCTAGCATCTCCTAGCTTTCACTTCTTCATTTATGTGCCCATAACATTTAAGTTTTTAGGTGTTTCTAGCATCACATGCCATTTAGTATTAGAGCTGATGATACCCTATCAATCTATACTGTTCTTAGTGAATACAATTTGCAGTGGGGAATACAATGAAATGGAAGATTTCAATTCAGCCCTTGGAACTTTGGTATTTCTAGCTGCCTCCATCTCTCTCTGCCAGTGCTGGAAATCCTGCTTTTGGTTATAGGCCAAATGTGAAGGCCTAACAATTTAGGGCCTAATGATTTGATGCATCTTTTCACCTTGGTCCCTTGTTACTTAATTGCTATCCGTGAGCTGTTTTATTAGAAGAGAACCTTCTTTTTTGAAAGATGTTATATACACAATCAGTCAAAGGTTTACAGACCTCCCCCCAAAAAGTTTTATCTGTTGTAAGATTTTATAAAATCTAATCATGTATTTCTTTCATAATTCCTAAAACCTTTCTATGATATTTTTATCATAAACCATTCTACTAAAAAAGACAGTGTGAACAGAGCCCTTTGCCATTATAGCCTGGCTCTGGGTCTATTCTCTTGCCTGCACGAATTAGAAAATATCATAAAATACACAAAATGGAAAAATCCTTTTATTTACAGTTTCTGCCAAAACTGCAGATGAGAATCATTCTATGTCTTCCTTTGCCTTCCCTATAGCAGTTTCACAATTTATAGAAAATGAACAAAAGCTGTGGGTCCTAGTGAGTTGAACTGGGAGATAAGTTACAAAAGTGTAATACCATTTTTTGTAGTTCTTATTGTACCTTCTTGGTACTAGAAGCAGGGGAGTGGGGATTCTGGAGAGCTGTCTCTATTTTATTTCCTGTGGGACTAGAGCTGAACAAGATAGTTTTTGAAGTACTAATTTTGAGGGAGTCCTATTGTAATTCTTCTTTTTTCATGCCCTAAAAAACTTGTCATATTTTTATTTTCCCACTCTTTATTTGACCAGGGTTTTCTTATCCTTTAAAAATGTATCCAGGGCTGGGATGGTGGCTCAGTGGTAGAGCGCTTGCCTTGCGTGCATGAGGCCCTGGGTTCGATTCCTCAGCACCACATAAGCAAAAAGAAAAAAGCCGAAAGTGGCACTGTGGCTCAAGTGGTAGAGCGCTAGCCTTGAGCTGAAGAGCTGAGGGACAGTGCCCAGGCCCAGAGTCCAGGCCCCACGACCAGACCCCCCCCCAAAAAAAATGCATCCAAACTTGAATCCTGTGAAATATTGGCAATAGGTTACCTTTATCCAATTACAAAATGTTAAATGACATAAGTCCCCAGTTAAATTGATGCTGGTTTACAGATATATTCCCTAGGTGACTAGTATCCAATCCTTTCAATTATCAGAAGTGGCCACGCTTGGACTTCCACGGCATTTAGGCACATCCAATTATCTTCAATAATGATAGTTATAAAACAATGAGCAACACACACATAAGCCTGAAAAAGCCTATCATGCTAACAATTTTAGTTTGGAGGACATCAACTTGGTAAAGTGTTCTAAGGTTTAGGCTTTTCATAGGCTTAGGAAATAATGCTAATGACAAAATATCATTGCTTATGTACAAATGCATCCCATAAATACAATGACGGTTATTTAATTAAAACAAACATAAATCAGATTTGAAATGACAGCATTGCCTCATATGATACAAGGTTTTTTGTTTTATGTTTTTTGTTTTTGTCAGTTGTGGGGCTTGAACTCAGGGCCTAAGCACCATCCCTGAGCTCTTCTGATTATGGCTAGTGCTCTATCACTTTGAGCCACAGCTCCACTTTCAATCTTTAAGTGATTACTCAGAGATAAGAGTCTCACAGACTTTCTTGCCCATGAACTGTGATCCTCGAATTTCAGACTCCTTAATAGGTAGGATTACTAGCATAAGCCTCCAGTATCTGATGACACAAGATTTTATTGTTGTTTTCCTTGCTTAGTTTTGTGTT
This sequence comes from Dipodomys spectabilis, assembly GCF_019054845.1. Classification (NCBI taxonomy): domain Eukaryota; kingdom Metazoa; phylum Chordata; class Mammalia; order Rodentia; family Heteromyidae; genus Dipodomys; species Dipodomys spectabilis. Next base: position 18,484,998 of record NW_024870678.1, on the reverse strand, counting down.
TTTAATATTGATAACTTATATAAATTTAATAGATCCAAATATATTATCTTTTTGTAGGTTGTTAAGAAGGACTATATTTAGCATCATTTTAATTTATTTATATATAACTCATATGTCTTAGCTCTATCATGAAGTTTGTTTTTCCTCAATTCGGTTTTTAATAGGTATTTTTAGATTTTCTATGAAATTTAGGATGCCAGACAAAAACTTTTCTTTACCAAAGAAAACCCTTCATAAACAGACATAGAAAGTTAAAATATCCTTATTGGCTAGTATATAAATTAGCAGTTCTTAGGACACCATTCTTTTATATTGTCAATACATTTAAATTAACTCATTTGTCAGGGAGCTAGGTATGCTAAAATTTTTGTCATAAGACAAAGCAGCATAGTAATATTAATTTTCTCTGGTTATGAATTGAGAGCTAAATTCCAATTACATTAATGACAAACTGAAGCAGGTAGAGGCCATCTTGTTATGTGACTGAATAAGATTTTCAAGCCTTATCTGCTCTTAAGCAAACGTTGTGTAACAGTAGGTTTTCTAAAAAGCCTTCAGACTTCTTTTTCTGTTCTCTCAAACAATCTGAAACTTATTTTTGATGTATACATTTCTACTGAATAACAATCCTCTAAGGAATTTCGAGGAATAATGTTGTTTTAGTATAAAAGAATAATCAGAGAGAACCAAAACCTCTTATCAAACAAAACTAAGCAAAACAAAACAAAGACATACTAATTTCAGTACACAGAACTAATATGTGAATTTATCAGAAAAGCAAAAACAAAACAAATGAAAATACTCATGAGCTCAAAAATGGAAAAGGTGGCCAGAGATACTCCAGTCAGTTAGTTTGAGTCCTTCATCTCAAAGTACTCATTCTGTACACATGACATAAATATACATCATAATAAAATCATAAATCACAATCAAACCTTCTCTAGAGGACTCCAAACTAGTTAGCACTTTCCATTCTATGCAACTAACATCTCCAAATATACATAGTTCCCTATGTCTCTTAACATCTCGGCAAATTTCCTCTAAAAATATAATCCACAGCACAGAAAACCCAAGTCAGACAGACAGTTTAAGAAAAGTTAAGCCCAAATTTGCTCATGAGAAAGCCACATATGACAAGAAAAACAGGAAGAAGCTGGACACAACATTACAAAGTCACCAGGGGAACAAACATTGGGCCCATAGTTTCCAAGACATTCATTTTTCCATTTTATCTCAAGTGGCAAAGGGCCATTGATCTTGTTCAAAGAGTCCTGAAACAAAATGAGGTTTCACAGCTATAGGAACTATCTCCATTCTCCCTTTGCAGCCATAACTCAAAAGTCTGGGAACATGTGCCCAGAAGACATTGTCAGAGATAAAAATCCCTTCATGGCTGTCAAATTCTGTTACCTGTTACCCTGACTGTGAGGACCTGGTTCTGAGTCCAACAACCAGCCAAGTTATAGAGAAAAATAACATGAAATAAAGGCAAAAATGAATGGATTTACAGTTTTGGCCGAAACTAGGGTAAGGGAGGAGCAGTGGCTTTCTTCACCCTCCCATAGCAATATCACAACCTATAGAAACAATTTAACAAAAATATGTGTAAGTACCTATGTAGATTTAGATGTAGTCCCAGGGAGTTAAACTGGGAGATATATGATAACAGTTGAAGCTCTGGCTTTTGGAGTTCTTGTTGTATCCCAGGGACTAGGGATTTTGTGGGGATTGTCTCTCCTCCCTTCAGCATATTCCCTGTGAAATTGGAACTGAAAAGACAATTTGTATATTTTTAAATCCTAGTTATGAGACAGCTCCAATATAACAGGAAAATCAAGGCAGGCAGTTGAGAATAGACAAATATCCAACATAGCCATGTGGAGTATTCAGACAGGGAAAAACACCTTAGGACCAAGAGAGCAGGGTGCAGGATCCACCCAAGGTGACAGCATAAGATAAGCCCGAGACAGCGCTTGTGGGATAATTGCTGGCTGCTGGGGAGTAATTTTTAGAGATTTAGTGAAGTGTGCTTCTTGTCAGATCTGAAATTTTACATTGTGTAGTGGTTCATAATTACATAGTATAATGTTCTTATTATTGGACCATATTATGAGTTATTCTAATCATTAGGCATGTAAAATTAAATTCTGAGATATACTACGGAATTTTCTTTTTTTCTGAGAACATACCTGAAAAAAAATCCCATCGTTGCTTTATTTGTAGAGCTGAGTTTTTAAAAATAACAAAGTTCCTTGAATGTGAGAATCCACTAAATTGAAAGCCACAGTTTCAACCAGCCAGAAAACTATAGTTCAACTAACACATTATTTTTTTTTTATCAGTCCTGGGGCTTGAACTCTGGGCCTAGGCGCTGTCCCTCAGCTCTTCAGCTCAAGGCTAGCTCTGTGCCACCGTGAGCCACAGTGACACTTTCAGTTTAACACACTATTTTTAAAGAAGCAGGGAAGTAAAATTCTCTAAATATTTTAGCTTTCTAGTGAAGAGGTTTAAGAATTTACTTTGTCCTCAAAGTAATATCATCCACTTTCACAAGGGAAAAAAAAAAATGATTGCAAACACGCAATAACTGCAAATGGAGTTTAACTGCAAAGAACAAATCCAGGGTTTTCTTTCCAAATGTGAAATTTTATATCCAAATGCGTTTCTAAATCATAGTTACTCTCTTCTGAAGAATCATCAGGAACTTAAAAGAATGATCAGTACAACAGGGACCTGGCTCAGAGTTGCCCTCCTGACCAGGAAACAGACACTTTCAGGGAAACTGGATAGAAATGGGATTCTGAAGGTGCTACTAGTTATTTACATAGTAACCTGGATCCCTGCCTACCATGTCCACTGAACCATGTATCACTGCTAGTGATAGAAGAATCCTTACTCAATGTCATTTAATATATGGGTGACATTGCCAGAAATCAGGGAGATTATCATGTCTATAACAATTGCAATATTATTATGGACAAGATAAATAATGACACATCCAATATTCTTTTGTTCTTTCCTTCCTTCCTTCTTTCTTTTTTCTTTTGATATTTTATATAGCTTTAGATTGTAAATGTTTCTATGTGAAGACTATTGTTTTAGCGAGCAAGAAAATTGTTTGGCCTTAAACATAAATGAGAAAAATTTGTCTTTTAGACATTAGCTTAAATTTATTTGGTTATTTTTCTTTTAATTGGACTATGAATATCCCAAAGATTGGAACAGTTTGTGTATGGAATTTGGTGCTGCTCTTCATGTGCACATTCTTTTCTGGGATGTTCCTCTCCTTGTCCACAGATATAGCTACCCCAAATTCTTTCCACTAGTTCTGTAGGCTACAAACACTCCAGATTTTCTATTAAAGTTTTAGCTCTACAACTTGTTGTTTGTACTCAGACCCAGGGCATTTTGACCAGTCATTTCGTCCATCATTCTCTCCCACTACCATCTCCATCCCTACTGAGCTCCTCAAGTTTCCTAGTTTCATTTTCACATATGTACATTGAGAATTATGACTGCATTTGCCTACCATTCCTTCCTACATTCCTTGATCCCCCTAACCTCCCCTTAAGCCCTTTGGTTTATAAGTAGGATACCATAGACCTTTGAGAAAGTAATCACAATGAAGCAATGAGCAAGAGATTATATATGATAAAGGAGGTCAAGAAAAAGCAGAGGTCATGTTTGGAGTTTAAGTAGGAAGTAGGGAGCCACAGAATTGTTTCAAACTGCCATAGCTCCTTTCTTCAAGTACTGGGCTGCAGTTACACTAAGCAATGCTATATATACTATAGTAAGAAATAGTTCCTGCCATGTATAGTTTTTGTCTCTCCTCTGATCCCTTCCAACGTTCAGCTTCTCTTCTGTGTGTTCAGATGTTTTCCTTAGGGTACTCAATTGAACCTGTCTTAACAGGATGTTCTTCCTTATCGTATGTAAATCCCATAGAAATATGCTGTCTGCTTTTTGAGGGCAGAAAAAAATGAATGATTTTCTACTCTCACTACAGTTACACAAAGTTGGAGAGCTAATGAGATTTTTATGATGCTTCTGATCATAAAAACTGCATAATCAAAGAATATACTATTTCAGTTAAAAGGAAGGAAAAAACAATAATGTTAGTTAGCTTGATTCAGTAATTCCACCTTCACTATATACCATTGTATCATAAGTAATAGGACCTTGTGTCCCATGAATACATAAAATTAGCATGTCTCTATTCAACAAAAAATTTTAAGTGTAATAATAATACTACCAATTGTCAAACTTTTGGCTTAACTTTATTGTAAGTTGTATTTTAATGCTTATATGAGCTGAGTGCTTAGTAAAGAGTAGATTTTGGTTCACTTAAACAGAGATCAGGGTTAGCATTTATATGATTTTAAAGCCTTCTGGTTAATTTTCTATGGATCTAGGTTTGAGATCCACTAAATTAGAGAGCAACTATTTTTAAATTTTTTTGAGAGCTGTTATTTTGTGGTGGTGATTTTATAAATAAATAAATAAATAACTGTGAAGTATGAACAGAATTAGTAGCATCCTTTGCAATGGAGAGTTCTTTGTGCCCGGCACTTATTTTACAGTGGCTTTTTTTGGTGCTCTGCCCAATTCTAGCTCAGCAAATTATTATGAATAATTTTAACATAATGATAAATATTTAGTTTAATGCAAAAGTAATTTTACCAGTAGGAAATGGTTATTCTAGCAGTTACTTGTTTCTAAATTAGATTGAACTACTTTCTGATGGGACTGCCTTATATAATACTCATTTTGATTTGTATTAGCTAAGATAGTTTGGATCACTTCCAAGTACATGTATTTTAGTTTCAATATAAATAAAAAGAAAATTTGATGCCTCTGATTTTGCCTGATAACTCTTTACTAGATCTTTAATAGATCCTGTATGTGTCTGTTTATATTCTGTGTTTAATAGAAATAAGCCTATGCATTATTGTCCCTGTCTTTATGTAGAAGACTGAAAGCATACACAACACATATATGCAAACATACACAAATATATATACAACAAAATGGCAAAAATAAAAAAGGAAAGATATGCTAGAATGTACTGATACCAGGTTAGTCACTTCGCCTTCTTAAAACCCTGGAGAGCCACAAAACACAGTCAACCAAACTAACCCCTGGTCTCTGTAGATAAGGGAGAGATAATTTGGCTATAGGAGGCAAAGGCCAGACAATGAATTGTAGAAGGAAATGGGAAATGTACAAGAATACCTGGTATATATTAGATTCCCAATGCATATTATTTGAATGAATTAGCAATATGAGAGAGAAATGTATTGAAAAATATTTTGGGCTGGTGCAGAAATTTCTTTTTCTTTTTTAATAGTGAAAATACTATAGAGAGGGGTTACAATTACATGGGCAAGATAATGAATGCATTTCTTATCAAGCATTGTTGCCTCCTCCTTTGTTTCCTCTTCCCATCCCTTCCCATCCCCCGATTCCCCCCATGCCAAAGTTGTAAAGTTCATTTTTGACATAACATCTTATACATCTCGTTGTTGCAATGGGTCCACCTGTATCCCTATTTAAGCAATTTATTTTTTCCCTTCCCCTCAACAAATTATACCAATATCAAATACAGTAAAATTTCTGAGAATTGCCAGTTGCTGTGTTGTAGTATTAAACTGTAGGTGTGTGTATTATAGCCAGCAGATTTTTACCACCATTGAAGACGTTGCGAGAGCTTATCAGAGAAAGAGATGAGAGTACTTTCTCCAGCTTTCTGATTCTATCTTTTGATAGAACTACTCTTTTCTTTTAAAAGATGACCTATGATACTGAAAGAAGTTTGGCCCTTGAAAACTCATCAGAATTTTATTTGAATTACCAAGAAATCCATTGTCTTCAGAAAATTTACCTAGCTTGGTTAGTTTCGAAAATTCTTGGTTTACAAAGGAGGAGGCAACAGTGCTCAATAGGAAACGTACTCATTACCTTGCTCATGTAACTGTAACTCCTCTGTACAGTATTTTCACAATAAAAAACGTACAAAAATAAAAAATAAGAAAAAAGAAACTAGAAATTTCTTGGTTGTCTACTATTCCTTCACTTGCATCTCAGTTAATCCCATTGGTGAAATAGATTGAGTTACCTGGTGCCTTTAGTTAACTGATGCTTGTAAACTTTACTATTAGAGTCTTCTTTTTATACACCCAAGAGTCAGCCACTAATGTGAAGGTTTTAAAGTGTTCCTGAGACTTAATTTTACTTATTGATGACATAAAATTCACCTTTGGAAGTGAAAAGTCAGTTAATTATAGTAAGTTTATGTTTAGTAATTTTTGTGCAACCACCCTAACTATGCATTTTTGGCTACTTTCAGACTTTAGGCAACCATGAATTAGTTTTTAGAAGTTATGATTTTCTATCATCTGTTGAAGAAACTTCCAGTGAATGAAAGCAGAATATCAGATATTTGTTTTTAATTTATTAACTCAATGTTTCTTTTATTAACTCAACGTTTCTTATTGAAATAACAAACAACTAAATCAGGTGTACTCTATATTTCAGAAGCAGAATAGAGTAGAAAAAAATTCTTAATCAGTAACTAAGACTAATTTATTGCAGGCCTCATTTGCTTTTACATAATTGCAATTTTCCATCTATTCGATAACTCTTGCAGTTTTGAGCTGTGTATTACAAGTCACCTCTTCAAGACACATGAGTTAGTATTCTTTTCAACTGCAGGCCTTATTCTAAAAATCTATATTAGAATGGCCCTTTTAAAAAAGAATTGTAAGTATTGGTGCATGTGCAAAGGGGAAAAAATACCCAGAGACATCAGATAAACCTTCAAATGTGTATGAGCACACGAATGAATGGGAAATGGATCCATGATTTTATACATTTAGGTCGCAGGAAAGTGGTTTGTGTCACATGTTCTCCAAGGGTAGAGAAGTAAATAAGTTGTCCCAAGATTTGAAATAGGACTTCACTGTTCCTGTGTTTTTATTTCACAGAAGAAATGTGAAACATATTCTAGCAAGGAACAAAGCATTGCAATGGACCAAGTCCTACATTTTACCTGAGTTTCCCTATGATGTCAAGTGCATGTTAGCGGAGCAGCAGTGTCCAGATCACAGCATGAGGATACGCATCATTGAGTTTCTCCAGGCCGACATGACTAAATACCTGGATGGCTCGCTGTAAGTAGCAACAGGGCAGACTTTCAGTTTGGGGAGAGGATCTGCTTTCTGAGCAGAGTAGAAGTTCATTTAGAATCAAATCTTCAGCTCTTGGATGACACAGGATAAAAGTCCCACATGCACAATATTCCAATGTCTATTTTGTTTTATGGGAAAATGTCTCAAAAGTGACTATAACATAGACTCCTCTTGAATGTAGGCTCTTTGAAGTGAAATGACTCTTTCTTGTGGTTAACAGGTATCCCACCACCCAGCAATACAATGATGTGGTCAATGCCTTACTGCAGGCCCATCCGTTCCTGGATGAGGACGGCTGTGGCTTTGTAAGTGACCTGTGGTCCAGTCATCCTGTTTTGCTCAGTCCACCTTGAAATAATAGCTCATTTGACTTTCCTCAAAAACCATTGCAGCTGACAAGACTGAGTCTATTTTTCCATTGATGATCAGATCACCTGCTAATAGTTCCTTCGGTAATATGTACTAGAGCTGGTCTAGATGTGGGACTTCCCTACTGAGATTGTGATACTTCCTGAAGGGCAAGAAATAATCTTATGGAGACTTTTGATGTAAAACAAAAAAATAGTTACTTCCTTCATGCCAAAACCTTGCCTAACATTATTTTAGTAGCATTCCTATTGTGTTTTTCTGATTCAATTTCCTCAGCTGTAATTTAAGATTATAATTTGTATAATAATGTTCCAAAGTTATTTAAGGATAAATCAAAGGATAGATACATTACTTCTATTATGATTTCAAGCCCAAAGATGATAAACAAATAAAGCATTTAACACTTATATAGTGTTTTTTCTAATCTCCTGTAAAAAAAATATAACTAACCTGTTTAATTTTACACAGTTTTTATGGAAACGAGCCCTCAAAGATCGTTTTAAATATGTTCGAAGGCCTATAGAAGATGATGAACAAGTAATGAGAAATAAGTACAAATTTGGACACCGAAGAGGCCAGACGAGGAAATCCCTTGCTGATACAAGATTTGATGAAGTTAAAATTGTACAGATAAAAGTAAGATTGAATCATTCAATGTTCAGACTTTAAAATGAGACACCTTTAAAGAATTATAGGTGTAGTCAGGATCCAATTAAATGAATAGCTTGCATGCCAAACCATGTCAGTAATGTCTCCGAAAGCAATTTGAGGCAAGAATGTTACTAACTATCTCGTGGTCATTTTTTTCACGATCTTTAAATAACCTGGGAAAACTTGAAGTTCTGGGCCCTTGAACTATTTCTCTTTCTCTCATTCTCTTATATATTTTATGTTTATGAACTTTTTTTCTTTTTCTTTTTCTTCTCTTTAGGTGATAGGTGGCTTATTTTTTAATTATATTTTTTATTATCTTTAAGTAGTTGTACAAGGGGATTTCCATTCAACTAATCGGGTTAGAAGTACAATGCATCTTGGTCTTGTCCCACTTTCATTATTCTCCCTCATTTCTTACAATCCAACTCTTCCCCTCAATTTCATAGGATATACATTAAATATTATGACTATAGTCTCTTCTTCCTTCTTATTTCTCTCTTCTGGTACTGGGGCTTCAACACGGGGTTTTGTGCTTGCTAGGCAGTTCTCTTTTTGGTTGGGCCAGCAAGGACTGTGATTCCCCTATTTATGCTTTCTTTCCTCTATAGTTATGGTGATGAGTGCACCCCATTCTTTTGGTATGGGCCTTGGAAACATTTTTTTTCCTGAGTTAGTACCAGCCAGTCTTAAGTACTTAGGGAGACACTGGCTCTCCCAACCCCCATCAAAAACAACCTGAAAAGTCATAATAAGTTTACATTCCCACCAACAATGCAGTAGGGTTCCCTTTTGGCTACATCCCCTCCAGCATCTTAGAGTTCTTGATTATAGCCATTCTAACTGGAGTGAGGTGGAATCTCAATGTTGTCATGATTTTCATTTCTTTTATGGCTAGAGATGAGCATTTCTTCATGTGTCAATGGCCATTCTTTTTTTTTTTTTTTTTTATTGTAAAGCTACTATACAGAGGGTTACAGTTACATGAATGAGGTTATGAGTACACTTCCTCTTGAACATTGTTACCCCCTCCATTGTTTTCCCCCTACCATCCCCTCCCTCCCTCCCTTCCCCGAGGTTCTTTTTTTTTTTTTTTTTGATTGTGATTAAATGATTACATAATTTCAAAGTCACAAGTTCATTCTAACTTCCCTGGAGCAAATTGTCTACCACAGTCTGTAATATATAACAGTGTTCACATTTTATATACCATATTTGTGATCAGCAGCATGGGGATATTTAGTAGTGGTTCAACCAGATGAGCGGGAGTTCTTTGTTTCTTAAGTCCTGTTAGTTTTGTCGTATCACCTAACCTTTTGGATTTAGCATCCACTTATCAGGGAGACCATGTACCGTTTGTCTCTTCGTTCTTGGCTTACCTCGCTCAACATGATTCCTTCTAGCTCCATCCATTTCCCTGCAAATGCCATTATTTTGTCATTTCTAATGGCTGCATAATATTCCATTGTGTATAGATACCACAATTTTTGGATCCATTCATCTGTGGTGGGGCACCTAGGTTGTTTCCATATCCTAGCTATTGCGAACAGTGCTGCAATAAACATGGAGGTGCACGTGTCCTTGTATATTGGTTCCTGTTGTTCAGGGTAGATGCCTAGAAGTGGTATGACTGGGTCATAAGGGAGGTCAATCTTTAGCTTTCTAAGGACCCTCCAGACTGCTTTCCAAAGTGGTTGTATAAGTGTACATTCCCACCAGCAGTGTAATAGGGTTCCTCTTTCTCCACATCCCCTCCAGCATTTGTCGTTGGCTGATTTGTGGATGTGGGACATTCTGACTGGGGTAAGGTGGTATCTCAGGGTTGTCTTTATTTGCATTTCCTTCACCACCAGGGATGATGAACATTTCCTCATGTGTTTCTTTGCCATTTTTATTTCTTCATTTGAGAAGTCCCTCTTTAGTTCCCTTGCCCATTTAGTAATTGGTTTGTTAGGTTTGGGAGGGATTAGTTTCTTGAGTTCCCTGTATATACAGGATGTTAACCCCTTGTCTGGTATATTGCTGGTAAATATTTTTTCCCAATTAGTTGGTTGTCTTTCTAGCTTAGTTGCGATAGATTTAGCTGTGCAGAAGCTTTTTATTTTAAGGTAGTCCCATTTGTCGAGTCTCTCTCCAACTTGTTGTGACCCTGGGACTCTGTTCAGGAAGTTCCTTCCTGTGCCTATTAGTTCAAGTGTCTCTCCTACTCTGTCCTGTAGTAGTTTCAGAGATTCAGGTTTAATGTTAAGGTCTTTAATCCATTTTGAGTTGATGTTGGTGCATGGTGATAGGCTGGGGTCCACTTTTAGTTTTCTGCATGTGGCTGCCCAGTTTTCCCAGCACCAGCGGTTGAAGAGGCTGTGTTTCTTCCATTGTATGTCTTTGGCTCCTTTGTCGAATATCAGCTGGCTGTAGGCCTGTGGATTTATATCTGGATCTTCTATTCTGTTCCATTCGTCTTCGGGTCTGTTTTTGTGCCAGTACCATGCTGTCTTTGTGATTATAGCTCTGTAGTAGAGTTTGAAGTTCGGCATGGATAGCCCTCCCATATTGTCTTTATCCCCTAGAATTGTTTTGGCTATTCTAGGTCTTTTGTTGTTCCATATAAATTTTTGGACTGTTTTCTGTATTTCAGTGATGTATGTCATTGGGATTTTAATAGGAATTGCATTGAATTTGTATATTAGTTTTGGAAGTATCACCATCTTTACTATATTAAGTCGGCCTATCCAGGAGCATGGGAGGTCTTTCCATTTCCTAGTGTCTTCTGCAATTTCTTTCTTTAACTTTTTATAGTTCTCATTAAATAGTTCTTTTACATCTTTGGTTAGGTTAATTCCTAAATATTTTATTTTTTGGGAGGTTATTGTGAATGGGGTTGCTCCCTTTATTTCCCTCTCTTCCTGTGCGTTATCAGTGTATAGGAAGGCAACTGATTTTTGTGGGTTTATTTTGTATCCTGCTATTTTGCCGAAGTGACTTATGATTTCTAAAAGTTTGGGGATGGAGTTTTTGGGATCGTGGAGGTATAGTATCATGTCGTCTGCAAAAAGGGATAGTTTAACTTCTTCTTTCCCTGTGCGGATCCCTTTAATGTCTTTTTCTTGCCTTATTGCCCTGGCTAAGGGTTCTAGGACTATGTTGAAGAGGAGTGGAGACAGTGGACATCCTTGCCTTGTTCCTGTTTTTAGGAGGATTGGTTGTAGCTTTTCCCCATTAAGTATAATATTGGCTATTGGTCTGTCATAAATGGCTTTTATTGTTTTTAGAAATGTTCTTTCTATTCCTATTTTCTCCAGAGCTTTTAGCATGAATGAATGTTGAATTTTATCAAAGGCCTTTTCTGCATCTGTGGCGATAATCATGTGATTCTTGACCTTGGCTCTGTTGATATGCTGGATTACATTTATTGACTTACGTATGTTAAACCATCCCTGCGTCTCTGGGATGAAGCCTACCTGATCATAGTGTATTATTTTTTTAATGTGTTTCTGGATTCTGTTAGCTAGAATCTTGTTAAGGATCTTTGCATCTGTGTTCATCAAGGAGATTGGCCTGTAATTCTCCTTTTTGGTTGGGTCTTTGCCTGGTTTGGGGATGAGTGTGATATTGGCTTCGTAGAATGAGTTTGGGATAGCTCCCTCCTTCTCTGTTTCTCTGAAGAGCTTGAGGAGTATGGGTATTAGTTCTTCTTTAAAGGTCTTATAGAATTCTGCTGTGAATCCATCTGGTCCTGGGCTTTTTTTTGTTGGAAGACTTTTGATAGCTTCCTGTATCTCATTATAGGATATTGGCTTATTTAATTGGTTAACTTCTTCTTTGCTCAGTGTGGGTAACTTGTATTTCTCTAAAAATGCATCCATTTCCGCCAGATTTTCTTCCTTTAGAGAGTATAGCTTTTGAAAGTAGTCTGTTAGAATTGTTTGGATATCTTGGGTACGTGTTGTGATGTTTCCCGTGGCATCCCTAATCCTATTAATATGGATTTCCTCTCTTCTTTTTTTAATTAATCTTGGCAACGGGCCATCAATTTTGTTTATTTTTTTCAAAGAACCAGCTTTTTGTTTGGTTTATTTTGGTTATGGTTTTCTGATTTTCTAATTGGTTAATCTCTGCTCTCAATTTGGTTATCTGGCTTCGTCTAGTAGCTTTAGGTCCCATTTTTTCTTGTTTTTAGTTGCAACATGAGATTATTTACTTGGTCTGTCTCCATTCTCTTGATGTGGGCACTGAGGGCAATAAATTTGCCCCTCAGGACTGCTTTTGCTGTGTCCCACAAGTTTCTTTGTGAGGTGTTTTCATTTTCATTGAGTTGTAGGAAATGCTTTATTTCTTCTCTGATCTCTTCTGTTACCCAGGCCTTGTTAAGGAGTGTGCTGTTCAATTTCCATGTATTAGAGAAATTTCTGCGGTATGCTTTGTTATTGAGAGCTAGCTTGATTCCACTGTGGTCAGATAGGATACAGGGGATTATGTCGATCCCTTTGTATTTGCTTAAGTTCCTTGCATGAACTATGATATGGTCTATTTTGGAGAAAGTTCCATGAGCTGCTGAGAAGAATGTGTACTGTGTTGTTTTAGGGTGAAATACTCGGTAGATGTCAGTTAATTCCGCTTGAAGTATGGCCTCACTTAATTCGGTAGCTTCTTTGCCAATTCTCTGGTTGGTAGACCTGTCCTTTGGTGAGAGTGGCGTGTTAAAGTCTCCTAGTATTATCATATTGGGATCTATTTTATTCTGTAAGTTTGAGAGCATTTGTTTAACATATCTGGGTGCACCGATATTTGGGGCATATAAGTTGATGATGGTTATATCCTCCTCTTGGATTGTTCCCTTTATTAATATGTAGTGTCCGTCCTTGTCTTTCTGTACTGATTTTAATGAAAAGTTTATTTTGTCAGATATCAGGATAGCTACACCTGCTTTCTTATTGGGGGAATTTGATTGGTAGATCCTTTTCCACCCCTTCACTCTGAGTTTGTTTGTATGTTTGGCTGAGAGGTGGGTCTCCTGAAGGCAACAGATGGATGGGTCTTGTTTTCTGATCCAGTCCTCAGTTCGTTTTCTTTTAATTGGCAAATTCAGCCCATTTATATTAAGAGAAAGTATAGAGAGATGCATTGTTGTCCCTGCCATTCCGTTTTCCTAAGTTTTTCTTCTTTCCTTTCCTCCTGTGCTTGCTCAGTTAGACTTTGAGTAATGCTTGTTTGGGGCAGGTCCCAGTTCCTGGTTGCTTTCTTCAGGTTGTGTCCCCCCTCTTAGAATTCTTTGTAATGCTGGCTTAATGTTTATGTATTCATTTAGTTTTTCTTTGCTATTAAAAGTTTTCAGTTCTCCATCGAATGTGAATGCTAGCTTTGCCGGGTATATCAGTCTGGGTTGGCAGTTATTGGCTCTCAGGGCTCGTATGGTGCTTTCCCAGGCTTTTCTTGCATTCATTGTTTGTGTGGAGAGATCTGCAGTGATTCTAATTTTTTTCCCGTTGTAGTATAGCTCCTTCTTCATTTTTGCTGCATGCAGGATTGTTTCCTTATTATTCAGATCCATCATTTTTACTATAATGTGCCTAGAAGTGTTTCTCCTGGGATCTTGCTTGTTGGGTGTTCGATAAGCTTTTGTGATGTAGTTAAGATGGTCGTTTTTGAGGTGGGGAAAATTTTCATTGACTATCTTGTTAAATAGGTGTTGCATTCCCTTGCTCTGGAATTCCTCACCTTCGTCCACTCCGATTATGCGAAGGTTAAATTTTTTAGCATTATCTGCTTGCTCTTGAATTTCCCTTTGGTTTAATTTGAGTGATTTTTCCATATCTGTCACTTTTTGGTCCAGTTGGTGTATTCTGTCTTCTGTATCTGACACTCTACCTTCCATTTCATTCACTCTGTTGACCGTGGCTTCTATTGTGGTTTGCATGGTGGAAATGGATCCCTTTATGGATTCAATGTTGGTTCTCAGAGTACTGATCTCACCTCTCAATGAGGTGAGATCAGTATGCATTACCTCTAATTTGGCGTTTATCTCACTTCTTACTGAGGTTTGTGCAGCTTCTATTTTTGCATCCAACTTTTGTTTGATGTCCTGTATATCTTTTGATAGTTCATCCTTGTGCTCTTTCAATTTCTGATCCATTTCTCGCTTTATTTCTTGAGTCATTGCCTCCAGCAACCCTTGGATGTAGTTTTTGTCTTCCATTCCTGCTTTGCTCCCACTGGGGCTCTCCCCTGCGTGGCTGCTGGCTTTTGAGGTGAGCTTGCTGTCCTGGGTAGTGGTAAACCTTGTGATTTTTCTCTGTGATTTTCGCATGGGGGTTCAGGAGACTGCTCTTCAATCTTGTTTTGGTGTGTCTGTCTTTGCTTGGTTGCTGATTCTGTATTGGTAGAGAGAGTCTGTGCCTGATCTGGATTCTGTTGGGAGCCTATTTCCAGCTGCTATTCTGACTTACTTAGGATTCTCAGCTCTCTGCTGTAGCAATTCCCGCCTTTGGAAGGGTTGAGCAGCCTAGACTGCTTGTGTTTGCTCCTGCGGGTGCTCTTGGGAAGATCAGATGCTCTGGATGCACTCTCCCAAATACTGGAGTCTGCTATGGGCTCCTGATGTGTTTTTGTTTGTTTGTTTTGGCTGGTTGTGGGCTTGAACTCTAGGTTTGGGTGCTGTCCCTCAGCTCTTCAGCTCAAGGCTGGCACCCTACCATTTGAGCCACAGCCCCACTTCTGACCCTTTTTGCTTTGTTCAGGCGCCGGTCCCCGGGCCTGGTTCCGGCCCCAGCCTGGAGCGCGCTCGTTAGGCCTGTGCTAATGTGTATACCACCTAGGTTATGCAGCCTGGAGGACACAGTTCAAATTTCTTCTACTGTTGGTAGTCTTGACCCAGGGGCGCTGTTCCTGGCTTGGGCATTTAAGCTCCCTTCCAGGGGCGCTCTTGCTCTGGCCTGGCCAGCAGAGTGTGCTCCACCGGCTGGTGGAGCTCTCGAACAGTTCCCAGTTTTAGTGGGTCCTGTGGTCCAGGTGTTGGGGTAGGGAGTCTAGGTCAGGGTCTGGGGATTCCCTCCAGCTCTGGTCTCCCTTGAGGGATTCACTGTCCCCTGTTGGGTACTGACCCTGTAGGTCATCAGTTGTTGTTGCAATCCGAGTTCAGTTGGGGTGGTTGCGGGCTGGGTTGGGCAGCCCCCGCCGGGTCGTTGCGATCGCGATTGGGCAGGTGGTCTGCGGACAGGTCCCTTTGTCGCGCTGCTGGTGCCGGGCAGCTTTGGCGGGATGGAGCCTCTCCGCTCCGGTGGAGAGTGAGGGGTGGGGGTGTGATCCTTGTGGAGACTCCCGGCTGGGCTTATGTGGTGCTGAGGAATCGAACCCAGGGCCTCAAGCATGCAAGGCAAGCATTCTACCACTGAGCCCCATTCTTTTTTTTTTTAATTGTGAAAATACTGTACAGAGGGTTACAATTGCATGAGCAAGGTAATGAGTATGTTTCTTATCAAGCTTTGTTGCCTCCTCCTTTGTTTCCCCTTTCTATCCCCTCCCATCTCCCCCTGAAAGTTGTAAAGTTTGTTTTTCGACATAACGTTTTGCACATCTCATTGCTGCAGTGGGTCCACCTGTATCTCTATTTAAGCAATTTGTTTTTTCCCTTCCCCTCCACAAAGTATACCAACATCAAATACAGGTCATTCTTATTTCCTCTTCAGAGAACACTCTTTAAGTCTTTAGCCCACTTATCAATCGGGCAGTTGTTTCTCTGAGGATTTGTTGTTGGGGGGTTTAATTTTTTGAGTTCTAAGTATATTTTAGATATGAGACCCTTGTCAGTTGTATTGCTAGTGAAGATCTTCTCCCAGTCCCTGGGCTTTCTATTGATCTTGCTAGCTATGTCCTTTGCCATGCAGAATCTCTGTAGTTTCATGCAACCATTTATCCAACCTTTGTTGTGTTTCTGGGTCTGTATTAAGAAAATATGGCCTCTGCCAAGGAGCCCTAGTGTTTCTCCTATTCTTTCCTGTAATGTTTTCAGGAGGTCTACTTTGACTTTGAGGTCTTTGTTCCATTTGGAGTTGATTCTGGTGCAGGGTGATATATAAGGATCTAATTTTAGTTTTCTACATGTGTTTAACCAATTTTGCCAGCACCATTTACTGAAGAGGCTGTCTTTTTTCCATTTATTTTTTTGGCTCCCTTATTGAAGCTATTGGTGGCTATACGTCTGCGGGTTCATTTCTGAGTCTTCAGTTCTATTCCATTGGTCCTCAGGTCTGTTCTTGTGCCAGTACCAAGCTGTTTTGATTACTATGGCTTTGTAGTAGTTTGAAATTTGAAATTCCTCCTGCGCTGTTCTTTCTGCTAAGAATTGTTTTTTTGTTTTTGCTATTTGGGATCTTTTATTGTACCATATGAATTTTTGGATTGCTTCTTCTATTTCATTGAGAAATGAGGTTGGTATTGATAGGTATCGCATTGAATTTGTATATAGTTTTTGGCAGTATTTACATTTTCATGATGCTAATCCTCCCAATCCAGGAGCCTGGGAAGTTTTTCCACTTCCTTAGCACTGTTTTAATTTCCTTTTTCAGGTTTTTAAAGTTTTTGTCATAGAGGTCCTTCACCTCTTTAAGTTAACTCCTAGGTATTTTGTTTTTTTATGGGGCTATTACAAAAGGAATTGCTTTCCTAATTTCAGCTGCGCTCTTCTCATTATTGGCATAAGGGAAAGCTGTTGATTTCTGAGCGTTAATTTTATGCCCTGCTACTTTGCCAAAGTTTTGAATCAGCTCAAGTAACTTGTGAGTGGAGTCCCATGGGGCTCTTTAAATACAAGATCATGTCATCTGCAAAGAGGGAGAGTTTTAGTTCACCTTTCACAATTTGAATCCCCATTTATGTTTGCATCTTGTCTTATTGCCCTAGCTAGGCATTCTAATACTAAGTTGAAGAGGAGTGGAGAGAGCAGACATCTTTGTCTCGTTCCTGAATTTAGAGGAAATGGCTTTAACTTTTCACTATTTAGTATAATGCTGGCTGTAGGTTTGTCATACACAGCCTTTATTATAGTGAGGAATGTTCCATGGATTCCTAGTTTTTCCGGAGCTTTCAGCATAAAGGGATGTTGGATCTTGTCAAATGCTTTTTCTGCCTCTATTGAGATAATCATGTGGTTCTTATCCTTGCTCTTGTTGATGTGATGAATTATATTATTTGATTTGCATATATTGAACCAGCTTTGCATCCCTGAAATGAATCCTGTTTGGTCATAGTGTATGATTTTTTTGATGAGTTGTTGAAGTCTATTGGCCAAAATTTTGTTGAGAAGTTTTGCATTGATGTTCATAAAAAATATGGGTCTATAGTTCTCTTTCTTTGATGAATCCCTTCGTGGTTTTGGGATGAGGGTTATGATGGCTTCATAGAAAGAGTTTGGTTTTTTCCCTTCACCGCCACAAATTATAACAACATCAAATACAGTGAAAACAGGGGTTATACTGTGGGGGAGGAACATACAAAGCAACAAAGAAATAATCTTAAAAATGTGTTAGAAACAATCGCATGAAAGAAAAAAAACATTTGAATACATATCTTAGGGTTCATTTCCCTAACATCAACTTATCTGACCTTACAACTTTGGTGGGGGAGGAGGAGGGTTGGGTGGGGGTGATTGGAGGAGTATTGGTGTGAGCTCTGCTTTGAAGGCCTTGTAGAATTCTGCTGTAAATCCATCCGGTCCTGGGCTTTTCTTAGATGGAAGGTTTCTTATTGCTGTTTCTATTTTGATGCTTGAAATGGGTCTGTTAAATTGGTTTAAATCATCTTGGTTTAGTTTGGGCATGTCAATATTTGATATTCTTCCATATCTTTCAGGTTCTCAAACTTATTAGCCTAAAGGTTTGAGAAGTATCCCCTTATTATATTCTGAATCTTGGTTGTTTCTGTAGTGATGTTTCCTTTCTCATCTCTGAGTTTGGTAGGTGTGTTCTCTTTTTTTCTGATAAGATTTGCTAAGGGTCTGTCAATTTTATTAATTTTTTCAAAGAAGCAACTCTTCGTTTTGTTTTGGTTTTGGGGGATTTTTTTGGATTCTATTTCATTTAATTCTGATTTAATTTTAATTTTTTGTTTCTGTCTACTGGATCATTTTTGTTTTTCTATGGTGATGAAGCAAAGGATATAAATACTGAGAAATAAGGCTTGGAAGAACCTCCCAAACACTGAATTTATGTCACAGAATTGTAAGCTTCAGATTGATTGCCTAAATTACTTTTAATCTCTATTTTGACCTTATAGAGGTTTTTCCATTTCCTTAAGATTTGAAAAAATCTTAGAAACATTTGAAATAAGACACCTTTAGGTAATTTTCACATCTTTCAAAATTCTTTGACTGAGTAAAATGCTTTCATATAAACAAAAAAACAACCATTACTGCCGGTGCTGGTGGCTCATGCCTGTAATTCTAACTACTCAGGAGGCAAGATCTGAGGATCGCGGTTCAAAGCCAGCCCACGCAGGAAAGCCGTGAGACTCTTATCTCCAATAAATGACGAGAAATCCAGAAGTGGTGCTGTGGCTTAAGTGGTAGAGCACTAGCCTTGAGGGGAAGAGCTGAGGGACAGTGCCCAAGCCCAGAGTTCAAGCCCAACGACTGACAACAAAACAAAATAAAAACATTACTTTGCCTGCTATAGAGATGGAACATTCTGATAGAGCCAAAGAGTAGGAGCTATCCATGGAAATGCAGGAAGGTAAGAATGGCTCACTTGGAAGACCTTGAAAGAGTCTTTGGAAGGGGAGAAGGTTTGTTTTGTTTGCTTTGTCTCCATGGTTACTTTTTCCTTTGATGGTAAGATGCAAGAATTAAAGGCAGATAGTTCAAAGGAGGAAAGAAAGCATGTGGATTTCTTAATCTTGTTGTATGAATTCCCACAGGTAACCCAAGATGCTGTGTGCCACTTGTGTGGTTTTAAGTAGAGACTGAGATCTTTTGTCTCTAAAGCTCCGCCTACCACAATCTGTTTCCAAGTTAGCTCTGCTTAAATAAACTATATTTTCTTGGCTATAATAACACCCAAGACACTGATCAAGCTGAAGTACCACCTGTGAATCAGCATGCCTGGGTCCCCCTTGTTCTATTGCTAAAAGATTGCGCAATATTTTATATATAGCTATACTAGTCTAAATCCTAGGCTTTGTCTTCAATCCAATTCTGCAAAAGGCTAGCTATTTTGAAAAGTTTAGAAATACTTTTGTCCCCTCAAGACCCCTTGTTGCTGCTTATATGCATTCAATTATATGCAGCAGTGTGCCAGCCTTTCTTAAGCACTTGACTTTCAGTGATAAAAAAGAAGTAAATGAGATAAAGAGAAAAGTCTAGCCTATAGCAACGATAATTACTCATGGCTGAGTCAATAAGCTCAAATAAATCCAAATAGCTCCTGAATTAATGTTTTATTTTTCAATGGTATTTTACTATATACTTCATTATGTATTTGTAAGAAAAGATATAATTAGATCCTCATACTATCTTGTTTAAATGATGAAAACACTGGTTTTAAAAGTTCACAGGATCTGTGAGGAACCACAGAGTAATATCCTCAATATGGTCATAAATGTGCAAAAATCTCAAGTGTGCAAATTAAGTGAATAAAACTCATCACTTCCTGTCTATTATGGTTGCTTTTCTCTTAGTATTTGTTGTATTTTTATTCCCATTTCTATTTGCTTTTTTTCTCCACTTGTGCTGGTGAGAGAAAACAGTTTTGTATGCTTACAAATATTCCAAAACATATTCTTTCAATGGATGTTGAGTATATTTGATGTAAGCAGAATTCATCATGTGTGTTTTCTTTTTCTTTCTTTCTTCCCTTCATTTTTTCTTTCTTTCTTTCTTTCTTTCTTTTCTTTTCTTTCTTTCCTTCCTTCCTTCCTTCCTTCCTTCCTTCCTTCCTTCCTTCCTTCCTTCCTTCCTTCCTTCCTTCCTTCTTTCCTCCCTTCCTCCCTCCCTCCCTTCCTTTCTTTTCTTCTTTTCTTTCTGTCTTTCTCTCTCTCTCTCTCTCTTTTTTTGTCTCTTGTGGGGCTTGAACTTTGGACCTGGGCTCTGTCCCTGAGCTCTTCAGCTCAAAGTGAGTGCTCTACCACTTGGGCCACAGTACCACTTCTGGTTTTCTGGTGGTTTATTGGAGATAAGAGTCTCATGGACTTTCCTGGCCAGGCTGGCTTTGAATTGTGATCCTAAACCTTCTGAGTAGCTAGGGTTACAGGTATGAGCCACCAGTGCCAGCCTGTTTCTTTCTTTTCTTCATTTCTTTTCTTTTCTTTCTTTTACTTTTTCCTTCCTTCCTCTCTTCCTTTCCCTCTTCCTTTCCCTCCCTCTTTCTCTTTCTTTCTTTCTCTCTCTCTTTCCTTTATTCTTTCCTTCCTTCCTTCCTCTCTTCCTTTCCCTCTTTCTTCCTTCTTTCTTTCCTTCTTTCTTTCTTTCTTTCTTTCTTTCTTTCTCTCTCTTTCTCTTTCCCCTCCCTCCCTCCCTCCCTCCTTCCCTCCCTCCCTCCCCTCCCTCCCTTCCTTCCTTCCTTCCTTCCTTCCTTCCTTCCTTCCTTCCTTCCTTCCTTCCTTCATTCCTTCCTTCCTTCCTTCCTTCCTTCCTTCCTTCCTTCCTTCCTTCCTTCCTTCCTTCCTTCCTTCCTTCTCCTTTACTGATACCCTTTCAAATCTATTCATGTTTCTATTTGAATCTTAGGTGCATTGATTTCAACCATTTTTGAATACTCCGTGCATCAAGTTCCATTCTTCCTAATACAAATTGCAGTGCAGAGAACACCCTTATCCAGATCTGGTTCCAGAGCTGTGAGTTGAGCTTTACTAGTATTATATTTTTGCCTTTAAGTAGTTAACGAAAGAGTTGCCTTTTCCATGGCTGTTTTTTCTCATGGCTCAAAGCTGCACAGGACAGCAAAAATCAGAGAAAAATGTTGACAGTTAATTGGATTCTGGATAGCATGCAATTACTGCCATTAGCAGGTGGCCAGTTTACTAATACTTTAAAGTTTTCCAAGTCAGCTGCACATTGGGAAGCATGGGGAAAATATTGCGTGGAGCAAACTTTGCCTGCTGATTGACAGAAACACATGCCTGCATATTAAGCAAAGAGACCGTGCAAGTTCCCCAGGGGATGCATCCCTCCCGAAGTCCTCTTGATGACAAAAAGATTGAAAAAGGAGATGACTGGAATTTGGTAGGAGGAAACCCTTAGCATCCAACACAGTATTGTTCAATAGAAATGTAGTAGAAGACACAAACATGCAATTTTTAATTTTCTTGTAGCCACACTACAAAAAGTAAAAAGAAACAGGCATTTAGTAGTGTGTTCTATGTAACTCAACATATCCATAATATTATCATTTCAGTACATACTCATTATACAAATTATTAATAAGATATTTTACATTCTTTTTCTGCATATTAAATCTTTAAAATTCAGCATTTCCAGCACACATTTTTACATTGGTCTATCCACGTTTAAATTGACAGGATTACAAAGGTGGTTAGTGGCTACCATACTGGATAACTCAATATGCACAACCTTGGAAGAACTAGAAACGAAGTGAGGTGACGCTGTAGTGAACAGGGAGCATGCCCAATCGTTTTCCAATCGTATTTGTATTCAGAAACTAGTCTTCAACCCTTTATGTTGTTCCTTTACACAGAGGATCTTGCAAGTTGTTGTTTTTTTTATTTTTAGCTTGTTTGCTTGGTTTGAGTCAGAACCTTGCTAGGTAATTAGGCTGTTCTGGAACTCATGATCCGCCTGCCTCTTCCACCTGAGAGTATAGGCAGAAGCTACCAATCACAGCTGGCTGGCACAGATCCATTAAACCAGACTTTTGATAGTCTTTAGCTATAGAAGAATTATTAAATTTTCATAATGAGGTATGTTCTTTGTAAATTTATTCAGATAGCAGAATGTAGGGTAAAATTATGTTAATAAAAGTCAACTGAGTTTATTTCTGGGAGAAATAAAAGGATATAACTACATTTTTAATCATCCTGCAGTAGCTTACTACTTCAAAAGCAGTCCCCATCTTCTGTCAAAATTGAATTTAGAAATATTTGTCTTATTTCTGTTCCAGCTGCCAACTTAAACTCAAACTTGGCTAAAGCTGAACTCCATGATTCCAACCAATTCTCTAGAAGCTGTATGGCTCTCTATGGCTTGTGTTTATTTGGTATGATCGAGGAAGGTCCAGAGTGTCAGAGTTCAACTGGAGTTCATGTTCTGGTTAAATTATGTGGATGCCTTTAAGGTCACAAACCCCCACAGAGGAGTGGAGACTTCTCTTCCATGTGTTCCTCCATCAGGAATAATCTTGCTTCTACCTCATCTCTTTACACTGTGTTTCTTTCCTGGCTTATCCTGAGTCCTTTTGTGACAACATCTTGGAATTGATGCTGTTACAGCTGCATGTAGTTCTGTAAGATTCAGCCATTTCTCATTCATTACTTCCCTCCTCTCACAGTGCATCAAAGAAACTAGCTTTCACAACTAGGACATCTTTCTTCTTAGAGAAGTGGGGCTATATCAACCAGGATCCCCACCCGTCCTGGGAAGTCACCTCCCGCTTTGTTCTCATTGGTATAAGGGGTATATGGACCCAGTTCTTTCCAGCCCTGAAAGCATTTAAGTCATAAATAATAGAATCTAACAATATATAAATGATTAAAAGCAAGAGATTTGGGAATTTTCAAATCTAATTCAGGCTTTTAATCTGGACTAGAATCCCTGGTCAGGTCAGGTAGAAGCTTCCTAAAAATGATTGTGTAGGACTTTTGGGAGAAGCAATACATCATGTATATGGTGGTCCCTAAATGTCACTATCAGTACTTAGAGAATTTCCATGATACGGCAGTAGTAGAAAGCTATTTATATAATTAACATTTATACTTTCTTTTACTTTTCTACATGTATTCAACAATTATCATTCTACTCATTTGAGACTTTTTAAAATATATAATATATGGGTACATATGTTATTCACAGAACACTTGAGATATCAACACCCAGCTTTAGAATTAAATCATGGCTGATCCAGTCATGTTGACCTGGATCCCTCTCTTCTACTCTCTCTCTCTCTTTTTTTGGGTCAGGCATAGGGTTTGAACTCATGGGCCTGGGAGCTGTCCCTGAGCTCTTTAGCTCAAAGTGAACACATTAGGATTTTAGCCACAGCGCCATTTCCGGTTTTCTGGAGGTTTATTGGAGATAAGAGTCTCATGGACTTTCCTGGCCTGGACTGGCTTTGAACCGTGACCCTCAGATCTGAGCTTTCTGAATAGCTAGGATCTATAGGCATGAGACACTGGTGCCCATTCCTCTTTTCCTTTACCCACATTTGCAACATCCAGAAGTACCCAGAGCTGTGAATTTTAGGCTGATCGCATCTCTGATTTTTTTTTTTGTTTGGTCGTGGGGCTTGAACTCTGGCCCTGAGCCCTCTCCCTCAGTCCTTCAGCTCAAGGCTAGCACTCTACTGCTTGAAGCACAGAGCCACTTCTGGTTTTCTGGTGGTTTATTAAAGATAAGAGTTTCACTGACTTTTTCTTTGTTGCTTTGTATGTCCCTCCCCCACAGTATAACCCCTGCTTTCACTGTATTTGATGTCAGTATAATTTGTGGAGGGGAAGAGGAAAAACAAATCGTTTAAATAGGGATACAGGTGGACCCATTGCAACAATGAGATGTACAAGTCGTTATGTCGAAAACGAACTTTACAACTTTGGTGGGGGAGGGAGCGGGGAGAATTGCATGGGGGGGGAACAAAGGAGGAGGCTACAATGCTTGTACTCATTATCTTGCCTATGTAATTGTAACCCCTCTGTACAGTATTTTCACAATAAAAAAAAAATCTGGTACATGAAAAAAAAAAAAAGTTTCACTGACTTTCCTGCCTGGGCTGGCTTTGAACCGCAATCCTCAGATCTCAGCCTTCTGAGTAGCTAGGATTACAGGCATGAGCCACCACCGCCCGGCTACATTTCTGATTTCTTATATAAGTACACTTACATAAATGATTTGGGCATCTATGCAGTGGGTTCCTGAGGAACCTGTTCTGTGTACCTTTTTAATCTTTGAGGCTACAAATGAATACGAGTAGTATATGTTGTCTTTGATGATTCCCTTTTTTGTCACTCCATGTGATTCATCCAGGCTGTTAAATTCATCTGTGTAGTTTATTCATTTTTCCCATTGGCTTAATAATCTATTTTGACAGAGAACCACAGTTTATCTGGCTATTCTCCTGTCAACTTATATTTGATTTGTCTCCAGTTTTGGCTGTTCTGAGCCATGCTGCTTTGATCATTCTTGGATGTGTGCCTTGGGGCATATGCACAAGCATTTTACAAGGCTTCAAGCTTAGTAGTGGAGTTTCTGGCTCCTGGAGTATGTATGCAAATACTCATCTTTGTAGGACAGAAATAGTTTACTTAAGATGATCGTAGTCATTTGTTACCAGATTTCCCTGTCCTAACCTATTGAGAATAAATTGGTATCTTCTTTGGACCTTATTTTCATTATAATTATTTATGAATTGATCAGATTTTCATATGGTTATGAAATGTTTGTGTTTTCTCCTCTGTAAAAGGCTTGCCTGCTCATGTCTTTTATTTGTCTAACAGCCTTTTACTTATTTGCAAGAATCTTTAATATATTTTGCATTCTAACCTCCCAATTATTTTTACTGTAAATATCTTCTCCCACTTGATGCTTTGTTTTATAAATTTCTTTCTGGTGCCTTTTGATAAAGATAAGTTTGTCATTTTAATATAGACTTGACAATCATTTCCCCTATAATTAGTATTCTAGATAATCACTGCCTTTAAGTGATAAGAAATTCCCTTTAATTTTTTTTTTTTAGTTTGCCTTTAATACTGAATTTCATAAGCCTCATAGGATTTCGCTTCAGCCCCCATGATGGGTAGACCAATTTCTTGCACCTTTTATAAAACAAGCCTTCTCTTCCCCAGGAATCTTGCTGGTGCCATCTGTTACTTCCATGATTCTTGTCTAGAAGATCTGCTTTTTTCGATCAGGAAAGTTCTCTCTTCCTACAGGAAGACCACTTTTTCCTTACTGCATAGCTACAAAATGTCTTCATTCATTCTCATCACTACACTCGTAGAAGTGTCTTGGTTATAAAACTTTCACGTAAGGATGACATTGATCAAGATGCATTGTACTCATAAACTGACATGCTGAATCAAAATGCCTTTGTACAACTGCTTAAAGATCATAATAAAAGAAAAACTCATTTTATTAAAACAATAGGGATTTTTGCTATAAACATTGGATCTATATTTATAAGGGGGACTTCCTTGTACTAATTGAATCTTTCAGTGAGCATGGAAAAATTTATCTATTTATTAGATCTCAGCAATATTTTCCAGTGATTTTTGGAATTTTCTTTACGTCTATCACAAACTATCACATAGTTTGCTAATTTTCTATCTAGATACATTAAAGGTTTTGCCAATTGTAAAGAACAAACAAAATACCTTTTCTAGCTGGAACTAATGAGCCTGTGGCCTTCACAGCAGCAACTGTAGAGGCTGAGACAGAAAGACCATGATTTCATGTCCAGCCTGAGCTACATAGTGACGACATCTGTCTCTAAATAAATAAAAATATAAACCTTTCTCTTCATTGGTCAGTATATATTTGTATGTTGATTTTGTATTTAGTGGCTTTGGAAAAACTCTCATTTATGAATAATAATTTTGATTCTTTTCTTCCAATTTTTATACCTTATTTTCTCTATTTTACTACTCTGGCTAAGTCTACAGCTGATACCTTTTCTTGTCTTAGAATTTAAAGATAATCCTTTAAAATTTTCAAAATTAAAAAAATATACTCTTAGCCAAAATTTTGACTGGACAGCTTTATAGGTTTTTAAGGTTTCTCATTTCAGCTTGATCAAGAGTTTTTTTCTTTAATCCTAAAGCATAAAGGGAGGTTGAATTATACATTTTTCCTGCATTATCTGAAAAAAATCTTATTTTATCATCAGTTTTATTACTGATGTAAAATATGTACAGGTATTTAGATAACAAGTAAATCATAAAGATGTTAATACCCTTCATTTCTTATATAACTATGTTTTTCCTGCTCCAAGCTTTCCTATACCATTTGCTCCAGATCAGATTGCTATATGACAATACATGAAGTATAATAGGTAAATCAATCATTTCTCTTTAGCTTAGCCTCTTTACTAATATCAAACAAACATTGAACTGTACATACACACACACACACACACACACACACACACACACACACACACATGCAAACAATGTTATTGTTTTGTTTAGTGGTCCCATTAGCACTTCTTGCTCCCTCTCTGTCAGGTTTCCATTGTGGGAGTGACCTGTACTCTATCCTACACAGGCTCCTCCAGGAGTGAGGGTCAACATCACAGAGTATCACAGAACAAGTTGGTGTTGCTTTCTCTTCTGCAAATATTTTTACTTTGCAGTTAAGTTTCTGTAAGACTGTAGGAAATTTCACTTTAATCCATTTTGGTAAAGTATATTTTTCTAGGAATGTATTCACTTCATCTGTGTCCTGCTGGTCATTCAGATTTCACAGGAAGTGGCTGTACCTGACACTTCCTCAGTGTGATTGTAAGGTCTTTGATGTAGACTCCTTGTCATCTTCTTCACCATTTATAGGTAACATCTGCTCACAGTCAGACCAGTGAGGTAAGTTGACTTTCATTCAAGTGCAGTTCTCCTGAAATCCCCTCAATTGTCCTAGAAAAATCATTTGCCTGTTTCCTTGAAGCTATTTGCCCTAGATTTTCAACAAGAGTCTCTAATATCTTTTCAGCTTCTCCTACCCCACCTAGTGTTCCCGAATCTGGTGAAAATAATAGCATTATGGTTTAGCATATCAGGTACACACACACACACAAACACACACACATACTTACATAACACAATTAATGTTATTATTTTGAGTTTGGTTTATATGTCTGATTCTTCAGGCATTTATAATGAAAAAGGACAATACCAATAGTAAGAACCTGACTATAAATTTTTCATCTACTCTTGACATTTTGTCTTCTAAAATTTTCATATATAAAAATAAACAACATTCCTGTTAGGTGTGTACTTTCTAGGTAATCTAAGTTTCCTTATAAATGGGTAAGTAGGAATTATGTTAATTTTTTAAGTCTGTCAAGAGCATAGCTTATAATTCCATGGTAAGTAAGCGCCTAATTAGATTTCATTAAAGACCATTCCTTGGTTAACTGTGTCCAAGGCCAAGTGTAATTAGGCATGGTGATGCTCCCCTTAGGAGTGCATTATTAAGACTGCAGTAACATGCTGCAACTCAAGTGTTCATGTAGTACCAAACTGCCACTTGAAACATGAAACTCACTGATGTTTTGAAAATATTTGGCAGGAAGAGTCTGTTTGTTTAGATTCTGAGGTAGATGAACACATTAACTGGTTCCAGCAAGAATATGTGAAAACAGAAAAGAACTGGAGAGAAATTGACAAGAGGATGAGCCAGACTTTGGAAATCAGAAGGAAGATGATTGACAAGAGGACACCTTTGAAGGATATTCTTAAAATGTTTCCTTTCTTGAAATGCCCTTACCAGGTATGTTGATTCACCTATATCACTCTGATTACTGAATCAAGGTGTGGCCTTCAGAATTCTAGTTGCCTCTCATGAGATTATTGTAGAAGCTTGGAAATCATTATTTCAAGTTATTTTGACAGTATAAATTATTTCTCCTTTGCATGTGTTTAGAGCATCAAGACTACATATCAAGGAATATGCAACATTATTTTATTTTAGAACCCCAAACTATAAAGTGATATGTATGTATATATGTATGTGTATATATATGCGTATATTTATACAGATATACACATATGAATATACATATATATAGTTTAATGGATAAACAAAATACCTGTCTTTTGAGTTTTTTTATGACGGCCATCCAGGAGTCATATCACCAGTTTAGTGTGATTTTAAGAAGAGATTTTTCATAGTTTTGTCCGAGAACACATATCATGGAAGAATTTTAGGAGCTCAATCACATACATGAAAAATAAAACATTTGACATACTTTTTCATTTTCTACAAAAATGTTCAAGAAGCATTTTCCTGCATGTATTAATTTAATAATATCAATAGTAAACATGTGAGTGCTTATAGCTGGTGTTTTTCGGGTTTTTACGTGGGTTAATTAATTTAACCTGCAGCAAGTTTACTTTGATTTTTGTTTGCTTATTTCTTAATCTCAGGGTTGCTAGGACAGATCACAGGCAATAGCCCCTAGCTGCTATTAGATGTGAAAGCAGTGCCAGACAGATGTACCAGCAAATAGTTTTAAAGTAAAAATCTGCCAGTCTGATAGGGGATAAACTCTTTTGATACAAGAAACAAGGTTTAAATATCAGTCATTCTCAAGGTCCCTAGTTAAGCAGTGTGCATGGCAAAAAAGCACATTGTATTTTTGGACATAGAATAAATCAGCGGATGTTAGTAATGATGCTCTAGTCACTGATGTTAGGAGTTTTCACTGGAGTTCAGCCCTCAGTAGTTTAGTGATAGAATAGGTGAATTACAGTTAGGGATTCATTCAAAGAATCATAGATGGCATTAGGTCTGACTTGAATGAGGAAGCCAAGAAGTTATTGGAGATATTTAGATTTTTCAGACATCTCAAACTATCCCATGCAAGACCTACCCCAGCTGCTCCATATTCCCTTAGACTTTTCACTTTCTATGTCTAAAATGTGCACCAAAGAAGGACAAAGACCAAGATTGCTTTTTGCACTGACTATGTGTATTAGATGAAATTGTCTATTGGGCTGGGAAGGTGGCTCAGTGGTAGAGCACTTGCCTTGCATGACTGAGGCCCTGGATTCGATTCCTCAGCACCACATAAGCAAAAAGAAAAAAGCCGGAAGTGGCGCTGTGGCTCAAGTGGTAGAGTACTAGCCTTGAGCTGAAGAGCTGGGGACAGCGCCCAGGCCCAGAGTTCAGGCCTCATGACCGAACCCTCCCCCCCCAAAAAAAAGAAATTGTCTATTAACTGTATTTTTCACAAAATAATAAAATAGTTTTGGTTGCTCCAGGACATAACTTTCTATGATGTAGACCCACGTAGCTGGGATGTACGATTGCCAAAACTCTTATACTTCTTAAAATTAAAGCAAACTTGACCATAGCTACAGTTATTTGTACAAACAACTTGGAGAGTAGAATGGTCGTGCTTGTGTCGGGGCTTACTGCCACTGCTATTGTGAAATCCCTTCAGTGTTGATGGAGCTGTGATGCAGCTGCTGAGGAACAGAAGCAGCGGGCAGGGAGAAGGCCCTGAACCTTGGTCCCTCTTTTCCTCCTCTCTCTCCACTCAAAAACATTTTCAACTGAAATTTTCCATTTTAAAAATTAAAAAATTCATGTCGTAGTAAGTACTGGACTGGTCTTCCCCACACACATCTAAAGCTAGAGAAACCAGAGATGAGGCAAGTGTTTGCTGACATTAGTTACTGGCAGCCCAGGTGCCTACTTAAAAGAAGCATAGAAGATGTGCCTCAGATTTCTGCCATAGGTGAGCTTCCAGGTCACTGTACAGAAAGGCTGTGCCAAAACAGGCTGGAAGCAGGAAGCAGGTTGTAGGACAAGGTTTTTGAGGGGAAGGAAGTGGGGGAGAAGCCCACACAAAGCCTCCCAGTGTGTTTGGCTGTGGACTGGCCTTCATAGGATGGGACTGCACAAAGCCAGAGGGGAATGTGGAGAGAGAGGGAGGAAGTGGGGACTGGGAGAGTGAAGGAGAGAGCGAGGGAAGGAGAGGGAGAGGGAGAAGGAGAAGGAGAGAGATAGATGGGGGGCTCCAACATGACAGAGAGCTGCTGTCAGAGGACCCTCCACACTCAAGAGTAAGCATTCTGACCAGAGTAGACAAGCATTGCCAAGCACCTCAGGCATAGACTTATCGTTCCAGGAAGTCCATGCCTTATGAGGGAGAATTATGCCCTGGGCTTCATTTTACCTGTAACTAAGAGGAAACTTCAAAATAAACCTGCCCAAACAAATGATAACATCAATTCTGACAAGACCAGAAAAACAACCAGCAACTTAACTGCCTGCCAGACTCAAACCAAGCACTCATTAAAGGAACACAATTTAAATCCTCTGCTAGTGGATCGCTGGGCAATCATCAGTGATGTTGCTTGGTTGCCCTTTGATTCACCTGTGAGTCTGACCATAGAAAAGTCTGTATAGTAATATCAAAATGCTAATGTATAGTGTAGACAGCCCCGGGGAATTTTGTCCAAGATCTCCAAGTATTGACATTTTAGCTGGTGCTGTACCCAAGTCTTCACCAGGTGACTCCATCATTTTTATCAAGCTAGTTGTTTTGGGTGATAAGAACATGGCAAGACCAATGAATTCCATGCATTTTATCTGTGGGGGGGACTCAGCAGAGAAATGGAATATGAATATTTCAATTTAGAAATTTAGAGCTGAGAAGAATATTTAACTGAAATGCAAACATTCCTGGATAACCTTACTAACATGGAGGAAAATCAAGAGTCTGAATTTAAAAATAGACCACTAGAAGTTACTAATCTGAATAACAAAGAAAAGATAACAGTTAATTTCTGGGACCAAATTAGATGTGATGGGAAAGGTGATTTTTCTGTAGCTGGCCAATCACAGCTAGAGTTTGGCTATATGGCTGAGTGGAGATTTATGACAATAAGTAAATACATTGATGATAATGAGAACCAGGCTTCTCACTACTGCAAACTTGGAAGTATGGAAAGAAGAAGTTTAGAGAAAACCCTACAATATTAGAGTGAAACTTAGTTTTTATTATATATACAGATATATTAATAACTATATATATGTCTATATATACATATGTATACTTATATACTATATAGATATACATATAGTCAACCTAAATAATAAACAGAAAGAGATTCTGAAGAGATAATAAATTTGACACTGCAATGGGAATGAGTAATCAAGGAGGAAAGGTATATGAAGATTTTAAAGGGAAAATTGAGGAGGATTACCCAAGTTGCTTTAACAATATTCTTGACTCAAGGTCACCATTAAAGGTGACATCAATCCATGGTGAGATAGGTAGTGCTTGGACAGGTGATCCTATACAAAGCCCTCTCTGTGTTGGATTGCAGTGGTCTCTGGGGAAAGTCTGGTTCTGATAGAGGGTTTGGCATTAGTTGTTACCAGGCATCCATGCAGGAAATTTTCTATTTTTGAAACTTCTGGCTTTACTTTTTGTTAGAGTTTGACACCAGTGACTCCATTTTGATTCCGACACTGTCACAATATATAAAAATAAATGTCTTAGCTTGTTCTTTGAGAAAGCCTGGAGCAATAACACTTCGATATGGGATGAAGCTTTAGTTTCTAAATGCTTCTCTTCAACAAAAGGAGAAAAAGAGCCCTTGGAGAAATGACTGACTCCAGACACAAAATGATCTGAAATACTGTGTTCTAATGCCAGAAATTAAGGAAGTACTCACAGTCTAATAGAGTATGTCCAGAAGACAGAGAAATAGACTTAAAGCAGCTCCCACTGGGTGAATCTGGAAAACCTGAGCAGATTATAAAAAGACAAAGGTAATTGAAGGATCAGATTTGAGTGGAATAAGGATATATTAGTCTGTAGTGATATAATAAATGCAAAGGTAAATGAATGTGGAAGAAGAGAAAATTCTACCCTATTATAGGAAGCCAAGAGAAGAATGGGCTAAGAAAGTTGCTGTTGGCAATGATTGTAGGGATACTTGAGACAAAGGTCATGAGCAGATGCTAAATCTGGTAGATGAAATTTACATGAGAAACAAGTTATTTCCAAAAACTCTAAGTATCAATACAACACCTATGAATTAACTGCACAGTGAAAAACCTGGTAGATTCCAATTTAACCAGATTATAAAAATTAGTATGTGCAACATAGGTACTAATTAACATCTTGTGCTTCCTGGTGCAGGGAGCCATCCAAGTATCCTTGTCCTGAATATGTAAATCATGAAGGAACAGCATTAAGCCAACCTAGATCGAAGGATGTTCTATGTCCCAAATGGTCACTTTTCAAAAATATCAAAGACTTCAAGAAGTTTTTACTGAATGCAGACTGAATTTGAAACATGTTTTTTAAATCCATGTGATTCTGGATTCGATGTCTGACCTATGAAGAACATGATTGGAACAACTTGTAAATCTGAATGAAACCTGTGGATTAGATTCCCTGATTTTGAATTTTATGGTAAAGAAATATAAACAAAGAGTTAAGGAGTAATGGGGCATTGTGTCTACAGCTTATGTTCAAGCAGACCAGAGATCAGGGCCATTTGAATGAAGGGTAATTTTGTTATACGGGAATTTGATCAGCAAAATACAGAGAAGCCACGCCTTTAAGAGGTCCAACTGGGAGTCTTTATTAAAATATGGTTGTCTACAAACTTGCAGCCCCAAATGTAGCTAGCACAAAGCTCCTAAAGGCACAAACCACATGCAGTGTGAGGAACTGAACCTAGCAAGTGTTTTACATAAGTAAAACAAACCAGGTGAGGAACAATTAGAGGATTATGGTAAGAATTCCTGGGAGCAAGACTTTTCTGAAGCTAAACATGACACATCTGCAGATCAAAGAAAGATATTTCATCTCTAGAGCATTCCCGGAAAGTCCCCATCTCTCCCAAGATGGCAGTGAGGACAAAATGGTCTCACTTAGACACTCAGTATCCATATTTCATTGAGAGCTCTATTATTTCTATAACATTAATGTAAACTTAAAAGTATTTCAGAATAGTTAAAAAAATTCTTAGGCTATTGGCCCAGGGAAGTAGTATATTCTACCTTCTTTTTATTTATTTCTTGTCAGCCTAAAAAGAGAACCATTTTCCAAGGTTATTTATCCAGAGAGCTGCCTAATATCAAAACCATTACATCTTTAGGAGAATTTATGAGGATCCCAGCTTTCTAAAAACTTACTTTTCAGGGGCTGGGAAGGTGGCTCAGTGGTAGAGCGCTTGCCTTGCATGCCTGATTCCTCAGCACCATATAAGCAAAAAGAAAAAAGCCGGAAGTGGAGCTGTGGCTCAAGTGGTAGAGCGCTAGCCTTGAGCTGAAGAGCTGGGGGCAGCGCCTACACCCAGAGTTCAGGCCCCACGACTGGACCCCCCCCCCCAA
Organism: Dipodomys spectabilis; assembly: GCF_019054845.1. Lineage (NCBI taxonomy): Eukaryota > Metazoa > Chordata > Mammalia > Rodentia > Heteromyidae > Dipodomys > Dipodomys spectabilis. The sequence goes on along the minus strand of NW_024870678.1, from coordinate 18,451,563 downwards.
AAAAAAAGAAAACTTACCTTTCAGAATTATGTTTGTTTAAGTTATGATCTACCAAAATATTCAATGAACAATGAGGGCCCAGTTAGTATGTAACTGGGAAAATAAATATATGTAGTCATTACATTCCCTTAAAAAATGAACAATGATTTGATAAAGTCACTTTGTCAATCAAATGGGAGTGGAGACAGAATTTTCAGAGTGGGAATTAGGAGCCGGAAGAAAGGAAAAGACTTATGATTTCAGTCTATCATGATGTAAAGGCATGGCAGCACAGAGTAATTCGCATTGCAAAGCAAAAGAACACCAGAAGTGGTCCAGGTAGATTTAATCCCTATGAAAACACTCCCATTAACCTACTTCTTCCAACTAGGCTCCAATTGCTACTTTTTAACCATCTCACAATAATGCCTTGAGCCTGGGAATCCATCAAGAGATTATTCATTAGGTCACAGCCCTCTTCTATTCCTCTCAGGAAAAGCTGTCACAGACCTACAGGATTGCTTTACTAATCTCTTGGCAGTTCTTCATTCGATCAAGTTGATAATTATGCATAGGCATCACAATGGTCAACTTTTCTGCATTTCTATTGTTTTTCCTTGTTTTTCAAATGTTATCATCTCAAGAACACTGCAGCTTTTTCAATTTAGGATGCTATCATAAGGTATTGCTGAAGGGTTGTTTTCTGAAATCTAGTAGTTTCCTTGTTTTGCCTCTTGTTAGACAATGTCAAATCAAAACCAGAGTTTACTTGAAGAGATAGAAGATCCTATAATACCCAACCCAAATAGCAGACTTCTGTATCATTTGTTTTCCTCATTTAGTTGAATCTGCATCTGGGATTGAATTCAGTTTTACATTTCTTTTGTTTTTCATTCTTGTGTTTTTAACTCAGGCATCTGTTTGCTAGGCAAGGTGCTCTACTGCTTGACCCATACCTCCAGCTTTTTGCTCTGGTTATTTTTGAAGTTGAGTCTCACTTTTTGCCTTCACCACCCTGGCACTCAATCTCATTTATACTTCCCACCATAGGCAGACGACAGGCACATGCTACCAGGCCCAATCTATTCTGCTGAGAATAAACTTATTTGCCCAAACTGGCCTTGAACCATGATTCTTCCAACCTCTGCCTCCTAGTAGGATTACAGGCATGAGCTACTGATACTGGCTAATGTTTTCATTCCTTTTTTGTTGTTGTTGTTGGTTGTGGGGCTTGAACTCTGGGCCTGGGTGCTGTCCCTGAACTCTTCAGCTCAAGGCTAGCTCTCTACCACTTGTGCCACAGCACCACTTCCAGTTTTCTGGTGGTTAATTGGAGATGAGTCTCATGGACTTTCCTTGCCCAGGCTGTCTTTGAACTGTGATCCTCAGATCTCAGCCTCCTGAGCAGCTAGGATTACAGGCATGACTACTGGCGTCTGGCTACATTTTAATTCTGAATTGGCTTGACCTTCAATATTGGAATTAGAAGATTCTTTATTCCATTGAATACAGTGTTTCCCTTTTTTTTTTTTTTTTTGTGGTCATGGGGCTTGAACTCTGGGCCTGGGCACTGTATCCTCAGCTCTTTAGCTCAAGGCTAGTGTTCTACCAATTGAGCCATAGCGGCACTTTTGGTTTTCTGAGTGGTTTATTGGAGATAAGAGTCTCACGAACATTCTTGCCCAGGCTGGCTTTGAACCGTGATCCTCAGATCCTCAGCCTCCTGAGCAGCTCAGATTATAGACATGAGGCACCGACACCCCGCTTCCAATTTTTTAGTTCTATAGATCTAGAATTTTGCCATGTCCATTATTTATCATTTCTCATTCACTTTAGCCTTTTATTATTTTCTCTTCCCTCTTCCTAAGTCTTCACTTCTCCACTAAAGCTAACAAAGTATCTATTTTAAACCAATTCCAAACTTAATATAATTCCAAAGTTATTTACTTACATGGGTATCTATCTATCTATCTCTTTACCTATCTATATTAAATTTTCTGGTGACCTGATATATCTACTGATTTCTCCTTTTATCAGATGTTCAGAGAATTCCAGCTTCTTACAAGAACGGATATTTGTAAGAAAACACGGCATATTTTGGAATCCTATTCAGAAAATGTACTGACTGCCTTTTCAGTGGCAGACAATCCAATCAACATTGCATTACAAGAAAAACTGAAGCAGTATACAGATGAAGACATGCTGAAATGTTAGTAAACCTGGGCACAGGTTAGCTGGGCTCAGCTGTCTGTACAATTCAGGATAATTAAGAATGCTCCACTTTGGTAATAAGTAAAGTTTGAGAAAATAATTGGCAATTAGGAAAATAATTCAAATTGTGCATGTTTTCATTTTAAAAGTATACTATTATAAATCTCTATTTGGGCAGCAGTATACTATTAGCTGTGTGTGTATGTGTGTGTGTGTGTGTGTGTGTGTGTGTGTGTATGTGTGTGTTAGTCCTGGATTCTGGTCCAAGGCACTATCCCTGAACTCTTTTGCTCTAGGCTAGTACTCTGCTACTTGAGCCTCATTTCCATTTTCACCTTTTTGGTGGTTAATTGGAGATAAGTCTCATGGACTTTCCTGTTAGAGCTGGCTTCAAACGGTGATCCTCAGATCTCAGACTGTTGTGTAGCTAGGACTACTGGTGTGAGCCAATGGCACCCAGCTAGTATGCTGTTAGTTTTCATAATGCAAGTCATGAGGTAACACTGAGCAAAATCATCCTGGCAGAAGGATAGAGTGAAGATCTCTTGTTTCTTGAGGAAGTGATCTGGAGAACATGTATGATATTTTGAGCACTTTGGTAGATGTTGGCTTTAAAAGATTTTGGAACACTCATCTAAGATGGCTAGTTCTCTGTAAGAAGTAATTTTTTTTAAAAAACAAAACACCATCCTGATGTTTTAACACTACTTTTGCTTACAATTAACTGAAAATCTATTTTTACTCAGCCTGTGAACATGCTTGCTTTGACAGATATGAAGATGACAGCCACATGTTTACTCCTCCCGGATGTTTTTGGAGATGATTCCAGTCTTTTTGTTGTTGTGAACGAGAAGGTATGCAGTGTGTTAAGCCATTGGTTTTCCACTTCACATTTGCATCTGATTACAAGCAAGAGAGGTGTATATTTTGAAGTATAGTTTATCATAGTTACAATTATGCTAACGTGCAACAAGGTCACCGATTGCAATATTAAGTGTTCAGTGCAGGCATGTTTTATGATTTAACTATATAAGCTATCATGGACTAATGATTTCCCTTTATTCCCTCCCCTCAGGTACAAGTGTCTACACCGGTGTTGAAAGTTAAAAACCCTTTCAACATCGATGTTTGTGAGTTTTCTTTATATTTGGACAAAGAGAAGCTCACCAAAGTGGATGACTGTGTCACAGCCTTGGCTGCGCTGGTGGCTGCCTTTCATGTGTTTGGGATTGAATGTCCAAGAAGACTATCACAAACCCTCAACTTCCTGGAGACCTTGATCTTTGATATGCATAGTCCCCATTTTCCATCCTCCAAAGAAAAGGAGAAGGAAATAGGATCTCAACCCTCAATCACTTAATAGAAGCCAAATAGTGTATCAGAATGTAATCTCTGGCCAAATGAAGCCTTATAAAAATTGCTTTGATTGAGGGTGTGGTAGAAGTAGATGTTAGGAAATCATCTTGTATCAAATGTGAGAATAAATCTCAATGCCTTCTTTGCATTCTTTGCGCAATTCTGTAATAAAATACTACTTAAGAGCTGTTAATGTGATCTGAGTTCTTAAAATTCCATTGTCCAAGTTATACTTTGAAGAATGTGTTAGTTTTTAAAAGACATTATAGCTAAGGTAAACAAATCCTGTGGATTCAGATATAACCTTGAACAATAGATGCCCACTTCTGGGAACTCAGCAGCTGCATGTGTGTGACCTATGGCCTGCCTCTCTGGTCTGAACATTTCTTAGAAACATTCTGAAATGGCATGTTTTAAGAAGGGACATAGCAATCCAGTTCTTCTTACCCTAGATGACCTGCTGCCCTGAGGTGCTTATGTTCTCTTTAATAATGTATGCTGCAAACCTGAGGCCTCCTCCTTGCAGGCCAACATTGATGGCACAGGGCTCTGCTACCTGTGCCCTGTTTAACCCCCACTGCTTTCCTTCCAAGAGACCCATGCATACCCACCAGCTACTGCCTATCAACCAATGCTTGAGCTCTGTTTCTCACCGTAGGGCGCAAGTACTTTTGAAGTCTAACTAGCCTCCGTTCACTTTGACTCTTTTGCACAGGAAAAACTACAAAACTAGTTTTAAGCTGCACTTTGATGTTACCATCAAAATATCAGTGTTTCTAATTAATTTTGAAAAAGCTTTGGGGGAGGCTAGAGAAAGATTTCATCTTGTTAATGTCTGTACCACATGAGATGAGTGTTTGCTAGGTTAACTGTTTTAGATTAACAAATGAACTCTTAAGATTTGTCTAGTTTTATTTTTTCTCCCTCTCTCTGCAATGCACCTTTGTTATCAGCTTTCCTTTACTTCTTCCAATTATCTCCTATTTAAAAAGAAATAGTCTACAGCCTAGCTTACTCATTTTCTCCCAAGTGAATTTGCAAAGTTCCTAAAGATTTCCTTCCTTACAAATCAAGTGCACTGTCTATAGTTGAGCTTGAATGGCAACTGCTCTTGGATGGAGTAGGGGGGCAGGGTACAATGATGATAGTTGATAACCAAGCAGCAGCATGACAAAGACAAGCTCCACAGGACAAAGATAAGCACTGACCTTCAGGGAAGGCTGAAGTCCACGTTACTGTCTTTTCCATTGGTGTATCCATCCTAGTACCCAGCTTGGTACTGTCACTTGGTAAATCTTCAATAATGCTTGACTAATAATACTCTATTTTCTTTAGGGCCTGAGTCTACTGAACCTATGCATTGTACATTGTAGCCTGTAACAAATACCAACCTCAAGACAGGTTTTACTTGGTTTGCACAGTATTTTGTTTTTTTTTTTAAAAAAAAAAACCTTTTATTCAGGGTGCTTGTGGCTCATACATGTAATCCTAGCTACTCAGAAGGCTGAGACCTGAGGATTGCAGTATGAAACCAGCCTTGGCAGAAAAGTCTGTGAGATTCTTATATTAACTACCCAAAACACTGGAAATGGAATTGTGGCTTAAGTGGTAGAGCACTAGCTACGAGCACAAAAGGAAAAAAAAATGTTCAGGGACAGGCCAAGTTCAAACTCCAGAACAGTTGCGCACATGAGCACACGTGCATGCACGCACATGTACATACACAAAAACACAAATGCCTTTGCCTTTTAGATGGAGAGATCATTTCCTACTCTTCCCTTGTTTTACCATAAATCTGCCTCCCTTCTCCACATATAAAGTTCAGTGGTATTAAATTCATTCATCATATTACTATTAGCATGTCCATCTTCACATCTACTTTGATCTTTAAGTTTTATTAGCATGTATTAAATGTATAATTCTGTTATGACATTTTCATTCATATAATGGACTTCGATTATGTCACACCTCATTATTACCTCTATCTATGAGAGAAAACTTGAAATATTTGTCCTTTTGGACTGGTTTGTTTTATTAATGTGATGATTTCCAGTTACATCCATTTTCCTGAAGATGACATTTCATCCTCTACATAAGCCTGCTTCTCTTATCTCAGAGATTCCCATCAGGTCTTCCTATTTCTTCCTTTAAAACTTAATATGGGGGCTGGGAAGGTGGCTCAGTGGTAGAGCACTTGCCTTGCATGCATGAGGCTCTGGGTTCGATTCCTCAGCACCACATAAGCAAAAAGAAAAAAGCCGGAAGTGGCGCTGTGGCTCAAGTGGTAGAGTGCTAGCCTTGAGCTGAAGAGCTGAGGGACAGAGCCCAGGCCCAGAGTTCAGGCCCCACGACCAGACCCAAAAAGAAAAAAAAAAAAAACAACAAACTTAATATGATGACTGGGTGCCAGTGGCTCACATCTGTAATCCTAGCTACTAGGGAGGCTGAGAACTTGGGATTGCAGTTCAAAGTCATATCATTATATGCTGTTTAGCAGTAATTATTTTTTTTTCTGATAGTACAGGGACTGGATTCAGGGACTTGCATGTGGCAATATGCAATCTTATCAATTGAGCTACATCATCAGCCTTTTTGCATGCTGTGTGTGTGTGTGTGTGTGTGTTGTGTGTGTATGTCTGCATGTGTGCCAGATCTGGGCCTTAAACTGAGGCCCTAGGCACTGTCCCTGAGCTGTTTTGCTTGAGGTGAGAGCTCCACTTCTGGCTTTTGGTGCTGAATTTGAGATAAGAGTCTCACGAATTTTCCTGTCTGGGTTGCCTTCACACCTGATCCTCAGATCTTAGCCTCCGAGTAGCTTGAATTACAGGCTTTGTGTATCTTAAGACGGGATCTCACTGCTATCTTTGCCTGGATGGGCATCAATCCTGCATTCCTCTTGCCTTACTTCTTCTGTAGCTTGGATTAAATGTACACCATCACACTGAGCTAGGACTGGGTATTTCAAATAAGATTTAAAACTTTCTTTCATTGCAACATATAGTTTACACTAGGAAGGAACACTTCCTACATTGATGAATACTACTTAACAATATAATTTAGGCCTTTTTTTAACCACTCATAATCTGGGAAGTAGACTGACTAATAGATTGCCCTTACTTTCCTTCTTTTTTGGGAAGGGACAAGAATGGTGATATGAGGGATCAAACCCAGGGCCTTACAAATCCAATGTGAGGAAACCACCCCATCCACTACTGAGCCTTATCCCCAGCCCTATATAGCTATCTCAATCAATAATGTCCTTACACTTGACGCTGGTCCTGTTCTTGTTCATACTTGACAAGCTTCCTTATAAATCATAAATATATGTAAAACAGAATCTACAATCAAGATTTTATTTTTATTTACAATAGATGTAACAGTACAATTTGAATGTACAAATTATGAACAGAAGGTTAAAAAGGGGGGAAACCCAACAACAAAAAACTTACTTAGTCATGCAAAGAAATGAATGGGACCCTGTACATGTCACTCACTGACCGTATTTTACCTATTTACCATGATAATCACAAAGGACTGATAAAAGCCTCCTAACAGGGAACATCAAAGGAATGAGAGCAACTAAGGAAAGGGTGGGACTTTCCTCTGAATTTAGACAGCATGCTACAAAACCTACTTCCTACTTTAAAAACAGTCCTTGGCTGTACGTCTAATCCTGGAATTAGAAAGTACATCACCAGACTGACAAAATAATTTACCTTTTCTTTTAGAAATGCATTCTTCACAAAGAAACACTGCCAGCTATCATTTTATAGATAATCAAAAGTTTTCATTTAAAGTGCATCCAAACACTCATATATTGAAGCAAAGTATTTTCTAGAAGAAAAAAAAAAAGACTCCTTCCAGACGAGGGTGCTCTAATAACTGCTTTGGGACTCATGTCCTGACCTGTGAGCACTGAGAACTTGGTGTCTGCTGGTGTTGCTCTCACACACCTCGCCAGTTTGGTAAAATCCATACACTGGTTCTTCAGCCCACCCTGAAGAAAACCTTTGGGTTTGGAGGACAATGCAGTATCTGAGACAGAGCTCTTTAAGGATTCGTGTTTCCATCCACAGAATAAGCCCTTCATCTCTGTAAAGCACCACAGTTAATTCAACGACAATCAGAGAGTAGCTGCAGATCTTATAAACCCCTGGAGGGTAACCTCATATTCTTCTGATGCTACCTGGCTCCTCTACTTACCCAGGGCACCACAACTCTTGAGACTGATGCCACTCAAATATACTACCTAATTTATTTGTCTTTATACATTTTATTTTTCAATTCCAGTCTTTTATATACATGTTTTTGGTAATAAGAGTAAAGATGCTGGTGAAAGTAATTCGTTTAACATTTCCTAATGCGTGCAAAAGTAAAAACACTGATTCAAAAAGAAAAAAAAAGTACTTTCTACAGACTATACAGCCACAACAAATGATGACAAGCAGTTAGGCAATATCATGACTTGCAAAGTTATACTTAGCATAATGTTGCAATTCAAAATATGGCACAAAATGAACTGATACAGATAACAGTCCCACTGGCTGAATGTAGCCAACTTTTTGACTAATTTGGTTTAAGTTGAAATTGAATTATATAAAAAGGTCTCTCAAAGTATTGAAAAAGAAACAGTGTACATGAAAGAGAATTCAATAATGTTTACAAAATGCCAAAAGTTCTTACTTTGCCCTCCCCTTATCCATAAATAATGAAGTTCCCTTCAACCCCCCCCCCCCGCCCCCACCCACCCCTTAGCCTCAAAAAGATTTACAAAGATAAATTTAGCTCAGTGAACAGAACCAAAGGATGACTGTTGTTAGACAGTACCTAGTTAAAAGCCCAAGCACTTTCATAAGAATTCATATATATTGTCTTTCAAGGAATATAAATAATCCAATAGTGTTGCTCTTTTGCATTTTGGAGACTTCTCACTTAGGAAGTCATAAAGGTCCTTGTGCTTTGAGAAAACATGAGCTTTAAAGCAGAAAGCGGATTGGACTCAGGATTCACCACCTTCAAAGTTCATTGTGAGAATTCTTCTCTGCAGCTTTGAACATCAGGATGGAGTTGAAAATTTTGAGAGCAGGACCCAGCTTAATGCTCATGATTTTAACAATGTCTGTCTGAGTCATAAGTAAAAATGCTTCTCCATCAATTTGCTAAAACAAGACAAAGAAACAAAGAATGTGGATTCATCAAGCATACTATCATGGGAAATATCAGCTGACATTATCCGCCAACTTCTACACAACATCCCAAAGAAGGCACTAGAAATCCATGTGCACATTTCCTGACATGGACCTTTACCTGACACAACACATCCAAACATGGACTAAGAACTAAGTAAAACTCACTCCCCCCAAAACACAACCCACAGGAAAATGGAAGTTAGCCATGCCTCCCTGTATCCACTCTGAATTAATGCCCAGTCCAGAATACAGAAACAATGAGGGTGCCCACATGCATGTCATAACAGGTTTGTTGTTTTTTTTTTAACAGTACTCGGGGGCCTTGCACCTCTTAGCAGGCTGGTGTGGGACTATAAGAGGCAGCCTACTGAAGTGGCCAGGTGGGGAGAACCTTAAAGAGTGTTGGACTGTCAGGACTCCGGCTTTAGCACAGTCACCCGGGTCTTGCTGAGTATAGACTGTAGAGAAGCAAACACAGAAGCAGAGAGACCTGCTGAAAGGTTGCTTCATGAAGCCAAGTGGAGGGAGACAGGATGTGTTGGGCATATTTTTAAAATAGGGTTCTCAACAGATATGAAGACAGAAGCCAAGAAAGGCTTCAAATACAAGTCTATCCTCCACCCCTGTTGCCTTTTGTGGGTAACTTACAAAGCTTTAGTTCAATTTGTATGGCTTACTTCTGGCATTCAAAACCAATACCCACCGACTTGGTGAGATACTTTAGAACAAGGGCTGTATTTTCTTTTGACACATTCTTTTCACCAAACCATTTCATAGATGAAAACACACAAGGAAGAAATCTAACCAGATGTATGAATAAAGGAGTTAATGAACATATGGATGAGGGATACATTCAGACAGACTATGTGTCCATGTGTGTCTTGTGTCTCCTAAGAATAATAAATGAAAGCTAAATACTAGGCAAATCTGATTGGTTTGAGTGTGAACTTAAATTGTCCTTTAAACTAAATACGAGTGCAAATCTGTATGGACTGTTTCTTAGTAGAACCAAAAATAGCACTGATGAAATAAATGCCCCACAAATCTATTTTCAGAAATGTTTATCATTTTCAAAATCAGTGACCACACACGATTCTTTCAAAGAAAGCCCAGCAGCTCCTGTGTGGACCTAAATCTACCCAGGGATGGAAAATTGATGGAAGATGGTCTCCACTGATATTCAGGATTCAGCTCTTAGGGAAAGAAACCCAAAAGCAGGATAATGAACAACCCAACTAAAAGTCAGTTAGAAAAAAAGGTAAGACATTTCTGCAGTAAGAGCATGAGCCAGGAAAGGATGCTGAAAGTCAGATCATCATCTTAACAGGCATCCATCTGAAGAATTATCAGTAAAATGCAGCTGACAGCTACTGTTACTAGATTCTGAGTTTCCCTATGCTCCTGTACCAGTAATGATCGAAACTGTGCTATTCATAGTAGTTGAGTTTATATGTAGGGAAAACAAGGTCTATAAACCTGCACCAACTACAATTAGTAGAGGCTGGGGAAAGTCTTCTGAGATTACTCAATCTATTTATTGCCTCTTGGCAATGTTATACAGAGGGGTACTAGAATGCTCTGAGTGGAGGAGAGATGGCAAGTATCCTATTTTCACAGATTTTTAATGAAGACTTCCTGCTGCATTCTGACTGATTGACTTCTAATCCATTTTCCATTAATGCAAAGTATAGGGGATGGCACTGTTAGTCATCCTTACATTGAAGTTCTGAAAAGTCATTAGAACAACCAATAAGATAATCTTCCCAAAGATATCTATGCTAAGTAACTGTCATTGTGTGTGTATGTGTATGTATATATACATATAAAATGGAGAAATGCCTAAGATTAAAGAGATTGTTTCTAAAAGAGTAGTAATATTACTTATTATAAGCATCAAATGAATCAGTATTATTAGAGATATTGGAAAATAATGGGAACTAATTTAGTTTATTAACAACTGTTGCTTCTTTCTGTGCTATAGACTGTTAAGTGCATATACTATTAAGTTTTTGAGGATTTTTTCCCCAGGGGAGACTTTTTTTGAGTCTAGTGCTACTACTATGTATGGAATCATCAAATGGTACTTGTTCATTTGAATCTCACTTCTACCATGACATTTTTATACAAGGCAACTAAGCATCAATTTGTAAAATTCCCCAAGAGCCATGTCTTCCTGACCACCAGTCCCACACACTTCATCTTTCTCTACATCTGCAACTTAGTGCTTTATCTCATTTAGTAACTCACTACAACATAGCAGATCACTTACTTCATCTTTAAATACTTTTCCATGTTCTTCACACCCAGGTAGGCTCTGTATGAATTCTGATACCTGCCAAAATAGAGTAAAAATTCTAGATATAAAAAAGAAATATAAGTATCACCTGATGTGGAAGAAATAATTGTATTGTCAAAGCTCATATAATCCACAAACTTTATAGACCATGATAATGACAATTTGCCTTGTGAAGGTTAAAATGTGTTTATGACTTTAAGTATCACTATTCCACAATACTGTAAAATATATGAAACTTATGTAATCACCTAATCTCAATTTAAAAATAAGAAAAAAAGAAAAGTGAGAGAAGGGGTGGGTTAGGAGGGGTGGGTGACAATGTTATCAGACACGGTATTCATATACTGGTTTGTAGAATGGGAACTTCTTTGTACAACCACTTAAAGATAATAAAAAAAAATTTAAAGGCAAAAGGAGGGTGAATATGGTCCGGGTAATGTATAGACATATATGGAAATAGAACAGTGAAACAAACCTGTTGCAATTGTTTAAGAAAGAGAGAGGGAGAATGAGAGCAAGATGGATGGGGATACACTGTACGTAAGCATAAAAATGTCATAATGAAAGTCTCCTTCTACAACTAATATATGGTTATAAAACAAAAAAAAGTCAATCTAATGTTGCAAGTTCAAAGTATTTGGTCTAGGTGTTTTAAGTATTTCTCTCAGAATAATTTCCTTCCTCTGGACAGGCTCCTCGTATTAGGTTTCTTCAGCTAGTCCATACACTGACACTATACAGTTGCTACTGAACTTTGGTTGGGCTGAACTGATTCTCTTGTGAGACGGTGCTGGTTTGTTTAGCTTATCAGTTGTATGTCCGGTTACACAAACCAGTAGTTAAGGGTACAAACAATACACTTGGATGATTAAATTGTTCATCAACAGACTCAAAATACAATCATTGTAAGTACCTTGGGAATATGTAGAGTGTAACTATAGTTACTTTATGACTCTGATTTTTTTTTTTGGTCCGTTGTGGGGCCTGAACTCTAGGCCTGGGCACTGTCCCTCAGCTCTTCAACTCAAGGCTAGTGCTCTACCACTTGAGCCACAGCATCGCTTCCAGTTTTTTCTGCTTCTGTGGTGCTGAGGAATTGAACCTAGGGCCTCAGGCATGCAAGGCAAGCACTCTACCATTCAGCCACCTTCCCAGCCCTGATTCTGATTTTTTTTTTTTTGGTCAGTCGCGGGGCTTGAACTCTGGGCCTGGGCGCTGTCCCTGTGCTCTTCAGCTCAAGGCAAGCACTCTACCTCTTGAGCCACAACGCCACTTCTGGTTTTCTAGTTGTTTATTGGAGATAAGAGTCTTACGGACTTTCCTGCCTGGGCTGGCTTTGAACCACGATCCTCAGATCTCAGCCTCCTGAGTAGCTAGGATTACAGGTGTGAGCCACTGGCGCCCGGCTCTGATATTTTTAAAAAATAAAGTTGGATCTTCCATGTTATAGTCACAACATTCAAACAACAGTATTTAAAAGCGGAAAAGTATTAAACTATTATAGACAAAAGAAAAGAAGGGGGTAAAAAGACAGACAGACACATACACACACAATCCAACACTCCTTAATCCAATACTGTTTTTTGAGCCTCACAGACAAGAAAAAAAAACCTACCTCATCTGTGCTCCATTTGGAAACTCTACTAGCAGGGATTCCGGCGACAGTTGGAAGAAGTTTGCTTTGCTGCTCCCAGCGCAAGGGCAGACATGGAATTGGGGATTTAAAAGACAGAAAGACAGCTGATCGACGTTGGGCCTGCTGTACAGTAGGTTCTTCTCGGGCACCTGGTCAAATGAAACAAGTGGGAAATCACTGTTTAGAAGCAGAAAGAGAATAGAAAAGTCCCAAATTCCTTATATCTCCTTTAGGTAACGAGATGGTGTGGGGAGTAGAGGTAGTACAAGTCAAAGTGTTGGTCTGCTCAGCATCATAATGATTAACTGAACTCCTTTTTGTCTTTCCTAAAGGTTGCTATAATAACCAGGATAGTCAACCTACATGCTTGCTACATGCAGCTGAAGACATGCTTCATGATGTTGTTCCATGTGTCTCCTTTGTGTTTCAGACAAGCAATGTGCCTTGGTTTCAGTGACAAGGAAAGAAACTTTGATCTTAGCAAACGGGATGCTGGAAAGGTAGAAGCTGCCCATTTGCAGGCTCAAGCAACTATGTTTATACCTCATTGTTATATCTCTTGTCTCAGGCCTTGGTTTGCACTTCCAATTTACTAATCATATTGGCTATTTGACTAGCCAGTTAAACATGGTTTGAGTAAGATGTTTAGAAATGATGTGGTAAGAATAAAACAGAAAAGAGAAAAATGCTTTTTGTTACTTGGTTTATGCTGATCAAAATTAAAACTGAAGACTGTTGTGTTTATGTGCAATATTGCTGCTGCTCCCCCCCAAACATAAACCCTCTAAAAAATGACATTTGCCCTTGGAACTCTTGACTCAGCTTGTCAAAGATTATCTCTTTGTGGACCCTTAGCACAGAAACTTTTCCTGATTACTTGAAGTCAGGAAGAGAGGTACCTTTTCCACATGGATACTTCTTCTATAAACAGCATAGCCATAAGGATACTTCAAGTCTATCATGAGTCCTTGCCAAATGGCTATCTAGTTTAGGGTTCTATCTAAGAATATATTTAAGTAAGCTTTTTGTGTTCCTCTTCTGGAGACTAATATATATAAAAAGGTGTACAAGTCATAAGCATATAGCTCACGTTTCTTTCTTTCTTTCTTTTTTAAACAAAGGGAATACACCTCTGGAGTCAAAGGCTGAATCAGACAGAAAATGATGACACATCTTTCTAATCACACCCGCTTCCCATATCTTGGGTGGAGACTTACTTCCCTGTCTACAAGCAGCATCCACTCATTTACTCTGCTAATTTAGAATTATCTTCAGAAGACTTTTGAACATGTCAAAAAAGCGTGCACTGTGAATATAACATGCCTTTTGGAGAACGTGTGCAATGTTTCTGAACACAAACATTCCTTCCAAAGCACAACACAATGAGGTCAGAGGCCCCAGGAAATCCTCCCAGTTTTCCATGAAGACAAACTGTCACCAAGCCTGGGTTCCCCTGGCACATGCTCACCAGCGCTCCTATCTCCAGTTTCACTGTAGCCATTACACGCTGGTTTCAAGGGCATCTGCTGATTCCTGATGCTGATAGGTTTTTACCTGTGCCTGTGGAGCCTGTTTTGTGGTGCACATTCATGCTTTGTTCCTTTTAACCATTGAATAGTCTTACCTTTTCCAAACTTATTTATTATATATTATCTAAATACACTCTGGGCAAGAAGTTTTTGTGTTTTTTGTTAAATTTTGGAAAAAAATGGGATCTTCTAATTTAAATTTAAATTTTATTGTCAAGGTAGTGTACATAGAGGTTACATTTACATAACTAAGGTAGTGAGTATTTCTTTTCAAACCAGTCCTGGGGCTTGAACTCAAGGCCTGGGCACTGTCCCCAACCTTCTTTTTGCTCAAGGCTAGCACTCTAACACTTGAGCCACAGCACCCCTTCTGGCTCTTTCTGTTTAAGTTGTACTGAGGAATAGGGGTTCATGCATACTAGGCAAGTACTCTACCACTAAGCCACCTTCCCAGTCCTGGGTACGTCTTTTGTTAGAAATATGTAAGTATCTCCCTCACTCAGTCTTCCTTTGCACTTTCTTAACAGGGTCTTTTGAAAACAATGCAACTATTGAAATGTAATAAATTTCAATTTGTTAATTTTTTCCTTTACTGTATTTTTATATGTCCACCGAAGAAATATTTCCTTACCCCAAGGTCATGAGGAGAATATATTCTGTCTTCCTCTAAATTCTTTACACCCTGCCTTTCACATTTAGACCTAAATCTATCTGAAACTTACTTTTTGGGTGTTTATGACATGAAGAACGATATTAGCATTTTTTCCATATAGATTTCTAACTGCTTATTGAAAAAAACTAAAATTCCTAACTATAATAAATTGTTTAACATAAACACCAATGTATGTTTCTAGGTTATCTATTTTTATCTCCTTGCCTCAATGCCCCAATGAATCATTATCATCAGTGTCCTGATTTTTGTGGTGCAAGTCTTCTTCAATTTTACCTTGATGATACTGCCTCTTGCACTATGCTAACTTTAAAGTGAGCTGTAAAATACATGCTAAGATTTCAATCAGATTTCCACTAATTACAGATATATTTGGTAAGAACTGACCTTCTGTAACCTTGAGTGTGCTGACTGAGAACTTTAAATGTACTATTTATTTATTTATGGCAGTACTGAGGATTGAACTCAGGGCCTCATGCTTGCTAGACAAGTACTCTTTACCACTGAGCCATGCGTCCCAAGCCTTTTGCTTTGGTTATTTCTCTTATGCCCATTCTCTGCTCCTCCCATTTCTGCTTCCTGTGTCACCTGAGATGACAAGCACACATCACTGTGCCCAGCCACTGTGCTTCCCTCAACAGCTGGGATTAACAGATATGGATCACCACAACAACCATAGGACGTGAGAGACTCTCACATACTTGTTTGCCTGAGCTAGCCTTGAACAACAATCCTCCAATCTCTACCTACGAAGGTGCCACGATTAGGCATGGATCACCATCTAATAGCATTTTGTTTAAGTTGTATGAACAATAAATGTTTAGGTACCATCAGCATATTCAAAGCATTGAAGAATATGATGCAATTAACTTCTGAGAGACTTAAAAATTCAGGCATGAAAAATATGTGGAGATCATTTCACAGTTAATGATCAAAATCACAAAGCAACTGCTACAAAGTATGTCAGAAAAAAAAAAAGCCTCATTTTTTTCAACTGAGAGTGTGGCACAGTACAGAACACCATCCTATTGTTTTTATATATGAACCACTCATAAACAGAGAGAATGCTTACAGGAAAAAAAGCAAACTGTAACTTCCCCAGGAATATGAAAATTAAGTTTGAAGCCCAATTTATAGAATCCTTTGTGAATGAACCTTCTCACAATGGTGGGGATAAGCTTTTTATCCTTTCAGGTAGAAGGGATATGGATAAAAATTTATGTTCAGTAAAAGCCTCTGAAGGTGAAACTTAGTAAATGAATGGAACCAAGACAAAGACCTCACAATTACATCTACTGTACTGAATTAACTGCATACAGAGGGCTTTTATTAGGGAGATTTTTCTTTTGTTCCCCCCTTTTGTTGATGAGCTTCTCAGTAATCATCTAAAAAGAAAACATTCTAGAGAAACATCATTAAAAACACAGCTTTGATAACGCCCTGTCACCACTATCATAAAGCAGGCATAGGGTATTCTGCATTCAGAGGTGTGACACAGTACAGTCATACATCTGTAATGCTAGATAGTATAATGAAAAGGCACTGTTTGTGACTTGCTCATACTTTTCCAACAGAAGGCTCACAGGATGGTATGACACAGCTCTATAAAAAATTTCTTTCCTTTCTTTCTTCTTTCTTTCTTTCCCTCCCTCCCTCCCTCTCTCTCTCTCTCTATTTCTTTCTTCTTTCTTTCTTTCTGTGCTGGTCCTTGGGCCTGAACTCAGGGTCTGGGTGCTGTCTTTTTGCTTAAGACTAGAGCTATACCACTTCAGCCATAGCTCCACTTACAGCTATACTGGTGGTTAACTGTTGCAAATTAGTCTTAGGGACTTTTCTTCCTGGCTGGCTTTGAACCACACTCCTCAAATCTCAGCCTCCTGAGTGGCTAGGATTATAGAGGTGTGACCCACCAGCACCAAACTTAGAACTGTACTTTGGTGCTCTGGGCCTAGGCACTGTTCCTCAGTTCTTCAGCTCAAGGCTAGTGCTCTGCCAATTGAGCCACAGCACCACTTCTGGTTTTCTGGTGTTTTATTGGAGATAAAAGTCTCACAGACTTTCCTTTCTGGGCTGGCTTTGAACCTCGATCCTCAGATCTCAGCCTCTTTAGTAGCTAGGATTACAGCTGTGAGCCACTGATCCCGGCAGAACTGTACTTTCTTAAATAGGATTTCTTTCATTAGTGTTACAGATCTAACTTCTACTATGCATGAACATTACCTTAAAAAAAAAAGACAGTTTTAAAATACCAGGAAAACAATCCCAAAAAAACAAGAGCAAACAAGCAAACACATATCACAACCACTGTATGCATACAATGATAACCGAATGAAGTAAGACTCATCCTAAAAGCATTTTACCCAAGCTGTCAGGGTTGAATAGTGAGAGCTCCATAGGAGATACTAAAACTTTGAAACACAGTCAAACATAGCATTGTAAAAAGTAAGGCTTCTCCACCAGCAGCATTGGTATCTTCTACTTTCCAAGTACACAAATACCACAATCTTATCTAAAGAATAAAAGGAAGGAGATAATCCACATTTTGTATATTAGCTGAAACTATCACAGTGTTCAGGCTAAGTTATTCTGTGGGAGGAAAAATAAATCAATTGTTTCAAGAGCTTAAACAAGATGGTCACTCATGGTCTCATTGAGTCTTACATCTCATTCACACTGAAAAGAAATTGAGGGTAGCTGCTTCTCAAGCTTTGTTATGGTGTCCCCAATGGCAGTTCACCAAGCTAGCCTTGGAAGGGCTGCTCTGCCCTAAGAATGGGATTGTGAACAAACACTACAGAGCACTTAAAAAGCCCAGGAGTATGAGCCCAGAATGGACCATATCCACCTGACCTTCAGCGTCCTTCACAAAAGACAGAGAACTTTGCCTGGACTCAAAAATAACCAAACATAAATAATCACCACAGGGCCTCTGATTGAGAAAAATGAAAGTTCTACAAAACATCAGAAGAAGCACATTGATTTATCGACAGGAGTTGTTTTATGATTTCAGTATGCCACGGGGGGACAGAAACTCTGCACAATAAAAAGCAAAACGGGATATGAAAAGGAACAAACCAATGTAGAAAATTAGATAAAAATAAAACACAATGCTTCTAAACTCTATGTTAAAGGCAGCAATAAGAAGTAATTGGAGAAACATGTATAGAACATGAAAAATGAATTAGCTGTAAAAATACTAGAAATATTTCCATACTGGTCGAGAA
Organism: Dipodomys spectabilis; assembly: GCF_019054845.1. NCBI lineage: Eukaryota > Metazoa > Chordata > Mammalia > Rodentia > Heteromyidae > Dipodomys > Dipodomys spectabilis. Next base: position 18,433,473 of record NW_024870678.1, on the reverse strand, counting down.
GAGCTACTTCCCCATCTACAGCTGCAGCTGGCCCCTTCTGGGGCTTCCTTAAGATCTAGCCTCTCAGGGAAAGTCCTGGCACAGCGGCCTGCCTGTAGGCCCTGAACCAGTGCAACACCACTGTTTGCTTAACCATTCCAGGCAATGTGAGCTCTCAAACGAAGCTGTCAACCCTTGGCTCCACTCCAAGAAAAATATATTTCCAGTCAAGAAAGAGGCAAATGGGGCAGAAATAATAAGCCTAACTATAACTGAAGGAAGTTAGGTCTTGTTTTTTTTTTTCAGATCTAAAACAGACATGAGTTAAAAAAAAAAAAAAAAAATCAAGCCTGTTCATTAAACCCCAGGCCAAAAAAAAAAAAAAAAAAAAAAGAAAGAAAGAAAGAAAAAGAAAAAGGAAAAGAAGACTGAATTTAAGAGTCAGGTCCATCTTTTCAAAACCTTAAAGACTGAACTTGAATTAGGCTGGCCTAACAATCCCACAAGCATTAAATGATATTTTGGTTAGTCTCTTTCCTATTTGATTTTTCTTCAAGGAAAAAAAGCAAAAGTTCTTGCTGGGTAGAGTGGATGCTGTGACAGGGACTCAGGTCACTCTTCAGAACTGAGGTGTTCGTTCTGCATGCTGAGTGCCAATGACGCAAAGCAGCATCCCTCCGCAGGAAGGACTTGCTCACCCAGGACACTTCCCCTTCCCAACCGGCACCCGAGGATCAGTCAGCTCTAAGACATAAAGATGTCGTTTTCTCGCTCAAATCTGGGATAGTCCCAAAGCAATTTACAGCACTGGCTTCATAAGGCCTCTGGTGTAACTTTATCACAACTCAGCTTCTCACCATCCAGTCTAGCTCCTGCCACTCTTCTAATACTCACCAACCAGTGCTCCTCCCACAGCCCAACAGGCTCAGCCTGAGCCTCCAGATATCCCAATCTATGATTCAGGTTGTGGCTCAAGAACTGATAAGCTAAGAGCCAACCACTGCCTAGGACCAGAGACATCTCTGGTGTCACCTTAGAATCCAGGTTGGAGAAGGAAGGTCCCTGGCTTCAGGGTAAGATGGCCAATAAACTACTGAATGGGAAGATGAGAAAGTAAAAGATACATCTCTCCTGTTCCAAATGATTCTGGGAGAAGAAACAATTATTGAAAAGAGATGATCAAAGTCTAAATCAAAGAAAGATGTTAAGTAAAAGCCAGCTTTAAGAAATAACAAGATAAATAAAATAAAAATTTAAAAAAAAAAAGAAATAACAAGATTTCATTATAGATAAATTTAATTCTTTGGGATAGCTTTATTCAAAGTGTTTCAAAAATATGAAAAAGAAGTAATGTTACCAAACTCACTTAGGAAGCTAAAGGTGGAGTGATAGGAAAGGAGAAAATTAAATGACAATCTGATATAAGAACAACTGAGTTAAATTCACAAAACAACGTATCATGTCCAATAGAAGACTCCTTTCCATCAATAAAGGGTAAGAAACTATACTTATTAAATAACCATAGGTTTTACTTTGAAAACTTAACTGAGAACTGTGTATGCATTCCACCTCTTTCTTTGCACACAAAACAAAATAAATAAAAAAAAAAATAAGAAAAAAAACTACCAAAAAGGGAGTGCACTGTGACTATCAAATATTAAAAAAACTTAAATTCTCATTAAACGGATAATGTTCAGAAAAATAATCAAAATTAGTTCTGCAAATAAAAACTTAAGTAGACCACCACGTTAACAATTACTACTACTTAAGAAGTTTTGAGAGGGGTAAGACAGCAGAGGAGGAAGTGAGGACCGACAGACGGTGAATGAGAATGAATATGGTTGATGTAGGTTTTTGTATGCATGAAAAATGAACATCAAACCTGTAGAAATTGTTTGAAAAGGGAGAAGTATGGGGAGTTAATAAAAGTGGTGAAGGTGATCCTACTATACTGCATACACATGGCAGATATCACAATATAACTGTCCTAATACAACTAATATATGCTAAAAAGAAAAGTCCAGAGCCTAGAAAATCCTATTTTGAATCTATATAAGCCTTCCATTACCTATTCCACAATACTGTCACAGTAATCAATGACAAGGAATTGTAAGTATAATCACTAATATAGTCAGACCTCAGGATAACCCAATACTGTGGGTTATAGCCCCATATCGATTTTACACAAGAGCAAACTGAGGCACAGCCACACAATTAGACTGTGGTGATATATTAAATGCCAGAAACATGCTGACGGCAGCATAGAACACAGCTTTCAATTTAATCGTTAACTGCTGCTTTATGACAATCAGATATGGAAACCAAACCAGTACTTATGGAATAAATCCTAGCAGGCAAACAGTCATTAGGTGCCATTCTCGAATCTTATAATCTAGAGGATAAAATGCACATGACTAAGTGTCCAAGAACAATCATTAACCAGGCTGGCAATTTCTTATAGGAATAAATAACAATTATACAGTGATATATGAGTTACAAGTATAACCTATACTATAACTAATAGCCATTATGACTTCACTGCTTAATTAAATCATTAACCAGACTGTTAAGACAAATTACTTTCTCTGGTACATCTTAAAACCTTTGTTCAAGTGATTTTCTTTTCATTTTGTGGTCTTTCCCTAAGACCATATTCTATTTGGATTTCAGAATACATTCTGAACTGAGGTTTAAGGATATGAAGCAAACACCATCAATAACACAAAAGTAAAAGTATCACAAGACCCAAAGAGAATGCCTTCCTGAATTTCATATTCAACGCTATACCGATATGTGAAGGTCACAGGTGAATCTATAGCATTATCAATTCCATGCTATATTTAACCTGAACAATAAACTTCTATTGCCTACAAGTAAAAATAAAGCAACCAAATAAAGTGTGCTTGAGGTTTATCTGCAACATGTAGCTGCTATATTTACTCATTTACCTATTTTGTGCTGTCTGGTACCAACAAGCTACCTCCCAGCCTGTAATTAAGTTCTGATTACTGAATACTAACAGTTACAACCATCAATATAGGAGATTACTATAGATACCTTTGGCTTCATGTGATGGCCTCACTTCACTTTCTTTTCTTTCTTCAGAATTTTCTTTGCCTTCATCAGCATGCTGGTCTCTAAGGAAAACAGGTGTTTCAGTATTTTGTAAGAGAAGAATTTTTCAAAATGGCTCAGAAGTGCATCTTAACTTTTACTTAACAAATGGTGCTATAAAAATGTTAGGGAGGATATGGAGATCTACCACAGAGCAAGTAATACTAAAAACACTAAACATGCAGGAGGCTCTGGAAGGAAATGCATTAGTTAAAACTGTTAAGCCAAAGCTTTCCCCCTTTAAGTCAGGGGCACAAAATACATTTAAAATAGTGAGGACTGGGAGCTGGGAGCTCATTCCTGCAATCCTACTCCTCAGAAGGCTTAGAGCTGAGGATTGTGGTTTGAAGCTAGCTTAGGCAGAAAAGTCTGCAAGACCCTTATCTCCAAAATTAACCACCAAAAAGCCAGAAGTGGAGCTGTGGCTCAAGTGGTAAAGTGCCAACCTTGAGTGAAAAAGCCAAATGAGAGTATGAGACCCTAAGTTCAAGTACAAGTACTAGCACCAAAAATCAATAAACAATAAAATAAGGAGTTAGGTACACACTGAGTTTTAATCTAACTTTTAAGGATGGGTTACAGAATTTCAACCTAATACATCCCATTCAAAGTAAATACATCTCAGGTTCAAAGTAAACGCCACTTTGCAATTTCCTTGACTCTCCAGGATATGGCTATCTTACCTTATCTGGTGATACACTTTAGTGCTTTACAATACTTTGACCCAAACCATTAATTTAGTATCATGTTTGAAGATCAGGGTAAATACATTTAAAATAAAATAGCCCAACAAAATGTAAAAGTGGGGATTCTATAGTTTTAGCTAGAAACTAATTTATTCTCTATCTAAGATTATGATAATGGAACACAATGTTACTAACACAGTAAACACGTGACACATATTCATTATTTTACAGGAAGATTATTTCCAAGAGTAAATGTAAAACTTCATTTGAGCCTGAGTTCTCTGGCTTAATTACCAAACTAAAAATAACTTGTCACAGAGGCTGAAAACTACTCATGCTAATTGGAGAGCAGGGAAGACTTACTATGACTATGCAACGAAAATATATTTTTCTAAGAAAAAGCTCTGAACTAAGATTTTAATGACTCCATTCCATTTAGACTCTCCCTAGCATGTTTAATTTAACATCAGGTCAAGTCAATGGATGGTGGTGCTCACTCCATTGGAAGAAGAGAATGAAGTTACTAAGAATATCACTGATAATTGGACAAAAGACATTATCTGAGGTATTGATAGAAAATTTGTTCTCTGTAAAAACAATGCTGAAGTAATACTTAGTAATGGCAAAAAAAAAAAAACAACGTACTTTGTACTAAAATTAACTCATAAACTTCTAACCTTGTTTATATTAGCCTGGAAATAACATTGAGTCCACAATTACATTTCAGTAAGCAGTGTGGCCAAAAAAAAGTTAGTTGAGAGTAGCTATCTTAGTATTTGTCAGACAGAAACATTTATTATAGTGGTTGAATTTTAAACTGGCATTTCCCATAGTCAGAGAGAGCAAATTCCCTAGAATTTGCTTTTCCTAGAAACTTTGATGGATGATCAAAAGCAAGACTAAAAACTAAAATCAAGTTTTCAACTTTTCATGATCAGGAATAACATACTGATAGTCAACAACTATCCTCCTATATGGTTTTAGTAAAGAAATTTGGATCAAATAAAGATACAAAAATTTAACATGAGAAAAGTTCCTTCATATTCTTCCATGCAAACATAACACAAATTACTTCTTTCTTGAAAATAAGACATTTCTCAGGAATAAACAAAGATGGAAAAGAAAAAGTCACATCTTCGACACCAAAAGCTTCTTTATGCTCAGATCTGCCAAAATCCACCCTAAAAGAAAAGTAAAATGGAAGCTATGTGCTCTTCTATTATTCACCTCTTCTTTACAAAAGCATGATCGGCTTTTACTTCCCCGGTTTTAAATCAGGATATTTCATTTAACTGAACCGAGGTAAACCTGGGAATATTACAAGCATGAATATTTATCTTTTCCAAACACAATTCAAATGAAAGACTCCACAGGACATGTTTATGGCCTGTTTTATTTCTGAGTAATTGATTCATAGAATTCTTTAAAATTAACTAAGTGACAAGATGTCCTGTGTTCCACACGCCGTTTCCTTTAACTAGAATGAGGCGGCAGAATGGGGTCAATCTGCAGTCTATTAAAACCAGCACTGTGAAACAGATGGGCCACCAGGCACACTGAAGCAAGCAGAATCCTAATCGAGCACATCCAGACGTGTGTGGAAGTGGCCAATCACAGGAAGAAAAGTCAGCATTCTTAGGCACATACCACAAGCCAAAGGCTGGCTGAGTTCAGAATTACACAGCACTCCGTGGAGCGCGGTTCTGCTATTATAACCACTCACACATAAAAAAGTCAAGATTCAGAAGGCAAATGTAACTAACTAGGTCTTCCCAACACCCAAATGCATAATTAGATTCAATTACTCTTCAGTGTTTACACTTGTGTTTTTCCAAAGTGTATTATGTCTCTTTGTTTTATGAAGTGAAAGAGAACATGCCCTTGGGGCCATAATCTTATTTTCAAATTGTCAATAAGGTCAGGAACAAAGAATCTGACTCCATATTCTAGCAGGTTAGAAATTTCATTACCCTAATTCTGGCTGAATGAGTATTATGAGAATTTCTCTATGCAAAAAACTGAAATCCTTGTTTCCGGATTTCAACTTCCTTAGCAAATTTACTTTAGCTAGTCTTCCAGTTATACACAAAATATGATTACATGGGAATGTGAACACTATGGAATATTATTATTATATGCTTTGGAGCTTAGGACAATATACACTCCTACGCCATTTTTTCCTAAAACTAGACAAGGTTTATGCTATATTTTATTTTATTTATTTAGCCAGTCATTGGACTTGAACTCAGGGCCTAGCCACTGTTCCTGAGCTGCTTTTGCTCAAGGCAAGGGCTCTACCACTTGAGCTACAGCTCCCACTTCCTGCTTTTTCTATTGATGTGGCACTGAGGAATTGAACCCTGGGACTTCATGCATGCTAGAGAAGCACTCTACCACTGAGCCACATTCCCAGCCCTCTGCTGTATTTTAAATGTTACTATACTGTGTGACAGAAGCACTCTGACCTGCTCTCTAGGATAGACAGCTCTCTTTATCACCATTTTCCCTGAGGTAGGGACAAGGACTGCTTGAGCCTGAATGTGAGACTTTCCATGGACAAAGCAGCCACAGTAGCCAGGTAATAGTGGTTTGTATGCGGTCCTTGGTGGCAGCAGACTTGGTTCAAATTTCAGCTTGCCACTTACAGTTTTACATGACCTTTAGCAGCATGACCTAACTTCCCTAGTTCTCCTCTAAAAAGTGAGTGTAATCAAGACTCCCACAGCATTGTGAGGGTTGCATAAAATAACACACAGGTGTTGAGCACGGAGCTAGGAGTGTAAGCAGAAACAGGACACGTGGCAGTTATTACTATTTACTAGGTGCCTACAGATACCTGTTTACCTATTTCCCATCCCTTCTCTCCCTTTTCTTAAATAAAAAAATTGTTTTTCCTTTTGATAGTACTGGCAGTTAAATTTAAGGCCTTTTTGTTTCTAGGCAAGCTTCCTACCACATAAATGACTCTCCCAGCCTTTTCCGTGTTAGTTAGATCTCAGACAAGTTTTCATGCCTTTTGCAATGGCAGGCCCTTGGACAACAGTCCACCTTCCTACACACACACAACATAGCTGGAGTCACAAATGTATACCACTAAGCCCGGTTTGTTGTTTTGAGAGAGTCTTTTTCTCAGGCTGACCCTGAACCATGATTCTCCTATTTCCAGCTGTTTTATTTAAGTAAGCTATTTCCTTTCAAGTAATAGCACAACTTTTAGGTTAATAGGTCCTATAGTTACACTTTCCACGTTATGGCTAATTGTGCAATTTGTAACCATGAGAAGTTTGTACATGTAAAAAGTCGGCATAACAGAGCTCCTGTACCATCTAAATAAGGTGCCATAAGGGCTAAATGAGCAAAGGAAGGGAAAAGCACCCAGAAAAGTGCCCTGAACCTGGCAGTGTCTTTGGGGATTTTAGTGTTTCCAAGAACCAGTTTGACATTTTTTAACCTTAAACTGAAATATAATCACAGCAAAATCTTAAGTCAAGGAAATTCCTTTGGCTTCTAAGTAAGCCATGGAATCTACTCAGCTGGAGAAGCACATGCAGCACAGGATAGCAGGCTCTTTTTCTCTGTAATTACATGTCACGGTGTAGACAGATGTCTTACTATCCTTTTCTAATTATGCCTCAGGTAAACAACAAACAAACAAGAGAAGAGCCAATGTCTAGAAACAAGACAGTGTGTGAATACCCACACCTGCATTTCCTCAAGTTTGTTCATTTTTTTTTTTATTTAAAAGCAATCCCTTACCAATTATGTCTCCACCAGGCCCAGGCTACTAAAAGTTATATATATCCATCCTACAAAATTTAAAAAAGTGAGGGGAGGGAGGGATGGGTGAGAATGTTGAATGGGGTGACACTGATCAAGATGCATTATATTCATAAACTGCTTTGCTAAATGGCAACTCCTTTGTACAACTACTTAAAAGACGGTAAAATATATTGAAAATGTATTGAATCATCCATTATTCTGCCTCAACTTCAGGATGCATTAATTTCAGACACGTGTCTAAATCAGATGGAAGGGAAGCTGACTATGAAGTGTAAGTGAAGCAGCTCTGCACCTAGAGTCACTGCGGGCCGGTGTCAGACACTGATGGTCCACAGCTCACACAGAAAAGCCCGATTCTGTGGCCTGGCTAGAATGTTTACATTCCAAATGTCCCCAAGAATACCCAAGAGTTAAAGGCTTGGTTGCTAGCCTGAGGTGCTCCTGGGGCCGGGTGGAAGCTTTAGGAAGTGGAGCTGGTCAAAGGAGTTAGCGTAGGGGGCAGTAGGACACCAACCCATTTCTCCTTTTGTCTGTTGTCTGTTCACTCCTGCCAGGATGAACACACTGTGCTCAGAAGCAATGGGCCCAAGTGACTGAAGTCTTCATCCCTTTAAGTCTCTCAGGTACTTCTCAGGAGAATAAGATGCTAACTCCAGCCCCACCCTTCTCTTTCCAGGTGGACTACCCCGTCACACGAAGGGCTGTCAAGGCTGAGGAGGACTTGCCCTCACTAACAAGCAGGATGACAATAAATGTGAGGGAGAGCTATTTTTAAAAAATGCTGTCATAATATTCAACATATAGATGTGAAAATGGGTAACTAAGGGGTTGAGAGAGAAGGGGAGAATTATGAAAGGCGTGATATTGACCAAGATTCATTGTACTAGTAAATTAACATGTTGAACTGAAACCCCTTTGTGTTTTTTTTGTACAAAGGGGTTCTAGTTACGTGAGTCAGGGAATGAGCACAATTCCTTCTGAACAGCATCACCTACTCCCTGTTCTCTCCCGGTTTTCCTCTCCTGTTTCCCACCCCTGCAAGTTGTATAGTTCACTTCCAACAAAGTGTCTAGTGAATATCACTGCTGAAATGATTCACCCTTTATCCCTCTGTGAAACACCTGTGATCAACTAAAGATAACACATTTTTAAAAGTAGGCTTTCCTGTTTTGAATGTCAAAAGGGTTATGTCTCTGCACACCCTCAATTTTATTTTTCTTAAATTCCAGTGCGGACGGAACACACTCATTAGGAAAAAAGATTGGAGATGGAGACTCCCAGGAGGATCCAAGGGATACTAGCTGCCCCTAAAATGCCTGTTACATATGAAATGCCTCAGAACCTGGAAGGTACCACCTTCAGGGAAATTCAGAAAAGAACTCTAAAGTAGAGTCTTGAAAACTAAACTCTTTTTGAGGTTACACCATAGCAAGAGCTTTACTTATTAAGGATCTTTTCACAAACATGATCCAGAAGAGACTCTTTGGTGATTTAAGAGGAAGACATTTTGATCAATAAACCTCTTAAAATATAACTGCAAGGAGAACATCAGCTAGTAAAGGGAAAAAAGGAATATAACGAGTGAATACAGTGGGTATCATCACGATACCGAGGGAAAAACTCTCCAGAAAAGCTCATTCAGCAACGAACTAAGCACTCTTCCTATGAGGAAGGTGAACTCTGGGAGAGAAAGATGGCGCTGCACAGGAAAGATGGAGGCTGTGGTGCTTTCTGTTGTACAAAAGAGAACTGATGTTACCGTAAGTGGGAGAGTCCTCCTGGGCAGGAATTAGTGATACTCAAGGAGATAAAGTAAACCCTGTTACAACACTATTCAACAACTTCCCAGGCATCTAACAACACTCATCCCTTTCCTGACACCTTCAATGGTTGCCTTGGTGTCACAGCAGTTGGCAGCCGAACTGTGAGTGCTTTAACTGAAAACTGAGTTTCTTTCTGGTGCACACAAACAGCTACACAGATTAGACTCAGATTTCCAAGAGTTGGAGTATTTCAAAACTCCCACAGCTCCTAATTTATACCTGGCAGCCCTTGGACACAAGAGAGGGAGCCTCTGCAAAGCCAGGGAAAGCCTAGCCTATGAAATAACTTTCTCCAGTCTTCCACTCCAACCCCTCAGGCCTGGAAAGCCTCCAGAGGCAAAGCCAGGTTCCCCAAGACAACTAATTAAGTCTTGCAATCTTTTAGAACTGTGGCTCTAAATTAATTTTGTTCTGCTTGGTGCAATACTTTGGCCAAGTAAATATATATATATAAATATATATATTTACATATATACATATATATGTGTATATATTTATATGGTAGTTCCGTATTTTATTTTAGCTCACTTTCCCATCTGTTTAATAGGGTACAGATGGGCTCTTGGTGTGACTGGCAAAATTGGATTTGCATGAAAAACATAAATCAGATTGATGGGAGCAATGAGATCTCCACATCTCTCAGTAGTGGGAACACTGGGCCTACAACTGAGAAGCCATTTTGATGGCTTACAACAAACTGCACTTCATTAGATTAGTTTAGCAAAAAGTCTTACAAGGTAATACAATTACTTAGCAAGCATTTTAAAGATGCTTTATTGTATTTCTGTGGTTAGTTTAAGCAGAATTAAACAACATAGGAGCTTAAAACACTAAGTGATTTTTTTCTTTTCTTTTATTCTTTTTTCTTTTTTTTGTCGGTAGTGGGGCTTGAACTCTGGGCCTGGGTGCGGTCCCTCAGCTCTTCAGCTCAAGGTAAGCACACTACCACTTGAGTCACAGCACCACTTCTGGTTTTCTGAGTGGTTTATTGGAGATAAGAGTCTCTTGGCCTTTCCTGCTGGGGCTGACTTTAACCATGATCCTGAGATCTCAGCCTCCTGAGTAGCTAGGATTACAGGTGTGAGCCACTGGTGCCTGCCTTTTTTTTCTTTAGGTAGTAGCAGGGTTTGAACTTGGGGCTTAGCACTTACCAAGCAGGCACTCTACTGCTGAATCGTGTCTCTAGTGCTTTTTTGCACTGGTTATGTTTTGAGACAGCCTTGCTTCCTGACCAGTTACACACTAGACTGAAATCCACTTATACTAGGCTTCCCAACACATCCATGCTAGTACACTCTGTTTCTTCTACTGAGATGGAATCTCAGGGATTTTTTTTTCTGCCCAAGGTGGCCTGGAACCACAATCTCCTCAATTGCAGACTTCATGTAGCTAAGATTTTGACAAGCATGCACCATCATGCCCGACTATTAGTTGAAAAGGGTTTCCAGAGCTTTTTCTTCCTTGGGTTAGCCTCAACTTCTGGTCCTACTGATCTGTGCCTCCCAAGTAGCTATGAACAAAAGGTGTGAATCGCTGCTTCTTCCAGGCATGTTAGGTGAGCTTTAATAGAGATAGCACTTAAATCAGAACACAAGTACAGCAGTTGCAGAACAGACTTCAGGAGAAGACGACTCCATAGACTGTGTAAGAGAGATGCCTGATGCTTCCACTCACATGGGTGTTTACAGCCAAGAATCATTCCCAAAGCCCCAACACAGAGCTAACTTGCATGCCACTTCCTCACTGGTATCTCTGGCAATGGTGTCCCAAAGCCATGTTTCAAACAAGCATCACAAATAGTTAGAATGCAACTCTAAGTTTGAAATGCACAGTTTTATAAAGACACACAGAGATACACATGTTCTTATTAGGGAGAAGCACAGTGGTTTGCTCATACCCACTCGACAAGTAGCTGGAAAAACAGGTCTAAGGTTTTTCAGCACTTTAGAAAATTTCTGAAGGGGGAGCCATGCAGATGTGGGCCACAGCTCGTCAGTGAGAACACCCTGAATCCCAAGCACCAGAGTTCTAGGACACCGATCCTTGTGGCTCTCCACTTCTCTTTGGTCAGTGAGAGCAGATATATGCCATAACTCTGTTACTACTTTGTAGTATCTTTATCTATGGAGGCCAGGACGGTAAACAACAGGTTAAGGAAACATCACCCAACTTTATAAAAGAGTGTAAATGTGTATTTGGATATTTTATCTCATGGCGTAGCAATCACTCCTTTGTAAGGTGACCTTTCAAAGGAAAATGTAAGAAGAGTTTTAAATGAAGAAGATTTGTATTGCCTGTACAATCATCAATCATCATGACTCCTTGGAAGACTGGTGGCACCCTTGGTGCCTGTTGTGTGCTATGCTGAGGGGCAGTCAGAGGATTAGACAGGCCATGCCTCTGAAGCCATTAGCTTCACGAGGCTGATAACCAAGCAGAGAGCACAGACCGAGGAAGTATTTGCACAGCTTCAATAGCACAACTTCAGTATGTGCTATGAAACAAGTGATGGAGGACTCAATCTATAGTGTGGAGGCTCCCTAAGCTTTCTGAAGGAGGACAGTAAGTCTGCAACCTGAAAGATGAAAAACCAGCAGAGGTTCTATGAAGAGGGAAAAGTGAGGTTTCAGCATCAGGCTGACTGAATCATATGGTTATGAAAAGAGCCTAGTAGGCCTAAAGCTGGAGAGTTAATCAGGAGCCAGACATTGAAGGATTTCTGTTAGTCACGGTAAGAAACTATGTTGAAGATGAACTTTACAACAAAGGAGGGGCAACAATGCTCGATAGGAAATATACTCGTTACTTTACTTATGTAACTGTAACCCTTCAATACAGCATTTTTACAATAAAAAATATATATTTATAAAAAGTCTTAGTCCTCATCAAGGGAAGTTACCGAAAGTTTAAGCAGAGAGATACACTGGCAAATGAATTTTTAAAATGTGAACTCCAAGTTTTAGCCTAGAAGATTCTGATGGTCTGAGGCAGATTCCTAAGTCTGAATTTTAAAGAGATTGTAGAGAATGGGATGTAAAACCAAGTTTGGGAATTATTACTATAGGATACAGGACATTACTTGTACCCCTGTCTTGAATAGGTGTTTCTTAAAATGATGCTATGGTATGAAAAGGATATACATGTAGCTTGCCTTGTTTGTTTTTTGTATTTTTATTTTTTTCTTGGCTACATTCTATCAGATCCTGAAACAATAGCCACACCAGCATTTCACTCCTTTAGGAGACTGTCTGGCACTTGAAACAGGTAAATGAATGATGGGATGGTACAGTAACCACTATCAATATTCTATCCATATTGCCAGTCACCTGTTACGACTTCAGCCTATCTAATGCCCACCAGTCCTATGTGTACTGCCTTCCTGCAGGGTTTGAAGAAAACTGGTATGTGAATAGTTCAGCTTCTCATGCCCATGCTGGGCAGCTCTGAGATGTGTGGCTTACATAGAATCCCAGAGTTTTCCCAGTGGTTTTCTACATCTGATGTAGAGAAGGTAGCTGGTGTGACAACTAAGCTTCTTCTAGCTCCGGTCCTGCCCTTCATCTTTCCTCCCTCACTCCCTGTGGATGTTTTTTATTTAGCTTCCAAGCAAACCACCTTCAATCAAACCCTTGGTTCAGGGGTTGCTTCCTGCGGTGCAAAATGCATGGGGAAAAAAAGGACACAGAGAAAGGCACTCAAATTTTAACCCATTATTAAGGAAAATGAAAATAAGATTTGTAAGAACCTGAGTGAAAAAATTTCACTCAAGCAACCAAAATATTATGAGAAAAGAAGAGCAACACAATGGCTCATTGTAAGAACCATGATACTCGAGTAATCCATTCAAAGTTTAACCTGAGAATTTTAATGAAATTGGCCAACCATTCCTTTGCTCTCAAGAAACAAAAGAAATACAGGTTGAGTATCTCTAAATGAAAAAAATAGTAACGCACACATGTTCCAAAAAGCAGAAACAGAGTGATGATTAGCAATTCTGATTAGAAATGGCTTGCTAATACCCACTCCCCACCACCAGCCACAAAAGGTAAAACAAAAACTCAAGAAAAAATCCAAGTCTGAATCACTTTTGCTTCCAAGCATTGTGGACAAGTAACACTGAGCTTGTACTATGAAACAAGTAATAAATCTATATTACTTTGAATAATATGAATAGAAATATTATCATGTTAATTTATTATTTATGTACTATCCACTATTCTAAGAGCTTTCATTTACAATATTCATCTCATAAAGCCTCATAAACTGAGATACAAAGAAAAACATTGATTAATTCATCATAGGTCCATACTCAGAGAATGTGACACAAGGCAAAGTGTTAAAGTTGTCTAGGATAAAAATAAATAAACAAACACCTAAGGAGTTTCAGTTAATCACAGACTTCTACCTCCAACATTTTAGCAGTTCTCATCAGTTCATCTATAAGATTGTGAGGAAGCACTACTAACAGAAAAAGGATGCCTTCAACAGTATTTTCCCAGGAAAATAATATTTCAGAAAAATATGTGTATGAGAAACAAGAATTATCCTTGTATAAAACCTAGTTATAGCACCAAAAGCTGCTTAATAATGAATTTTCATATATCAGTGTTAATTTATTTTTAGAAAAGTTTTACTTTTCTGCCAGGAATAACTGAAGCTTTTAATAATATGAGGATTACTTACTACCCTCAGGTTGTAACGGACTAAACTTCTTTTAATTAAGCAGAAAGTTCATAATCCTCCAAGTCATTTTTATTCTAACCTCTGGGCATAATGACTGTCCACTGATGGAACTGGAAATGAGAAGCAGAATTTTACATAACCAGCTGTTAAAATCTACCTGGCAACTCTTTCACATATTGAAATCATAGCTTTGTCACAGGTGAGGCAGAAAAGTGAGAATTGAAAAGATGTAGTTAAAGCAAAAGTTTACAGTGTTCGGGGGCTGGGAAGGTGGCTCAAGTGGTAGAGTGCTAGCCTTGAGCTGAAGAGCTGAGGGATAGTGCCCAGGCCCAGAGTTCAGACCCCATGACGGACCCAAAAAAAAAAAAAAAAGTTTACAGTGTTCAGTGTTAAATAGCAAGGCAAATTCCTGAGATGCTCTGCAGAGAAAACCTAGTCTTCTCCATACTATGACAAGTAGACTTCCTCCAAAGAGCCTCCAGGGACAGAGGCAGAGCACGTGACTCAGTCAGTATCTTCACGAATTAGATATGGACATCTCTAACCACTTTTGTCATAAATAAGACACAGTGATATTAAAATGCACATATTTAATAAACAAGGAAATACCAAGCCAGGCTCATGCCTGTGATCCTAGCTACTCAGGAGACTGAGACCTGAGGATTATGGTTCAAAGCCAGCCCAGACAGGAAACTTTGTGAGACTCCAAGTAACCACCAGAAAACCAGAAGTAAAGCTGTGGTTCAAAGTGGTAGAGCATCAGCCTTGAGCAAAAAGACCTCAAGGACGGTGCCAAGGTCCTGAGTTCAAGCCCTATGACTGCCCCCCCCCGCCCCCACGCAAAAAAAAAAAAAAAAAAAAAAAAAAAAAAACAAGAAAAAAGAAAAGAAAAGAAACAAAGAAAGAAAGATTACCAGTTAACATTACTACTAGTAACAGGTACAGGATTTTTCTGAGAAGGAAATGCATTGGGAAACAAGTGGAAGACCATTTCTTAACCTACTTAAGACAATGTTTCCAGCCTTGGGTTACACTTAAGTTTCAGTGAAATGGGATCTTACTTAACCAAACTCCTAGGCTCAAACAATCCACTTGTCTCCGCTTCCCAAGCAGCTGGAATTACGTACAAAGTGTCCACTACCCTAGCTGGTTCCACATGAAGCTTTGTAAGAAAACCACCAATAAGATAAAAAGACTCCAGTTTTTCAGGAAAAGATGAGGCAGGATAGAAGATGTGGAGCTTTCAAGTTCTAATTGCTACCATCATCATCTCACTTCACATTCATTCAAGTGCATTTTCAGCAATCCGCAAGCAAACATCTGAGCGAGACGGACAGCCTCTTCAATCAGAGTGCTGTCAAATGACGCAAATATCATCGGTTTTAATTACCTGATTTCAGGAGATGAGGAGCTTTCATTTGTGTCTGCTCTTTTAGTTCTTGGAAATGTTGGACCAGCTGGAGGTATCTGACCACTTAAGCGGTCTGGAAAAATGTGGTCTTTATTCAAGTTGATTTCTGAATAGGGACAGTTGGCAGCACTAACAGATTAAGAGAGAGAGAGAAAAAAGAGAACACTTCCATTAAACCATATTTACTTCATGCAATTAAAATGACAGACTACAGAATATATAACTCCAAAATTGAACTGAGTCCATTCTGATATGTTTATATATACATGTGTGTGTGTATGATCAAACATCAAATATGAAATGTATGTTTAAAACATAATTTAAGTCTATTCTGATAGGAAATATGTGTTTGCACTAGATTTTAAAAGGTAACCTCCTATGATCTTGGGAACTGATGATTATATTTGAATTGTCCATGGATGGGTAGGACTTGTAGCAATCACTGGGAATAATCAGCCCAGACCAGAAATGCTAAAACATCACGGGAAGGTTGGTGATAGAAACAGTAAAGAGAGAATGATCTGATCAACAGAGCAGATCTGCTTCCTAAGATGACCATTTCACCTTCTACTGCACATGCAGGTCAGTCATAGGCTATTTAACTTCCTTTTTTACAGCTGCTGCCTTCCAATAAAAGAAAGGCCATCCACAGAATACTCCTGTCTCCAGAACTGCACCTATAGCTGATGTCCAGGGAAAATATACATGGGGTATAGTTCAACCTGCCCCTATGTGGAAAGGGACAGGGGCCAACTTGGATAATCCATGTAACTCATTTCCTTTCAATTGTGCTTACAGGAGGGTAATTCAGATGATGAGACCCTTCTCTAGGCAGAGGCACTTGGTGTTAAGTTGGCAGTGGTAGCACATGTCTGGGCCTGAGCCTCAACATTCCAACTGGGCCACTGTGTCTAAGTCATTTCATACTCCATATTTCTCAACATACTGTCTTGCTCTCTGTTTAGAGAAAGTGTTAAACGTGGAAATGCTGTGGACCTTAGGTAAAGTATATTTGCTTCTTATGTGTTCCTTTGATTAGTGATACAATGTTGATAATCACCAAGGGAAAATTTTTGTTGTTGTTGGTTGTGGGGCTTGAACTCTGGGCCTGGGCATTGTCCCTCAGTTCTTCAGCTCAAGGCAAGTGCTGTTCTACAACTTGAGCCATAGTGCCACTTCTGGTTTTCTGGTGGTTAGTTGAAGGTAAGAGTCTCACAGACTTTCCTGCCTGGGCTGGCTTTAAACCACAATCCTCAGATCTCAGCATCCTGAGTAGTTAGGATTACAGGCATGAGCCACTGGCACCCGGCTTATCAGATATCTTCTAAGCAAAAAATGTAACATTTATCTTCTTTTAAACTACATGTTACCATATATTTTTGTGTTTTAAGTAAGAGAAAAAGTAAATAACATCTGATTACATGTTGCCATCAATATATATAATGTTGGTTAAACAATATCAAACAACTACTAAAAATTATGGAGCATTTGCTATACATTAAGCAGTGGGCTCACTGACACATAATATTTCAGTCTTCCCAACTTCCATAAAAAGGCATTTTATGTGACAAACTACAGGTTAAAAGGGGAGATGGGCACTGTATAACCATATGTATAAGGAATCATGTAACTTCAAAATGTGATCAATGTCATGAACAAAGTAGGACAGTGAGAAGGACAGGATGCTTTGATGATGGGAAGGAAGGGCCTCCCTGGAGAAGGATTTGGGTAGAGTCCTGAAAGTAAGGAAGATGGTGTTAAACCCATCCTCATTCACATTTAGAAAATGAGAGGAAAGGCCTGGTATGAGATAGAAACAGCTTGGCTATGTGTGGGAACAAGATGAGCTCAGAAACTGGGGTAGGAAAAGTATCATGTAGGGCACAGTCAGGAGTTCTTATTTTTCACTTCAGCATCTATGTGAAGCCACCAGGAAGTTTGCATGTTAAGAGAATGAGAAGGTCTGTCTCCCAATGTAAAAAGCCCACCCAGAATCAGCCCGACATGGTATAGTACAGGCCTGTCATCTCAGTACTCAGAAGGGCTGACATATGACAATTGGGAATTCAAGGCCAGCAGGGGCTATATACTGAGACCATCTCAAAAAAGGAGAAAGACAGGTACAGACTAAAATACATGAAAAAGAATAAAAAGAAAGAAAATGAAGGCAATCATTGAGGATGTTTTGTGGAAAGATTTCTAAGGGATAGAATTGGTGCCTGGTAAGTATTTAATAGTGGAAGTAATGATGGTGACTTGCATGTGCTTTGTTGAGAAAGTGAATGAAAAATGTTTCTCTAGATCACCATGTATAAACTTGGTAGCTTAGAGAGAGGCAAAATGCTGGCCAGGGGGGATTTATGGTCTAAATATCATCTCCGTTTATGATTGCCCAACCAGAGAAGGATTTCAAATTCTCAACTTAAAATAGGAGGAAACCACTGCAACCCTAAAGAGTAAGTAAAGATACATGCCAAGGGAGAATGTAGTTTTATACTGTCTGCTCTGTCTGTCTGAATCCTGAGAAAACCTATTCAGGTTTGCATGCCTCACAACCTCACACCTACAAAGGGTAGAAGCAACAGCCAGCTAGCTCCTGAAGGGTTTAGCGAGAAAAGGAGATACACAGTCCCCCAAAGTGTGCAGACCCCTGCAGCCTTGCTCTCTACTCAGCATTAGGCAAGCACAATGTCTGAGATGGTTTTTTCATTTGCAAAATGAGGGTGAAAACAACAGAAGTGATCGCATAATGAGCCTATTACCCAGGCTAAATGCTTTCCTTGCTTTGCCATATCGTAATTCTTGCAAATGGTGAAGTTCATTCTACAGATGGAGAAACTGAGGTGTTAAGGGTGATTTGTAGAGTCACACAATTAGTCCTTGGCAAAATTAGATCATGAACTCTCCTTTGTTTTTACTGCTACACAATCTGGGAAAACAGTAGCTTACAATATCAAAAAATTCCTTATTCAGCTGGGCATCAGTGGCTCACACCTGTATTTGGAGCTATTCAAGAGGCTGAGATCTGAGGGCCATGGTTTGAAGCCAGTCTGAGCAGGAAAGTGCGACTTTTATCTCCAATTAATCACCAAAAAAGCTGGAAGTGGAGTTGTGGTTCAAGTGGTAGAGCACTAGCCTTAAGCAAAAATGTTCAGGGACAGTGCCCAGGCCTGGAGTTCAAACTCAGTTATGGGCACACAAAAAAAAAACAAAACAAAAAAAGAAATTTCCTTATTCATAATCCAAGGCAATGGAAATGATCTGGATATCACCTACTAGAAAAGAGCTGCGAGCTGCTTCCTGTACCACACACGGTTTATGTGGGTTGTACGTTATATTACGTGCCAAAAGCAGCTAGATGACTTAACCCCTTCATCCCATTCTTTCTATAATCAAAACCGACTATCACCAATTTTCCAGTGCAGGGAAGTGAAGTCTTGGTAGATCTTTGTAAAACAATGCTTACCTGATGCCTTTAAAGCAAGCCAACCTACAGGTACAGGGCAAGTGGTCACTATCTCATTCCTCCCCATGAAATACCCTTTAAGATAAGTAAAATCCACAAGACATTCATTTTGGAGGTGTTAGGATGCCTCCAGTATTCATCATCACTTAAAAGAGCAGAGGAGAAGATGTGGCTGGAAATGTTGATTATTTTGTTCAATACTTCTTCTAGTATGGAAGGTTATTAACATTTAAAACTGGCTATGAATCATTAAGAAAATGTTGCTGATGAAACATCTATGCAAAGGAGTGGGTTTTCATGTGCTGTTTCCAAGAAAGGCTTGATTTTTCACAGTATGTGTATATTCTATGATGTGTGTATACACACACACTTTTGCAGTTCTTCAGAGAGCAGAGGGTTAGCTATAGATAGGACTACATTTTCTTTTATCAGGTTGTACCCTGTTCCATTAACAAACTCTTCAATATTAGCCATTTAGAGAATCACTTGCCTCATTACTCCCTCTCAGGAGGCTGTTTTATCTAGGAAACACTTGTTAAAATCATGAGATAGTAAAAGGATAATTTTATCCATGGTTCTCTACTGCCACTTAAAAAAAAACCTTCTGACTGTAAATATATTTTCTTATGCAATCAGGGAACACCTCCAGCTTTGTTGTTCACGTAGCCAATCTCATGCTCAGTCTTGACAAAAACAAAAGACAGGCTCTATCAGGCAACCTTGTTCTGTAGAAGAGTTTCCACAGCTACAGGGCCATTCAGAGCTCCGCCGCATCCTGCCTCTGCCAATATAAGATCCCGGGCACTGACTCAGCCATCCAGACCTCTCTTCATCTGCAAACTGTGCTCAATTCTCAGACTGCTGAGAGGATTCAATGAGTCACACATGTGAGTCACACGTGTGAGTCACATCTGAGTGCCTCCAAAATAGGAAGTCATTAATCCATCCTACACATTACTATGGCTTCAAAAGGTGAAGAGTGACATTTAACCCCTACTGTGTAAAGAATACTAGCAAAATATCAACAAACAAAAAACAGCGTTAAAAATTCCACCACACGCCTTATTTGTAGAGACAACAAACACTTCCAAGGAGAAACCTTTTCTGAGGATCACTCAATATATATCCCTATTTTGACTCTATTTACACCAGAGGGGCCTCCTTAGAAGTAAGGCCCACCTAACCCAGAAAGGGGAACAAAACAGGCACTCCAACTGTGTGGGTTGGAAAATTGGATTTTCAATTAATACCTGCTTACAGCTTGCAGGTGTACATGCACCCAGAGCTAGACATTTTTATAAAACATTCCATAGACCTCAGAAATATTTTTTGGAGGTTGCTGGAAATGCTCTGACTTGTTGCATTTTCTTTTCTATGTCGCCAAGATAAATTTTATTTCTGAAGGCCCTGGGTTGAGTATGTACTTCTATATATACCATAATTCTCTTTTAACCCTCTCCTGTTCTTTGTCCTCTCAAAAGGCCCAATGAGTGGGAAGTGACAAAGATAAACAACACAACACAACCACATGGCTTCTCGTGCCAGTTGATTAGTATGCCAGCCACTGAACATCCATCCATAGCAATGAGAAGAGCATATCCACATCCTGCTTTCTCACAGATCATCTGTATCACATTTTACAAGGTCACATTCCCAGACTCCATTATGGAGGTACATGTGAAGTTTCTATCACTTCTTAGATCAAATTCGATTTGTAATCTTCAGGGGCAGTAATAACAAATGCTCATCAAAACATAGTCTTTTGCTTATGTGAAAATAAAACTGACTGTTCTTGCCAAAAGAGCAACTTTCCTTGTTATCTAAGCAAAGAATGCATGTTTTGATGTATGCAGTTTCCCAGTAAATTAATCCAAAGAGAATTTTCTCATTATGTTTTCCTAAACACAGCATTCTTTGCAAGGACAGAAATAAGTCCAGTGAAATGAACCTTTCAGAAAATATCCATGATGCAGCAAGCAATTCCACAAGTCTGCTAATGAAATGGAAAACAGGCTCGGCCTGCTGAGGATTAATGTCCTGCCAGAAAGGGAGTGTTGAGGGCTGTAAAGAGGACAGCTGGCCACGGAGTCTAAGAAAATGGCTGAGAAGGGCAGACAGCAGTTGGACAGAAGGCGGAACCTGCCACTAGCTCTGTGAATAGTATTCCTTTATTCAGAGACCCTGGTCCACAAACTGCCCAAGTCACAGACTGAACTAGCTATGCCCTATAAGGGACAATGAACACTGCTTCTTCATCGGTGTTCCTCCTCCAGCCATAAATATATGAGTTAATTTCCTTCAAGAAATGAGGAATTCCCTAGTATGTCTCCAATTACTCTAGAAGAACTTCTTTGCCCCACAAACATTCCCCACAAACTCCTTCCTGAATCACTCATAGTTTTCTCCATTTCCTGAACAACACTGAATCTAATGGAGAAATGCCCCAAAAACAACCTTTGAAACTGAAAAAGTAGTGGCCCAGCTGAAGACCTTTGAGGTTTCACCTGAACATGCGGGGGGAAGGCAGGCCTGAAGAGTGGTGGGGACACTGGGAGGGGACATGGCTATCACCAAAGACGTTGCTATCACAGGCAAACTTTACCACTCAGAGACGCTAAGCTTATCACTACCAACTGGACTCATTTTCCCCAGAATACCAAGTCCAATTGTTAAATACTCAATTGCATTCCAGTAATATATTGTCACCATTCATCTAGGGTTTTTAAATTCCTTTTCATCAAAATTTGAGCAAATCATCTCCAGTCTAATCAACATGATAGTATTGTATAGGAGAAAAGATCCATGTGCAAAGCTTTAGTTTTAGTTGCTGTTTTCTATCTTATATTTTAGCTAAATTATGTATTCTATAAGTAAGCACATGAGCCTGAAATTTGAGGCTGTGACTAACTCATAGAGCAAAGTACAGAGAGGCAGAGGGAGAGGTCAAGAACAAAACTATGGAGTCAGCCTCTGTCTACCAACTGATGAAAGGACACAGAAAACATGGCACATATACTATATATATGCATACATATTCACACATACACAGATTGTAAATATAGTTGGATATGTATATATATAATGGAAGATTATATTCAGCCAAAAAAGGATGAAATAAAGTCTTTTGCAATACAATTGAACTGTGAATCATACTAAGTGAAAAAAACCAGACTGAGAAATATCCCATGCTCACTGTCATATGTGGAATCTGTACCTAAAAATAAAAAGAGCGACTCAGTGTAAAACTGAGGGCAGAGGAAAGGAGAATTGGGGGAGGAATCAGTGGGAGAAGGGAGAGTGAGAGAAAAGGGTGAAGGATTGATATGACCAAATTATTTTATACATATGTATGAAAATAGATGTATGAAATGCATTCTAAGCATTTAAAAAAAGGGGTAAGAAAGAGCAATAGAGGAGATAACTTTGATCGAAGTATGTACGGAAATATTATAATGAAACCCCTCTGTACAACTAATATTCTAATCTAAAAAATAAAGGAGAAAAAAGAAAAGGAAAGATCAGATGCTCAGCTATACCAGGCTCCCCACACCTCTCCAGTGTTTCTATGGCCTCATCAAAGCTTGTAAGAAGTAATAATTCTTGCATCACAGGCTTGCTCTGCAAGCTTTTCAGCCCATGGAAAGCAATTAGAATAATCCCTAACTCAGAGTAAATAAATGCTCAATGTTACCTGACTTGTGGAAAAAGCTGCTCTTCAAAAATATTTATTGAACAGAGGACTATTTTCCATGGTTTCTGAACATGCCATGGAAACTTAACAGACTCATGATGTATTTCTTACACTTAGACTTACTGATCTAAAAAGAACCCAGTTGCCTTCACTAGCCAATATTTAGCAATGTCAAAGAGGCAATATTTTGAACGAGTTTTAACGAGTCCTGTTAACTTTCCATTTGCAATAAGGATTTTTAAGTGCAACCACCATATGTCTTTTTACTCTGGAATCTACTGAATCCCCTAACAGCGAGGGAAGAACAGTGCTAAAGGAAGGTAAGCAGGACTGAGGCTGAAGAAATGAAAGGGACAACTACCTCCAGAGAAAGCAATTACACTAATTTGCAGTTCCTATTAATTTTTTGAGCAACAGGGGATGAAATTTCAGAATTTTTAAAGATCTAAATTCCCATCCTATAAAACTGGACGACTGAGAAGTCATTCTTTTTCTTAGTGGGCAATCCAATTAACATGTTTACACTTGCACTGACAAATTACTGTTTTCATACATAACCAAATGGTATGCTTCTGTTCCTTAAAAAACTCCAGCTAAATTACAGTGATTTATTGTAATTTCATTAGTATTTTTAAAATGTCTACAAAGATCTCCAAATAATCTAAATAATACATCATACCTATGTGTTTTGCTACCTTTTCAAGTGACTGAAGAGTACGAGAAAAAAATAGAAAGGGAATTCTTTCTGACCATTACATGTTTATGGCTAAGTATAACCATTATTTAAATATCCCCACTATTAACTGACAATTATCTCATCCATTACTATTCAAAACATATTCAGTCATTTGATCACATAGTACTCTTGCCAGTAATTTTTAATTTCTTTTCACTATTAATGGACAACTCAAACTAATCATTTCAGAAGCCACATATCTGTAAAACTAGTCAGGGCTGCCAAGAAAGGCAGAGCTAGAGTAAATCTATTTTAAACCTTGAATACATTTTCTTCTAGGAAGATTTAACTTTAGATAAAAACCTTCATTTTAAATGTTCTCCGTGGTAACCATATTTCTTCTGAATCTGAATGTAAAATCAGCTCCCATCTGTTTACATACAAGAAAATCGTGTTCTAGACATAAGGGGCAAAGGCTCCCGCCATCACCATGTATGAAATCCTTCTGTGAGAGGTAGCGAGCACATACCTGTTAGGGCCCAGGTGCCTTGCTCTCTTAAAATGGCCAATCCCTTTACACCCTAGAGTTGAGCATCCTCCACTTTCTGAAGGCTCCATTAATTCTGCAGAGCCTATGGGAAAGCAAAAAGAGAAAGAAAGGGCCAGAAGTTAAGCAAATGGTTGTACAAGTTAAATATCTGGAGTCAGAATAAAGAAGGAAAAGAATCTCTAAATATTCAATTTTGGAATCAATACGTATAAACAGAAACATTTAAAAAAAAGAAAATAAACAGAAAAATTAGTTGGGCCTGTAAAAATCAAAACAATCTTAAATGTTCTATTTTTAAAGAATCTCACTAACTCTGTTCACATAATTTACCTTTTTCCAATAGTGAAATAGTAAACTTTGATATAATCTTCTTTCAAAACATAAATTGGGGGCCAGGAATGTACCTTAGTGATAGGGTGCTTGCTTAGCATGCATGAAGTCCTGGTTTTGATTCCTCAGAACCACATCAACAGAAAAAGCTGGATAGTGCCCAAGCCCTGAGTTCAAGTCCCAGGACTGGCAAAACAAAACAAACAAAAAAAACCACACACATAAATTAGAAGCCCGTAATCCTAGCTACTCAAAAGGCTGAGATCTGAGGACTGTGGTTTGGAGACAGTTCAGGCAGGAATAAATTAGAAGCCCGTAATCCTAGCTACTCAAAAGGCTGAGATCTGAGGACTGTGGTTTGGAGACAGTTCAGGCAGGAAAATCTATGAGACTCCTATCACCAGTAACCACCCAAAAAAAGGCAGTAAGTGGTTCTGTGGTACAAGTGGTAGAGCACCAGTCTAGAGTACCCTCCCATGGCCTCAGGAACAGTGCCCAGGCTCTGAGTTCAATCCTAGGACAGACTAAACGCACACACACACACACACACACACACACACACACACACACACACACACACACACACACACACACACACACACACACACACACACACACACACACACACACACACACACACACACACACACACACACACACACACACACACAGAATAATCCCGAAAAATCCACACAAATTAGAGAAGCCAAATTTGAATTAACAAGAAATTTGTAAGGAACTTTTGTCAAGTGACACAAATTGCATATGAATACCCAAGTACTATGAAAACATGGACCGAGTGCATGCAGGCTCTTCCTTCCAGCCCTTACCTCCCTCTTCCTGACTGTGCAGGTGCAGATGCCCTCGGAAGTGGCACTAAGCAGTCAGCTACACAAATATACTTATGTTTACACATATATTAAGCTTTGGTTTAAAATTTTTTTGCCAAACATAAAAATGAACATGGATGTTGTGTTTGGAACAGTCTCCCTTGGTTTTTACCTCCTCTTACATATTATCTATTGCAATTTCAATATGCTTTATGACTGTTGGGTAGTGTATGTTTTATGGGATACTTTGTACTTGCCTACAATTGGTTTCAAGGGCTTTTGGGTTATTGTTTTGTTTCCTGGATGTGCTGCACTAGCTGCTATGTGCATGTGTCATTGTGCCAAACCCAGTGTGCACATAACATACAGAAATGAGGCCACTAGACAGGGAAGAACACTAAATTGTTCAAACTTAAGGACAGATTGTTGCATTTACTATACTTCTTATTATAAAATCAATATTCCCTCAAATTGAGAACATGGTAGATTCTCTGTACATCTATTTTAAAATTAAATTTAAAGTTTTTATTGATATAGGTTCACATACAGGTATTAGCAATAATAAATAAACAAGCTTTCTTTTCAGTTTCTACTGTGCAAAGCTACAATAGAAAGTTACTGTAAGGGTCGTGAAATTAATACATTAAACTTTTAATAGTCTCATTAATTATCTTCCAAAAAATCAAGTACTTATTTATGAACACAGTGTTTACTTCTAAATAAAAGTAATCAAATGGCTACACATGCTTTACTTTTCCATGTGGCAATTTTTCCATTTTTGTGACTCTAAAAGTATTATGACTATAAACATAGAGTAAGAAGTTTAACAGGAAAAAAACATAGAGTAGAAGGAAAAGAAAGAAGGTATAAAAAAACTAGGAAGGAGATGGGGCTAACGAGGGTAATTGAAGATGAATATATTTGAAGTAGTTTGTTGTTCTATATGAAAATAGGACAATAAACTGCACTGAAATTGTTTTAAGATGGGAGGAGAGAGGATAAAAGATGATGTCAGAAGGGGTGAGGCTGATCAGAATACCTTGCATATATAAGGGGAAATGTCACAATAAAACCCAACCTTCCCCGTGTACAACTAATGTAATCTAATGGAAAAAACTTCTATTTGTTAAAAGAAGAAAACAGGAAGTGATGGTATGTGGCCCAGGAACTCCTGACACATTTGTTAATTAAAGCTTTATATCCATCTCTCAAAAAAGAAAGAAAAGGAAAATTTACACAAGAGAATGAAAAGCATTTGTCAAGTTATCCTTGTGTCTCTCTTACTCAAAGGTGCCTGAAGAGGATGTCCGGTTTTGGAACACCAGCCCACAGGGTGAATATCAGGAGAATCTGCATCTATCCAGTAGTCATAGCAAGCATTCCAGCCATCAAAGTGAACCTGGATACCAGAGGAACAACAACACTCATAAAAATGCCTACAGTAACATTAACATTGGGCTCACAGTATTATCTTTTGTATTCTCTTCTAACTTATCACAGAAAATTTAATATTCTGTAAACAATTTCAATTATTTAAAATATTTTGCTCATAGCACAAAATAAAAGGCACTTCTGAATCCCAACAATAAATTAACCATCAATAATTGCCTTACGGAGGCACTGCTGGGTCAGTATCTTTCAGCACTGAGCAACTTGAGAAGAAGAACTGAGTTATAACATCTTCAAACAATCAACACCACACATCCAATAAATACTGCTAAGGTAATAAAAAAAAAAAAACAGGGGAGGAAGGAGGAGAGATTAGAGGGAGGAGTGGACAGGAAGTGCTTTCAAGTAAATACAAAGCAAAGCTTTAAAAACAAAAATCCAATACCCTATTAGAAACATTCAATTTGTAAAATATTCTTGTAAGTAATTATACCATCTCTCAAAGACAGGTTTTAAGATGGTCACTATTAATATTTTTAATGGACATCATGTAAAGGGGCAGTTGCTCTATTAGTCAATATTACCAGGCACCAGCTACCTGATATTAGGTATTACATACATACATTTTTTTCACCTTCTCTAATAAAAAGATCTACTGAAATGCTTTATATATATTGCTTTTAAATCATGTTGGCCAATTAGTTTTTATAAGTCTGTGATTCTCTCATTACACACAAGGCAACAGATGCCAAATAGATAAAATTCAAACATTGAAAGCTAAACAATAAACAACCTAGAAGAATGCATGAGTGAACTTACTTATAATCATGTCAAGAGATCAAATTTTAACTCATAAAAGACAAGACTGACTGATTTGATTAAATAAACAAGTAAAGCTTCAGTGACAAATATCACCAAAGCAAGATGAAAAACCCACAAGAAACTTGAAAATAAACATAGTTACCATAAGTGACAAGACATTCCTTAACTTATTAAACACCATGGATGAAAACCCAACAGAATGATGACAAATACATATAAATGGCTCATTATCAAGATATAAATATGAGCTTAGTGTACTAGTGTACACCTGTAATCGTCAACACTTGGGAAGCTGCATCTAGGGGATCATGAATTCTATGGCAGTCTGGACTTTTTTTTTTTGGTGGGTCTGGGTCCTCTGGGCCTGGACTCAAGGCTAACGCTCTACCACTTGACCCACAGAGCCACTTGCAGCTTTTTCTGTTTATGTGGTGCTGAGGAATCGAACCCAGGGCCTCAGGCATGCAAGGCAAATGCTCTACCACTGAGCCACCTTCCCAGCCCCCAGCCTGGACTTTATTAAAGCTAGACCATTTCTCAAAAAAAAACCCCAAACAAACAAACAAAAACCCAAAGATAAAAAGAAATATAAATGACCAATAAACATATGAAGAAATCATTTATTTTTAAGTAAAAAAAAACAAAAAATTAAAAACCACAAAATGCAATTATTCTCCTATCAGCCAGCAAAAAAAATTCCCACATTTCAGTGATCCTTAGAGTTGGTAAAAGAGAATAAATGATTATTGATTGGAGGATTAGGAACTGATGAGATAATTCTAAAGAGCTATTTGACAATAATAATCAACACTTAAAATATACTTTATTATGACACTTAAAATAATTCACAGTAATAGAAAATAACAAGAAGTAACCAGACTGCTGACTTTCAGAAGTTATGCTACATTAACACGATAAATTGTATGCAGCTATTGAAGGTACATATAATAAGATATATTGAATATACTCTCTCAAGCTTAGAAATCCATTTGCTTGGAGTCAAAGCCCCATAGGATTTTAACCTATCATGAATATAATCTTAAAAAGGAGAAGAGACAAAGAGTAACTGGCCAGCTTACATATAGCTAGTTAGAGAAGTAACCAGGCCTAAAATCCAAGAATTGGAAATAAAATTACTCATCATTCACATACATTGAATATAAAACATCACTTCAGAAAGCTGGCTTAGCCAGGCACTGATGGCTCATGCTTATAATCCTAGCTACTCAGGAGGCTGAGATCTGAGGATCATGATTCAAAGACAGCCTGGGCAGGAAAGTCTCCACCAGAAAACTGGAAGTGGCGCTGTGGCTCAAAAGGTAGAGCGCTAGCCTTCAACTGAGGGACAGTGCCCAGGCCCAAAGTTCAAGCCCCACAACTGACAAAACAAAAAAAAGGTTGGCTTAAGTAGTAGCTCTTTCTTTTTCTATGATTAAAAGAGATACTGAGAGTGACGTTCACAATAATTTTCTGAAAATATGAGATTGTGACATCAATGCTACCAATAACAATGAATCATAATTTTTGGCATTAAAGTCAGTTTAGATGATTCTAATTATCAACTAATCACAGTAAAGCACAATTCTGTCACTTGAAGTATAAAAATCTACATTTTCTGACTTTCTAATTTTTGATAACCAACTAAATCTTACAAAACTGAATTATAATAAGCAAACAATCCTCACAAGGTATAGGACTGCATACCTATGCAATTCCAGCACTAGAGAGGCTAAGTTAGGTGGACTGTGAGTTTTAGGCTATCTTGGACTAAACAGTGAGAAAGAGAGAGAAAAGACATGAGGCTGGCAGGGAGTAATCACAGGCATACCAGAAAATGTGACAGAAGGATTGGAAACTAAAACAGGTATCCCTAAGCAAATAGTACTTAGGGGAAAAAAAGTGAGAGAAGCACAAGAAAAGAAAGTAAGAGGATTAGCTCAACAGACAACAGCAGAGTAGCAGGACTTCCAAAAAGCAAGGAAAAAGAAGATGAAATTATCAAAGCCTCAATGACAGAACATTTTCTGAAACTGAATACGAGGCTTCTGAGTGAAAAGACACTGAACCTGACAAATAAAAGGCCAACACACAGACATACCATCATAAAACAGGGCTAGAACCAGTTGCCAGAGAGATTCTAGAGACCAGAGGCCCACAGCCCAGATAAAAGGAATCAGAATGGACTTAGAAGTGCAAAACAATGCCAGAGGTGAGAAGGCAGAGGTATGATGCTGACATTATCTGAGAGAAACGTTCTCTACCTAGAATGTATGACCTAGGTACAATATGAAGTGAATGTAAAGCCAGTCTGCTGACATCTTCAAACATGGAGTCAAAAAAATATGTTTCTCCAACACCTGTTCTTAGGAAGACACAAAAAGAGATGTTTCAGCAAAGTAAGAGTATACCAGGCCAAAGAAAGTATATGATTATACTTCGTGCTTTTGAGGAAAATGTTATACATAGGAATATATCAGCAAAAAGAAATCTCAGGATGGAAGCTTTGTAAAGGCATCGTCTGTCCTCTCAGGCGAATACAAGTACTTGCCTGAACTGGAGGAAGAGAGTTAAAGAACAGAAGAAACTAAGACTAACTGCTAAGAACTACAATTCGTATACTGTAGTTTCTGACTCAAAACACATCAGGTCAATTGGAGACCTTGTAAATTTTAATAAGAAAACAGAAATACAAAAGAAAAAAAGCTATAATTACTGACTCCAGGAAATACGAAAGGCAATAAGGGAGAAATAACTTGGAAAGACTGTTCAGCAGTGAACAGATTTACTTATTCATAATGATAACCTGGAAGAAAAGCAAACCAACATTCCTTTACTGGAAGGCTATTAGGCAAAACAATGGCAAGATCTAAATCCTGACCTGCCCTAAAATAATATTTAATAAATTTTAAATAGATAAGCTGAAGATAAATAAGAACATAGGCAATATTTTACAAAATAGGACACAAAATATAAGTAATGACTAGAAGACATAAAAGTTCTTGCCACTGGGGAGCCAGACCAGGGGGAGGAGGACTG
Source organism: Dipodomys spectabilis (assembly GCF_019054845.1). Lineage (NCBI taxonomy): Eukaryota > Metazoa > Chordata > Mammalia > Rodentia > Heteromyidae > Dipodomys > Dipodomys spectabilis. The sequence goes on along the minus strand of NW_024870678.1, from coordinate 18,403,207 downwards.
AGGAGGAAGGGGGCAGACTGTATTCTTTTGTTGCCAAAACCTGCAAGATTCTGGCAAACATATTCTGGTCATTTTTCTTCAACAACATGTGGTACAATCTATAAAAAGTTAAAACTTTTTATTGTACTAGTTCAAGATGTGAAATATTATACATTATGTAACTTAAAAGCTGGTTTTCATTCAGCTGAAGAGTTGAGTTTATTCCTGAGAAACTTGAAATATAAAGCGAAAGCTACATGAATTATTTCCCTCTTTCTCTTATATGGCTGGAAGCATCTTCTATTCTCAAAAGCTTCTGGTAAAGCTGGAACGGAGTTGCTGTCCTTGTTTACTGACCTTATTTAAAGGACATCATAAATATCAACGTATTTGCACAGCAGTTGTGAGACATTCCAATAGTTGCACTAAGATGTCCACTGCAAGGCCTATGGCCAGCTCCAGTTTGAATGTCAAGGATTGGCCAGGATATTATTTTTTTAGAAAGAGTTCAGCTGTAAGTAAAGAGCTCAGTGAACTGCCTATCACAATATGTGACCTCTCTGTGTCAAAATCCCATATGTCAAATCTGAGAGTTAATTAAATTTTTTATTACAAAGTTAATATATGCTCCAGAAACCAAACTATTAACAAGAAAAAAACCTGAGTTTAGTTTTGATGGTCTTGTTACATATTTTTGTATCTCCTTACAAAATTGCTTATGCATCTGTTCTTTTGAGAAAAAATAAAGAACAAAATATCATACCCTGATATTTCACTTGCCAGTATTAAATATTCTTGTAAATATTTAATTCTAATATGATGCAGATATACTGTAGATACAGTAGAAGCTACTGTGGTATTCTCAGTGTCAACTACTATAATCAGGGCTCTACATTTTTCCATTGAGAATTTATCTTTGCAGATTCTTTAAGATGTTAAATTTTTTTTTTAAAAGAGCATAGTATTAGAGAATGAAATATTTTATTTTATTCTGAACTGAATATAATAAGACATTCTATCTCCACTTTCTCCAAGTACACATTCAAAACACTAAATTGTCACTCATAATTAAAAAGAAATTATCAAGTGATAAATGGCTACATTCTATTTATTCTCTGGCCCCTAGTGTCTAACCTAAAGGGCTCAAAATATGTGTACTAAATAAAGCCATGCCGCACACACACACACACACACACACACACACACACACACACACACACACACACACACACACACACACACACACACACACACACAGAAATTATCTTCCAAGGAAAATCTTGGAAGAATGCTTACTTCAAACTATGCACAGCCACTTTGCATACTCCTATGGCTTGACTAATTTAATTGTAGGGCTAAAATGTCTTGAAAGAAAAGCCAAAACCAAACCACAACAGTTTTCATTTCTTTTTTCTATTTTTTTTGTCGGTCATGGGGCTTGAACTCTGGGCCTGGGCGCTATCCCTCAGCTCTTCAGCTCAAGGCTAGCACTTTACCACTTGAGCTACAGCGCCACTTCCCCAAACCAAAACAGAAAACACTTACCTTTATCCGGTGATCATCTGTGTCTGCAACAGTGGCTACTCTAATAAACATGGGGTTTCTCTTGTCCACAACCTCAAGCTTCATTTTCTTCTGGAATCCATGTGGAGGTTTCTGCCACAACAGAAAAATTTTAGAGAGATTTTAGGGGAAGAGCAGGTGGACTCCATGGCACAAAGAATAATAAACAGATGAGCTATTTAGGGCACCAACCTTTCCAACTACTCTCGAGTTACAGATTGGCTCTGGATGGCACCTTCCCAATCAAAAAGCACAATCCCTACACACATGCAAGAGAATGCCATGAGAACCTCACCAAGGAATCAACAGAAACACCGATGCAAAGATATGACAGTCACTTGATTAGGGAAGGTAGGAAATTATTCGCACTGACTGGAGGTGACATGGCAAAAGCCAATAAAAGCATGAAATTCAGTTTTAAAAAGAGAAGAAAAGGGCTGGGAAGGTGGCTCAGTGGTAGAGTGCTTGCCTTGCATGCATGAGGCCCTGGGTTCAATTCCTCAACACTACATAAGCAGAAAAAGCCAGAAGTGGTACTGTGGCTCAAATGGTAGAGCACTAGCCTTGAGCTGAAGAGCTGAAGGACAGCACCCAGGCCCAGAGTTCAAACCATAACCACAAAATAGAGAGAGAGAGAGAAGAAAAACGCTGAAGATGCTGAAACAAGATACCAAGGTTAGAAGAGATGATGGATGCAAAAAAGTAGAAGACAGTTTAGAAAAAGAAAATGAGCTATCAAAATAAACAAGACAGATCTTAGGGATAAGAGAGCTGAATAGTCAACAGAACTATAAACCCGTGAATAAGTGACAGGCTGCAGAAGGCAAGGTGATTGTTTGGTTTTCTGTAAAGAGTGCAATATAATAAAAATGTTGCTGTACAAGTTAATTGAAAGAACTATCAATGCAAGCCACCTGGAAAAGGAGCACTAGAGACATCTTCATGGTTCCCTCTGAGATGTCACTAGACACAGAGGCTGATCCTGCCACAATTTCATCCCATTTAAAGCCACATGTAATGCAGCTGTGCACGGCAAAGCCAGCTCTGTACTGCATTAGACCCACTCACAGTAGAGACAGCAGATAAAAACCAGTAAATATGACATAACTCTTCACGTTATTCCTCTTTAAATCCTGATCTTACTATCAGGGTAGGACATGTAAATATTCTGTTTCTCTTCATGTAGCATGGTATTTTGCTTTTCATATTCTTGATGCTCTTTTCATCTATACTTGAACCCAAATCTATGAATTTTATCACTAAAAATTATATACACATAAAAGTATCATTTGAAGAAAATTACTGTTTATGATAGATGTGGCTATATTTTTAAGAAAATATTTTTACCCTATCCTTTCTATCCATTCTATTTTTTTATCCTATTCAAATCTATTCTTCTTTTCTTTGAGACAAGGTCTTACCACATATATATCCTAGACAGGTCTAGAATTCATCATCCTCCTGTCTTATCTTCTAGATTTGTAAGATTAAAGGTGGGCACTACCCCATTTAGCTATTAAAACTTGTTTGTTTTCCTTTAAATTCATGAGAAAATATAAATGATAAAGATATATTTTTTTCTTTAAACTGATAACACTTGGTGGTTTTTAATGATAGAATTGGTATGGGTTTAGATATGGATGAAACCGAAATCAAGACTGTAAAGAGCAAAAACCATGCTGCATGAAGAGAAACTCTATTTAAGAATTCGATAGTCATTTAAGGTAATATACATATATACATATATATATTTTTTTATTTCCTACTCGTCCCTTGAATAGAAACAAAGTTTACTCTGAATCCTACTACGTTTGACTCAAAAAGTAATGACTCTGGATTAGATACTATAGTACTAAACACAAATGGCCTTGCAACTTAGGAATTAAATATGCCGATTTGTGGCAATAAAACCAAAGACAGCATCTCCACTTGCCATAATCAAATCTGAAGAAATTACAAATACAATTTTGCTTGCAAGTATTTTCCTGATTGTCTTTGGACTTTCAGAATAGTTAGCATATAAAAAAAAGGTTAGCTGTAAGATTTCAACCACTCAAGTCTCAAGCAGCATTATTTTTCAAGAAAACTTTAAAGTCCAAATGAAAGTATTTTTAATATGTCAACAGCAAAAATTACGGTAACAATTCTGAAAATTATGACTTTAAAAATTGTAAAACTCAGTCAGGTGCCGGTGGCTCACACTTGTAATCCTAGCTACTCAGGAGGCTGAGATCTGAGGATTGCAGTTCAAAGCCAGCCTGGGCAGAAAAGTCTTTGAGAATCTTATCTACAAATAACCACCAGAAAACTGAAAGTAGCACTGTGGCTCAAGTGGAAAAGCACTTGCCTTGAGCTGAAGAGCTCAGGGACAGTGCCCAGGCCTAGAATTCAAGCCCTACAATGACAAAAAAAAAAGAAAAAGAAAAAAAAAAAGGAAAACTCAAGCTGGGCACTGATGGTGCAACGGTATAATTCTGGCTATTCAGGAGGCTGAGATCTGAGAATCACTGTTCAAAGCCAGCCCAGGCTGGAAAGTCTTTGAGACTCTTATCTCCAGTGAACCACCAGAACACTGGAAGGGGAGCTATGGCTCAAAGAGGTAGGGAGAGAGCCTTGAGTAAAAAAGTTCAGGCACAGGACCTGAGGTAAAATAACTGGAAAAAAGAAAAAACTTTGTGAAACTCTAAGAATGTCTTAGTTGGTTTCTCTTTTCATTCCTGTTCTGGTTTGCCAGTATCATCTTTTTCTGTTCTTAAATTTTATGAACAAATAGTATCATCAACACAAATTAGAATAGTACAAAATGCATTGTCTTACCACTTTGAAAGCTCTTGCAGGAGCAGGTAAAGAATTGGTTTCTTCTAAGTACTTATCCCAAGAAAAATGTTTCACATTAGGATGACCTAAGAAACAAAGAAAAATATAAATCCTATAAAACTTAACCTAAATGACAATGAGAACAAGAAGCTATTCTAAAAAATTATGAGGTATAGTTATAGCTATAATCTAGGAATTAACATTCATACACATATAACTTGAAACTTGCTCAATGTTCAGAATTATTTACAATATTGACTTTTTCATCTTGACCATGATTTCTTCTTTTTTTCAGTCCTGGGCTTGAACTCAGGGTCTGGGCATTGTCCCTAGGTGGCTTTTGCTCAAGGCTAGCACTCTGTCACTTGAGCCACAGCACCACTTCTGACCTTTTCTGATTATGTGGTACTGAGGAATCGAACCCACGGCTTCATGCATGCTAGGCAAGCACTCTACCACTAAGCCACCTCCCCAGCCCCATGATTTCTTTGTAGATAAAAATCAGTACAAAATAGAAATCATTTATTAAAAGGAATATAGAACTATTATATATACTAATACATGAAAAATCTCAATTATCTTCTGTATGGTTAGGCTGAAATATAGAAATATACCGAAATTATAGATTATATATAAAAATAGCTATTACTTGCTCCTTTCCACTGCCTTTCAAAGTTCAAAGTCTATTAGATAGGCATGAGCAGGAATTAATGGGGGTCCAGAAGAGTAGGAATTTGCTACAGAAGATGACTGAACAAATCTGCAAATATATTGGTAACAATGGAAATCAGGTTTCTCCTTGACAGAGAATATGCCCGTAGGAAAACTAGGATGGTATTAATGATGTTAGATATGAATCAGACAAATAGCTTTCGATCCATCGGTAGAGAGAGAAGTAAATTTTTGTGCATTAGGGACTAATTCATTTACATATAGGTAGGCATATGCAAATATGCAAATAGGTGTATTTACATGCATATAAACATACAATTAGGTATATTTACATATACTTACATATTTGTATATTAAATATATACATATATATATATATATATATATACACACACACACACACATATATGGGGGGAGGACTGGAAGCAGACAGATCCTAGTAGAACAAGTATAAGTAGTTACAAGATCTTAGTTTGTAAGTATCATCCTCTGCAGAAAAGAACATGGATTCTCAGGGAAATGGACAACTGTAGGGTGGGTAAGGTAAGCATAGGGCAAGCCTAAATCTGGTAGGAACAGTTGTCCTCAAAAAATGAAAGAACATGTCCAAAAAACATAGAAATCAGCTTATATCTTCTGAAAATCCAATACAAAAAAATTGAGGTTACAATGTTTATTTGAACCATTTTTACATAAACAGTTCAATAGCATTAAGAACATTCAAAAACTATTATATATTTGGCTATTTTTAACATGTAATTTTGAATTATTTATTTATTTTTATTTCTATTTTTTGCTGGTCCTGGAGCTGGAACTCAGGGCCAGGGCACTGTCTTTGAACCTCTCTGTGCTCAAGGCTAGTGCTCTACCACTTGAGCCACTTCTGGCTTTTTCTGCTTATGTGGTACTGAGGAATTGAACCCAGGGCTTCATGCATGCTAGGCAACCACTCTACCACTAAGCGACATTCCCAGCCCCAATTTTGAATTTTTTTAAATTTTGCCAGAAGTTGTATTTTTTTCTTCTATTAAAACCAATGAAAGCTAAGTGCTGGTGGCTCACACCTGTAATCATAGATACTCAGAAGGCTAAGATCTGAGGACTGAAGTTTGAAGCCACCTTGGGTAGGAAAAGTACATGAGATTCTTATTTCCAATTAACCACAAAATGCCAGAGTTCAAGTGACTGAGCACTAGCATTGGACAGGAAAAGCTCAGCAATAGGACCTAAAAGGAGACAGGGATCATTCTGTCTCATCCAGGAAGTCAGCGGTCATGCTACCACCCCTACGCAGCAGTATCAGCAGGAACCACTACAGAATGTCAATGTTTATTCACCAGGTCTCTCATCATTACCAAAAGCTGGTAACAGGAAGAAAGAAAAATCCAAGAATCCTCACAGTAGTTTCAATGAAACCAAATGAGGGAGTCAACTATGTACTCCCAGCTTTGAGTGTTCTATAAGCCACCAGATGTGGAAGAAGTGGACACATGAAATCTTCTGGATAGAACTACATTTGGGCCACCAAGTCATTATTAATAACTTGTCTTAGTATTGGATGACTTTTGTCTCTTTTATGTTTAAAACAGATCTATATGTTAGTCAGGCCACCAGTTTCCCCTTACTCTCTTTAGCATACAAGAAAATTTAGGAAGTGGAAGGTACTAGATTTGCATATCACAGGAATGGTCAGTCCTTGAATGAATAAATTATCACACACCCTGAATGAGGCATTGTGTCAAGGAACAGGGACAAGCCATACAATAAAGCCAGCTGTTACAGTGGAATGAAGACTAGTCTCTGAAGCTCCTCAAGGAGTCTCTGCTCTTACAAGCTGTGGAGCTCCATCTACAAAACAGCTGGCAGTAAAGCAAGGACTCATTCTTTCCTGTGATTTGAGAAACCTGTTTTACTTGTGTGCCTGTCCACAGAACAATCCTCCTAACCAACGAGACTTCATGTAAGCCGTTGACCCTGCCTATCTATTCCGATCAGCAGAGATCGTAACACCTTCCACAGTGACATGCTCAACTATTCACAGTCTTAGGATGCTGCTACAGAAGATGCCCTGAGCATATGAGAATAACTCAAAATGACATACCACAAGGACACTGTTCATCAGCAGTTACACTGCTTCCTGTCAGAAGAAAAACTGAGAAGGCTGCATGGCCACAGGCACACAGCTAAAGCACCCAGAAACTTCAGACAACAGAGACAGCACTAACATGAGCTGCAAAATCTATCTGGAACCAAAAAGCACAACAGAAAGAAGAAAAAAAAAAGGACAGCAAACAGGAAAGCTCTAAAGTAAGTAAGAGATCGAAAGTCTCAAGGTTCTCAGTTGAAGGTGAGCTTCTCGCTTCTGTCAGAACCACCACGACATATGTTGTTCATGCTACACCTACAGTGCCAGGTCCCCTGTAGGCACTTGTCTGTACTTGTCCAAGCTTAACAATGCAGGTGCACATATAGCCCAAGTACAAAGATAGCATCATTAAAATTCAGAATTTCCATTCATAAACATCATGTGGGAAAATAGACTGTGTGCATACGCAGGCTAAAATTATCCTTAACTACACTAATAAAATCAAGTCTAGAAATGAACCTCAAACTGAAGCATAAAAGATTTATTTAAACAGAATTTGCTTTCCCAAAGAATACAATGCTTCAGACTCTCGTGGAAAGTTAGGACAATGACTGAAGGAACAATGAGGGTCAGAAGACCACACGTAGCCACAGTATAATAAAGTGTTACTGTAACATAACCACATTCTGCTAGGTGCACTGTCTATGGCTACTTTTTCATTACAACTAGGTGAGTGGTCGTGACAGACTTTGGCACACAAACTTAAAAGCAGCCAGATGCCAATGGCTCATGCCTATAATCCTGCTACTCAGGAGGCTGAGATCTGTGGATCATGGTTCAAAGCCAGCCCCCGCAGGACACTCTATGAGACTCATCTCCAATTAACCACCTAAAAACGTGAAGTGGCGCTGTGGCTCAAAGAGGTAGAGTGCTAGCCTTGAATGCAAAAGCTCAGGGCCAGTGCCTAGGCCCTGAGTTGAAGCTCCATGACCAATTCACAAAACAAATACAAAACAACAACAGCAACAACAACAACAAACACTTGAAAGTACTTATTACCTAGCTCTTGGGCTAGGAAGGTGGCTCAATGGTAGAGCGCTTGCCTTGCATGCCTGAGGCCCTGGGTTCGATTCCTCAGCACCACATAAGCAAAAAGAAAAAAGCCGGAAGTGGCGCTGTGGCTCAAGTGGTAGAGTGCTAGCCTTGAACTGAAGAGCTGAGAGACAGCGCCCAGGCCCAGAGTTCAGGCCCCATGACCGGACCAAAAAAAAAAAAACAACCTAGCTCTTTACAGAAAAACTTTGCCAACTCCTAAAATACAGTAGGCCTGCTTTATTCTCAAATATTATTACATTTGATTTTGAGCAAGCGGTCAAAATGAATGAATGAAAGAATCCATCAATGAGTGAATAAAGAATCAAAGGAAATTTCAGAAACTAAGGCTTGTGTGCACAATACTCAGCTTATCTGATGAGAACTCCTTGATTTTGTGTTATCACAGTTATGTTTAAATTGTGTGATCCACCGAGTGTTTCCTTGCCCTTAATTTTGTAAAAATATTCCTCCCCAGAAGCAAATGGTAACCCCAAAACATGGGAAATGTTATGAGCTTATGGGGTGAAGGGTCAGTTTTAGATCTGTTGAAAGGTGGCATGTTTTGTGCAGAAGTTGGGTGTAACTATGGGAAAAATGAACTGAGCATGTGCAATGAAACCCATGTATCCTGAGCACACTGTTTTCCTTTACAACAGTCTCCTTGGAACCAAAGCCCTGGGGGCACCAAGCATCTATGTATATGAACAGTGTCAGGCACCAACCTGGTGGAGTAATAAGGGTTCTTCTGTGTTCTTTACACCATCCAACAGGATGAATGTGTGGACTAGATGCTTCACACCTGTAGGATATATAAGTTAAAAAGTTGCAATTATCAGAAAAACTCACAAATAAAAGTAAATGTTTTAACAAGGCTGGATACCATGAACACGTTACAGAGTTCTGACTGGAAAACAAAACTGCTAAGCCAAAGGATGTTGCAGTGTCCCCATATATATATACCAGCTAGATTTTTTACTTTAGAATAGCACATGGATCTGACACCCAGCAGTTTTCTTTTGCTATATTTGCTATATTTGAAATTTCACATATAGCCCAAGTACAAAGATAGCATCATTAAAATTCAGAATTTCCATTCATAAACATCATGTGGGAAAACAGACTGTGTGCATACGCAGGCTAAAATTATATTGGCCTCTCTAAGGGCATGTTCAAAGACAGGAAGCTCAATCTTTCCCGGAAAGTCACATGCTATTTTTATTACCCACTGGGATGGTAGAGAATGTATTAAAACAAGGTGCCTCTTTTTCTCTTCCCTCTCTGCTCTGTCATCTTTACTCTAGTCAAGCATACATTTTTCCAGAGCCTTTTTATCAACATGCAAACTGAGTGCATATGATTCCTTGCCCTTAAGCATATTTGTTCTATATGTTCCTAACCATAATGCACTTCATCCATTCCTTTGCTCACTCATTGAAAATGATGCTCCAGACACTGGGACAGACCCTGAGGAAGGTGAAGCCAATAAGAAAGATAGAGTCCTGCTTTCATGACACTTAGTACAGCAGGGAGAGACAGGAAATGAATAAAATGTAATGGACTCCCCCCACCCCCCCATCCCTCTATGTCTATGGAGCACTGGTCCACAATCCCTTCAGTCACCAAAGGCAGAGAATGTAAAATAGAGTAGCAGTGGCCTACAATCTCAATGGACATCCTCCTGTACACTGTAAACTATTTCTGGATTATCTATAATACCTAGATCATAGTTTCTAAGTATAACATAATGCAAATATATAAAATAGTTGTTATACTGTTATTCTGTTATACTGTTTAGGAAGGTAATAAACTCCTGAAAACCCTGTGCATATTCTGTACAGGTGCAACCATTACTGGCCTAACTGTATTTTTGATCTATGTTTGTGATCTGCTAATGTGGAGCCCATGAGTACTGAAAAAAAACTGTGTATGTACTTTGGTGGCATAATGCTATGCAGACAAAGGAAATAACTGAACAGACTGAGTGAGTGCAAAAGTCTATTTCTTCATACAGCCTAGTCAAGACAACCTCTTACCAGGTGTGGTGGCACAAGTCTATAATCCTAGCACTGTGAAGGCTGAGTCAGAAGGATCGTGACTTCTAGCTGGCCTGGGCTATGTAGCTAGACCCTATCTTTTTTTTTTAAGACAACCTCAGGTAGGCATGGTGGTGCACAGCTATAATCCTAGCTACTTGGAAGGTTGAGTAGGAGAATTGTGGTCCACAGCCAGCTGGGAAAATTGCTAAGACTCTATCAAAAAACCAACAACAGTAAGGCAGCCTTGAGTTCACTACCCAGTGCCATAAACAAAACAATAAAATAAGATGATTAAGCTACCTCTTCAATAAGGCAACATTTGAGCCCAGCCTGGAAAGAAAGACATGAACAACTCAAATATATAAAGAAAATCAATTCTGGGAAGAGGACACAGCAAGTGTAAAGGTTATGGAAAGTAACCTAGCAAGATCGTCTCAGAAATAGAAAGGCATGAGAGCCAGCCACCAGGTGACTCGGGCCTGTAACCCTAGCTATTTGGAAAAGCTGAGAACAGGGTCATACTTTGAAGCCAGATCAGGTAGAAAAGTTCCAGAGATTTCTGCTCAATCCATAGCTAAATATCATCCTTAGTCTGCCATCCCAAATTACAGGTGAGGCTGAGACCGAGAGGGTTGTGATTCCAGACCATCTGGGCAGCCATGGCCATCCATTTTCACGGATGAAAGCTAGACGTGGTGAGCCCAGTTACAATGGGAAGTCTAAAGTAGGCAGATCAACAGTTGAAGTGCATGGCAAGACAGGAAGGAATACTCTATCTCAAAATAACCAGCATAGTAAAGGGATGGAGGCATCGCGAAGTGGTAGAGCCACCAGCTTGGCAAGCACAAGGTATTGAGTTCTAACCTCAGTCCTGGCTAACCATAAGTAAAAGCCAACAGAAGGAAGCAGGAAAATGAGAGAAGAGAAAGGTCCATGATGGCCATAGGCTTGGGGTTTTACTGAGTGAATTAGAACATCATCATGGCGATGGGAGGGGGGGAGTGTTTAGGCAGAAGAGTCACTTAATCTGATTTATATTTTAAAGTAATTGCTCAGCATATAGGGAGCAAGAGAGAGGGTATTTAGAAGGCCGCTGCAAGTAGATCCTGGTGGCCTGGACCACAGGGGTGGTGGTGAGGATAATGGGAAATGACAGGGAAAGAAAGAGAAAGCAACAGAGCGAGTTAATCTGATTAAGATGTAATACATGCATGTGTGAGATACCATGGTGAAACCCCTTTATACAATTAATGTACACTTAACAATGTATGACAGGAAGGAAAACGGGTTCTGTTGGGGGACAGGGGTCAGTGTGGGGGGAATGGAGCTGGTAAAGGGCAGTGAATGTGACTAAAGCTATATACACATGTGGAAAAACACAACAATAGAACCTGTTGAAATTGTCTTAAGAAGGGAGATGGGATGAGGGAGAGCAAGTATGGAAATAACAAAATGAGACCTCCCGTGTAACTAATATATGCCAATGGAAATGAGTTTTATAAAAGAATCTCTAATATAGATTAAAAGAGCTCTTCCACTACATAAAATACAAACTAGTCACAACAAGTTTAAAAAAAATGAAAGAAGTTATAGAGACAGTTCTATGAAACCATGCTTAATGGAGCTTTTTAGGACACAAGGGAGGTTTTATTGTTGAATCTGGGGAGTTGCAGGAGGCAAGGTAAGGTATACAGGAGAATTAGACTGTTTTCAGAAATAATAAAACTATTTTAGTTTTAACCAGATGAGAAGTATTCCCTTGGTTAAGGCAAGAAATACATGCTAAGCAAATCCTTTGATCAGAGGTTCTCAGATGCTCAAGACACAGCAGGTTTAAGACAAGTAAGAATTCTCCCCTTTATGCACTAGCAACGTAGCCTACTGATTCAGGCAGAGGCGAGGAACCCGTACCTGAAGAAGTGCTCCCCTACCTCCCCCCTGCAGGCCCTGCAGAGCCCATTACCCAGTCAGTTACTGGGTAGAGACAGGAAGGAGGGCAACACAGGTACAGACACAGGGAAGTCCCTTCTGACTGAAATAGGAAAGAAGACAACTGAGAGGAAGGCCAGGAAGAGGGCAGAAGCCTGGGAACCAGGTGAATAAAGTTCAATTGTCTGAAAGAACAGGTCCATTGGAGTTTAGCAGCCACAAATGGGAATTCAAACCAGTCAGCATGACATTTGACTATTTCCATTTCCATTCAACTACTCAGGGACAGGCACATGGTAGACAGAATGTTGGATTCAATCAGGCTGAAATTTTGCCAGGCAAATGTAGTATAAGTAAATGGAGACGAAACTCACAGGAAAATATAGTAGTTAATATAAATACATAGGCACTTAAAGACATATCAGATTACCATCTTAAAAAAACGGGTTAGAACGTTTCCCCATATGTATTCTCAAACATAATAAGTACTCTGAACTTTTTAAAAATACATAAATACAAGTATGTACCGGGCTAAACTACTCATTAGGCACAGTCAAAATATTTCAGAACAAAATAGGATATAGGAGAGAGTTCCAGTGTACTCATGAACATATTCAAGACTGTGAAGAAACGAGTTCTGAGTTGTGTAACTTAGCCTTTGCTGAAAGTAGTTTAATCATAAAACACCATATATTCAGCAAATTATTAACATCACACTGAACACTAGTGTTCTATAGAACACAGTTTGGGAAATGTTAGTCCAAAAGGCTTGGCTTGCTCTAGAACAACGGAGGATCTGGAAACCTCAGCAGAATCCTCCAGGTAGGCAAAGAGAAGGTAAAAGGCCCGGATGAAACAATGGCTGTTGCTTCTAGTAAATAAAAAAGTCTCATAGATACTTAGAAACAACTCTCTAGACAACAAAAATTTAGGCGAATAAGATCAGCCCACTCACAGATTCCACTCTGTCCTTCTCATGAAAACAGCCTTGTACAGGAAACCATAGGAACTCAACATTTTCTACTTTAGAAGAAAATACCATTAGATGTTCAGTTAAAAAGCTTCTTCCTTCATTGACTTGTTATCTCAAACCCTTCTTTCCCCAAATTACTTTTATCTGTTAAGGTTACAGGGTGATGTCACTAGTTGGGAAATATGAAAGTAAAACAAGCACAAATCTATCAGTGCTAAGTTCATGTGGCAATCACTACAGTTCTTCCAATATACATCTTCATGGTTTAATGCGCTATTCCTTAAAATGCATCATTCTAAAATGGCTATATGTAACTATGAAGCTTTATTATTTGCTTTAATAATTTTTTTAGACAATCATTTATACCATGGCTTGTTACTAACTATACATTATTATGTATTATGTATTTTAGGAAAAGATTGCATATGCCTTCATTAAGAATGTAAAAACAGCTGGGCATGGTAATATTCCTGTAGTCTCAGTATTTGGGTAGCAGAGGCAAAAGGATACATAGTGAGCTCTAGGCCAATCTGAGCTGCCCAATGAAATCCTTTCTCAACCAATAAAGCAAAAAACAAAAAACCAATGAATAATATATATATATATATATATATATATACACACACACACACACACAAATATATATACACACTTCTTTAATTTCTTTCCTCCTTAGTCTACTACAACTGTAGAGTAATATTTTATAATTATCTGCCAGACTCATGATGATTATTTGAAAACAATAACAATATTTTTTTGTCAGTTGTGGGGCCTGAACTCTGGGCCTGGGTGCTGTCCCTCAGCTCTTCAGGTCAAGGCTAATGCTCTAGCACTTGAGCCATAGAGCCACTTCTGGCTTTCTTTTTTTCTTGCTTACGTGGTGCTGAGGAATCGAACCCAGGGCTTCATGCATGTGAGGCAAGCACTCTACCACTGAGCCATCTTTCCAGCCCCAATAATAAATATTCTTTATACTCTTGATCGTACTGGATTCCTTTACAAATTGCAATTAAGAAACACACTTTGGCTTATTATTGTTACTAAAGATAAATACATATTGGTCAAAGTCTCTATTTAAAATAAGCCAATAGGAAAAATAAAAATAGTACTACTGTTATCTATTTTCCTGTTTCCACTATTTCATTCAAAAGTTAGAAGGCTGTGAACTCTACTCAGACACTAAGAAGTCATCTCTTAGTCCCACCTAGTGTTCAAAGGCAGAAATGTAACTGCAAAGAAACAGAACTTGAATCATATTCATCCTCATTCACCCTCTTCATTAGTCCCCCCTCTTCCACTGACATAACCCTGAACCACAGAACTTGCTTTACTTTACTGTCACTCATTTTTTTGGTGGTGTGTTTTAAGTTTCAAAGTTGTTTCACCATGGTATTTCAATTGTGAACCTATTTTAATCAGAATTTAACCCTCTCTATTCCTTTCTCTCTCCCTGCCCTCCAACCCCTTGTTGTTTTTAATTTTTTTAAGTAGTTGTACAAAGGGGTTTCACTTCCACAGCTAATGCACACATACAGGGCTCCACAGACCTGCATAATAATGGCTGAGTTTCTTTGGAGAACCTTATGCCACTTGGCCTCTTCCACACCCTACAACATGACTGCCAGATTTCGATCCAGTGCCCACCTCTTGTGATTCCCCATAGTAGAGAAATATCCCTGCTTTACCACTAACCCACAAATACCACACTTCATTGTGGTGAGCTCCCTACTTCTCCTTGCCATCCCTACTTCACAGACAATCCCTTCCCCCTAGTAGTAGCACATTAACTAACTTGCTGGAAGCTCTACCCCACAGTGACTTGAAAAAGACAAAAGTGATAAATACCATCTTAAATTCCCTGGTGTCAACAGTGTTGAACTTTCCTTTCTTCCTTTTTCTCTGAGATAACCCATAGTCTCAGATACTTCCACTCTCCCCCCTCCACGTGCTGAGACCTTCTTCTGCCCCCAAATAGCTTGCCCCACAAGCCATGCTCAGGGAGCTATCCGTGGCAGCAGATGTCCCATCAGGCAACAGTCATCCTCGTTTGCTTCCAGCGTCAAACTTTTCTGCTTGATTTCTCTTTCTCATTTGTTTCTGCACCTAAAAGTTACTTTATTTCTGATGCCAGGTGATGATATAGATCTTATTGTTCTACCTGTTGGAAAGGAAGCAACTGAAGCCTACAAGAGTGAAGCAAATACTGGAAATAACAAAACAAAACAACAGCTTGCTGCCAGTCCATACATATCCTACACGTGGGTCACAACACAAGCTAAGGCTTTCTTTGGCCAGGAACAGTTCATCCCTATCTCTGTATCAATTCCTTTCTTCTTTCACAGAATACCTCACTCCCATGTCCTTCCAGAAGCCTTCCCCATGAATGTTCCAGTGAGGGTGAGCCAATCCTTCATTCCATGCATCTTTGTAAGCCACAAGTGGTTGCCTCTAATAATTAGGCACTAACTAGCCAGCAACTACACCCAACCAAAGCAGAGCTAATTGTATTTCTCTACTACCCCACATTATAAGGCCTCTGTGTTAAGCTGAAAGCTTCCTGGGTTCCCTTCGCTCTGGAACCCTCACATCAACACCCAGAGCTTCTCTCCCTTAACGCAGTGATGACCAGTCTGCTGACTTTGAGACCACTCTAAGTCAATTACCATATAATGTTCCCACTTCCAAATGCTTTAGTACGATTTTAAGAAAACACAATAACTACCACGCTCAATTTATAAAAACAAAAAAGATCCCTCTATGAAAACAGCTGGCAGTACATGTAGAGACAATCAGGTTTATTCTAAACCACTAACTCGAAGCTGCTCTTCTTCATGGGCATACATTTCACTGATGGGTACCCTTACTCATTAATATACTATAATGAAACAGATCTAGCACTGGAGGAAGCTGCAATCTCATTCATTTAGGTTTTGGTACTAAACATCCAGCCAGTCCTGTTGCTTTGCCTTCTTGGATGCTCAAGGACAAGGCCACATGAAAGAAATATTTCTTTAAATAAAGTCTGCTTTAAAGGAGAAAGGGGGGGACTGATCTCTTTATGTTCTGCCCCTGACTCCAACCCTCCAGTCAAGGGAAGGAAGAAGGGAAAAGAGGTTGTGTGCAGAGGCTGGGGGATATAAGGCCCTCCCTTCATTCCTCTCTTTCTTTCCTGGATTCAAAGTTCTTTCTAGTTCCAATATTTTGTAACATAGAAGATGACTCCTAAGTCCAAAGGCTATCCAAGGAACTTAATCAACCAGCTCAGAAGAAACACAAAGGGGAAACAAAGGTTTCTAACTGTAATCCCTAGCTACTAAGGAGGATGAGAACTGAGTCTGTCAGACTCATACCTCGAATTAACCAAAAAACCTGAAGTAGAGGTGTGGCTTATGTTGTTGAGCACCAACTAGGCTTAAGAAAGCCAAGAAAGAGAGCCCTGGTCCTGAGTTCAAGCCCCAGTACCAGCGCGCGTACACACACACACACACACACACACACACACACACACACACACACACACACATACACACACACACACACACACACACACACACACACACACACACACACACACACACACACACACACACACACACACACACCCGTGCACAAAACAAATTTTTCAATCCTACATACTGTTCATCATGTTCCTTTGTAGAAGGTACACATTTCATTACAACGAAACACGTAGAACACAGATACATGTTCTCCAATCCCCAGTGCATATAAAAAGCGATGTAAGATCGCTGTTCAATTCAAATCGAAAAAAACAATCTCATTTCAAAGCTACTTTAAACAGAGTAAGGCTAGCCAATATGCAACCTCAATTACACACCTAAGCAATTGATGTAGATAAAAACCACTTCAAATATCAAAGAATATAACATTTAATAAAACTAGAGAAGTTCCAGTATATGTAAACAATTTTCAAGGTGCCTTTATTTCATATGAAGGAAAAGAATACACTGTACTTGATTTCTGACAATTAACAAAATATGACTTTGTGTCAATAGTTAGAAGTGTAAATAATCCTCAAAGCCACACCATCCTAAAAAACAATAGCTCAGGTTGTGCTCATAAAAGTGTGCAGAGTTTTAAGTTCTTTCTCAGAAAGAACCTTGGACCCTTTCTATTTTTCTCCTGAGGCATTCAGAATCAAAGAAAACTAGATGTGCCAAATCCTCTCACAATTTCTCATTTTCCCCAGGACAATATTTTAAAAGGCAATATCTGTTATTTTAAAACAGCAATGTATGCCTTTAAAACACAGTAATACCTATAAAATCATACAAATACACTAATATCTGCTCATTTTGTAAAAATCACATAAAAGCTTTAAAAAATTCTCCCCAAATAATTTAGACTGTAATTTTAAAAAATAATTCACATGTTTAGTGATTAGTCACATACAAAATGTTATATGCAGTTGACTGCCAAAGTATCTTAGGGTTGGGATTTTGAGAATAGAAATACAGAGGAAATAATACTGCCTGTAAATTCATCATTGTTAGTACTGAGTAAGGTCTCAAGGGGACAAATTTGTCATTGATTTTGTACATGCCTATGTTCAAAAAAAGGTTTTTTTCCTTGTTATTACAGCCAGGCATGGTGGCTCATAACTGTAATTCCAGTTACATAGTAGGTGGTAAGAAGGAGGAGCACAATTTGAAGCCAGCTCAAGCAAAAAATTATGAAGATCTCACTGCAACCAACAAGCCTGGTGTGGTGGGATATGCCTATCATCCCAGCTACGATGGAGGCACAGACAGGAAGATTACTATGCAGGCCAGAGCTGGACAAAAAGTTTGAGATCAAATAACTAAAGCAAAAAAGGGCTAGGAACATGATTCAAGTGGTAGAGTATCCGCCTAGCAGAAGGCTATGAGTTTAAATGCCACTACTGATAAAAAGAAAAAAAAATATTCCAAACTGAATACAAACACATTTTATGAGAAAAAATTATGCTTTTCAGAAAGATATGGAAATTATTAAATATTCTGAAGAACTTGATCTTTTGTAATATAATCAAAAAATGACTTGTCCACAAGTCTTAACACATTACAATAAATGTAACAAATTAAATAAATCATAGAAACAAATAGTAGAAAACATTTATAAATCTAAATAGTAAATGGCTTTGAACTGTAAAACAATCCAATTAAAACTGATGAATGTCAAAGAATCGACTTCAATGAATAATGGGAATTATTGAAGAGTCTGCTGAATATTTAAACATATGAATGCAAAATAGTAGAGGATCTAGCAGAGGATCACAATAGCTCAATAGCTATGCTATGTACATATGACCTTATAAAATGATGCTAATCGAAATGAACCGCAAGATATGAAAACAAGAGATTTTTTTCTTTAGTGTATTGTATGTTGTTATTTCATTTTTCTTTTGTTTTTTTTCTTTTTCCTTTGGTTTTACCCTGTTGTCACCGTTTTTATTTCCGTACCCTTTGTATTGTATGTAAGTTTATCTGATTTGGGGATGGGAAGGGGAATCACAGAAATGGTGAGACAAAAGACAAAGGGTGAACCAATGCCACAGCACCACTCACAAGACACTGTGGTGGAAATGAACTTTACATTTTGGCAGGAAGGAGAGTTGGGTGGAGGGAATAAGAAACTATGAAAAACTGGATTGTTTTTGCATACACAGGATATTTTGCTGAGCTCTAGCAATCCAAACGACCTTTTAACTCTTTGTAAATAAAGACATCAATGACTTCATTGAAAACAAACAAACAAAAGAAGCTAGGGATGTAGTTCAGTGGTAGCATACTCCAGAGGAATGCCCTGAGTTTCACCTTCCAGCAAACAAACAAACTTGACAGCTTTATTACAACTATTTTTTTTTCTTTTTGGTCAGTTGTGGGGCTTGAACTCTGGCCTGGGCACTGTCTCTCAGCTCTTCAGCCCAAGGCAAGCACTCTACCACTTGAGCCACAAGGCCACTTCCAGTTTTCTGAGTGGTTTACTGGAGAGGAGTCTCACGGGCTTTCCTGCCCAGACTGACTTCAAACCACAGTCCTCAGATCCTGAGTAGCTAGGATTATAGGCCTGAGCCACCAGTGCCCAGCTACAACTATTTTTATAATTATATAATTTTATCCTATGTTGCTCTTACTAATTATATAATATTATATAATATATTATCATACTATATTATATATTATATAATTATATAACAATTATATATTATATAATATATTGTTATATTATATAATATATTACATATATTATATAATAGTAAGCATTAAAAGCAATATTCCTCAATTCATGTAATTGTACTCAGCTAGCAAGAATGGGTAAATTGGCTACTAGATTTAAAACTAAAACCGGAGATAAAAAATAAGTGCCTAAGCTGAGTGACTCACACCTGTAATCCTAGCAACCCAGGAGACTGACATCTGAACATTATGTTTCAAAACCACCTTGGGCAGAAAAGTCCCCAATTAACCATCAAAAAGCTCAAAGTAAAGTTGTGGTTCAAGTGGTAGATCACTAGCCTTGAGCAAAAATGCTCAGAGATAGTTCCCAGGCCCTGAGTTCAATCCCCCAGACCAGCAAACACACACACATACACATACACACACACACACACACACACAAAGTTCCTAAAAGCTGATGGAAGATACACTCAAAATGAATGTCTTTGTGTACACGTGAGTGCATGTTGGGAACGGTAGATATGTACATTTTAATACCACGGGAGAAAGTCATGTAAAAATACAAATCATGAAGTAGCATTGAAGGGTATTATTTAGAAATATATGCATAATGGAACAATAAGGAAAAAAAAACATTTGAGATAGGGCCAATCGCTGTAATTTTTTGTTATGAGCTTTGCATTGTCACTAATTTAAAAATGTGTACCTAAATTTACCCAGACAGACGTTAACTTCTAAAAAAGCGTGCATAAATGGAAACTGTCTTACCAATAGTCATAGCTCTCATCCCAGTTGTCAAAATGGACCAGGAAACGATTGTCCACCATATCTGTTACCGTAGCAACACAGATGAATGAAGGATTCTTTTTGTCTACAGCCTCAAGCTTCATTCCAACTCGAAAGCCTGATGGGATCACTGTCTACAGAAACATGCAGATTTAATTAGAGATAAGAGCACACCAAACCCAGCACACTCTGCACCCCTGCTCCAAGGCCCCGCAGCTACTCCTCTAGTCACATAATTTAAAAATCCTGTGCCAGTTTCACAGCAGGGTTTCTTTCCAACAAGCAGCAATAAAATATATTTTTTTTTTAAAAAAGGCTTTATGGCTACATTCAATTAACAACCTGAGCCTCAAAACTAAAACATCCACACCCTGGCAGGGCTTAAGAAAATTTGAATGCATTTTGCTAGCTTGGGTAGAAGGCTACATTAGGTAGGCAAGCTATATTCACCAGGCAGTTTACATTCTGGCCTTCTTTTCCTTGATTACAGACTTAGCGATGAGAATTATTTCCCACAGAATATGCACTTAATCAAGTTCAAAATGTGCCTGAGTCAGTACAAAAGCACTCCCACTTCTGAGTGGCTCTCTCCAGAGTACTGCCGAAAGTAGGTCATCATGTATGAAGGGCTGCAAATTATTACAACTCTTACTTATCACTAGCTATTTTGAATCCACCGCAGAGGATATAATATACATTGTTAATATACATTGTCACTCAAGAGAGTTTGCATTTAAAGAAAGTCTAAAGATGATCAGCTATTTGGGACTTGAAACAAATGCAAGGAAAATTCACTGAAGAGTAAGTGCTGGAATGGCAGTAATATTGAAACACCTCTGACTACAGTATTTTGTGAGGAAAAATGCCCTAGTCTCAGAGCAAGGCACTCAAGATAGCAATTATGTCAATTACAATACACTAAGTCATCTTCTCTCCTCTTCTAAAATACCTTTACATTCAGACTGAAGCACACAGATATTATTCTGTGTTAGGAAAAAAAACAAATGTTATTCACTTTACTATAATTATGTAGTTATCACTATAGACAGTCATGTATCTGAAAATGTTAGAAGTCCTATATGAAATGAAGGAGCAAGCATAAATAATACAGAAAAATTCACCATACATTTCAATTCTGAAATTATCAATTATAACAATAAATTTTTGACTATTCTGAGGGAGACAATCTAGAAACAATAACAACAACAACCAAGAAACAGAAAAAATGCTTCTTTCATACCAAAACACATGGTAAGGTAAGTTGTATGCTGGCCATGAAGAGTTGAAGGCAGTTAAATCAAAGCCCAGACAGTAGTCATCATCAGAGAATTTGATAGGGATTAGGAAACATGGGGCAATGTGGGTGGAGCAGACAAAGAGTGGTGGAACTCCACCTACAAGGCCTTCCTCCTGGGCACATTTTATAAGAGAATACCTTCTGACAAGTCAGTCTTTACATTTCAGCAATTAAGCTATCCTCCTAATTACGATACATATTAGAAAGTAATAAGCTGGCTCTTAGATCTATAAGGCATATTCTCTCTCTCTCTCTCTCTCTCTCTCTCTCCCCCCCCAGACACACTCACTTCTTCAGTTTTTTTAGTCAAGCTGGTTTATATTCAATGTAATGAGAGAATATTTCATCTATGAGATGTATGCCCTCAAACCAACTGCTTAGCATCATTTGCCAAGTGGCAGGGTATTTTTTCCTCCCACTCCTGATATTTATTTTCATTTGGAGGGGCCCCTGGCTGGTGACATCACCAACTCTCACCTTTTACTTGCAGTTAAGCTGACAAGTGAATCTGGAAAGGAGGAACTGGGTTAGAGGCAGAGTGCAAGCTGGGATACAGGATGCATGGTTCCTACTCTGCTGCTGAGGGAGTAGCACTCCATGGTCTTGGGATTGATGGCAATAAATCCCTTTGATTGTAAGGCCCCAAATCCAAAGCTCCTTTGTCTTCTTGATCTCCAACCTTGTCCTGATCAGTTTGGTTTTCCACCATTCTTTTAGTCAGATCAGAATTTGGAAGAGGCATATAGTATAAAATAGTACCAGGCCCTCTCAGACATGCCAATGCAAGTCAAGAAGTTAGAGAAAAAGGCACATACATGCAGCCTTTGCCTCCACTGCATGGCAAACAAGGCTACAAGCTGGAGAGAGCACATAGTCACCCGCTATCTCCTGCCTACATGCTCCAATGGGACTACATTCATCTCACTGTGTGAATCCCATGTGAACAGCACTCCTAATTAAATGATGACAACAATAAAATATCCCAGGCAATTTATTTTTTATGTATCTTAATTGCAAATCACACCTAGCTTTTGTACTGTGTTGTCTTCTACCATCCTATAACAAGACAACCATGACTGGAGATATTCACTCATAAAGATTTTAAGCTAATTTTAAAGTTTAATTAAGATAAGAGAAGTCTATTTACCAAGGTAATAAAATTTTATCACAGTGCCTTGTTATCATTTGTAATTCATCCTGTGAGACACTCAAAACTCACTTCCTTTGAAGAGAGAAGTATTTTGAAGGTACTTACTATATTCTGATTTTCAAATAATGACTTAGGCGCAGCTTGGGCTTTGCATGTCTTCAAATAGGTCTGCCAATTAAATTCTTCTTCTTTATATCCTAGAATACAACCAGATTTGAACAGGCTTAGTAAAATATCAAAGGATTTCACATTGAGTTTATCACCCATGTCTACTTTTATCTGTAATTCAAACATGACAAAATCAAGCAATCTCATGATTTCTTTGGTAAATAAAATTTAACCCATAACTATACCTGTAGTTTAGGCACAGGTATATTTTTCTGTCAACGAAGTTTATTATTACTTTTCCAATTCTAAATAAATAGTAATGAGCCGAGCACTGGTGGCTCACCCCTATAATCCTAGCTACTAAGGAGGTTGAGATCTGAGGATCACAGGTAGGAATGTCTATGAGACTCTTATCTCCATTAAACTATCAAAAAAAACCTGGAAATGGAGTTGTGGCTTTGAGCAAAAGAAGCTCAGGGACAGCTGGGCACTGGTGGCTCATGTCTGTAATCCTAACTCTTCAGGAGGCTAAGATTTGAGGATCACAGTTCAAAACCAGCCTGGGCACAAAAGTCCATCAGACTCTTATCTCCAATTAACCACTAGGAAGCCTGAAGTGATGCTGTGGCTCAAAGTGGGAGAGCACTAGCCTTGGGGAAAAGAACTCATAGGGACAGTGCCCAGGCTTAGAGTTCAAGCCCCACAACCAACAAAACCGAAACAAAACCACCACCACCACAAAACAACAACAAAAAAAACAACAGTGTTCAGGCCCTGAGTTCAAGCTCTAGGACCAGAACCAAAATAAATAAATAAGTAGTAATGTTTACAAAGAAAAGAAGTGAGAAACACAAATATATTTTATGCCAGTGTACTTCTAATCATCAGAACCCTTTCATCAGTCTGTTGGTAGAACTCCTGGGCAGTGTGGACAGTGAAGGGCAGTAGTTAAATTATTTTCTCTCACCTGTTCTAATTAGGGGGCTAACTAATGGAATCCAGTGGGAAGTTGGAACAATAGTAATAAAGCAGGTAAATCTCTTCAGCTGGTCACTGCAAAAAAGGTCATCAGCAAATTGCAGTTCGAGAAATATTCCTGCTCTAATTTTCACAATTTCATACAAGTCAACATTTTCTTAGAAGTAGAAATTGAGCATTTTACTTTATCTGCTAATGAGCCCTCTCTTAGATCATCATTAAAGTCCAAAAGGCAATAAGAAGAGCTAATAATTCACCAGATATATAAGAGGTTAATTTAGAAAAAGACTTGCATTCTTCCTTTTTTACTTTGTTTCTAGGTCCTTCAGCTATCTGGAAATACAAACCACCACGAAGTTTTTTTTTTTTTTAATTTAAAATCAAAGGATTTCTCTCACTCTAATAAATCTGTAATTTTCATTATGGAAAAAAAGGCATGGATCTGAGGCTACTTGAATTATCATAAAACCTGAATTCTTACAATTTTCCAACTAATATCCAGGAAACTAAGTTTTCACTGAACTTAAAACATGAAACAAAAGCAGCAGTACCTTTGGGAGGATGGAGCTTATGACCAGTTTTCTCACACCACCCGACTGGGTGAAGATCCAGAGCATCTGCATTTACCCAGAAGTCGTAACAATCTGAATAGCCATCAAAGTGAAGCTTTATCCGGTATCCACAAACCTGAAATACGTAAGCAGGTTGAGCATAATGCTGCCTATGTCCATCAAACCAAACTTAACAGCAACAAAAAGAAGTTAACAAATCACAGTATCTAAAAGCAGTACTGCAAAGAACTTAAGCTCAGGTGTCCAGCACCCTCTCTAGCTATTCAGGCTGGCTAGACAGGATCCCTGGAATGCTAGTAAGAACTCACTCTTTGTAACACATGCTATACATGAGAAATTGTGTTTATGGGACCGAAGTTGGGTCACAAGGCAATTTCTCAGTGATCTTCCTTCTTAGCAGGAGCAGACAAATTCCAAATGACCTGCTCACACAGACCTCTACCCACTCCAGGAGTGTCTGTTCTGCAGAAGCCCACACAAGGAGTTCGACACAGAATGCATAGCCAGTGAGATTAATCCCAAAATAACAAGGGAGCTGAATAGTAACTGTCAAGAAAACACCTCTAAAACACAGTTAAAATGCAAGTGGCAGAACAGATTATTCGGGATGAGTCAGTTTATGGGAAAATGATATTTATGGAAGTTCATGTGTATAGTTATATACTTGTCTATATACATTATCAAAAGTATACACATTCAGCAAGGGTGCTGCTGGCTCATGCCTGTAATCCTAGTTTATCTGATGATCACAGTTCCAAGCCAGCCCAGGCAGAAAAGTACTTGAGATACTATCTCCAATTAATCAGCAAAATGCTAGATTGGAGGCATGGCTCAAGTAGTAGAGAGCTAGCACTGACTGAAACAAAAGCCCAATTGAGAAAGCAAGACCCTAAGTCCAAGCCCTAATACCTGCATACATATAACACAAGATATAGACATTTTATACAGATACATTTATTTTTTTTTTGGGGGGGGGGGTCCGGTCATGGGACCTGAACTCTGGGCCTGCGCGCTGTCCCTCAGCTCTTCAGCTCAAGGCTAGCGCTCTACCACTTGAGCCACAGCGCCACTTCCAGCTTTTTTGTTTTTGCTTATGTGGTGCTGAGGAATCGAACCCAGGGCCTCATGCATGCAAGGCAAGCACTCTACCACTGAACCACCTTCCCAGCCCAACAGATACATTTATATATACTTATACATATTCATTCATACAAGCAGCATTGGAGACTGGGCTACCTGAACGATAGGAGACTGGGCTCCATTTCAAAACTCTGTTGCATTCAGAGGTAATATGCTCTAAGAGATGGGAGGCACTTGGTAGGCATTGTGACCATTATTCCCTGTGATTACCAGCACCCAGGGGTACATGCTATGTGATCTGTAGGAATCATGCTTCTTACAAATTCACTCAATCACTATAATAACTAAAACCAGTGTCCAGGGCCTTCTTAACCATTTTGGAGGAATTTTTAAAAGATGTGTTACCCTGGTTCAAGGGAAGGAGTAGGGAAGTCAGCATAGGAGGAAGAAGTATTTTAAAAAGTGTTCTCAGTACTACAGTGGACTTGTAATATATATGAAAGTATCTGTATGTGACCTCGTCACTTTAGCCTGAAATTTTCAGAAATATCCTAAGTACTAAAAAAAACCTATCTGCTACTCCATTCCTTACATTAGAGACCATGGCAAGATCTGCAGTTAGAAAGACTGGGGTTCAAGCCTATCCTGCAGCTCTGTGGCCTGGTATATATCACTTCACTCCTCTGAGTCTTAGTTCTCTCCTCCTTAGATCAGGGATTTAAAAACAAACAACCAAAAAAAACCCATGGCCTGAACAAGTCAGACTTCTGCACAAGGTGGAAGTTCAGGTTGATAACGTATCGGTAACACTAAGCACTATTGCATGAAGTAAATACTCCACCAACAGTAGTTTGTCTCATTATAATACTCCCCATCATCACTTCTATCTTAAAAATAAAATGAAGCACTACTTACCTCAGCCACAGTGAGGACACAGTACACGGACTGATGCTCAGGATCCACACCTTCTAACTTCATGCCAACTTTAAATCCATTTTTGTTATATGGAAAAGATTGGTGCTATAATACAAGATGACAGCAGCTTAAGTATGGACACAAAGGGCCAAACTACCCCTAAACCTTACAAGATCAACCCAATAAAAACAGACAAGTCTATAAAGAAGTCATAGAAAGAAAAGTTAATGACTTGGAGCCTTTATCTTTTACATATTTTAAAAGATAGTCAACATTACGATCAGAGTCACACAAAAGTAAGATGTATTTCACCTGTCAGACTGGTAAGCCTCAAACCGTCTGAGGACTCTGATAAACTGAAATGGAATAACCTTCAGACTTTTCATGTTAAAAAAAAATGAAGTCCAAAAAGTATAAGGCACGTGGTTAAAATGCCAACTGGTTAAAGAAAGAGAGGATTTGTGAATGAAGGCTGTTTATATGTACATATAAGTGTAGCTACTTGAGGAGAAGCAAACTTGATACTTTGGATGATATGGGTAGGAGGAACATCCATTATACTCTTTGACATATGATCTGAATCAGTTGAATTACATTATGGCCTGAGTCATATGAATGCATCCAGACTCATATAATCAGCTATACTTTAATGTCTTAAAAAATATTAACAAGTTTATTCTGTCAAGAACCAAGGAGATAATGATACCTATATCTATATCTATATACACACAACCAATATCTATATCTACCTCTCTATATACACATACACACACAAACATACACACATGTGCAACTAAATTATCTAGAACAAGAACAGATGTAGTTACTATTACATTTATATTAAATATTGTTTACTTGGATGTAACCATTCTAACATTTATTGTTCATTACTTTGAAAAGTTTTTCCTTACATTCATTCACAGAAGAAAAGACATCCATGGAAGGTTTACAACGGATTATGACAAAATAATTTAATAACAAATCAAGATTTGGGCCAGCAAACCACAATATATGGGTCAAATCTGGCCCACCATCATTCTGGAATAAAGCTGAGAAAAACTGGAATAAAGCTCTTGGCTACAGAAAATGTTTAAGTCATGTTATACAAATAAGCTACATTGTTGCAAAAGACACCTACAACACTATCTCACCTTTTATGAAAAAAGTTTACTGAGCCTTGTTTTAATCCTGGGACAGCAATTCCTACTTCAAACTATTCTTGGTATCTACATCTGTAACTGATTCTAAATTACTTAGATGAAGTATTTTTCTTTTCACTAATATCATAAAGTAACTCATTTGAAGTTACCAATAGGATGCAAAAACCAGTAATTCATTCATCTTTATTCTCTCAAGACCATGATAATTTAAATTTCATGCCAGTTATTTTTTAATGTATTGATATCTCAATAACAGTATCAGTATTCCTGTTCAAAATTAAGAGTGAAAAGCCCAGTAAATGTTGAGAGAAATTTGTGTATATGTATGTGTTTCTGTGTTTATATGACTGTTTATGACCTGGGGAAGGTGTACATGCATTATCCTGTCTGTGGAAGTGCTCCTCCACATGACCCACACGCAAAAAGTAGAATAAGAAATTATCCCAAGTCACATTTCCTAAGCAGATAGTAGAAATAGCAATACTTATTGAGACCCGCATTCCTTGTCTTTTGCCCTCATAGACAATCTCTCTGGAAGATGCCATACCTCCTTGAACAGCTTTGTGGGCACTGCCACAGCTTTCTCTTCCTCCAGGTAGGATGCCCAGCACCACGATTTCTTGCCTTTTGGCGGCAAACCTGAAAGACAAGTGAAACTAAATGGAAGAAATCGATGGTTGTGAGTTTACACTTCCCCCAACTACTGCTCTGCCTGGCCCTTCTGCTTCCATGGCTGGTGTGTCTCTTGTCCTGGCCCCTCCTCCAGGAAAATAAGAAATGAACTGTGGTATATAACCACAGTAGGAGGCCCCAAGAAAGAAATGTCAGAACTTTGAATAAATGAAGATGAGCAGGAAGCCAACTTAGAACAGCATCATGGAAGCAACAGATTCCAGAAACAGGATGCTCAAAACATTTTCCTATGACATTAAAATGCTTAGAAAAGACTAGTACACTGAATGTTTAAAAAATGATTGCTACTGCTGGCAAGGAAAAAAAAAATAAATCAATGTAGTGAAGGTCAGATTTTTTTTCTTTCTTTTTTTTAAAATTGTGAAAATACCATACAGAGGAATTACAATTACATGGGCAAGGTAATGAGTACATTTCTTATCAAGCATTTTTGCCTCCTTCTTTGGTTCCCCTTCCCATCCCTTCCCATCTCACACCCCTCCCCCAAAGTTGTAAAGTTCATTTTTCGACATAACGACTTGTACATCTCATTGTTGCAATGGGTCCACCTGTATCCCTATTTAAACAATTTCTTTTTTCCCTTCCCCTCCACAAATTATACCAACATCAAATACAGTGAAAACAGGGGTTATATCGTGGAGGAGGGACATACAAAGCAACAAAGAAATATCTTATAAATATGTTAGACACAATAGCAAGAATGAAAAAACATTTGAGTCCTTAACTTGTGGTTCATTTTGCTTAACATCAACTTATCTGACCATTTCTGCTTGTCTCAGACATATACTAGTTATTGCAAATAAGGGAAACCGTGGGACTTATGTTTCTTTGGGCCTGGTTTACTTCACTTAATATAATTTTTTCCAAGTCTTTCCATTTCCTAACAAATGGGGCAATGTCATTCTTTCTGATAGAGGCACAGAATTCCATTGTGTATATATACCACATTGTCTTGTCAGATTTTTTAAATGTAAAAAGAATAAGTAATAAAAACAGAGAAGAAAGCAAGTCATGGTGATATACACCTATAATCCAAGCACTAGAGAACTAAGTAAGGGAAGCAGATGGTGGGTTCAAGGCTAGCCTACCTACAAAGAGGCCTTGTCTACCAAAATAAATGAAAACAAAAAGGAGAGGGAGCAGTTAGTTAACACTTTTGCTTGGGATTAATTTGGCAATATTAGAAATGAGAGGAGCACAAGAGCTTTAGCAGTAGCAAAGGTGGTTAAAGTACTTGGGGAATGTGCAGGACAAGTAAAAGTAGAATATTTTAAGGGGGAAATGACTAAAGGAACTTCTAAAAGATTCAGGGTCTGAAATTTCATCTAGAATAGACTTTGAAGGGAAAAAAATCGAGAAACAAAAGAGACATTCTGATACAGAGTAACTAGGAATATAACTGACTTCCTCTGATCTCAGATGGAAAGTAAATTTCCGTAAGAAATCACACAAGTTTCCACTGTATGCTTGAGGCAGGTGGAAGGATTTATCGACCACTTTCTGAGTGCTAGCTGGGCAAAGCAGAATGACCTAGAACCAAGGCCAACCAGGACAGACACAGCAGGTCCTGGGGATAAAGCCAAGGGGAGAATGCTGAGGCTGCTGGGAAAAGGCCCCAAGGTCTACCAATCCAAGTATGAAAGTGAGGGTGGGCTTTCTCCTGAGAACAAAATGCTGCCTGAGGAACAAAGCAAGAAGAGAAGGTACCAAGTCAGGAGCTGTACTTCCTGTGAGAAGAAACTTACAAAACACCTGAAACTTTGGGAAAGGAACAAGAACAGATGTTTTGGTAAAGGTTTAAATGCAGGCACTACCTACTTAATGAATAAACAAAGAGAGTCCCACACTTATCCTAAAGGCATTTAGAAGTTACTAATCCCAAGTCTTTCTCCAAAACCTACATTAGTATTGACAAAATGGAATTGGAGAGGAGACGGAAGCAACATTGTCATGCTGACAAGGTGCAGGACAATGAAAACTACAACTTCTACTTGAATCAACCATTTTCAATTTCACCCTTGCTTTCATCAGCTCACCTTGTTTTAAGACAGCTGGATCCCCCCGTCTTTTCCTCCGGGCTCTCTGAGAGCCCCGCAGTATTCTTCCATCTTGTTTGTTCTCCTGCAGTAAGAAAGAAAAATACTGACTTTGAAAGTTCATGAAATTGGCACCAATAGAAATCAGAGGGCTGTCAGAAGGCTTTTTGTTTTTTGTTCTTCCATTTCACTTCATAACTTTTATGGAAAGTAAGGATATAGGCTATTTGAGTTCTGTCTTCATTTGAGAACTGTGTTGCTTTTGGCCTGAGGTCACTAGCAAAAAAGACTGAATGTTTCCAAGAGCTACACTCTGCAAGAACGAGGATGATGTGCCTCCCACCCCCACATCTGCCTTTAACACCACTCTTCTCCCTCAGAGCTCACTAGCCCCTTTCTCAGGCCACTCTGCTGACAACTGCCCATCTAACAATTTGTTTGTCTGGTCCTTAAGTTGTCAAAGTCATTCGTGTGCTGAAGAGTCCCAACCTCCAACCTCAGCTCTTGGTTCCTGTCTCCAAATGCCTGCATCCAATGCTTATTTGGGATATTCAGTTGGACTCAACATGATGATTAGCAATGCAAAAATTATTTTTAAAAATCATTCTCCAAGGGGCTGGGAAGGTGGCTCAGTGGTAGAGTGCTTGCTTTGCATGCATGATGCCCTGGGTTCGATTCCTCAGCACCACATAAGCAAAAAGAAAAAAGCTGGAAGTGGCGCTGTGGCTCAATTGGTAGAGCACTAGCCTTGAGCTGAAGAGCTGAGGGACAGTGCCCAGGCCCAGAGTTCAGGCCCCACAACCGGACCCCAAAAAAAAAAAAAAAAAATTAAATAAAAAATCATTCTCCAGGCTGGGTGCTGGTGGCTCATGCCTGTAATCCTACCTATTCAGGAGGCCGAGATCTAAGGATCATGGTTTGAAGCCAGCCTGGGCAGAAAAATCTGAGACTCTTATCTCCAATTAATCACCAGAAAACTGGAAGTGGTACTCAAAGTGGTAGAGACCCTGAGTGAAAAAGCTCAGGTACAGTGCCCAGGCCCTGAGTTCAAACCCCAAGACTGACATTTAAAAAAAAAAAAAAAAAAAAAAAAAAGCCTTTCTCCAAAGGAATAATGTTTAACAATTAGGAGAAATCCCTAAGCACTAGAAAGTCATAGAAATGAAACAACCACTGTTATTTATGTGTCCAAGAAGAAAGCAAAAATTACCTAATATGATAATGTCAAAGGGTAGCCGGTGACCATGCTAAACTCATCATGCCTAAAAGAGGACACTGCCGCTACTCCACCTCTTCCTTCCAATTCCAGACTTGTTCAATCCTAAAATCTAAGACATAGCATCGCCGATTCTTCTCTTGCCCTCCTACACACTGACATCCCTACCTCTAAAATTGAATTTGTAGCTGACATGTCTCTTACGTAATCTATTTTAAGAACCATCTAACTGGTTTCTGTGATTCTACTTCTGCTCACAAGCCCCTAGCTCCTGTAAAAACATAAACTACATCAAAGCATTCCCTTGCCTTCAAGTTTCTATATTTCCAACAACTAAACCTGCTACACCTTTGGGACCCTCCTCTAGAAGTTCTGTTGTCCAGAGGGCTCCTCACTAACTGCACAAAGGAGGCTCCTCCTTCCTGTTCAGACTACAGTGGTCAGGTGACCTTCTTTGGGAGGTTTCCCTGAAAACTCAATGCAGAGTCATCCAATCCTAGAGCCCTATTTTTAGTCTCAACATAGCACTTAAGATGAGCTGACATTTCTCCTGTTCATTTTGTTTGCTTATTATACATCCCCTTTCCCAGAACAACATGTCTCTGGGGGAAGACCCTGTCCCTTACTTGCTTTACTCATGTCTACATTCCCAGCTCGCAGAGCAGTGACTAGCAAATAACAACTGTTATATATTGATCATAAGTGAAATGCTTCAAGATGTCCAAGTTCTCTGTTCACAGAGAACCAGGAATACTACTTTTCAAGATCTTTATTTTTTAAACCGCACATTTTAAATGAATCTTCCTCAAATATACTTGCTATTTACATATCATTTCCCACCCACACACATAGTTTTATGAGATCTGTCTGTAATTTAACCAATTGGGTTTGGCATTTTGCAGGTAATAGGAATTTAAGCTTCATCTATGAAATGTGTTATGGCCTCCTAGCCCATCAGTGAATTCCAGTACACTCACAACTTCCTCACCCGAGATATGTATAATTATGATTACCACTTTGATATGGGGATAAAGGCCAGGAAAGGTTAGGTAATTTTCCCATTCTACCTGTCCCCAAACCCACATTTGAACTCAAGCAACTCATCTCAGGTATAGAGCAGAGTTGGGAATTGCCACCCGCCATGAACCCCTGTGCTCCTGGGTGGGCAGACAAGAAGTACTAACCATTTCATCATCTTTCTCTTCTCCATCTTCCTTGGAGTCTGCTTTCAGGGATAATTTTGGCTTTTTCTTCCGACTACATTTAGGGTCCTCTTCCTCATTGTCTTCTCCTACGTCCCTTTCTTCCTTCTGATCTCTGTTGTGTTTATAACCCCAAAACAGTGAGAGGAAACAATACCTATCAAACATCTACATGTTGATTGTCAATGCCAAAATTATTTTTAAAAATCACTCTCTAAAGGAAAAAAAATTTAATCACCAGGAGAAATCCACGGGTATTAGATATACTGTATATAGGGATACTTAAAATCACTGTTACACAGAAAGTTTGTCAAGGCAAAAATTGGAAATTTTACAAGGAACAAGCAATCTATGCGAAATAAGTTCTACCACGTTTATAACTACTCTCTGCCATCTACACTAATAAAATAATCAATTACTTAAGATAATTGTCTTTGGAGCAATTCTGAAGGTAAAGGATCTAGCAATTGTTAAAAAATGGCAAATCCAGTGGAAGAGCCCAACTACAACTTTGTTAAAGCATCAACAGGCCAAAAAGACAATTTCTAAGGCTATACTGGTTGAAATATCTGAAGAGTTCCACTGAAGTGGAAAGCTTAAGTTATTTATCGTAGTAATTAAATTCAAGAAACGTATCTTTTTGCTCGTAAACTGAACTCTGGCAGACAGTCCCCAAGTGTGAAGGCCACAGAACACTGCCAGCCACAGGTGACCTTTATCGGCACTCTGAGATCATTCTAGTACCAATCATTAAATTAACCACCACAGTCATTTGTGTTCAGTTAAGTGCCCATCACCTAAGGTGAGGGAGCTTTGTTCTATATGTGGAGTTTTAAACAAGTTACCAAGAAGTCCCAAAATATAAGCAAAAGTGGGTTGCCCTAAATATCAGTATCATGAAAATACATGCAGAGCCCAGAAACATCTAAACACTCTTTTGGGGGAAGTAATCAAATTAATGTGAATACAAGGCTGTAGACAGAGGCAGAAGCTGACTCTGGGGAAGAACTTTAGCAGTGTAACTCAGATCTGGCGTGACACAAGTTCTAGGTCCATAGGTCTCCAGAGGGACAGCTCTGGAGAACCAAGAGGGTTACAGATGTCAGTGAGTGCATTTAACCCTCTG
This sequence comes from Dipodomys spectabilis, assembly GCF_019054845.1. Taxonomy (NCBI): domain Eukaryota; kingdom Metazoa; phylum Chordata; class Mammalia; order Rodentia; family Heteromyidae; genus Dipodomys; species Dipodomys spectabilis. The sequence goes on along the minus strand of NW_024870678.1, from coordinate 18,369,562 downwards.
CAGCCTCAGATATCATGCCTTTCTATTCTAAAACTCATTTTATAGATGAAATGAGGCAAGAACCTACTTGTCTTTCACATGCCGAGCACAATTCTGGCTGCAATAGTTTCCTCCAGAAAGACACTCATCTACAGTGCCATACTGACAACAGTTCTCACAGAATTGAAGCCCTTCTTTCATTGGGTCCTTCAACCTGAAGGGTACCCCAGTCTTCTCTGAAAAGACTAGAAAGTGAAAAAGAATTAAAACCATGTCAGAAGGTATTCCACTATACGCATCAACTTTCTTTTCTAATAATTTTTGTTAGCCACACATAAAGAGTAATGTTTGCTGAATGAATGAAATAAAAAAATTACTTAAACCACTTCTGTAACAACAACAAAAACCTGCAGAAAGGTTAAAGAAAAGCTGGCATCAGGCTTTTTGTGCAGAATTCCATGTAAAGGGAAAAAAAATCTGTAAATTCAAATACAACTATCAGTCCACGGTATTTGAATCTTTAGGTGGATATTGGATAAAATTGAAAATGGCAAACAGCTGAGTATGATGGCTCAAGCCTGTACTCCCAGCACCTGGGAGGCTGAGACAGGAGAATTACAAGTATAAGACCAGCACAAGATACACAGCAAAACCCTATGTCAAAAAAGTAGGTGGAGAAGATTTATATTATTTAATGTTAAAGCCTATTAATGAGTACTTCTGATTTAACTGAATAAATCAACATTTCTATTTTAATGTAGTAGATGTCCTGAATCATAATAATTCAATGTCTTAGGAACTCACATTTCCTTTTGTCTGAATTGCTAGACTAATCATTCATTCAGCATACATTGATTAAGCACCAATTTATACTAGACATTGATACTGATAGTACAGACCTTTGCCCAAGACAGCTCACATTCTAGAAGAGAAGACAGGCAAGAAAACTAATATTTATAATAAAATGTGATGCATGCAATAATAGAAAGATGGACACATTCCAGAAGTTGTGCAGAAGAAATGCTTCCTTCTACCAAGAATGAGGTCAGAGGATTTTCTGCTACAAAGCTTCAACAGGGTTTTGAAGGCCACAGAGAAATGGACAAAGAGAAAAGTAGCTTTTGAGCCAGGAGAGGAAAAAAAGAACACAGCATGAGAAAAGACAAGAAAGCATGAAATCATACAATGAGAAAATGACATGTAATTACGTGTTGCTGGCACAGCTGCAACATACACACAAAGAAGGGAACAGAAGGTGAGGAGACAAAGCAAGCAGGTGGGTGGGTACACAACCTTTGAGTGTTTTGCAACAGAGAATCAGCAAAGTGTCAGATAAGCAGTCTACATAAGTTACTCTGACTTCGGAGGGCAGGATAAGTTGGAAGGGGGTGAAATTAGAAGCTAAGTGATTTTTATTTAAAGAGACTTCTGAGATAGTTCAGGGAGGAGTTAATATAGGCCTAAATTAAGGCAGTAGTAGTAAGTACAGGAAAGGCCAGATCTGAGACATTATTTAGGAAATAAAAACCAAGAGCTTTAAGGAAAGGATACGGGATGGGGAGAACAAACTCAGGATGACTCCTCTATTTCTTGTTTGTCCACTGGGTAGATGGTGCTACCATCAACTGAAGTGTGAGTTACAGAAGAAAGAACAGGTTTTCGGGGTGGGGAGGGAGGAAGAAATAGAAAATGAACTGAATTTCAGACATGTGGAATTTGAGGTACCTGTGGGACATCCAGGTGGAGATGTCCAGTAGGCAGGTGGAAATACGGGCCTGGAGCTCGGGGGAGAGGTCGGGGCTGGAGATATAGATTTAGGAGTCATCAGCATATAGGTGTTAGTTAACAACCATCGGAGTAGATAAGAAAAAATAGTGGCAGGCTTTTGGCTAAATCACCTGAGCAGGTGATGACAACTTGGATTTAACTTGATCATTTCCAACTAACCTTATGCTATTACAGATCTGGCTTTAGGAAAGAAGACAGTTTATGGTTATTTTAAAATCTAACATTTGGCCCCAGTTGGGCTCATTACAGAAATTTACCTAAGAACATGAAATACAAAAAGCATCCAGGACTCTCAATGTGCCAGCCTATCATAAAAACCTTAGATATTCTTATCTCCAATCTTTTCACAAGAAATCCCATGTGGCTGACTCTTTCTTACCTTCTTGAGCGGTTGGTACCATCCATGTGGTCGTAGCCGTTGCTTTTTTAACACTTTCCATCTCACTCTCATCCGTAATCACCTCCAGAGCTCCAAACTCATTCACCCGAAACTAACAGCAACAGAGAAGGGAAGAGCAGGACTTACAAAAAGGTCAGGACAGTATTTACTTCATAACTGATAGAGGCAATCTTTAAAAGCAAATTAACCATGTGTTGAAAGTTACACAATTCCATCTTGGATGAAGCTGCCAAGGGTGAAATCGCTGGATTTTACTGGTTTGGGGGATCGAGGAAGGAGAATGGAACAAAACAGCAACCACCATTGAACGTGTGCTCTCAGACCATGTTGCCACAGACTTGAGTTTTGCTTATATTGTCATTTCAAACACACTCTTTTTTTGTTTTTTTGGATCTGGTCGCGGGGACTGAGCACTGTCCCTCAGCTCTTCAGCTCAAGGCTAGCGCTCTACCACCTGAGCCACAGCGCCACTTCCTGCTTTTTTTCTTTTTGCTTATGTGGTGCTGAGGAATTGAACCCAGGGCCTCAGGCATGCAGGGCAAGCGCTCTACCACTGAGCCACCTTCCCAGCCCTTCAAACACACTACTCTTTACTCAGACTTTTTTTTCTTTCTCTCATATTATTGCTAATTTAATAATAAAAGCTAGCAACAGGAGAACAAGTTTTTGTTTTGCTTTTTCAGGAATCAGCTTTTTTTCTCCTGAAAATCATCTAGTTCCAAGACAAAGAACCAACAGCCTGCCCACCCTTCTTGTGTTCCAAGCTGAGCCAAGTGATGTCCCCATCTATCCTTGCTACCTAATTTCTGGTTGCTTTCACTGGACTTTTACAATTCTAATATTCAAAAATTTCCTCCCAGCTCATGGAAAGTATGTTTTTGTAACAACCTTCTATACGTGTGTGTGTGTGTGTGTGTGTGTGTGTGTGTGTGTGTGTGTGTGTGTGTGTGTTTGAAGGCTTAACCATTACTTATGTACAGATTTCCTGTTCTCTGAAACACATAGCTTACTCTCTTATTTAGAAACTTGTGAATGCAAAGGTTTTCTGTATTTCTTCTAGGTTCCAATAAATGGATGGCATGAGGGGTCCACCAATTTTAACCAATAATGGACAGATGGCTCAAGATGTTAAAGGTCAATAAAACTTTTCAGATCTGTCTAAAGGTCTTACAAGTACATAAACATCTAGTCTCTAAGCAAGGCCTACTTGGTCAGCATGCCAACAGAACTATTTATTCTACCACATTAAATCCAGGCTCCAAGTAAGAAAAATCATAAAATACATAACAATTATTCTTTGCATCAGATAAAGATTGAGTGCCTTAAACAATTTTCTGCAGATATACTCTACAAGTATTAAATGCTTTCTAGACTTTCAGAAATGTGACAATGTTTTCTCTCTACTATATATTCTGCATAGCATGATGTGTCTGACTAGGATATAGTCTACATTATATGGAAAAGAACTACAGATAATTTCACTCTTGGGGGAAAAAAAGAAACCTCAAGCTAAAAATAAAATAAAAATTCTTCTTAAGAATCAACTCTGAAACCAAAATATTTCAAAATAAGGCTGACAGTACCATCTACTGGGCAAGAGTAGAAAAAACAAGCCATCAAGATTATTAATTAATGATATTAAAGAATGTAATAGAAAACTTCGATTTTTAAAAGAAATAGACGCAAGTGTGGTAATTCACTTCAGGTGAGCAAATTTCCCTTGATGATATTATAGTGATTCTAATGAATACTTATTTGACAATTACAAAGTGTGAGAAGCAGCTTCCAATATCTCCATGAAACAGCAAGCATCCTGTGACTTATGGGTCCACATTGTCTCCTCACTACAAAATCCCATCTAGCAGAGTCCAAGAGAAAGAAAACCACTGAGCAGAATCACCAAGTAAAAATGCACAATTATGACACCTGGAAGTATTTGGTTCAATCCTTTTCAAAGTTAAAGGCAATATCTGCACAGTACAATCTTTATTATCAATCATGTTTTCCTTCTTCTAAAATTCATTGTCTAAGTACAAAGGTGGCAGATGGTATCACGTGGGGACACAGTGAAAAACTCTAAACCAGAGATCCATGGAAAGACTTCCAGGGTTGGTGCGTAAAACATAAGAAAAATCAGGGGATGTACATAGACATATTGGGGGATGGAGGTGGCGGGGTGGGGGTGGGGAGACTCATACATTTTATCATAAACCCTATAACCCTGAACAAGTGAAGCACATCTGCTCTTTCCAAAGTTACTTATTTCAAAAATTAATAACCTCCACCTATTTCCAAAGTTCAAGGACTTCTCAATTTGGATTTAATTTACTGTGTTTTACACAATACCACTATGAAGAAAACATTACACAGAATATGTTTTTAAGTACTGCTAATGTCATTGAAGCCCCAGTGATGAAATTTCAGATAGACATATATATTTTCCAACCTTCTTTTCCCCAATTAAAACAGTGTGGGTGGTTCTGAAACTGCTAATGTTCTTTTATGAATGGCTTTGGGATAATGTAAACTTCATCTGTATATTTTAATTATCAAGTCTTTCAACCCAGACATCTAAAAACAGTATAAACGTGTCAACTGTTACATTCCACAATCAGAAATAACCAAATTATAAACTTCACAAAAGGGATTTATTAAGCAAAACAAACACATCGGCTGACATGTCCAACTTCTTCTGTAGATATATCCAGTCAATGAGAAAACAATTATGTCTGAAATATACAATGGTGAAAAGGTTTGGTTTGTTTGGGTTGACTTGAATTACCTTTAACAGATTTAATTCCCTTGTTTATTTTTGCTTGTAAGAGTAAATGCTCTTTTGCAAAGTCTGTCTTTACTGAAATGATCATTAAAAGATACTACTGAGATCATTTTTTTTACTATGTTCAATCTTGAAATCTGATTTCTAATTCCCAATGTGTTTAAATGGCAGAGAGGATTGATAACTAAACTATTTTAAGTACTAATGAAAATAAGGCAGCTGGGTGTGGTTGGCTCACACCTATAATCCTATCTACTCAGGAGGCTGAGATCTGAGGATCTTGGTTTCATGCCAGCCCAGAGAGACTTACAAGAGTGGTAATTTTACATCTGGGCTTCAGCCTTGCTGTTGCTGGTATTGCTCTCAGTCAATTGCAGTATTTTTTAGTAGATAAGAGGATACCACTCTCTGGAGGGTATCTGCATTTTACTGAAGCATTTGGAAAGACTAAATCCTTATTACTCAGAGGAATAATTCTTGTCTGAATAAGTTTCAGGCACAGAAACTACCAGGCACCTTTCCACTACCACTCAGTCACCTGTGCCTGCCTGTCCTCAGAGCAACTCTTGAGCCATTTAATCGACAAACGCTTGCATTTTAAAATAATGAATTAAACAATAGCAAAGTTTTAAAAGCTTCTTCAGGAAGAAATGTCTTGTTAATGATCATTTTCAAGACTGCTTGCTCTCCCTGCTGATGCTCTTTACTTCTGAAAGCTCTTTTCTCATCCTCCCCCAAGTTTTCATAGAAACGCCTACGTATTTACAGGCACTGGAGACCCAATTGGTATCTGCTCTTCCAGATCCCTCTAGCTGAAAGGAGGTTTTTGCCTCTCCCACATCTGTAGCAATTTCCTTCATTCCTCTTTTGAAAACATCTTGTCTTTAGTGTACTGTGGTTAAGTCAAATTCTATACCAGAGAAACCCAGGCTGAGGGCCCAGTTCTGTCTGTTAATTGTTAGATTTGAGCAAATCAATCAGCCATTCTAGAACACTGTTTCTCCATCTAGAACCCTACAAGAGAGATAAGACACTACTAAGCCGGGCGTTGGAGGCTCACGCCTGTAATCCTAGCTACTCAGGAGGCTGAGATCTGAGGATCACGGTTCAAAGCCAGCCGGGGCAGGAAAGTCGTGAGACTCTTGTCTCCAATAAACCATTCAGAAAACCGGAAGTGGTGCTGTGGCTCAAGCGCCTGGAGCTGAAGAGCGCAAGGACAGCGCCCAAGCCTAGAGTTCAAGCCCCACAACCAACAAAAAAAAAAAAGGTAAGACTACTACCTCAACAATACCAAACTAAAGGATAAATAAGACACTACAAGCAAAGAGTCTAGCAGAACGTAAGTTCATTATTCCTCACACTTTGCACTCTGAGAAGAGTTGTGCTTTGTTTTTTATACATAGGATGTTAATCCAGTTTGGAGAATGGAAGTGTGTTCCAGGAACAAGACACAGTGAAAAGGGAGCAAGGCATGAAGTCTTTAATTGTTGGAGGTGAGTAGAAAAGAAATAATGAGGGCTGGGAAGGTGACTCAGTGGTAGAGCGCTTGCCTTGCATGCCTGAGGCCCTGAGGCCCTGGGTTCGATTCCTCAGCACCACATAAGAAAAAAGCCGGAAGTGGCGCTGTGGCTCAAGTGGTAGAGCGCTAGCCTTGAGCTGAAGAGCTGAGGGACAGCGCCCAGGCCCAGAGTTCAGGCCCAACAACCGGACCAAAAAAAAAAAAAAAGAAAGAATGAGTAGAGTGATGTGTATGGAGAAGTGAGAGCCAGAGTAAACACAGAAATAGACACACACATACACAGACAGACAGACAGACAGACAGATACACCCACATACACACACACTTCAGAGACCTGGATTTGGTTGTGAAAGATGCTGGCAACCACTCAAGGAGTTTAGGCAGAAGACTTAACATAACATGCCTGGTCAGCAATGGTAAGGTCTTCACAGAGGAAAGTTCTAAGTGACAAAATCTAAAGCATATGAAGCTGGCTCCTGTGGTGGGAGGCGGACCTCTACACATCAGCCGACACCATCAAGTTCATGAACTTGAGCTGGTTGCTTACTCACTGCTGGAAACCCCCCATGCCTATACCCATTAGAATTCAGAGGCTTGGGTAGTGTACAATAGGTAAAAAATACAAGGCAATAAATTTCACGATTTAGTCAAGGTTCCATTATTTTGTTTTGTGAAAAATCAATTTCTCAATCTCTTAAAACAACAAAGATTTCAATATAAGGAGCAGGTGAATTAGAAATTCTAAGCATCAGGATCAACCTGGTAGTCTCTGAAACTCTGATTTAAAAAAAAAGGTTATAAAGGTGAAAATAATCTTATATTATTTTCTAAACCATCTACAAGACATGAAGTAGACTTGACATCTGACAATTAGCTCACACTCAATTAAATGAGCCTAAAATTCATATCAAGTAACCCAGATTATTATACTCATCAAATGACTTAATTACCCGATTACCTTAAAAAAAAGTAATAGGCTAATTCCTAAATTCAATTACTCAGAATACCTTAAAGCAACCCAAATTTCTTAGGGATGGAAACTTCACTCTACTATCAGAGTTAGTTAGTTCAGTTAAATGAACCATAACAATTATAATTTTCAACATCCACCTGTTATTTTAAAGCCATTGAGGAAAAGAAAGGACAAAAATGTAGAAGAAAATAAGGGAATGAAACAATTAAAAAAACAATTTATATAATTTGTTGCAAAGCCAAAACATACACAGTTTGTTAGGTGTTCATATGAATTCTTTTTTAAAACTCATAATCACCATACAATTAGGAATCTTACAGACTTGAATAGCCCATTTTACAAATAAGACTTCCAAAATTCTGAGACTTCAAGTAACGCAACAAAGCCAAGGTAGCTAAGCTGTGGTTGACATCATCAGAGGTGGAGAAACTGTTTTCCTTTCTCATTTTCAGTCTTTTATCTCTATTGTGTCTTAACCACACAGACATTTGGAGGATTCTCAGGGCAGACAAAAATCCCCAGGATTCATTCTGTTCCTTATTTTACTGCAGAGGAAACTTGACCCAAAGGGATCAACTGATTTGTTCAAAGTCACAGAAACTAAAAATCCAATTTGAAAAAACAATGAGTTAAATGGACACACAATATTTGTGAACACTTTTGGAGTATGTTAATTGTATGTATGTGTATATATATATATATATATATATATATATACACATGTTATATAATACTCAGATCAAGATATTAACATTCCCATCTCCTGACATAATTTCTGTGTTGGAAACCTTTGGGATCCTCTCCTTTAGTTATATTAAAATATATCCTACATTGCTCTAGGCCACAGAATACTAGAACTAAATACTCCTAACTGTATTCTGATACTCATTAAATCTCCAGATTTCACAAAATCTTACTGCAGCATTTGTTACACTAAACTTAATTAAATTGAGCCCAACTAAAAATCTCACAGTGTTTCAATAGGAAGATTGTCCCAGTCATACCACTGAAGATGAGATAGAGCAGGATTAGCCAAGATACTTGCCAAACAAACACCAAAAAGGAATAGTCTCCAAGACTATGTGAGGGGACAGACTTTTTCTATTTGAGATATCCCAGGACATCAAGCTTTGGAGAGACAGGCCAAGTGACAGCCTGTTAGGGAGATTGGAAGTTCCAATACCTGAATGACTGAATACAAACACAAAGTCTAAAAGGCCACAGTTCAGTTCAAGGTCTCAGAGATAGGAGCAGAGCAAAAGCAAATTAGAAACGAGAAGTGGGGGCGGCTGGCTCCCTAGATGGGTGTTTTCGCAACCATGTTTCAAGGGGCAGCAGAAATAAGTGGGATTTGGTTGGGGGGGGGGGGGGGGGCGGGGAAGGGGGACAGAACTTGGACGACAACAGGGGCAAGGCCAGCTCATACATATGAGGCAGCTCCTATAGCGTTCTCATCCATACCAAAATAGTCACTTACAGGAAGGACCTGCTTTTGAACAACTGATGACACAAAAATCCCTAACAATTTCCTCTTAGAAGCTATAGACAGATTTCTGCAAAATAAGCACATGCTTATTACTCTTGACTTCTTACCCAGGTGACAAAAGCATCTGCCAACCCATCTGCATTTCCAACTGTCCAATGAGTTTATTGTAGAGGTCTGAGTATTATATAAAGCCCAAAGGAGTGGGATTAATGCTTTTAATTCTTATTTCATGTAGGCATTCACTTAAAAACAAAGATGCATACAACACACAATTCTATTTGATAAAGACAGCTTACCTTTAAGTCGCTTCCTGGTAATGTACCCACTCCGTCTTTCCAGTCCATAACACTGAACACATCGAACTCCTGCCCACTTGTGCTAGATGCGGATTCAGTCATGATTACTTTTTTAATCTGGAAAGGGAAAAAGAGAAATACCACTAAGTATTACACATGCAAATCAGTGTTCCATTTAGTGATAACTACTTCATTTCTCTTAATTTTCTTGGTTATAATATCCCATATCCATAAACAATAACTGCTTCAGAAACATCCATTAATAGGGCTGGGATATACACTTCAGTGGTAGAGTGTACTTGGCCCAGCATGGCTAAAGCCCTGGGGGGAAAAAAAAAAAATCAAACATTTCACTCTCTCTCTCTTTTTCTTCTCCCCTCCTTTCCTCCTTTCCTTCTTTCCTTCCTCCTTCCCTTCATCTCTCTCACTATATATATACATGTGTGTATGTATGTATGTATGCACACACATACACACATATATACATACATATACATACTATGGAGTCTTGCATTATGTATATATCAAATTTTTTCTCATATATATAAAGATTCTTATATATATCATATGACATCTCTCATATATAACTCATATTTGTACCACATAATATATATATATGTATATATATATATATATGATTGCCTGGTCATATATCATGTCATGTATGTCATATGATATCTCACTTGTGTATGGAAAAATATACATATATACATGCATATATACATATACATATAACCACACGCATGCACACACTATGGAATATTACACAACCCTACAGAGAAATAAAATGATATCATCTACAAGAGAATGGATGCAATTGGAGGATATATGTTACACAACTCAAGACATGCTGAAAAACCAAAATAGGTAGACCTAAAAGGTCTCACGGACATGTACAGCACTTATATCCATAATTATATAAAAATACTGAATATTAATCTAACTAAAAGACTACTTAGGACAAGGGAATGGAAATAGGAAAAACAAAAATAGAGTGGGAATAATTTTAACTACTTTGTAACTATCTATAACAACATATAATGAACCTCAGTAAAGCTATTGATCAATAGAGGATGAAAGGATGGGAAAGAGAAACAGATGGTCAGGGGATGGGTACTAACAAGAGAGGTTTGAGGTAACAAGAAAGATCAAAGAGATTGAGTATGGTCAAAACAGATTATTCACTGCAAACAATGAAACCTGCCAGAACTGTTTTGGGAAGGGAGTAAGAGGCAGGGAAAGTCACAGAAGGGGTGAGTCTGACTTGAATGTATACTGTAAATGAGTGTGCATATGTAACAGTAAAAGTCCCCCGTGGAAAACTAAAGAAAGCTAACAAAAAAATTCTATTTTCCAACCTCATATACACATAAAACCAGATTTTCTTCTTCACATATTTCAACCAAAACAACACACTGCAACAGACAATGCTGAAACAGTTAAGAATCCAGCTATTTCCTATTAAGCTAGAGATTTGCAAAAATGTAAAACAATGTCTTTTCTCAGTTTTATTTTTGAACTGATTATCTTTCAAAGCTTTATGCTTATATATACTATTGTGCACCACATTTGTTCTTAAATCAATCATTCAAATGATCAGTTCTAAGAGTAAATGTCAATACATATGTATATATACCATATATATACCATATTCAATATATGTGTGCATATATAGATACACATATATGAGTCTATATATACCATAATATAAATACATATCCCATAATACAGTATCTCTCTGGACTTTCCATTATTTTTAAGCATAAACAAAATTTGAGACCAAAAATATCTAAAAGTCACTCTGTACAACATAAAACTTGCTTCCTCCATTAAAAAAAAAAAGTAAGAAACATAAGAGGAAATGTGAAACTTAGAGTAAAGGAGTTTAAGAAGCACGTGGCCAATCACAATACCACAATTTACAGATAGCCTGGATTCGAATTTAAACTATTAAAGATTATTTATTTAAATTATTTACACTGCTTTGGAGAGGGGGGGTAGAGGGGGAGAGGGAGAGGAGAACACTATGTACTCAATTGTTTTTGAGGCTGGGTCTGACTACGTAGCCCAGGCTGGCGTTGAAATTCCTCCCCACTCAGCCTGGGTTTCTTATAGCTATGCACCACCGTACTAGGTCAGGATTTTTTGAAGTGCTGTTTCCTTACACATAAAATATGCAATTATTTAAAAATCATCAATAGGAAAAAAGTATCTATTTCTTTGAATGAGAATTGTCTTCTGTTGAAAATTTCTAGGTGCTTCAGTTTTCTTCCTTCCTTTCTTTTCCCAAGAAAACATCAAGACATTTCAAAATATATCGTTTGAATTTGAAGAATTTAAATTTCACCCTCAAAAAGATTTAATCCCAGGCTGGGAAGGTGGCTCAGTGGTAGAGCGCTTGCCTTGCATGCCTGAGTCCCTGGGTTTGATTCCTCAGCACCACATAAGCAAAAAAGAAAAAAGCCGGAAGTGGCGCTGTGGCTTAAGTGGTAGAGCGCTAGCCTTGAGCTGAAGAGCTGAGGACAGTACCTAGGCCCAGAGTTCAGGCCCCACGACTAGAGCCCCACCCCCCAAAAAAAAGATTTAATCCCCCAAACAGGAACTTAGACATTAAGATTTAAGACAGAATTAACTGTGAAAGTATGAGACAAATTAAAGCTTAAACTAAGTGAGCCAAGATAAGCCGTGAAACTACCTCCCTCTTAAGCTACATGGGAGTAGCAACTTTTCCCCAAACCATGACAGAGTAACTTCCCCTGCTGAATAAACTTGATGAAACCTGAATGGTTCATCTTTTCCTATGTAAAAAGCATACTCGTAGTAAAATCCTGTCCATGTCTAAGATGAGAAATCTAAAAGTTACCACTACACAAAACCTGCAGTAAATGTTACATCCTTTAGGAAATAGCAAAATATGCTTTGGGTACACAAAATAATAAACGTTTCAAAGTCTACTCTGCCTGGAAAACCATACCTAAAATTAGAAAAAACAAAATTAGTTAACTATTTTTCACTCTAAGGTAAGGTGGATACTTTGTATAAAATACTGGCACAAAGCCACACACTATAATTCTAGCTACTTGGGAGGCGATGATCAGGATAATCATAGTTTGAGGCTAGCCTGAGAAGAAGTGGTCGTGACCTCATCTCAAAAAATGGCTGGGCAGGGCTGGGAAGGTGGCTCAGTGGTAGAACGCTTGCCTTGCAAGCCTGAGGCCCTGGGTTCGATTCCTTAGCACCATATAAGCAAAAAGAAAAAAGCCGGAAGTGGCGCTGTGGCTCAAGTGGTAGAGCACTAGCCTTGAGCTGAAGAGCTGAGGGACAGCGCCCAGGCCCAGAGTTCAGGCCCCACAACCGGACCCAAAAAAAAAAAAAAATGGCTGGGCATAGTGGAACACACCTGTTGCCCTAACTGTGTAGGAAGCGGAAATCAAGAGGATCATGGTTCCAGGATAATTCAGACCATCTCAACAGAAAAACCCAGGCATAATGGCATGTAGTATCATCCCAGTTATGGAGGGAAGTGAAAAATAGGAGAAACACAGTCTAGGTATGCAACCAGACAGGAAGCAGAACCCTACCTCAAAAGCTACAAGAAAAGAATCGGAGTCATGGTTCATCAGTACGGTGCCTGCTTAGGATGCATGTGAGGGCTTGGACTCAAATCCCAGTATTGATCAAAAAATATATCAATATATTACACATGTATCACAGAAAACATTTGCTGCATTGTCTTTCCCACCATACAATTTTTAAGCCACTGGCAAAACTCATTTTCACAAGAAGTCTGAATGACTAAAACAAATTAAATATTTTTCCACTAGCTATTAATCGTGTAGAACACCCAACAACCAGTATTATTTTAACAAGAGCTGTTGCTTATATGAAGGATAAGGATCCCATAGTCCAAGGCCTCCTCCCTCTTCATCCTCTACAAGTGTATACACCAGCATACAAACCTGTAGGCAAAATCCTTTCAACTCAACAAATCAGGGGTCATCACTGTTGGCATCAGCACAGATATACTCAAGCATTTTCTATGCAATAGTTCCCCTCAGCTTTTACTTACTTGGATTACAATGATCTTGGCCTAAGCATTCTCCAGCAGGGCTAGAGAGCAAGCTAAATGACAAAGGACACCATGCTCCAAATTGCCTATCCAAAATGTCTCTCCGGCATGAATTCCTTTTCTCCAAACCAAAGATGGGTAACTTTACACTTCCTTGAGATATTCTACTGAATGAAATCGTGTAAATAAGTCTTTGGTAGCTGCCGTCTAACATTTCTTTCTTCCATTAGGTATTAATAAAATGAGTCACTTTTTTTCCAGGGCTAGGGCCTAAACTTAGGGTTTGTACATGCAAGGCAAAATGCTCTTCCCCTAGGCCAGACCTCTAGGTTCGGTAATCAATATCATCTATTCAAACGTCCTATTTTATTACCACTCCGTGTAGAGTTGGTAATCAGACTGCACAAGGCCCTGGGTTTGACCCCTAATGGGGCAACCATTGTAGAGGTTAATATTCAAGAATGTATACTCCAATTTATCAATTCTACTACTACAGAATTAGCTTGTAGATACTTGACCATATATATAAAAGACTATTACATATTCAGATGTCAATCAATGGAGGACAACTGTAGTAGATCAACACAAAGCTACATGAAGCTACATAAAAGAAAAGGAAATTCTCACATTCTGAAATAGAAACAGCTACAAAGTACTGTACTAATACTACTAACTTTATGAAACAGGAAAATACAATTTGTCTGGAAAAAAGGGGATATATATATATTTATGTAATATAAATATATATATATATATGTATGTATACACAAGTCTGGATTGCTTGTGCATGCATAAATCTCAGTAAAGATTTGTCAGAAATTGGTAGTTCTATGTCCAAGAATGGGAAATAATTTGCTAAAAGACAACCCTGTGAGAAAGGAAGCCTTCTGTCTATACATTCTTATGCACTTGTTGAGTGTTCAAATAACATGTATGTGTGTGTGCATATATATATATATATATATATACATACATACATATATGTGCATATAACTGGGTGTTATGCCCCCAGCCCTCAAATAACATAGTTTAAAAAAAATAAAAATAAGAAATTTCTGAATCTATTTCAGGCTTATTTAAAAGTTGATTACAGAGCTGGGCATGGTGGTCCACTCCTATAATCCAGCATCAGGAAGCTGAGACAGAAAGATGATCAATATAGTCAGCCTGGCTATAGAGCGAGATTCTGTCTCAAGAAAACAAAGTATAATTTGTCCCTGATGTCAACCACTGAAACTCTAGCCTAGAAGTCACAGAGGCAAGTCAACTTACGCAAACCTCTCGGTAAGTTAACTAGAAGGTGTTAACTATAAGCGCACATGTCTCCACGCAACATATGGAGGAGAGGAAGAAGTGCAGGGCTTGCTACTTCACAAAAGGTATGCATTCCCAGAGTGATATTTATGGTTTCTCAAATTCCTGAGTGACACCTGAAGTTCTCATGACATTTAGTAATTTGTCCTTTTGCAGACATAATTCTGAATCACACATGCCTTAAAGCTGAGGAGCAGGGACACATCGTCAGGCCTGGCCAAAGTCCAGGGAGTCTCTTAGTCATAGTACTTACTTAGTGCTGTGAACACTGTAAATAAAGTGATAAAACTCTTTCTTTTTAAACCGTGAAACAGATAAAATTAACTTCAAGTTGAGTCTAGTGTTGATGTCAGAATGCGGGGTATATGGAAATGTTTATCGAAGTTATAAGCCCTAGCCACAAAACAGAAGTTTCAGATAAATTAAAGACTGAAATGTCAAACGCAACGGTGAGTCAGACACTGTGTGAACAAAATGCTCAGAAAGGAAGTAAGTAGATGAGATATGTGAATCTGATTCAGGACGTGCTCCAGACAGTACAAAAATCACTTGTCAACTGAGCTAAGTAATAAGGGGTCTACAGAGAACACTGAAACGGTCCAACTAACTTTAGTGATTTCAATTGACTTGGGACATACTCCTCAAAAATGTCAAGCATCTAACTTTTGAATAGGGATAAAACATTCTTCTTTAACACCACTTCTTTGCCCTCCCTGCCTTTGCTGAGAAAATTCCTACTTCCAGCAATACAAGGTCACCTGGGGTAATCAAAAGCAGCCAATGAACCTAACATACATTAATGGTGTACTTCTTGGAAGTGGAGTTGTGGTTGTACAAGTAGAATGACAACTTTGAGTGAAAAAGCTAAGGGCCAGTGCCTGAGCCCTGAGATCAAGTCATAGTACTGACATTAAAAAAAAAAAAGGGGGGGTTCTTCAGTGCTTTTCCATTTTAAAAGATCCCATCAATACCAGCTGTTTGACCCTCACAACTCTTCTTCTAAGAGTGAAAAGGACTATTATTGTCACTTTATGGATAAAAGAAAATAACTGAGCATCAGGTGCTAGTAGCTCATGCCTGTAATCCTATCTACTAAGGATGCTGAGATCTAAGGATCAGGTGTCAAAACCAATCCTGGCAGGTTGAGTCTGTAAGACTCTTATCTCATCAAATGACCACCAAAAAGCCAGAGGTGGAGCAGTGGCTCAAATGGGAGAGCACTAGCCTTGAACAAAAAGTTCAGGGACAAGGCTGGGAAGGTGGCTCAGTGGTAGAGTGCTTGCCTTGCATGCATGAGGCCCTTGGTTTGATTCCTCAGCACCACATAAGCAGAAAAAGTTGAAAGTGGCATTGTGGCTCAAATGGTAGAGCACTAGCCTTGAGCTGAAGAGCTCAGGGATAGCACTAGGCCAAGAGTCCATGCCCCATGACTGACAAAAAAAGAAAAACAAAGAAATAAAAAAAACAAAAGAAAAAAAAGTTCAGGGACAGCACCCAGGCCCTGAGCTCACAAAAATAAAATAAAATAATAATAATATTAATAATAGAGATCACCTAGACAAAGAAACAAGACTTACACTTCGCAAGACAGTGCTCAGCATCTTGTATGTTAGTCAACAGAAAAGAGAGCAAACTGTAATCGTGAGAAGCAAAGGCTCGGAAGCCTGGGCAACTAGAGTTAAATCTCAGTCTCACAATTTACAAGCTGTGCAATTACCTTGGCTGTACAATTACCTGTCTTGAGCCTTAGCTCCTTCAGCTAGGAAACTGATAGGAATATCTACTTCCAAGAAACTTAAGAACTTTAAAAAAAAATATGCAAGTTGGAGTGCTCTGCACAGTGGACACTCAGTTCATAAGAGCTACAGTCACTGGAAGCAAAGAAAACAAACTGTTCTTCACGTCCACACCCTTGCAAGCATCAGGCTGCCAGGTATCTGAAGCAGCCAGTGCAGGAGCCGGGTGAGACCTGTGTAAAGACCAGACACGGACATCACAATGCCCAACGTGAATTCTTCAGGAGTCCAGAAAAGGGGATAGAAATGGCAGTTAACCGACAATGGTAAGACTCTGAGATTTCATGGACAAGTGGATTGTGAAATAGATTGGGGAGAATTTGTAAGCTCTCCCACATGTAACTGTTCACACTGCCAAGTCTCTCCAAAGAGGGAAAGAAAAAAAGTTTTAACAACAAAAATAAATAAATAAATAGGACACCATTTCTGAAAAACTATCCTAAACTAGGCCACTGGCAACCTTACTATGCCATTTGTGCTGAAGAAATATAAAACTTTCCTCACATACCAATGCTAGTTCCAGGACCTGCTTTCAAGAGGGCTGTTACAGAGGTGAACAGAAAGTGCTGCCCAGACTGCGGCGAGAAGCCAATGGGAAGGAGAGATAAAAGCTAGGAGACCTCCCAAAGGGGTTCCAGAGTCTCTCTGTGTGAGCTCTGGAATATGTATGTGCACATAAAATGCCAGAAGACAGCCTGGGAAGATATCACTAATGTACTCTGATTAAAACACCTACTATACTGTGTCAAGATCATCTACTTAAAAGAGTTCTTTCAATAGAAGGTCTTGTATATAGTTTTTTTATTTTTTTAAGTAGTTGTGTCAAAGGGTTTCAACTCAACATGTCAATTTGTGAGCACAGTACACCTTGATTATTGTGACCGATTCCATCATTCTACCCCATCTCTCCCATCTATCCTCTCAAGTAATTTGGTTCCATTTTCACATATGTACTTTGACTATTATGAAAATATTCTTCCTCTCTTAAAAGAAAATGTTCATTTAGTCATTGTTTTCTCCCTTATGAAGAGTCATAGAAGGTATCAATAAACTCTACAAAATGAAGGGGGAAGGGCTGAGAATGTATATCTGTGGTAGGAGTATTTCCCTGTATATGGCCAGGCTATGGGTCTGATCCCCAACACTGTCAAACCAAAAGCAGAAGGGTAAAAATGAGACTAGTAGAAGAGAGAGAGACAGAAAGAGAAAGAGAGAGAGAAAGAGAGAAATATCAGAGAAAGAAATTCATTTGTCCACCTATCTCCTATTTTCAGCAAAAATTCCCCAGCTAACAACTAATCTGCTAAGTATTTATTTACTTCTTTGGCAGAAGTATAACATTACCACTCCAAGAAACCCTCCTCACATAAGCATCACTGAAGAGTACATCAAAAGAAGTTAAATTCAAACCTCTTAAACAGGACTTATTCAATAAGGATGAGAAAAACCCAAACTCGCACTTGAGCACCTCTCAACAAACACATATTGCTACAAAGAAAAAAATTTCCTTTCAAATCAAGCATGACAGATACCAGCTTTGATATTCTACTCACCCAACCTGATAAGAACTCTGAATTGCACACATATTAGAATTGAGATCTGTGGTTCAGAGACGTAAAGTCTTGCCCCCAGGGCCCAAGTTCATAGATTTCAGGCAAGAAAAATTCTAGATTAGTTCAATGTGACAAGTGAAACCTCAGTATAACCAAGAACAAATCCTTGAAAATCTGAGCCTTCTGTTCTCAATTGTCCTTGAACAGCAGACATCTGAGTGTCAAATAATCCATCAGTCCTTTATACAGGAAATCAGTTACTAGAGTGGTTCCATCTTACTGGTATTTTTTCAACATTCCCGCTCTCCCTACCGTGGTATTTTAGTGAGAACAACTCTACTTATGATCTAGTAATGCTTTATCTGATTTGCCCTCTGTTCTGCCACAGAGCAAAGAAGCCACAGAAGGTAACCTTTACAAAAATCTCAACTTCCTGCCTCTCATTTGTTACTGTAAGGATGAAAAATTTGAGATTCTGTGGCCTAACCTACTTACTTCCTCTAGAAGAGGAACAGAAAATAAAAAACATCTTTCAAGAACAAAAAAAAAAAACTTGTACAGAGAGTAAAATCATGTTAACTGACATTAATGAGCCAATGGCCTATTTAATACACTCTCATCAAATGCTTTTATTTGAAGTTCATGTTCAACATGCAGAATATAAGATATTTCAATAGGAGGCAGACATGTCCTTAAAAGTGTTATCGTCTCTATCAACATACTATACTAGAACAGCAATAATAGAAATTTTACACCCATTAGAGAGATTTGAAGGCCATAAAAAGAACCTGTCTGACACAGATTTCTGCACATTTACTACATATGCATGAGCCTAAATTTAAAAAGAATTAAAAATAGTGTCTTATTTTTTATTTCACTTTGTAATTTTCTAAAAATGCTAAAAGTAGTATCTTTTTCTGCTTCACATTTTTATAGACCATAAAGATAAAATTAAAAGATTTACACTCAATTTCTCTTTTACTTGTAATAAATTAGATTTAACCAGATTTCCTTCCTCTCCCACAAAGTCATGCCACTAGGCTTATCTAGATAAAATTTGTAGCCAATCTCCTTATCAATAGATTGAACAGCTAAGTCTTAAGTCCATCAAATAAAACCACAACCCCACAAGGTGAATTATTTAGATTATCTAGTAACCTGATCAGATTGACCACGAAGGCCTTTCAGTTCATGACTTAAGGTTCAACAGTGTAAGAGATGGGATAAAAATACTCATCTGATCTTTGTGACTATACAATCCTGTTCAAAATGTTGTAGAAACTGAGTTAATATTATTCCTTAAAATAAAAGATATATGAAGTTATAGATCTACCTGAGGAAGACCTGGTATGTTGTAGGTTCTCAAGAAAAAAAAGGAAGAGTTGCAATCAATGTGGGGGCCATCCATTACCTTATGATGACATCCTTCTAACTCATAGTAAAGATTCAGTTAACAATTCATCTAGACAAGATCTGTAATACTATACCAGAAACCACCCAACACTCTTCTCTTCATGCAAATACAGGTGATGGCCTTCTGGTCAGGACAAAGCACCAGTAATTAAAGTACTGTTATTGAAAATCATTTTAGCTATGCTCCATTTTGATTTTGATTTTGAATTGAGGTCATTATGCTTCCAGTTTCTCTAACCTATTATCTTTATCACTTATTTTAATTTTATCCTTTCTTTTCATAATCCTGGCATTTGAATAAATTCCATCATTTTTAAGTCTATTTTGGCAGATTTGAATTCCATTCTTTTTTTTAATGTTGAGGATAAAACCAATGGTCTTCTATGTATTAGGAAAATGCTCTACCAATGAACTACCTCTACCATTCTTTGCTATTAACTGCATTTTTCACAGTAAAAAGTGAGGTCTTTTTTTTTTAGCATAATAAAATAATTGGTCTTTTCTCAATTCTTGGTTTAGGGAGTAAAAACACTACAGTAAAAAGACCCTTTGTCCCATCGATGTTTCTTATATATGTGCATTGCTGCTCCTTATAGTACAAAGCAAAGTTATAAGAGCAAACACATTACTCGTCTTCTTTGAAGTATGCTAAGAACTATTGTTTTGAAAATCAGAAACCCAAAGATAGAACTGTATCATTTTTCCTTGGTCCTAGCCTTTTCAAACTGCATAATATGAATTGAGACAAGTTACTAAGTAGCTCTGAGCACTGGTTGACAGTGTGGCACACACTTGTAATTCCAGCTCTTGGAAGGCTAAGGCAGGAAGATCAAAAGTTCATAGCCAACCTAGGCTACACAATCACTTGGAGGCCAGCCTGGGATACAGTCATTCAATCAACCATTCAGAAATAATACACTAACTAGTCAAGGCTAATGAAAGCAGTAGAAATAATACTCAGCACACAGACTAATACCTTGGTATGTAGAAGATATGAAGCATTTTTTTGATAAATAAATTTTTAAAAAACATAAAACAAGCTCAATGCTTTTCATTCAGAAGGCACTCCAGTGCATCTCAATTTAACAACGTAACTGTTTTTCTTGCCGGGGGCTCCCTGTCTGCCCCACCCTACCACAGGAGCAAGTTTAACACCCACATGAAACCTATGGCTTTATCTTTACCATTTGCTCACACTGAACTATGGCTTTGTTTGTAAATTACCATTATATGGTTGGCTTACTTACCCAACCAGACTACGAGAACACTAGGCCAAGGACTGATGTTTTATCCCTTTGTAGACAGAGTACACCGGTTCATTCTAACACCGTTCTAAGCATTCTATAATACTGACTTACATGCAACAGAGCTTCAATAAGTATGAGCTGACTGATCACAAAGTATTCATTTACAGTATATGTGAGAAAGTATAACACAGAAGATACTTAACTATGTAACATATAACATATAACATGTATATGTTACAATCACAATCCTGGTCCTTAATCCTAAATCTACTTTAGAAGAAGAAACGTGGATTCATCAGAAAAAGTCTCTTGCCCAAGACTCCCAAAACTCACTAAAGTTCCTTTCAAATGTTTCTGTTCTTTCCTCCAATTCTTCTCACTCCTAAATAGGGATTTCCTAGACCTTATAAATCAAGTTTAATTATATGTCATGGGTACACAGAAATATTCCTGGTGTTTTCCTTTCATCTGCTTGCGGTATAATAGCCACAATCAATATAAATCAGTTCGGTTCATGATCTTTCACTATTGACTCATATCTATATATGTTAAAGAAATAATGTAACACAATAAACAGAAATCCTGAGAATATTCTTACTAGATAATGAAACCCTTTTCAGAATGTATTTTGTACAGATTTCTTGAACTTGAAGACAGCAAATACAAAAATATACACATACAATCACATAAGTAGTTCTCTCTATAGTATCTGCATCTATACCATAATAACCCCAAAATCTATGTGAGGGATGAATCCCTGGACAGCATCAAGTAGGGACAGTGGTATTGCAGATCTTTACCAGAAAGTCATCTCCATGTGAACACATGGGTCAAAGAGAAGGTCAGTCTGAACCCCTTGCCCTTGCTACATCATGCAGGGCAAGTATTTTGATAAGGGCTAAAAAGCTACTTATTTCTGAAAGCTAGGCATTAAAATGGAATGCCTATGTTTACCATTATAGAACCATCATTTCTTGGCCCACTAGATTCCATGACTACTAAGCCCTTAATCTTTCCTATTGACAAAATGCACAACAGTTTTAGTATTATTTGCAGAGCTCAGAATTGTGTCCGCTCCTGAGGTAAAGATCTAGGAAATCCACAAGGGCACTGAAGTTAGCACTACAGCAGCTAGCTGGAGCACACCTGTAACCTCAGTACTCATAAGGCTGAGGCAGGAGGATCAGGAGTTAGAGGCTATAAAGGAAGACTCTGAAAACCCCAGTTAAATAATCAGAAACACTGCTGGAGTGATCACTCAGATACTCATCTTTAGAACTCTTTTTAAAAGGTATCCTTTTCCCACACCTCATGAAGTAACTATAATATTACTATAACCAGCATTAGTTGAAATAGAACATAGATCTTAAAAGTAACAAGCCAGTCAAAATTGTCCAAGAACCAACTCTAAAATCCTCCAGGAGTAATTGAATAGGACACGTTTCTTTTTTTAGAACATGGATTGGATAAACTACAAAAGAGAGAGATGAAATAAAACCAAAACATATCCAGTCACCAGGGACTCATGGCTATAATCCCAACTACTCAGGAAGCAGAGATCTAAGGATTATGGTTTGAAGCCACCTTTGGTAGAAAAAAATCCATGAGACTCTAAAATCCAATTAACCACCAAAAAGGTGGAAGTGGAGGTATGGCTCAAGTGGTAGAGTGCCAGCCTTGAGCAAAATAGTCAAATGGGGTCCCACTGTACATTGGCAAAAAAAAAAAAGTGTCAAGTTCAATATCATCATGACAAATAGTACTTGTGATTTGTTTTTTACCTAGAGTTTAGAGTGTTGGCTATAATATGTAGCATATGCATGTATGTAAATAAGTTTATATTTATATACAGAATATAGCAGAAAAAGACTTAAAAATGCAGCTGGAGAAAGTCTTATGTGGATCTTTCCCTAAATTCAGCCATTCACCAGAATCATTTCCTTGGTCTCCCACTAGTTTAAATCACCACTATCCCATTTACCTATTTTATTATCCTCTACTCCCAGCAGACTCAGGAAACCAAAGTTTTAATTACAGCACATGAATTCCCCTCGCAACAACTCTTCTTCCACCACCTGACCATTTCCATAAGTAGGCCTCATGTTAAAGTATTTCTTTCATTTACCTCTTCTACTTATTAAATGATTGATTTGAGATGAATTGTGGGCTTTGTACCCAGCACCACGTTAGAACACAGTCCCTCCCTTAGGAACCACTACTGTCAAAGATAAATTACTTTTTCTCAAGAAAGAAAAATACTGCTAGAAATGTTTTGACAAGAGTATATAATACACATGCCCAAAACCAATCTAAACATCTTAGCCAGGAATTAAAGCACCATGTTCTGCCCTAGAAAATCTAGCTCCTGCCTTTCACAAAGCATAACTAAGGTGAAATGATAATACGGCAGCCATAAATGAGTAATTCTTTATAGTGC
The DNA here is from genome assembly GCF_019054845.1 of Dipodomys spectabilis. Taxonomy (NCBI): domain Eukaryota; kingdom Metazoa; phylum Chordata; class Mammalia; order Rodentia; family Heteromyidae; genus Dipodomys; species Dipodomys spectabilis. The sequence continues at coordinate 18,346,513 of NW_024870678.1, read as the reverse complement.
TCAAGATCTTATTTTGTTTGATCCTTTAAAACAATAATAACTATTTTTAAAAGAAATTTTTAACAAGCGTGGCAAGTATTGTGGTTCCCATTTTCCAGATGGAAAAATAACAAGCTTACTGGGAACATGGCTCAAGTGGTCAAACTGCCTGCCTAGAAAACTACTCCATGTGACTTCTCAGTCATACCTGAGTCAACAGGATTATTAGTCCTGCTCATAAAAGGAAGGCTAATTTTCATTACTTTTCATTTTTGCCAAATAAGAATTACCAGCCCCTTTAATGCTCATGACAGAAAAGGTAGGAAAACAAGCAGAAGAGATGGGAAGAAGAGACACAAAGGTACTTAGAGATTTATTTACGTCTGTGAATGGGTCCTGGATTATTGGGGATAAACCAACACATTCTAAAATTACTGATAAGATCTTACTGGACAACAGCTATCTTCCCTGTGGAGACTGGTTCAAAAGTTAACAAATCTATGCTGATTCATTCTACCCTTATGACACAACATGCTATCTGGCACTTGCTAGGTACCAGGAATCGTATACAAACTCACTGCAAATTTTAGCTATTAAGTCTCACCATGGACTCCAAAGACATTTAAAATTCCAGAATCTTCCCAGTCACTGTATATCTCTGAAAGTTACATTCATCTACAATTTCTTTTGTTCCAGTTCCCCCACTTCTTCAATTCCAAAAACTAATACTGAATTCCAGTTTGTTTTCAGTAGAAAACAGGTGCTGAAATGCTAATGAAGAATCAAGTAAGAAGTCACTCTAAAGATTTATCCAGGGCAATCTCCTTTTTCCTAATGGTTTTTTCAAGCCTTAATCAGACTTGGTGTCAATAGGTTCACATAATTCCCAAGCAGCCCCCACAAACTTGGGTTTTCTGCTGACTCCGTCCCATACTCCATCCTAATTTCCAAATGAGGTCTTTAAAATTTAAGGCAAGTCAAGTGATTCACATCAACAAGTCGATCTTACCTTGTAGTTGTAATGAAAGTCGGAACAGTCGGACGGACTTCACAACTGGTGAACACCCCCCAAGACTTCTCTGAAGGATCTAACATTCATTTAAAAAGGAGGGGGGTAGGGGTTAAAAAAAAAGAATTGTCATCAAAAAGTTCTATCCGCAATCCAAAATTAATAAATTTACATTCTCAAATATTGACTTGATCACTTTGTATATTAAAATGAACTAGCTCTGGGTGAGGTGAAATTTTCATCACTTATATCATTCCCATAGCCTAAATTTACTCAATAAAATCCCTTATTGTAGATGAGAGAGCTGCCAATATCAGCACTCTGGAGGCTGAAGCTGGAGGATCAGAAGTTCAAGGCCAGCCTGGCTTCATAAGGGCTTGTCTCAAACAAAAACAAAACAAAACACCATTATGTGAATTGAATGACAAGTAGGTGAAACTAGTTATGGGGACCATTTGACACAACTTCTCTTTCTCTTGCTGTTTTTATCTTTAATTAGATGCTTTACTTTTTGAAAAGATTTGTTTCAAAAACAGGGAGGGGGGGGTGTTATGTAGGTTAGGTAAGCAGCTTTTTAACCCACATAATGAAGTGTTTTAAATTACAGATGACATCAAGTACTCAGTATTCAGAACTAATCTTTGCCCAATGAAAGAAAATTACACACAACTAAAAGGGCCTACTTATGTATGATCATATATACATATATATATATACATATATGTCATACAGCTAAGAAACAAAAGGTTAGCCTTAAATACCTCAGAACAAAGTGACCAGCTCACATCAAAAGCCAATCTTGAAAGTGTATCTCATTTTTTTTTCAGTTTTAGGCACATTTTGCTTTGTATTTTACTAACACTCTTTACAATTGAGTCCTCCGCTGCTGTTCGTGACTGACAACTCGGTGAAAGACACCGAGGGAGACAAATACATAAATCGAACTATTGCTTCTGATTCTGACAGTGCCCAATCGCCACTCGCAGAATGGAAGCCCAGTGTCTTCCCCCACAGAAGCAACACGAAGGCCTGCAACACAATGCCACACGAAACAACAGCGAGAATCAGAGGGTCCCCAAAGCTCCTAATTCACCGGAGCTCATTCTTTCCCAAACTCTGCGGAGCAGCAGCATCCTTCCCCACCACATCTGGCTGCTGCTCGCGGCTCAGGTCCTCTAATGACTTCCACGTCCGAAGGGACTACGTAGCTACAAGTAAAAAGGCCAAACTTTGCTCTCGGCCCCGCGAACTTGCGATGCGTCTAACCACTAGAGGTCTCCCCTTGGCCAGTTTTTGCACGTTCGCTGTGTGGCTGCACTTGAAACTTTCCGGAGAAATGCTCACTACTCCGAGGCAGTGTTTTTCTAAAAACTTGCGCAAAAAAAAAAAAAAAAAATCCACGCGACCAAGATAGCTCTCGCCACGGAGACTCCGGGGCCCCGCACCCCGATAAAGACGTGGCTCAGACCACGATCGGGGAAGATCAGCGCGGAGAGGCGACGCACGTCACCCCCGGCCGACGCCCCCTCCCCCCTTCCGCCCACCACCCCAAATGTCTTTATTTCTCATCTCAGTTGCCCCTTACTTGGAGCCTTTTTTTTTTTTAATCTATTTTTGCTTCCGTGCACTTTGAATGATTTCGTCTGCATTTTTTTCCTCCGGCGATGGCCCCGAGGTGGCCAAGGAGCGGGCCTGGGATGCGGGAGGGGGAAGGGCTGGGCTCCAGGCGCCCGAGGAAGTTGCATAAGGAAAGAGACTCCGGGGTTTTTTTTTGGGGGGGTGGTTTGGTTCCCCCCCTCAAAAAATTATCAGAGGGAAGGGGGAGGAGGAGGAGGAAAAGGAAGCGGGGTGGTGGCGGCCGGGGAACTGAGAAGGGAAACCAAAGCGCCGTTTACCTTCGCCTCCCGGTGGAAGGGTGGGGCCAGAGTCTCGGTCCACGCGACCCGGGAGTGCGGCTCGGCACCCCCAAATCTCTCGGGGCGCAGATAGGAGAGCCAGACACCCCCACCCCTGAGCGAGGAAGGCGAGGAGGAACCCGCCCGCGTTTAAACTTTCTCTCACGGTCGCGCGGTGGGCCGAGCTCTGGCCGGAATCGGGGGGCTGATTGAAAGCGTAACCCCTTCTCACCCCCCGTTTTGTTTTTTTTCTTTAAAGGTAATTAAAGTTTTACCACCAGTGCCGAAGTTGCGCCCTGCCCCCGCCCGTGCCACCGCGCCCCCTCCCCTCCCGGGGATCTCAAGTTTTCCTCCCTCCTCCCTCCCTCCCCCCACCCCCCCCCCCCCCGCAGCTCGCGGGGCGCGCGGCGGATGCCTCTGCTCCTGCGCTTCCCGATCCCCACCCCCGCCGGCCTCTACTTCCCCCCAACCCGCCGCCGCCGCCGCCGCGGCCGGGCCCAGGACGCGAGTGTGCAAAACCCATTATTCCGAAATGGCACACGCACGCGGTGCGTGGCGGGCGGCGGCCCGTCTCCCGACCCCGCCGGCCTGCCTAGTAGACCAGGCGGGCGTAAACAAGTTGCAGGGCTGGCAGCCCCGCGCCCTCCACCCGCCCGCCCGCCCGCCCGCCTGCCTCCAGCCCCCCACCCCCACCCCACCCCGCGCCCCACACCGCAAGCCCGCCGCCCCGCGCCGCCACCTCCCGACACACGCCCGCGCCCAGCCGGCGCGGCACGGCACGGCACGGCACGGCGCGGGGCGAACGCCGCGACGGCGCGGGCTCCCGGCCCAAGCCGCGGCCCGCACCCTCCCCCGCGCGGACGGCGTCCGCGGGCCCGCGCCGCCTCGCTCGCTCCCCGAAGCACTTTCCTGCCTCGGGCAGAAATAAACCGGAGGGTTTATTTTTGTGCAACTTTCCCAAAATGGCGGAAATTGGAGCTGATCTATATGAAATTCTCACACACTCGGTCGGGAAGGGGGGGCAGGCGGCGAGGAAGCACACGCAAACTCTCGGCGGCGGCCGCCGAGCCCCGCAGCGGGTCCGTGTGTGTGCGTGCGTGTGAGTGTGCGTGTGCGCCGTGGGAGTCGGGGAGGCCTTTCGGCCGCGCACACACACAGCACACGCCGGGGAGACGCGCCTGCACATTCAACCAGTCCATTCTCCGCAGCCCGAGCGGAGAAGAAAGTGGCCCGGCCTCTTTTCCCACTGCCTCGGTCTCCCGTACTTGTACTTCTCGCGCTCGCTCGGCTCGCTCTCCGGTGCGCGCCCGGCACAAAGGCCACACGGGCGGAGGGGGGGGGGGGCGCAGGGGCGGCGCGCGGGGCTCGCGTCTCCCGCCGCACCGATCCGCGGCCCCGGCCGCCCCCGCGCCCCCCTCCGGCGCCCCAGCCTCGGCCGCCGCCGCCGCCGCCGCTCACCCGCCCCGGGCTGCGGGCTCCGCGGCGCCCACTCGGACACGCACCTCGGCGCCCGCCGCGCTCCCTTCCCCCCCCCCACCCCGCGCCCGGTGTCACGAAAGCGACCAAAGTGACAAGCCGGGGCGAGGGGGGCCGCGGAGGAGGGGGCCCACACGCATCCCGCCCGCCTGCGCGCCCCTGAGAGCCCGGTGCGGCCGCCTCGCCCCGGCTCCCTTCCGCACGGCCCCCCACACCCTTCCCCGTGTGCGCGCAAAGAAAAAAATACAAGTCTCTCCTCCCCCCATTTTTTCCTTTCTCTTTTCTCTCTCTTTTGTTCCTCTTTCACACTCGCACTCACTACTTGGGAGTGAGATGCCAGAGACTCCCCCTCCAGCCGTTTCCGAGTCACTTGCCCACTTTTTTTCCCCGGGATTAAGTTTTCTCCTGTTTCCCAGAGGCGCAGAGAAGTGGGGGAGAAACCCCTTCTGTCCTTCCCCTCCCCTGATCCGTTTCACAAGACGAGGGTGCGCTTCCTTCCCTCTCTAGGGCTCTTTAACTTTCATCCGCACCCAGAAAAAAAACCCACGAATGGCTGGGGCACGGACAGAGCTGCGGATTAATTACAGATTAGATCCGATCAACCGCTTCTTACCCCCAAATTTTCTCTTTTTTTTTTCTCCGTCTCACGAGTAGTCCTGACAAATGGTCCAGGGCTGCGGGCGCAGTGCGCATGTGCGCGTAGAGTCAGGGCTGGGGAGAGGGGAAACTGCGCTGGTGCCGGTGCCGCCGCCGCCGCCGCTGCCGCCGCCGCCGCCGCCGCCGCCGCCGCCGCCGCCGCTGCCGGGAGGCTCGCGCTGGCTGCGCTGCTGCTGCTGCTACTGCTGCTGCGCCTTCGCCGCTGGGAAGCAGCAGCAAGAAAGCCGCTTGGCAAATGCAGCCGCCCGCAGATACTGTCTCAGGTGCATCTTGTCGCTCTCCTGGTCTTCGTTTCCAAGCTGGTTCCAGAACAGTCTATAAACAAATGTGAAAGAACTGCTTTAAGGTTATAGATTTCTTTGTCTATTTTTCACTTTACTTTTTTTTTTCTACTCCTCCCCAAGGCAGTTCTTCTCGGAAAAGATAATCCACGGTGTGCTTGCTGTTTAAATATATGTATTCAGCCATTAGAAGAGTGGGCCTTACTTTTACACCAACCCTATTACCCAAAGGCTAAATGTATGTTACAGGTCATGAAACACAGGAGATAAAGTTTCAAGCTTTTATAGACTTCAATCCTCTCCTCCCTCCCTCTTCCACCCCCCCCCCCCACACACACCCTTTTTAGGACTGGAAGAATGCATTAAAAACTATACAAATAAAACTTGCGCGTGTGTTCTACACTTCCTAAGTGTGATCTGTATTTATATCTTCAAGGGGTTAGGCCTGTGTTGTGAGATTCTGCGAGTCCTTACCTCCACTTGAAAATCATTGTGAAAGTACCTTGTCAAGAATCTGGTCTAAAGGGTCAAGAATCTGGTCCTAAATAGCAAAACCTGTCTTTGTCAACATGTCAAAACTAGATCAAGAGAGTATTGGATTTCTCAGTATTGACAGCTTTTCCACGTATTGACTGCAAACTGTCTTTTGGGCAACTCACCAATCTCCTTTTCTACTAGATATGAGTGTGGACAAAATAATTCAAGTCAATTAAAGTGGTGATGAACGTTTTGATGCCAATAAGAGAGCTTCCTCTGCCAGAATTTGTTTTTTTTTTAAGTAGCATGTGTGGTGTCAGAAATGGTTGAGCAAATCTTAGACTTTTCAGGGTGAGAAGATAAGAAGATGCTACCACCTCCAGATTGGAATATTTATTTTGTATCTAATAAAAGGTAAAGGAGGCCTTTTGCTGAAATTATTGCTTGAGGCTTAGAATTTAAATATATCACAGATGGAAATTCTGTATTAAAAATCCTTCTTCTGAAATGTAAGTAATATTATTCTTGATTGAATTTTTTTCACTTAAAGAATATTCCTTGAACTGGTTTCAGAAAAATAAACTATTAGAAATTCTTCCCTAGGACCATGAAATTACCCTAGAGAAGCAGACCACTCCACTATTTCTTAGGTTGGTATAGTGACCAAATTCCTCAAACCAAAAAAAAAACAAAAACAAAAAACCAAGGCATGATATGCACATTGAAACAAAGGTGCCATCCCTGCAAAGCTGAAATGAATGTATAGACCATAATTTGTGTGTTGGGAAGCCCTTGGTTCAGGGTGTGAAGGAAGAAGGCTGAGTTCCCTTTAGAGATGTAGAGAATCCCACCACCACCATTTAACTATGGATTCACTCCCTACATCCAACCTCTCTCAAAGATGCTTCCAAACAGCTTTGTCAAAGAGTAGGAATTTCAGCTACTCTCTTCTTCCTAGCTCTTGAATAATAAGTAGCCAAATGGCCAAAGGCAGACTATTACAAATGGGAGCAGGAAAGTCTTTGCATGAGTTTTCTGTTCAAGTAAGTCCTTGCCATCCGCCTAAAAAAATTAAAATTAATTTTAGATTCTTATCTCTAAAAATTCATCTCAGGAAGTGGCGCTGTAGCTCAAGTGGTAGAGCGCTAGCCTTGAGCTGAAGAGCTGAGGGACAGCGCCCAGGCCGAGTTCAAGCCCCATGACCAACAAAAAAAAAAAAAAAAAAAATCATCTCATTTATTCTCTTTAGATAATTTATGCATGTTATTTCTAAGTATTTGTAAATGGTGGGGCTCTGGTGACTCAGGCCTGTAATCCTAGCTACTCAGGAGCCTGAGATCCGAGGACCAAGCTTTGAAACCAATGGGGCAGGGAAGTCTGTGAGACTCTTATCTCCAAACTAAACTACTCAGAAAAAAAAAAAAAAAAACAGAAGTGGTGCTGTGGTTCAAGTGGTAGATCACTAGCCTTGAGCATAGAAATTCTCAGGGACAGAGCCCAGGCCTGAATCCAAGCCCCAGGACTGGCCAAAGGGGGAGGGGGAAGGGTTTATAAATACTATGAACGGCCTACCTGCCTGTCCGCGCACACTGAGAGGGATAAAGTGATCAAAACTAGGCCTTGTCTCAAAAGTAATCAGGTGACAGAGACAGTGTACTGAACTGGTCATTATTGCCCAATATGATGAATATTATAGTAGTAAATATTATAGTAGCAGCGATGACTGAAGAGCACCAGAGGCAATAGAGAAAAGTGTTTTTCAGATATGATGGTCCAGCTGATTCCTAAAAGTGCAGCAACCAGGATGTGTGATTCCCCTTTCCAGAAGATATCTGGGAAAATGAACCAATCAGAGAAGGCCCAAAGGTTTAGAGAACAATGTTTGCCTGGATGCTTGTTCTGACTGAGGTTCACTAACAGAAGGAAGGATGACCTGATGCTGTCTGCAATACATTGTCTTTCTCCTCAAGAGATCATTGTTTTCAAGATGTGAATTATGGTCATGGAGATCCTAAAGGTACTCAGCCATAAGAATAATAATTCCAAAGTGGGTACCAATGACTATTTTTTACAAAGAATTTTTTGACATCACCGTCTGAGGCAGAAGCAGAATATAGCATTAGAATCCAGGTAACATTGTTTTATTCTTCATATAAATGGGTATTTTCCCCTATATCTTTCTGCAATGGTGATTTACTACTAGAAGCTTGCAACCTCCTGCAATTGTGGTTAATGAGTCTTTACGAATACCTTCTTTCATAGCATCACTTCATCTGGACAATCTCTCCCCACTCTTCCCACCCGTGCCCATTCACCTTTCTTTACCCTGTGTTCTGCACTCATCCTTCACATCCAGGCCTGCATCTTCTCTGATCTCAACCAGAAGAAGTGGCTCATCCCTTTATTTATTTATTTAATTATTTATGTGTTATGTATGTATTCCCAAATTGCCGCACACCTTAAAATGATTTTAAGTTACTCCATCCCTAAATATGCAAAAGCCAATGTCATTTTACATGGAAAATATTGTAAATAAATCACGGTACTCACACTTCAGAGATTTTTTTTGAAGCTACTCTTTGGCACCCAAGGAAAGGTCATCTAAAACCCCTACTGTACTCTAACCTGTAACTCTACTCTGCATAAACCCCACTCACAAACTTTCTGTTCCTAGTAGCAAGTTTGTTCTGTACAGACAGGACACACTCCTGTAATGGGTGAATTCAGGGATGGCTTCCATGCGCCAGGCTCACACAAATAGAAAGTGCCCAGGAATGAAGTCCAAGGAATTGGTGTTTGATCCAATTCTCCTGTCTCTACGGGGAAACATTTAGCAGGTCGCCTCACTTGTTAGGACTTCAATTCTCTCCCAAGTTGGACAATAAAAACAATCAGTAATTTATTATGTCTGTTTGAAAGTTGTGTCATTCCCTGCCTCTCTCCATATAAGGAGAACACCTCAAATGTTAGTATGAATAATATGGAACCGGGGAATAAAGTTTAAGTAAGAAGGGAAGGTTCATCCATCTGCTATCAGGCTGAGGCTCTAGAGTTGGACTTTCAAGGCCTGTGAGGACTGTGTAAGACCCTATCTTTAAAAAATAAAAATAAAAAAGGGCTATCAATGAATAGCTAATTCAGTTGAGCTAAGTCAGTGCTAATGAGATAAAGGTCATGAATTCCATTCCTTGGGGGCTAGTTAGATTTGGTCATTTTTCAGAGCCTCCAACTGCTTCCCCAACCCCATGTTATAACTCCCATGTTATAATGCGTGTTGTTGGTCTTAAGGTAAAATTATGTTTTTCTAGAAACTTTTTCTAAAATCAATCTTTTTTAATGTATTAAGTGTGAGTCAACTTGCACATTCTTCAGCCTTTATAATTACGATTTTATTTTGGCTGTGGGCCTCGAACTCAGGGCCTAGGAGCCATCCTTGAGTTTTTCTGCTCCAGGCTAGTACTTTTAACACTGAGCCACACCTCTACTTCTGTTTGTTTGTTGGTGGTGGTTTTTTGTGGGTTTTTTGGTGGTGAATTGGCAATAAGAGTATCACGGACTTTCCTACCCCAGCTGGCTTTGAATAGTGATCTTTAGATCTCAGCCTCCTAAGTAGCAAAAATTACGGACTGGAGCCTTCAACACCTGGTCTCCTCATGATTTTCAAAGTATAAAATAATGTTAACATTGATTGGCCAAGATTCTTATATTTATAAGAGCTGAGCTTGATCTTCCTGTGAAAGAGTGATGTAGATACTTTAATTTGAATCCTGGTTTCATAATTCACTATCTTGTAACACACAGTACTCTTGATAATGAAATGTGACTGAAATGCTGAGAGCAAGAGGAGTATGGTGGTACACATCTGTAACGCCAGAACTCTTGAGAGTGAAGTAGGAGGATCTCAAGTTTGAGGCCAGCCTGAGCTACGCAGACTACAAGCTACACATGACAAAACCCTGTTTAAAGGAGAATAGGAAGGACAAAAAGAAGGAAAGAGGGAAGGAAGGAAGATAAAAGAGAGGGGGAAGGGAAAGAAGAAAGGAGAAATGCTGAGGGTCAAAAAAAGAATATATTATCAAGTAAGTAAATGTGTATGTATCAGCTGAAGGAAATTAGATACATAAAAGCCTCTGGATAGATGAGAATGTTATCATTTCATTTAGATACAAAAAAGAAGGTAGAGATAGAAATATTCCTGACATATTCAGAAGAGTGGAATAATACTGGGCTATAAATTGGCTTCTAACAAAAAAAAATACTATTTTCCCCATGACACACTCAATTAAAATCTAGAAGCCTTATAACTATACAGTATTAGTGGGCACTGAGACAATAGCTTTCAGTTCCCTTATCTCTAGAATGTTCACCCATTTAAATTGGCCTGGCCACAACTGATTGGTTTAGGGATATGCATTTACACAAGAACTGAACATGGGTAGTAGTAGCACATGAGTCAACAAAGCTTGCTTATATAAAAGGCCAATCACACTCACACATTTGGCCATATGAGCAGGAGATAATAGAGGCAACGTTGGTTGTAAGAAATCAGAAAAGGTAAACAATTCATAAGAGAGAAAATGGTATTGTGCCAGTTCTAATCCCAGTACCCTGATGAAAGTTCAGGCCCAGCCCTGGGTAAGACAGTGAAACACTGTTTCTAAAAAATGACAGGATTGAGCTGGGCACCAGTGACTCATGCCTCTAATCCTAGCTACTCAGGAGGCTGAGATCTGAGGATCTGGTTTTAAACCAGCGTGGGGAGAAAGTCCCCTGGAGACTTTCATCTCCAATTAACCATTCAAAAACCAAAAGTGGCCCTGTGGCCCAAGTGGTAGAGCCTTCAGTACAAAAAAGCTCAGCACTCAGGACAGCACTCAGCCCCTGAGTTCAGGCACCACAACTGACAGAAAAGAAAAAAAAAAAGAGGATGGGGTTGGGCTGGAGATATATGTATCTCAATGATAGATTGCCTGCCTTTGCCTGAGATGCTGGGGTTTCTAAGTTTAATTCCTAGCATGGAAGAGGAGGAAAACGAATGATGTATTAAAAACTATACTTACATGTAACCCTTTGTACATTACCTTTATAATAACAAAACAAAAAAAAATACTATACTTAAAAAAAACACAGGGCTGGGCACTGGTGGCTCACATCTGTAATCGTAGCTGAGATCTGAAAATTGAGATTCAAAGCCTCCGGGAACTTGTATCTCCAATTAATCAGCAAAGAGCCAAAAGGAGAGAGGGATGGCTTGTCTGGTAGAGGGCCAGCCTTGAGCAAAAAAGCTAAACAAAGAACTGAAGGCCTTGAGTTCAAGCTCCAGGACCAGAACAAAACAAAACAAAACAAAGCCCATAAAACAAAATGTAGTCACTACATGGAAGAGCACATTTAGCTGGCAGGTGGAGCAAAAGGTGCAGGTGTGAGAACTGCTCTGGATCACTGCACTGTATATGGCAGCCTCACTTTTAATTTTGTGAGGAGCCGCTATATGGTTTTCCATAAGGGCTTTAGCAATTTACATTCCCATCTACAGTATATATGGGATAGATATTCTATATCTTTGTCCACTCTTCTCTTTCATCTTTTTGATAATAGCCATCCTAAACAGTGTGAGGTAATTATTCATCAGGGTGGCAAAAGTTTGCATTTCCCTGACAAGTAATGTTGAGCATGTTTTGCTTAGTGATTGGCCATCTGCATGGCTTCTTTAGAAAGTTGCCTGTTCAAGTGCATTGCAAGAGTTTTATCTCCCTCACTCTTAGTGCCAGGACAGTACCTGCATGAAGAAAGTGTGCAATAAGCACTTATTACATAAGTTAAAGAAGAATATTATTAGATGGACACTGATGGCTCACAACTATAATCCTAGCCATTCAGGAGGCTGGGATCTAAGGATCACAGTTCAAAGCCAGCCCAAGCAGAAAAGTCCTGGAGACTCTAATCTACAATAAACTACTCAGTGAGAGCCAGATGTGGCACTATGGCTCAAATGATAGAGTGCTGGCCTTAAGCAGAAAGCATTTCAAGAACCATGTTCAGACCTTGAGTTCAAGCCCCAGGACCAGAAAAAGAAAAACATTATTATATGAATTCTACATTATTATATGCTGTATTTCTTGCCCCTTTCCTGGTAACTGGGCCACACTTCATGTCACAGCCATGTTCCCAGGCTACATCCTCCTAAAAGTTCCTAAAAGCATGTAAACAGAGAGTGCTAATGCAATTCATAGGCCCTATTTCAAAGAAGCCTGCTGTTCAGAATATATTATCTTTATTTAGCATTTATATTACACTTTTCCATTTTCAAAGTCCCTTTCAGTTTTTTAACTAAATATTTGTTATAACATTCCTACATTATCTTTCATAAAGAAGGTAACTGAGGCATGGTTCCCATTGCTAATACCTATATCTGGAATTGAATTTGTCACATAAATACAGCAAATGTAACTGTATATAAAAAATAAAGTCTGGGACATGACTTTGTTCACATAGAATGCTGAGTAGAAAGTCAGAAGATGATGATCTGTTACTTTAAATTATACTTGCTGTGTATCAGTGCCATCCACTTGGCTCTATTTCTATAGTCAATGGGCTTGACTATTCTTTTTTTTTTTTTTTTTTTTTGTGCCAGTACTGGGGCTTGAAAACTCAGGGCCTGAGAGCTATCCCTTAGCTTTTTTTTTTTTTTTTTTTGGTCAGTCATGGGGCTTGAACTCTGGGCCTGGGCACTGTCCCTGGGCATTTCAGCTCAAGGCGAGTGCTCTACCACTTGAGCCACAGCGCCACTTCCAGTTTTCTAGTGGTTTATTGGACATAAGAGTCTCACGGACTTTCCTGCCCAGGCTGGCTTTGAACTGTGATCCTCAGATCTCAGTCTCCTGAATAGCTAGGATTATAGGTATGTGCCACTGGCGCCAGGCTTCCCTTAGCTTTTTTTACTCAAAGATAGTATCCTACGACTTGAGCCACAGCTCCATTTCCAGCTTTTTTAGTGGATAATTAGAGAAAAGAGTCTCACAGACTTTCCAACCCAGCCTGGCTTTGAACTGTGATCCTCAGATCTCAGCTGCTTGAGTGGCTGGAATGACAGGCATGAGTTACCAGGACCCAACTGATAACTCTTGACATTAAAAAATAATAATAAATTTTATGATTCAAAACTGAAATACTTACTGTACCTCTGTAATTTCCCAATATTTCCTTACAATAGCCACGTTAGTAGTCTTTCCTAGTGTCTATAACTGTGGTGGGGAGGGGTCCCCTCTGGACGCACATATGTTCTTCAATTTTGTCAACAGAGAAAAACGAAATGGGAAAATCAGCATAGCACTGATGAAATCAGCCAAGACTAGTCTAACCTAAGTGGCTATACATATGCTAAGGAGATATGGGAAATACCCAAATCCAATCAAGTATCTTTGTGGAGTTTCAGGAAAGTCTGAAAATGTATTGGTTTGAAAAAGAGAGAATGTTGGTCACTATCCCTATAGATTAAAATAAAGTAATAATCTAGAGGAGCTCTCAATATTGTGGATTAACTATTCATTTGATCCTAGTCGACTCGTTTCATCTTGAGACCATCTGTTGACTACTCTGGAGACTAACCAGCATGGAAAGATCCAGATCCCTCACAAAGGGGAAACTCCTTGGGCTCTTTCATTCCACTTCCAAGCTCTTCTAGTCTTCAGGGAAATAATAGAGCTATATCCAGGCTACACAGGCCAGGCTTTCACACTCATTTTCCATCATACTCTCTCTAGACCATTGATTTTCATCATTCTCTCAATTTTCCATCTATTATTCTCCACTGGCTTTTTCTTCACAGCTTCCAACTTTCTCTTATTGTCTCAGTCCTAAAGATGAGAACCTCTCCTCAACTGTACATGCCTTCAAATAACGTTCAGTAATTTCCCTTTTCCTTTTGGTTCCAATCTTGTGAAGCACTTTCTTTATTTCCCTACTTCCTAGTCATTCTTTGATTCCGGGACACTGCTGTGTTTTCTGCAGAATAAAATCTCCAGTGATTTCCTATGTGCCAAACTTGGTGGCCACAGTCAACTCCCTAGTTAAGATGTGACAAACATTTGACAGCACTGACTAATTTCTCCTTTGAAACTGGCTTTTCATGCAGCTTCTCTGTCAATCTGCTGTTCAGGTTGTTCTCTCGTGCTTCACACTCAGGCCCTTTTTCTCATCTCACCTGATAACTATGTGTCCGCTTGACTAGATTATAAATTACCTAGAGAGCTAGCAAATACTTGTTTCTGAGCATGTCTACAAGATGTTTCCAAAGGCTCAGTGCCTTGGAGCTAGAGACCTGGGTAGAAAAAAAGAGCAACTTCTCTAGCTCATGGAGCTCTTATAAACTCTTTTTTCCCTTGTCCCTGGACATAAGTACTTTGAGATTTCTAATCTTTGAAGGCTTACACAATATCAAGCCTTAAGTCTCAGATTGAGAGTTACTTCATTGGCCTCTTAGCTTTTGAGGTCTTTGTAAATAGATTGAGGACACATCAACATCCAGTGTCTGTGGTTTGACGATAGCCAGTCATGAGGCCTCTTAGCTTCCAAAATCATGTGAAGCAATTCACCTAATAAATTCTTAACTAGACATGTCTGTCTGTCATCTATCAGTTTTATCCACATGGAGAACCCTGAGTCAACACAGTATGTTTCTGGAATTAAGTTCCAATCTTTGTGTCATTACATTGTCTCCCAAGAGAACATAAACCTCCTCAGCATCATTTGAATTCATATTTGTGTGAAGAACTAGACTATACTTTGGTTATGAGCATTCTATTGAGCTTCAAGAATTACATAGGCATGGTGATTCAAGCCTCTCATACTAGCTACTTCTGGTGGTAGGGGATTGTAGTTTAAGGCCATCTTGTGGGAAAAAAACCAAAACAGAAACAAAAGTTCACAAGATTCTGTTTGCACCAGTGGCTGAGCATGGCAGTGTGAGCCTGTCATCCCAGGGGTACAAGGAGGTACACAGAGGAGGAGGGCTGGCACAAAGCCCTGTCTCAAAAGTAACCAACGCAAATGAGGCTGGCAGTTTGGGTCCGGTTGTAGAGTACTTGCGTAGCAAGCATGAGGCCCTGAGTTCAAACCCTAGTACTGCTAAATAAAAGAAAGCAAGGAAAAGAATATACCTAAAGCATAATGGGTTAGGGGTTGTGGCCTAAGTGATAGCGCATTTGCCTAGCAAATGCCAGACTCTGAGTTCAAGTCCCAGGACTGCCAAAGAAAAAAAGAGAAAAAAATAGCTTTTCCATTTCTTAAAAGATAAACCCATGTGAATAATCTAGTGTAGAAATTAAAAACAGTGTTTAAACACTGGAGTTACACCTGGCTTAGAGTACCAGTTCCAACCCTTAACTTCTCGTCTACATGAACTGAATTTCCTCCCATATTCAATAATTCCTTCTATTTTTTTTTTTTTTTGTCGGTCGTGGGGCTTGAACTCTGGGCCTGGGCACTGTCCCTCAGCTCTTCAGCTCAAGGCAAGCACTCTACCACTTGAGCTACAGCACCACTTGCAATAATTCCTTCTTTTTTTTTTTGTCGGTTGTGGGGCTTGAACTCTGGGCCTGGGCACTGTCCCTCAGCTCTTCAGCTCAAGGCGAGCGCTCTACCACTTGAGCTACAGCACCACTTCCAATAATTCCTTCTTTTCAGGGCCATTGTCAGCATTAGATGAGATAACGTATGTGATGTACCACATACACTAAAAACTCAATAGATGTTTTTACCTGCATCTCCATCCTTCTGAATTCTTCAACTCAATTTATATTCAATGTATAATTTCCAGGTGCTCTTAGATACAGATGACAACAACTTCCTTTTCCTGCCACTCAAGCTATCATATTGATTGTTCCTCTGTAACATCTCTACTCTCCTCCTTCCCTTTAACTGTTTCCTTTGCCTCAATCCTCTGTAGTCTCCTGCCAGGATGATGGTCCTGATAACTACTGGTACAATCCTACTCCTTAAGTATGGAGTCAGTAATGTTACCTGCCTCAATTCCAAATGATTCCTAATTGCTTCCTGGCATGATATTTATTTCCCTATGTATTAGTGAGGATCAACTTTTCCACTTTCAGCCCCATGCCAAACAAACCCAAAAAGAACTTATAGGGAGCCAGCTCAGTGCATTGTCACATTGACTTTTGGTTCATTTCCTAAGCTTGAAATGACCTCTCTTGCCTGTATCTCAACCTTTGAAGTTTTAGCTCATTCAAACACAAAATTGTGTGGTCATGTTCATATCTGCAGTATTTGTAACTGTCAAAACATGAGAACCACCCAAATGTTCACTGATTGATGACTATATAAACAAAAGGAGTATTTTTGTGTGTGTGGGTGTGTGCATATGTGTGTTGTGTACTTGAGCACATATTCAATATAATCCAGCCTTAAAAAGAAAAAAAAACTTACTATAAAATGAATGAACTTTAAAGACATTGTGGTAAGTGTAATAAACCAATCACAAAGGGACAAGTAGAATTTTATTTCACTTAAATGAGGTACCTGAAATAAACAAATTCATAGAGCCAAAAAGGGAGGAGAAATAGGGAAGAAGGAGAATAGGGAGTCACTAGATAATGGCTAAGACAGTTTTTTGAGATAAAAAAAATTCTTTGGATAAATGACGTATAACAATATGAATGTATTTAATGCCACTGAACTGTATACTTAAAAATGGTTGTATTAGGAAATGTTATGTCGTGCTTTACCACAATTTAAACAATTTGTAAAGTCATCTTTAGTTGCTCATACTAAGGACCAGGGACCAAGGTAGGCAGTAGAAAGACAAAAACAAAAAACAAACACTTCTCATTCTAGAGAGACACCTATGATTAGTAAGGGCTCAGATTCTACTTCTCCCAGGAAAATTCCAGGTAATTAGCTTGAAATTTAGAGCTTTCTTCCCTCTCAGTTCTTAAGTTAACACTCATCATAGCCTTATTGTGTCTGGTCCTTCTAACATTTGTCTCTCTTTTGCGATAATAAAATACCCTGAGGTCAAGAACTCTGTCTTATCTATTCATTTTTTAATCTATCAAAGCTCTTAATACAGTTCATTGCACATAATGGGAACTCAATAAATACTTGTAGAGTAGAACAGAATGGAATGGAAGTTAACTCCAGCCATCAATGATATTCTGGGCCACAAATGACAACACGTGATGCACAGGCCTTCGGAATGGTGTCCTGACCAGTGGTAGTCTTCAATAAAAAGAAAAAACCCTTCACTTCAAAACTATAACTTGGATTGGGCCTGGATTTCAGGTACCTCAGCCAGCCTAGCACATGTGAAACACTAGGTCCAATCTTCAGCCTTGCGAACTAAACAAAACAAACCAGAGCTATGTCATTCAATACCAGGTACTTACAGGTACTGTAAGTATTTTTTTTTTTACATATAACTTCAGATACAAATAGATAAAATATTGAGCACAGTTGTCTGAGATTGCAGTAGAAGCAATTGAACTCACATGGTGAAGACAAGTTTTCTAAGTTTCTAATTTTCACATAAAAAGTTCAAACTTCATCTTTATCAATGACAATTCATATTATATTTTTAGGTAACAGGTTTATTTTGTTCCTTTTCAAAAGACATTTGCCAAACCTTCACCTAACCATGGAGTGTCTATCATTTTCTCAAAAGGAAACCATAGTCCATGGAATATTGAGCTCTTTGAGTTTTCCTCAGTCGCACAAAGATTTTTCCTTGAGCTCACAGCAGCATGGGTGTGCATGGGAAGTACCTCCCATCTACTTCCTGTCATATCAGGCAGAGTTCTCAACACAGTTACTCAAGTCAAGACTTAATAGAATTAAGACATCAAAAATACTCTGAATGCTGGGTGATGGTGGCTCACGCCTGTAATCCTAGCTACTCAGGAGGCTGAGATTTGAGGGTCGCGGTTCAAAGTCAACCCCGGCAGGAAACTCCGAGAAACTCTTATCTCCAATAAACCACCAGAAAACCAGAAGTGGGACTGTAGCTCAAGTGGTAGAGTGCTAGCCTCGAGCTGAAGAGCTGAGGGACTGCGCTCAGGCCCAGAGTTCAAGCCCCACGACCAACAACAACAACAAAAATTACTCTGAAGTCAAATTTCCATGTCTTCATCTTTGTGTCTGGTGGTAAAGAATGAAGTGACTCCTGGTACCGCTTCTTGTCACTTATGTACCATGAAGGACCACTCACCAACATTTTTTGTATCACCAGTGCAAATGCCAACATTGAAAAATGACATGATATCTTATTGTCATTAAGAAAAGTTTTTATGGGGCTGGGAAGGTGGCTCAGTGGTGGTGTTTGCCTTGCATGCCTGAGGCCCTGGGTTCGATTCCTCAGCACCACATAAGCAAAAATAAAAAAGCCGGAAGTGGCGTTGTGGTTCAAGTGGTAGAGTGCTAGCCTTGAGCTGAAGAGCTGAGGGACAGCACCCAGGCCCAGAGTTCAGGCCCCACAACCGGACCCCCCCCCCCAAAAAAAAAGAAAAGAAAAGCTTTTATCTCATGGACTCCCTCAAAATGCCTTATGGCCTCCCAGAATCCAAGGATCACAAATTGAAAGTCATTGACATAAAATAATTTTGTTCTAATAAAATGGAAGCTGGAAACATTATTTTCAGTAAATAGCACTGGATAGTTGGAGTCAGGAGTGGGAGGAAGACATTCAACTATATGCTCTTTTTTTAGTTCTTAAATTTGAACCAAGGGTCATTCTAAAATTAGTTTTAATATGATTGTAGCATATAAGTATCTTGCAGTCTGCATCAAGGCAAATGAGATGTTAACTTATATTTTATACATGAATAATATTCTGCACAGTAACAAAATGTGTGTCTGGGACAATGCTCAGATGATTTTTTGAACCAAGGCTCATATGGATGCTCAGCC
This sequence comes from Dipodomys spectabilis, assembly GCF_019054845.1. Taxonomy (NCBI): domain Eukaryota; kingdom Metazoa; phylum Chordata; class Mammalia; order Rodentia; family Heteromyidae; genus Dipodomys; species Dipodomys spectabilis. The sequence continues at coordinate 18,327,821 of NW_024870678.1, read as the reverse complement.
TAGACTCATTGGTTATGATCTCATACAAACTGCTAGTTAGCATAATTCAAGCATAGTGAGTGAGCAAGAAATTTGCAATAAATCAAACCCTAATTTGATAATACAACCTGAGAAGGAAAATTTTTAAAAATAAACTTTAATGTAACTGCAAAAGATTAAGGACATCCAAGCCAGGCACCAGTGGCTACATGCCTATAATCCTAGCTACTGTAGAGGCTGAGATCTGAGGAGCATGGTTTGAAGCCAGCCCAGGCAGGAAAGTTCATGAGACAATTATCTCTAACAGCCAAAAGAGCCAGAAGTGGAGAGCATGAGCCTTGAGCACAGAAGTCAGGGACAGGGCTAAAGCCCTGAGTTCAAGCCTCAAGACTGGCACAAAAACAAAACAACAGAAAAGAAGATCCAATAGTCCTTGATTATTTCTGACTTCTTTCCTCCCGCCCCCCACAAGGCACACTTCCCATCCACATCCCCAAAGTAATAGGTTCAAACAACAGCTGTGTGGAATTGTATCTTGGGAGGAATTACCCTTTCCTATAAACTAGAAGACATCCTAACCTGGGCCTGCCTCACTTATCTGGCCCTTCTGTCATGTAAACCAATAGTCATAAACTGAGAGCCTCCAACAGGCAAGACTAATAAGAAAAGCCAGTGAAGGAAAAGACTCTTGCTGGCCACACTATGTATGTGGCATATTTCTGCTCAGGTTAGAGGTAGAGTTAAAGCAAATGTGTCACATTCCTCTTGACTTTATCCTAAGAAAAACAAAAGTTCAGGTGTAATAATAAATAGGAACTGACAGCTGGCTTCTGTGTCAGGAGAATAATTAGAAGTATTGGGGTTCCCAGTGAGCTAGAGAACACAGGCTATGTCAAAGGGCACCTGGCTCCTCGTTCTCTTTAACAGTTCAGGATCTTCTGCAGCCATGAGGACTGTACACTCAGTGTGACTGTTGTCTCTCATTTTACAAGAGAGGGTGGCAATCTGGTTGTTATAGGACATTTCTCACCTTAAAAAATAAACTTTTTTAAACACTGTGTACCCTAAGGACAGCATAGTGTGTTGGCCATAGAACATGGGCCTGGACTGATTTCATCATATCACAGGCTGAGAGCTTGACCTCTCTAATCTAAATTAACTTTCTAATATCTTAATGTCTACCCTCTGAAGCTGAGGAGGATGTTATTTTATTTTATTTTTGTCGGTCATGGGGCTTGAACTCTGGGCCTGGGCTGTCCCTCAGCTCTTCAGCTCAAGGCTAGCATTCTACCACTTGAGGCACAGTGCCACTTCTGGTTTTCTAGTGGTTTATTAGAAATAAGAATCTCGTGGTCTTTCCTGCCCAGGCTGGCTTTGAACGATGTCCTAAGATCTGAGCCTCCTGAGTAGCTAGCATTACAGGCGTGAGCCACTGGCGCCGGGCACTGAGAAGGATTTTAACGCAGCTGGTCCATTTCTCTTCATCAGAGTAGTTCCTTTCAACCAAGGCTGACTTCCCCATTAAGGGAAAATAAACTACATGTACGTTAATGTACTAAGTTAAAGGAGCTCAGAATGTTAGGATAGGAACCCCTCCCCACTCAAGACTGTGAGAGGCACAGGCTTGCTTTGGAAGGCATTGCTCTCTACTTCTGTCCGTTATAGAGTCAGAAACTCAAACCTTCACATTGATTCAGGCAAAAATACCAGCCCAGGAGAGATGTTGCAACCTCAAAGTGAAGGAAAGCCAGGCAAGGGAAGCCAGCCATGGCCTCTCTGTTCAGTACTTGGTCAGTTTCTAGAGTCACATTTTAGGAATGGGAGGGGAAACCTCTTAACTAAAACTACCAGACGTGTACCTCAGAGGTGCTCAGGGCTCAGGAGGTTTTGATATAATTCTAGAACCTTAGTCCTATCCTCCCTTCGTGTATGTGAATTTATATTTCGATGTCAATATGGAAAAGTAGAATGTCTAAGCAGAAAAATAAGGGAAAATACCATCATCCCATTTTCCCTCTAGCACTATTCAATGCCAGAGATGATGGTAAAATAGAAAAAGAACAAAAAAATTCTACCAGATGAGGTGGCACATGCATGTAATCCCAGCACTCTGGAAGTTGAGGCAGCAGGATCAAGAATTTGATGGGGCTGGGAAGATGGCTCAGTGGTAGAGCGCTTGCCTTGCATGAATGAGGCCCTGGGTTCAATTCCTCAGCACCACATAAGCAAAAAGAAAAAAAAAAGCCAGGATCAAGAATTTGAGAGCAGCCAGGCCTATAGTGACAAGGCCCTGTCTCCATACATCAAAGTCAGAAACAAAACCAGACAAAACTCAGATTTTCTTAGATTAGAAAAAGTCACATACACACTGTATAAACACTGTATACACAGTATAAAACTATATATACACACACACATAATAAAGACCTCAGGGAATAAGACACAATGAGTTCTTCTCACCAAGAGAGAGACATTTAATGACAGCATCTAATTGGTTAAGAAATGAATCAAAAATTTTAAATGAAGAATGAGTATGTAGTGACAAAAGAATACAAATTGGGCAATGAATCTATTTCCTGATAGAACACTGGGAAATTGTGCAAACAGTCAGCCTTGGTAAGGCAAAAAGTATAAATACTCAACAAACATGGAAAAATTGAGAAAAAAAAATTTCAGGTAAGAAGATGCATGAGCACCCCAATCCCCATCTTCACCCAACTGGTAATGCTGAAAACCAAAACATTTATTTGAAATTAAAAAGAATATAGCATTGGCCTCATTTAAAAAATAAATTCTCTTTTACACTTAGTGTGAAGGTTTTTTTAAAGAATGTATTTTATGATGGAAAAACATATTTAAGGTCAAACTATACCTTCTTTTTTCTCTCTTATTAAATAAAATCAAAATTATGTTTTATCTTGGAGTAGTTATAAACGAGTGTTTCTGTTCAACATAATGCATGTGTTTAATGGATCTTGATCGGTGGTAGCCTTCTAGTGTCCCCCTCATTTATCCCAACCTCACACATCCTCTGAATTTACCTGGTTCCATTTCCATGCATGCACATTTAATATTATGACTTCACTCATATTTCCTCTCTCCACTGAGATCATATAACACAAGTTTAGCCATGCATGCATGCATCCATCCATCCATGCATGCATGCATCCATGCATCATCTATGCATCCATCCATCCATGCATCCATGCATCCATCCTCTTATCCATTCAGTCATCTACAATCTATAGGAATGGTGACTTGTAGAATAGTGCAGTATGACAGTGTAGATGGTTCTACCTTTATACATGTGTAGAAAGATGGTTAGAGGGATGTTTCCCTGCTGTGACTTTTAAGTTTTTTCTTTGCACTTCTAATATTGCATAAAAATTTCAATGAGTCTATTTTTATTGAAAAAAAATCTTTAAGTAGGAAATGAATAACATTTTCAATGAACTCCTCAACCTAGAATTCCTCTCTCTATATGAGGCAGTCACTCCAAACCTAAGCTTATCTTTATCTTTCTTTGTGTTAGTTCTACCTCCCCAGCCACCAGCATTTGACCCTGGAATATTAACCTTGAACTCCACCTTTGCTGTCTCTGTCCTCAGTGTTTGGAGCCTCATTTTCTTCTCAGACTTTGTTCCTCCTCCAAATTTTCTGGAAGAATCCATGCTATGACTTTGGCTGCCTTCCTTCTATGCCTCATTCCTTCTTTGAGTCTGCTATCATAGTGTATGGTGAATGTTGTTATTATACTCAGAAATTAATTTAACAGAATCCTAGAGTTGGTTTTAATTGTGTTTTGGGACCTGCTCAAAATTATTTATTTATCCTGAGATTAATTTTAATTAATTTTACCATTCTAAATTATCATATAAAGTGGGAAACAATTTTTAAATGGCTTTCTAGCTCTTAAACCTCTTTCTTTATTTGGAAGAGTTCATCAGAATCTGAGCCTTTAGCCAGGCACTGTTGGCTCACAATTGTAATCCTAGCTACTCAGGACCCTGAAGTCCAGGGATCATAATTACAAGCCAGCTTACCAGAAAAGTCCTTAAGAATCTTGTCTTCAATTTACCAGCAAAAAGCCAGAAGTGGAGGTGTGGCTCAAATAGTAGAACTCCAGGCTTGATTTAAAAAGCTAAGGGCCAGTGAGTAGATCCTGAGTTCAAGCCCCCGTAAGGCGCACACACACGCACACACACACACACACACACACACACACACACACACACACACGCACACACACACACATATACACACAGAGACAAACATACCAAACAAATAAACTGTCTTTGCTCCACATGCACAGCGATGGTGACAAGTCTAGAAGTATTCATAGACTTCTAGACCCACACTTCCCCATTCATGTGAACAAGGGTGAGTGGAGAATCCATGTAGCTGGCAGCAATTACAGCAGTAGCCATTAGACACAATGCCATTGGCTGCAGCCGGTTGGTCTCATGGTGGTGGAAGGAGCTGGGTGAGCTGCAGCTTCTTTTGTGCAGGATGGATACGATTTGAGGTACTTGCCTTCCTTTGTTCCTGCCTATTTTTGAAGTCTGACCTTTTAGCCATCCTATTAATTCTGTAGCTACCTAGAAACCTCTCAGTAAATTCTTTTTTTTTTCAATCAATGTGCATCATTGTCTATTGTTTGTAATTAAAAGCCTCGGAGGATTCTGTACTTATAATCTGTGTTATATTAAATCCACTTGCATTTTAAATGATTGGCATTGAACCTCCCACCTTAAAGTCTAATTCCAAAGATTGTCTGTTTTGCTAATTTTGCCTATGCTTTTGACCTATTGCTTTTTTCCCCATCTACTTAACAGCAGTCTCTATTTTTGTGTCTAGTAATTCATTCAACATTTATTGTACTAACTATTGTACTGGGCGTCTGAGGATAAACAGGCATATGAGATGTAGCTGCCAGTAGGACAGATTTTAGTGAGAAAGAGGCAACTGAGGGGTAAGTAAGGAAGCGTCTTCTCAGGAGGAGTGCCCAGTAGGAGGTCACCAACATGGTAGAGGCAGAAGTAGCCTGTGTCATCAGGTGCTCAAGAAGACTCTCCTAAGATGCCCTTCAAAAGTTAGAAGTGTAATGGGTGTGATTAGAATTACCTGCTATGCATCTACTTTTTTTTGGGGTGTGTGTGCCAGTTCTGGGAGCTTGAACTCAGGGCCTGGGCATTTTGTTTAATAAGACTCTCCTAAGATGCCCTTCAAAAGTTAGAAGTGTAATGGGTGTGATTAGAATTACCTGCTACGCATCTACTTTTTTTTGGGGTGTGTGTGCCAGTTCTGGGAGCTTGAACTCAGGGCCTGGGCATTTTGCTTAATGCTAGACCTCTACCACTTTGAGCCACAGCACTACTTCTGGTTTCAAGTGGTTAAATGGAGATAAGAGTTTCACAGGAACTTTTCTGTCCAAGATGGCTTTGAACCATGATCCTCAGATCTCAGCCTCCTAAGTGGCTAGGATTACAGCAAGAACTGCACTCTTTATCTGACTTATGTAACTGTAACCCCTTTATACATTACCGGTATAATAACAACAAAAAATTTAAAAAAAGAAATGTACTCTTCACCTGGCTTATGTAACTAAACTCTCTGTACATTACTTGCATAATAACAATAAAAATTTGAAAAAAAGTGGACTCAAAGTTTGAATTGACATTAAAAACCTTTAAAAATAAAAATCAAAGAAATTAAAAAGTACAATGTCCTCAGTGTTATCTCACACCAATTAAGTCAGCATGTCTGGTTGGGGAGATTATTATCATCATCACCATTATATTATTATTATTACCAGCCCTAGGGCATGAACTCAGGGTCTGGGTGTTGTCCCTAAGCTACTTTTGCTCAAGGCTAGCACTCTACCACTTGAGCCACAGCACCACTTCTGGCTTTTTCATTTTATGTAGTACTGAGTCATTAAACTCAGGGCTTCATGTATGCTAGGTAAGCACTCTCCCATTAAGTCACTTTCTGAGCCGAGGATTATTTTTTTAAGGCCAGTGTAATTAAATGTCTGATGAATTTGGGAACCACTGATATAGATTGTGTCAAGTGAAATATTTATACATAGCAGGTGGAAGTAATATAGTTAAAGGCTTAGCTTTGACAAGGTGTAGAACCTAGATCAGAGCTGAGGTGGCAGCATCAAGCATTGGATTGAGAAGTAAGAGGAAGTAGGTAAAGCTAGCCCACGTGAATTTCTCAGAAGTTAGTTGCAGTATAAAACATCACCAATGTTGTGAGCTTAACAATCTTCTCCTAAATGGCAACATGAAATAAGTAAGAAGGACAGTGTCCTCTAATTTCATCAGACTGATAGCTGAAAAGTTTGGTGTATACTTATTTGAGATAGAGAGGGGAATTGAAGAATGCTGAGCAAACCTTGGGCATCCAGTCCTTTAAGAGCGTCGAAGAAGAGATGCCATTTAAGAGGAGTGGAAAAACACATGAGAGAGGTAGAAGGAAAATCAGCCAAGGAGATATTGTAGAAGTTAATTATGGAATTTCATGGAGGAAATAATCATTATTGTTGATGGTATTTGTGGGATCGCTGAACAATGTCAATGTCAATCCAATGATCTTTATTCATCTTAGAACAATGGGAAGGTAGGAGGCCAGCTCTCTAGCAATCTGCTTACTGAGCGCTATCCTTGTCTTATTTGATTGGTGCATGATTGAGAGATGGAGAAGAACTATTTGAACTGCAAAACTCATTAGCATCATTCTTGTTCACGTCCACTTTTCACAGGCATGGTCATATTTCTAGCAGAAACATCCTGAAACAGGCCCCTAAAATCAAAAGAAAAGGCATAAACGGACTGGCTGAAGCTCTGACTAAAAGGAGTGAAATGCTTCGGCTGAGAGAGCTGACAGGATTGAAACGTCCAATTAGACATTAACTCTTCCCTTATTCTACCTCTGCAATGGATCTCATTTCCATTCACTTCATTCTGTTGTAATTCCCACTGGATTGGTCCATTCTCTACCGAATGACGCCATCACTGTGCTTCTGAGCTTGCCTATTCCATGTGTTTTCTTCTAAGATTGCTCTTTGACATCTCATTTACTCCTCTCATGAAGGGCTGACTTGGGCCCACAGGAGAGGGCCTGGGTCCAGGTTCCTGCTCTGTTGCATGACCACTGTTCTGTTGCATGACCTCCAGTAAATAACTTCGTAAGTACTCTGGACCTTATTTTTATCACCTGTAAAAAGGGACAATAGCACTTACGTCAGAAATGTTACAAGAATGAAATAATTGTACACAGAAGGTGTGTGTGGTAAGAGCTACATGGTGTTAAGCAATTAATCTCCCTCTGGTTCAGAATTCTCATCTATAAAATACCTATGAAAGTCACATCTACCTCATTTGTTGTAGAGATTAAAATAGAAAACACACTTAAAGTACTGCCTGGTGCCTAGTATACATACTACACATCAACCTGCTAGTTGTTATCATTATCACACAATTTATAAGTAAAATATCACCTATACTTGGGTGAAAGCTTTTTTGTGCCCAGTTTAAATCATTTTGTTGCTATTTTGTTGCTTTAAAAATTCCTTTTAATTTTATTGTAAAGGTGATATACAGAGGAGTTACAGTTACATAAGTCAAGTAATGAGTACATTTCCTTTTGAACAGTATCACCTCCTCCTCCATTCTCTACAAATTCCCCCCTCTACCATCCCTCCCCCACAAGTTGTAAAGTTTATTTCCAACATAGTGTCTAGTGAGTATCACTGCTGAATTGATTCACCCTTTGTCCCACCATTTCTGTGCTTCCCCTCTCCAAATCAGATAGACTCATATACAAGACAAAAGGTACAGAAATAATAAAACAGCCGCAAAAGGGAATAAACCAAAGAAAAAAGGAAAGGAAAAAAAAAGAACTGAAAACAGTACCATACAAAATCTTTTGTTTCTATTTCTTGGAGTTCATTTTGATAAGCATCATTTTATGTGATCATATGCACATAGATATTGAGTCCTTGTGATCCTCTCCTAAGAATATCCTCCTTTTGAGATAGGATCTCATTATGTAGAACTTGATGACCTCAAACTCCTTCTCATCTTTTTGTCTTAGCTTCCCAAATGCTGGGCTTAAATAGCTGTGTCCTATTTAACATGTTATTTCTTGCTCTATGCTCTGATCTTTAATTTTATTTGTTTTTGTTTTTTTTTTTTTGTCGGTCGTGGGGCTTGAACTCTGGGCCTGGGCGTTGTCCCTCAAGGCGAGCGCTCTACCACTTGAGCTACAGCGCCACTTCCTTTACTTTAATTTTAGTGTGCTCTCACTCTCTCTTTCTCTCCTCTCTCTTACTCTCTCTCAACAGGTTCTCCCTGTGCAGCTCAGGCTGGCATCTCATAACCCTTCTTCAGCCTTTAGAATGGTGGGATTCTACAAGGGTATGCTACCACGTCCCACACTTTTAGTTATTACATCTTCATCTCCTGATCCAGATTATTAGATTGAAGACAGAGAATTATATAGTACAGAACTGTTAATAATTTGCATAATATTTTAAGTGATGAATAATGGTTAATATAACTTTCATATATTATAGAAGTGAACCATCATTTTTTTTTGTCAGTCGTGGGGGCCTGAACTCTGGGCCTGGGTGCTGTCCCTCAGCTCTTCAATGCAAGGTTAGTGCTCTAACCCTTGAGCCATATTATCACTTCTGGCTTTTTCTGCTTATGTGGTGCTGAAGAAGGCAAGCACTCTACCACTGAGCCACCTTTCCAGCCCTGTACTATTATTTTTAACACTTACGTGATATGTTTTTTTATTAACTAGCACTTCAGTTCATTATTTACATTTCTATATTGAGCTTTCACTTTTTTTATAGTGTCGGTTTTAGTAATGATCAGTATGGATGCAATGAGAATGTGGCAAATTGTAGGTTAGGGTGTAAATTGTAGCAATAGTTCAGAAGAAAATATGGCAAACAGGCTTTACAAATATAAAGGACTGTTTAAATCAATAAGGATATGTTGATATAATAAATATTATGGAATACCATCTAAATTACATTAAACAATAGATAAATGCATGTATTTTAATATGTTACTATAGTAATACGTTATTATGTTGATATTATAATACTGAAACATCGAGCCGGGAGCCAGTGGCTCACACCTGAATCCTAGTTACTCAGGATGCTGAGATCTGAAGATCACGGTTCAAAGCCAACCAGGCAGGAAAGTCTGTGAGACTCTTATCTCCAATAAATCACCTGAAAACTGGAAGTGGCGCTGTGGTTCAAGTGGTAGAGTGTTCGCCTTGAGCTGAAGAGCTGAGGAACAGCACTCAGGCCCAGAATTCAAGTTCCAGGACTGACAAAAAAATAATAATAATACTGAAAGATCTCCAAAAGAACATACTTTTAAAAAGTAGAAAAACAATGTAAATAGCATCTTTGAAAATGTAAATGCTCCCTGTTGTAGAGAATTAAAGATAGTTGTGAATTTATGCAGATTTATCTTTTTAAGTCAGTAAGTATAACAAGCAATTCTTTACTTGGAAAAGCAGTAAGGAAGAAGAGGAGAGGAATGCAGCTTTTCACTTTCCACTTCTACACTACATTTACAATCCTAAACATGTTTTACCCTTGTTGAAAATGTTGATGGGAAGGGACTTTAAAGTCTACCCTTTCTTGTTCATCTTTGTACCTCAAAGTGTCTTCATTCTTATATTTATTTTTATAGGGCTGAATATCAAACCCAGGGCTTGGTACATGCTGGGACCAATCCCCTTCAGTATATTTTTTTAAAAAAACATATTGCAAATATATATCCATATTAAATCTTATTCAAAAATCACTTTTTTTTTTTTTGGTTGGTCGTGGGGCCTGAACTCTGGGCCTGGGCGCTGTCCCTCAGCTCTTCAGATCGAGGCAAGTGTTCTACCACTTGAGCCACAGCACCACTTCCAGCTTTTTTGGTTATGTGGTACTGAGGAAATGGATCTAGGACCTCATGCATGCAAAGCAAGCTCTCTACCACTGAGCCACCTTCCCAGCCCCTCAAAATCACATCTTAATAATGTGTAACGTTCCACCCTTTCTTAACCCTCCTCATAAAATATTTCAATATGCAGTGTTCTTGTCATTATGAAATGAGTATTTGAATACTTCTTTAGATAAGTTCTAGACATGGGATTACTGGAGTAGTAGTGAAACTTTGCCACTGATAACTCTGCAAAGAACAGAGAATACTCTCCTGGGTGCCTGGAAACAATTTCTGACTTTGGAATTAGAAATTTATAAAAGCCAAAGAGCACTACCCAAATGAGAAGACTTTTGAGGCAGTGGTGAAGAAGAAGAAGGTTGCAGACTAGTGATTCAAGGATGGGACCCTGCCAGAGGATTCCTTTTGGACTTGTGAAGAGGTTGCATTGTTGTAGAGACGAACTAAGACAATACACAAACACTAGAGCCTAACTCAGAGTTTACCAGAGTGTAAATGTTGCAAATTAGAGGACTGAATTTCTCCAATGAGAGAGCTGGGGATGGAGTGAAGTCTCGCTTAATTAGCTTGATCAGCGACCTATTTCCCACCCCTTTTACCAAACATACCCCTCTACTGATGGCCTCTGTGTTACTGGCATCATAAAATCTAATGAATCATAATGACTGCAAAGGATCTACTCATTTAAACCTTTGATGGCCATGAAGAGGCCTGATTCACTCCACCATCACCTATAGGGGCATCAAAGTTCTTAAATCTTTAGCAATTTAATATAATAATTCTTATTATTTACATATGTAATTTTGGAGGGGGTTAGAAAGGCTTATAATCTTTTAGTCTGTATCTGATTTCCTGGAGAAAGAAAATAAAAGCTATCAGATAGGACTTCTGTATCAAATCCAACATAAATAGTGAGAGTTAAAGTGCTCCTTGGTTAATACAGGGTACTTTGTGTGGTGTGTGTGTGTGTGGTCTATATGACTGTCCTGGGGCTTGAACCTAGAATCTGGGAGCTGTCCTTGAATATTTTGCTCAAAGCTAGTATTCTACCACTTGAGCCACAGCTCCATTTCTGGCTTTCTGGTGGTTAATTCAAGAGAAGAGTCTCACAAACTTCCCTGCTCAGGCTGTCTTTGAACTGCAATCTTCTGATCTCCTCATCCTGAGTCCCAAGGACTACAGACATGAGCCATATTATGCCCTACAATATACAGGGTACTATTCAAGTGCTACTATGAGCATTGGTTAATTTAGAAATACACATAATGAATTTTTGACCTAGGTAATAGTTTTTTTCCCCATTTTACAGACGGCATAATTTGACCATGCTGGCAGTGGATGGAAGGAGATGGATTTGAGTCTGTCCCTTCATTGGTACTCCTAAACTTTCCACCATGCCCCCTCTTCTTCCTTTCTCCTTCCTTTGCAAGCCTTGCCACATCATCATCATTTGCCACTGCTTTTAGGTCCATCTTTGTGTCAAACACAATCCTTCTCTTCCTCTTTAGATGACATTGTTGCCACCTTCAAAGAGCTCTCTCTCTCCCTCCCCCCTCTCTCTCCTTCTCTCTTTCTCCCTCCCTCTCTCTCTCCTTCTCCCTCTCCCACTCTCTCCGGTCTCTTTCTCCTTTTTTTGTCTTCAACTTCCCTTTCAGTCCTAGTTCACCCAGGGATTTTTCTCTTCACAGTAAAAAAGCAAATAAGAACAATGACAGTCTTCATCTTTCCTACAATCACAGCTTTTTTCTATGGAGTGTTTCCTCTATAAAATGTTTTTCTAAGGGATGCTGTCCACTCCTGCTCTGTACTTGAACACCATCCTAATCCTGCTTCACTTCAACCAGTCATCTAAGTGCGTCTGTAATGTAATATTGTTCAGGTTCTGTGGATCTTTCTCTCATGTAATGTGACAGTTTTCCATTGCCTTTTCTTGGTGTACTGCACTCTTCTGGCTTTCCTTCTCTGTTAATTGTCTTTTGTCTTTTTCTTTGTTAGTTTTTCTACCTAGGGTGAACTTCTCAATCTCCACTCTTTCAAAAAGCTCTCTTCTCACTGTACACTGTCTCTCAAATTGGCCACATTCAGGCTCAAGGGTCTAAAGATCAGGTAGCTGATGATGTTTTCCTCTTTTATTGTAGAATGAATGCTAATTCCACTGGGATGTCTCTCAGATCATAAAAGTTAACCTATTTAGAAAACTTTTTCCTTATGCTCTACACCCAATTAATTCCATGGTGTCAGAGGCCAACATGGTTTGGTTTCAGTGACTAAGACCTAGCATGATTACTTTAACACAGAAGGTATACAGTACTTGTTTAGTGAAAGAATGAATGAATCATAATTTTTGTTTGAGATAATTCAGCTTCTAAACTGCTATTCACCTACAGAATTAAAACTACTCAATGATGCATATCAAAAACTAGTGGTAGAAATAACATATTAGTGAATGTCTTTGCAAATTGAGAAAGTGTATTTTTGAGAATATAGGGTCTTGAAGTTAAAAGGAACCAGTTCAGATTAATGTTTATAGATAAGAAAATACAAGTTATTTCATTTGTCTAGTCTGATGTGAGTCTTGGCAGAGCTGGAGTAGGACAAAAATGTATATTATTATAAAATAGTGTATTACATGTAAGTTTTCTTTATATGTATATATATATTTTTTGTGAATATAAATATGTATATATGTGTCTATATTTCACACAATGAATACATTCAATGTGTATCTGTATCACTGACTGATAGAGCTAGATATTCTCTACCCATTCTCCAGCCATAGCCCCATAGCTAGAAAAGTTCCTGACACATAATTGACTGTGACTCACAGACTTCTAAAATTGGTAATAAGTGAAATAAATCCTAATCTTTGCTTAAAGATAGTCACTTAGTTTTTAACCAAGAAAACCCAGAATGCATGCTATGAATGCTATTAGAGGGTTGGTGAAATGGACATTCTTTTTTGTAGAAAATCTGGCACTCATAATTCTTAAAAAAAAAAAAAGAAGAAGAAGAAATTCACCATTTCCTTCAGATTTCCTCTGTACACCAGGTACTTTACAAACCTTGTGTCCAGTTAATCCTGGCAGTCCAGCAAGATAGGTATTGTAACCATTTTATATACAAGGAGAGAGAAATTCCAAAGGAATAAGTCATTTTCCCGGAGCTGTATAACAAGTATGTCAAGGGAGAAGTAAGGGGGTGGGGGAAGGAAGGGATAGTAGAAGAAAAACAAAGGAGGGGTAACAATGCTGGACGAGCAGTGTACTCATTACCTTACTCATGTAACTGTAACCCCTCTGTACAGCCTCTTTACAATAAAACTAAAATAAAAAATAAACAAATATGTCAAGATGGATTCAGATTCAAAGATGAAGTCCCCACAAAGGCTTTCCTTATGTTATGCTTGCTTTCTTCCTCCTCTGCTTCCTCCTCTTTTTCTTCCTTGTCCATATCACTAACTGACACAGTCCTCTTTCTTTTCCTCCTCCTCCTCTTCCCCTCCTTTTTCCTTTTTCATGAAAGCTAGCCCCCCACCCAAACCCCTCAAAAAAACCTTTAGCCTTCTTAAGAAGCAAACTTTTATATTTTCATGCTTGGATCAATGTGATAGAGGATGATTTACATAAAATAAACGCACCATCTTAACTTTACAGTTTAATGAGTTTTGACAAATGTACATACCTGTGCAGTCATCACCCCAATCAAAAAACACAACGTGTCTATCACACAAAATCTTCCATCCTTCGTACTTCCTGGCTCCAGGCAACCACTCATCTGGGAAGTACTTTCTGTCATTTTAAATTACTTTTACCTCCTCTAAAGTTCCATATAAATGGAATCATATGGCTTATACTTTTTGTGCCTAGCTTCTTTTTACTCAACATAATGATTTTGACATGCATATATATTGCAAATCTCAATAGTTCACTCCCTCTTATTGTTCAATAGTATCCCATGTAATGAACATACCGCAAAAGTTTTATCCATTCACCTATTTTCAAACCATTTGACTTAGCTGCTCTAATTGTGTATGTATCGTTCGGTGTAGTTCTTTGATGAGAGTGGAATTGGTGACTCATAGAGTAGTTATATATTGAATTTATATATAGTTATATATTGACTTTACCAAATAGTCTTTTTAATATGGTAGTGCCATGATACATGAGTTCTAATGGCTATATCGCCTTCTTTATTCTTTATCTGATCTGTCATCATCAATGTAGTCATGGTAATGAGTGCTATGTTAGCTCTGTTTTGTGGATTAAGTTGTACTTTCCTAATCACTAATCATGGTGAACATTTCAATATGTTTATTTGCTACCTATCTGTATATCATTATTGCTAGGCAGTATTAATTACATGAAGATATCATAAGCTTTTTATATTGATATATTTTGAAGTTCTGTCCTTCGATGTTTGTACATTTATTTCTTCCTAACCAATTGTCCCATTCGCCATTATGAAATTTCTCTCTTAAAGACAATTTATCTGACATTAAAATAACCATTCCATTCTTTGTTTATGCTTTGAATAGCTTATTATTTTATCCAGCTAATCTCAACCTAATTGTTTAATATTTAATATTCATCCCTGAAAGAAAGCATTTAAATGGGTCTCTATTGTGCAACTTGATAATTGTTATTCTTTTGATCAATGTATTTAGGCTCTAATATGTAATATAAGTTTTGATATGATGGATTAAGTAAACCAGTTAATTTTTTGCTTTCTGATTTTCTCTCCACATTTTGTGTCACTCTTCACTTTTTCCTCCCTACTTTTGAATTAGTTCAGGATTTCTTATTACTATATTTGAATACATCTATTCATAATTCATAGGTGGCTCAGTGGTAGAGTGCTTGCCTTGCATGCCTGAGGCCCTGGGTTTGATTCCTCAGCACCACATAAGCAAAAAGAAAAAAAGCCGGAAGTGACGGTGTGGCTCAAGTGGTAGAGCACTAGCCTTGAGCTGAAGAGCTAAGGGACAGCGCCCAGGCCCAGAGTTCAGGCCCCACGACCGGACCCAAAAAAAAAAAAATTCATAGACATCTCTGTGTTTCTCTCTTTATATATATATGTATATACAAGCACACACACACACACACACACACACACACACACACACACACACACACATATATGTACATATATTTTACTCTCTCTTTTCAATTTGAAAGACTGGAACATTTCTGTTGATCTATGTTAATGTTTATTATCTGTATTCTGCTTTTGAGTTCATCCAATGAAAATTTTGTTTCTGGTTTGTTAGTTTAGTTTAGTTATACTTTCTGGTGCTGAGAACTGAATTTAGGGCCTTGCACATGCTAAGCACAAGCTCTATCACCAAGCTACTCCACTATCCATTATGTCTTTAAAATTATAATATTTCCCATCTGGTTATTTTTATGAAATGCTTCTCTAATAAGTTATCCTTCATTTGAATCATTTGAATATATTCATCTTTATCTCACTGAAAGTTATATTTCTGTGAAGGTTTTGTTTGATAAATCTAGTATCTTGACAATGCCAGGGTCTTTCATCATGGTCCTGATTAATTTTATGTTAAGTGGTTTTGATTTTATACTGGATATTGTGATTTTTGTGATGCGCTTGTCATCTATTATCATCTTCTGGAGAACAATGACATTTCTCTTTTAGTAGGCAGTTAACTTAGGTTGGTTCAGATCCTATCCTCTTCTTGCTTTTTTTGAGTGATTACTCAAAAAGTTTTTCCCCCCTGTGAGATTTGCTCTGCTGTTTTGGGTCTAGAGACTGCCGGACATTATCTGAGTGTTTATAAACAGAATTAGGTGATAGATTTCTTCAACTTTCTCCCCTTGGAGTTTCTTCTCTATTCTTCAGCCTGCCTAAGAGACTAGCATCCTTCCTTTCTCAGGAAATAAGTCAAGGCTCCTTTGAGAGATTTAAATGCGTGCACTGCTTCATGACTATGACTCTACCCTGGGGAAAACTAAAGAACTTCACTAATAATACATAACAGTAAGAACACAAGTAAACCCATGCTGACTCAGTCACTTCTCAATTCTGATTTCTCTCCATGATCTTTTCAAACCTTTCAAGTCAATGTTTTTCAGACTTCATTTATAGTTTATCATTGTTATCAGTGGGAAGAATGAACAATGGTTTTTTAATAGCTTTTGGTTAGTGAGTTTTGTGATTCGTAAATGATATCTTTGACTATCAGAAGATCATGAAGATGTTCACTTACATTTTTTCTTCAGATGTTCAATGTATTGGGCTTTCCTGTGATCTGCCTAAAGCCAACTTCGTCTGTATGCTGTGTGACAGGTGGATGGGAGCTTGTTTTGCTGTTTCACGTGTGTATTCACTGAACCGCCTTATGAACTTGCTTGAAAATCAATTGATAATATATGTGTGGCTCTCCCTCTGGCTCCTTTTGTGCCCATTCTATTAGTCCATAGGGAATACAGATTATTTGTAGAAATTCCCGTTTACTTGAATAATTCAGTGACTTATTAAATCTTGAAATCGAAGTGAAACCTCTGATTTTGTTTTGTTTTTTCAAAATTATCTTACACATTCTAGGTCTTTGCATTTTCACTAAAGTGTTATTATTTTCACTAAAGTGTTACTATTTCTTTCTTTTCTTTCTTTCTCTCTTTCCTTTCTTTCCCCCTTCCTTCCTTCCTTTCTTTCCCCCTTCCTTCCTTCCTTCCTTCCTTCTTTCCTTCCTTCCTTCCTTCTTTCCTTCCTTCCTTCCTTCCTTCCTTCCTTTCTTTCTTTCTTTCTTTCTTTTCTTTCTTTCTTTCTTTCTTTCTTTCTTTCTTTCTTTCTTTCTTTCTTTCTTTCTTTCTTTCTTTCTTTCTTTCTTTCTTTCTTTCTTTCTTTCTTTCTTTCTTTCTTTCTTTCCTCTCCCCCCCCCCCTCTTTCTTTCGCCAGTCTTGAGGCTTGAACCCAAGCCCTGGGGCCTGTCCCTGAGCTTTTCTGCTCAAGGTTAACTCTCTATCTCTGAAGATAAAGTTCTACTTCTGGATTTTTAGTGGTTAATTAGAGATAAGAATTTCACAGACTCTGCAGACCTGGCTTTGAACTTTGATCCTCATATCTCAACCACAAGTGTAGTCAAGGTTACAAGTGTGAGCCACCATACCTAGCCTTTTGTTTTTGCTTACTTTTTTGTAGTTTAGGAATAAAACTTAGGTTTGTGAACATGCTAGGCAAATACTATACCACTAAGCTATATCACTAAGTCTTTAATTACATTTTAGAATTAGTTTACCAAATTCTAGGTAGTCACTAAAACTAAATTAAAACTATGGGTTGGTTTGGGGAAAATTGCTATGATACTATGTGGTTTTTTGAGTCCATTAACATAGCCTTTGCATGCATCTGAGTTGCTTTCATTTTCCTTAGAAATGTTTTGTTGATTTTGGTACAGAGAGTTTACACTATTTTGTTGAGTATATATCAAGTATTTTATGTGTTTTCTATGCTATTTTAAATACTATTTCTAAAATAATCCTTTCTAATTGCTCTTACTAAAATGCAATCTGTTTTAATATATTGATGTTTTATCCTAGGACATTGCTAATTATTCTAATATCTGCTTTTTTAGATTGTAGGTTCTTTAATATTTTCCATGTACTTAAACACATAATCACATTATCTGTTAATTAAAATGTGTTTAACATTCTAATCTGCAGCCATTTTTCTTGACTTACTGGAATAGCTAAAAAAATTCAGTAGATTACTGGAGAATAATAGCTATCCAATGGAGTAGATTTGCAATGATGCAAAAGTTGATCATAGAAGGATGATATTAAGATTTTCAGCATAATATGTAATACTATAGAGTTTTTATAAAACAGTTAATTAATTTAAAATATTCTCTTATTTGTATTGAATATTTTGTTAGCATATGTTAATTATACAATTGGGAGGGTTTGATAATGTTATTTCTATACATATATGCAATGTAGGCCTGTCAAACTTACCCCTCCCATTTTTCTCCCTCAT
Source organism: Dipodomys spectabilis (assembly GCF_019054845.1). Lineage (NCBI taxonomy): Eukaryota > Metazoa > Chordata > Mammalia > Rodentia > Heteromyidae > Dipodomys > Dipodomys spectabilis. The sequence continues at coordinate 18,309,858 of NW_024870678.1, read as the reverse complement.
TCCGATTTCCCTAAAATTATTTTCCACAGGCTTCATTGTTCTGTCTTCATATATCTAAATAAAGTACTTTGACCATATTAATGTTCATTCACCATCTCCATCTTTCATTCATGTTCATCTGCTGGAACATCTCCCCCATCTCTGTATCATAACCCATCCTGTCATTCTTTCTTTGTTTTCCAAAGTTTTATTAGTACTAGTTACTGATACAAAGAAGTTTCATTTTGGTCTGATTGAATACAGGAGTTGGTTTGGTTTTCTAATATTTGCTAAGATTTGTTTAATGTCCTAAAATGTCATCTATTTTGGGGAAGTTCCATAAAATTCTCTGCTATTGAGAAAAATGTGTTTTGTGCAGCTGCTGGATGAAATACTATGTCAGTACTATCTGTCAAGTTTATTTGGTCTCCATTGTCATATAAGTCTGAGGTTTATTTGCTGATCTTTTGCCTGGATGATCCATCTGTTTCATAAAGGTTTTTTACCTAAGGTCAAGCTTGGCTTATGCCTACTGTGTAGCTGGGATGACAGGCCTACATCACCAAGGCAGCTTGTTCCATTAAGGTGAGGTCCCTAACTTTTCACCCATGCTTTCCTTGAACCACAGAGCCTCCCACTTTCTACCCACCTCCACCCCAGTTTCTGGCATGAATGTTTAGTCTGAGACGATCTTTTCTTAGTCATTCTGTTAATAGTGTGAATTACTTTGGCTGATTTTTAATTATTAGCTCAATTTTCTTTTCTGGATATAAATCTCAATTTTTCATGAGTGTGTGTGTGTGTGTGTGTGTGTGTGTGTGTGTTACTTGAATGCAAGAACCATGATATCATGACACTTGATCTGTAAATCAAGTGAGATACTAAGGGACCAACAGTTGAGTAGAATATACAGTGTGGAAACAATAGAATAAGCAGATGATTCAGATCCTGGGGCAGGATGGAGCAGCCTACTGGGAGACTTCACCCTACCACTCAGAGCAGAATTCACTTTAAACCTATGAATCATTTCTGGAATTTTATATTTCATAGTTTCAGACCATAGTTTCCACCTATGGCTGAAACAGTAGAAAACAAGATTATGGATGGTGGGGGTGGGGGTGAGAAGTACTGTATATATGATTTTGGTCTATTTAAATTCCAAGAGGATTCATTTTTGGTTTGTGAGCTAATTTTGTGTTTTATACTCTGGAAAATAAAATATATCCTGACTTGGGTTGATAGAGGATTTCCTGAATATTAGTTAAAACAAGCTGGATGATGTTATTCAGCTGTCCCATAGCCATGCTATATTTCTTTCTACTTGGTTTATCAATACAAAAATGAGAGTATCAAACTATTTAATTTTCATGTTTAGATTTACTTGTAGATATATATATATACATATATGTATATGAGTTTTCATTTCATGTATTTTAAGCTTCAAGGATCCACAGATTTCTCCAATGTATATTGTTCAACTCCAAGTATTTGTATATTTTCTGTAATTTTTTTGCTGTCAATATTTTAGGTTTATTTCATTATATTGTGTTAAGAGGCAAAGAATTATTTCATATTTTTTCTATTTGTTAAGAGTTGCTTTAGCCAGGTGCTAGTGGCTCACCCTTATAATCCTAATCCTAACTACTCATGAGGCTGAGATCAGAAGATCACAGCCTGGGCAGCAAAGTCTATGAGACTCTTAGCTCCAATTAACAACTAGAAGACTGGAAGTGGCACTGTGGCCCAAAGTAGTAGAGTACTCACCTTGAACAACAACAACAAAAAACATAGGGACAGCACAGAGGCCCTGAGTTCAAGCCACATGACTGACAAAAAAAAAAGTTGCTTTACGGAATAAAATATGTTCTGCTTTGGAGAACATTTTCAAAGGCTACTGAAAAGATTGCGTATTCTGTTGGTTGTTGGATGAAACATTCTATAGATATATGTTGTTGATTGGCTCAGTAGTACATATTGTGGGGCAATACTGGAATTTGAACCCAGAGTCTCATGTTTGCAAGGCAGGGGTTCTACTGCCTTGTAGTTATATGGTATATTACTTGAGTTCATTTTTAATTCTCACGTTTCATTGCTGGCTTTTGTATGGTTGATCTATCCATTGATGAGAATAGAATTATTTAACTTGGCTACTATGTATCTGGACCTATCTGTCCTTTATGCCCAATAGTGTTGGTTTTAGGAAATTGAGTATGTCACGTTTTAGTGCATTTATATTTAACTATCATACTCTCTGTATAAGTTGATATTGATATGCATTTATCTCTTCCAACTAATATCTGTTTGTTACCAACCTTATCAGATATGGGTATAGCTATCTCTGTTTGCTTTTGGATTCCATTTGCTTGGCATATCATTTTCCATTTTTTCACTTTAAGTATATATGTAAATTTTCCAGTGAAGTGAATCTCTTTTAAACAGTACATGACTGAGCCAGTTATTGTTTTTCAGTGCATTGAATTAGTTTTCATCTTTTTATTGGAGAATTAAGACAACTTACATCTAGGGTCATTGTTGAAAATTATGTAGTAATTTTTCTGTTACTCATCTAGATGTTTTCAAGTTTCCTAATTCTCATTATTTTTACCTATTCTTCTACTGTGACTTGTTTTTTCCTAAGCTGTCATGGTTGTGTATTTTTCTTGTTCCTCTGTTCTGTAGTAGCAGTTTGTGGTCATAAATTACTTCAATTTATGATTACCTTGGAAGTTGTTCACTTCTTTAATTTTTTTTTTTGGTTGGTTGTGGGGCTTGAACTCTGTGCCTGGGTGCTGTCCCTGAGCTCTTCAGCTTAAGGATAATGCTCTACCAATTGAGCTATAACACCACTTCTGGTTTTCTGGTGGTTTATTGGAGATAAGAGTCTCACAGACTGTCCAGCCCCGGCTTTGAACTGCAATCCTCAGATCTCAGCCTCCTGAGTAGCTAGGATTACAGGTGTGAGCCACCAGCACCTAGCTAATTCCTTATTTTTTAAAAGATAACTTTGCTGGCCACTTGATCCAAACTATTTGTGAAGCTTTCCATTGAGTTTTTAATTCAGTATATACTTTTTAATTTCAAATGTTTCCATTTGTGTGTGCATATACATTTAGAACATATATTTCTTTGATGAATTTCTTTCTCAGATTTTTTTTAGTGTCTTATGCAAGTATTGAAATTACTTTTTTACTTTGGTTATTTGACTCCTCCTTGTGTGCACACATGAGTTCATATGTGTATGTGAATGTGTGTGTATAGATTTTGGAGCTTGAACTCAGAGCTTTATGTACTAGCTTTTTTTTTCAAGAGTGATGCACTGTCCCTCGAGCCACCTCTAACTCTTTGCTGGTTAATTGGAGATAAGAGTCTTAGCTTTTATGCCTGGACTGGCCTCAAACTGTGATCTTCACAACTTAGCCTTTCAAGTAGCTAGCACTACAAATGTGAGCCACCAGTGCCGAACTTATTAATAATTTCAGTTCTAACGTTTTAACCCCTTTACTGACTTTGTAGTAAAGTAATTGAAATGCTATCTTCATGTGCCTTGCTTTTTAATATTTCTTCTTTTTTTAAGTGTCAAATTATGTACTTCCTTTTACAAACTTTTTCTTTTTTCTTTTTGGTTGATTGTGGGGCTTGAACTCAGGGCCTGGGCACTGTCCCTGAGCTTCTTTATGCTCAGGCTAGCACTCTACCACTTAAGCCACAACACTACTTCCTGTTTTTGAATGGTTAATTGGAGATAAGAGTTTCACAGGGACTTTTCTGCCCCAGCTGGCTTTGAGCTTCAATCCACAGATCTCAACCTCCTAAGTAGCTAGGATTACAGGTATGATTACCGGCACTCAGCTTTCTTGTTTTTGTTACTTTATATGAGTATTTTCTTTTCTTTCTTATTTTTTTTTTTTTTGGGTCCGGTTGTGGGCCCTGAACTCTGGGCCTGGGCACTGTCCCTCAGCTCTTCAGCTCAAGGCTAGTGCTCTACCACTTGAGTCACAGCACCACTTCCAGCTTTTTTCTTTTTGCTTATGTGGTGCTGGGGAATCGAACCCAGGGCCTCAGGCATGCAAAGCAAGCACTCTGCCACTGAGCCACCTTCCCAGCCCCTATATGAGTATTTTCTTAGTGAACAATCTTCTCTTAGGGTCTCAAATCTCCAGTATTACTCAGAGAGGTGAACGCAAATCAGTAACAGCAATACTACTGAAGCAAACCAGATATTTAAATACAATTAAAAGTTTAAAAACAACTCCCACCCCACCAATATCCACAGAAAAGACAAAAGTAATGTAGAATAAAGTATAAAGTTAAACATTAATGAATGTAAAAGTAGTCATAATAAAAATAATGTAAGAAGGAGCAAAGATGGGGGAAAGTGGGGTCAAAAAAAGGTTTTTGTTTTAAAGGAAATGACAACAGGGAAAAAGAAAATGGAATGAGAACAATTAAATTCCAAAATGAAGAAAAAATAGATAATTAGGCAAAATTATTAGAGGGACATTGCATAGCTATCTGGACACTTGGGAAGGCAATGTGATGTCTCATCAGTAGAATTTTCTGGAAAACCACACACATCCTGGAACTTTCTGGGAATCTACAAACTGAGGAATGCGGTTTATGTGTCCACTTTATAGAAAAATCAGGTGACAAGCATTCAGTGCAACTGCTGACCACTAGGTGCTGCTGGCTTCCCAGTCCTATGGAAGCTGTGCATGCTTCAGGGACTAGGTGCAGGGAGTGTTGCCCACACTGGTATGGCAAGCGAACTCCTTCCTTCCTTCCTTCCTTCCTTCCTTCCTTCCTTCCTTCCTTCCTTCCTTCCTTCCTTCCTTCCTTCCTTCCTTCCTTCCTTCCTTTCTTCCCTCCTCTCTCTCTCTCTCTCTCTCTCTTTCTTTTTTTCATATCGTTATTAGGGTCTGGGAAGGTGGCTCAGCGGTAGAGTGCTTGCCTTGCAGGGGCCCTGGGTTTGATTCCTCAGCACTATATAAGCAGAAAAAGCTGGAAGTGGCGCTGTAGCTCAGGTAGTAGAGCTGAGCTTTCATCATGAGCTTACCGTGTGATTTGGGATATGATGATGGAAGGTTATCCTATACTGAGATAATGAGAAATGGAGAAGCTATTAGAAGGATATTACTAGTGTAGGGGTATAAAATACCAGGGTATTTTATGAGAAAGTACAAGTTCTGGGCATAGAAAACTGGCTGGCAACTCATGAAGTCACCAAAACACAACTCAGGATTCCAGTCTGGTTTAACATATACTTTCAAATGACATGAAAGCTAAGGATGATTTCTACGTTTTTAAATGTTTGGAAAGATGATACAAAAATCTGTATCGTGTGGATATCACAAGAAATTCAAATTTTAGTGTCCATAAATGAGGTTTTACTAGAACAAAGGCACATTTCCTTCACTTTCATGCCGCAATGGCTGAGCTGTAGCTATAGCTGTACAAAGGCTGTACAGTCCTCAAAGTCTGAAATATTTGCAATTGGGTTTTTCAGACTAAGAAGTTTCTGCACTGCAAGGGACATAGCCAATAAGCTAAAAAGACAGCCTACAGAATGGGAGAAGATTTTTATTTTTACATTTGACAATGGCATATCTAGAATATACAAACAACTTTTTAAAAACCTCCTTATAAAAACTACTGAATTAATAAACTAATGAGCTCTTCTCAGAAGAAGTGGTAAAAATGGCCAAAACACATAAATAAATGGTCAACATCGCTCATCATAAAGGAAATGCCAATCGAAACAACACTGAGATTCTACATCACCCCAGTTAGAATGGCCATTATCTAAAAAACAAATAATAACAGATGCTGGGGAGGATGGAGTCAAAAGGAAACCTTAATACACTATTGTTGGGAATGCAAACTTGTTCAACGACTCTGGAAATAGTATGGAACTTCCTGGAAAAAAAATGACATAGAAGTACCCTTTAATCCAGCAATTTTTCTCCTGGAATTTACCAAGATTGCAAATCAGGATACAGTAAAGCCACCAGCACAACCATTTTTTTAAATTTAATTTTATTTTATATGTGAACATACTGTACAGAGGGGTTACAATTACATGATAATGAGTACATTTCTTACCAAGCATTGCAGCCTCCTCCTTTGTTTACCCTTCTCATCCCTTCCCAGCCTCCCCCCTCCCCCCTAATCCCAATCCTTCTCCTCCCCCCCCCCCCCCACCGACTTTGTAAAGCTGGTTTTGGACATGACAATTTGTACTTCTCATTGTTGCAACAGGTCCACCTGTATCCTTAAACGACTTGTTTTTCCCCATCTCCTCCACAAGTTATACTGACATCAAATATAGTGAAAGCAGGGGTTATACTGTGGGGGAGGGACATAAAAAGCAACAAAGAAATAATCTTATAAATGCGTGAGAAACACATGCATGAAAGAAAAAAACATTAAAATACATATCTAAGGGTTCATTTTCCTAACATCACATTATCTGACCTTTTCCGCTTGACTCATACATATACTAGATATTGCAAATAAGGGAAACCATGGGCCTATGTTTCTTTGGGCCTGGCTTACTTCACTTAATATAATTTTTTCCAAGTTTTTCCATTTCCTAACAAATGGGGCAATGTCACTCTTTCTGATGGAGGCATAGAATTCCATTGTGTATATATACCACATTTTCTTGATCCATTCATCTATTGAGGGGCATCTGGGTTGGTTCCATATCTTTGCTATGGTAAATAATGCTGCAATAAACATAGTTGCAGCACAACCATGTTTATTGCAGCATTATACACTATAGCTAAGATATGGAATCAGCCCAGATGCCCCTCAATGGATGAATGGATCAAGAAAATGTGGTATGTATACACAATGGAATTTTATTCACCCATTAGAAAGAATGACACGGTACCATTTGTAAGAAAATGGAAAGACCTGGAAAAAATTATGTTAAGTGAAGTAAGTCAGGCGCACAGAGACAAAGGCTGAATGTTTGCCCTCATATGTAGAAGCAAGATTTAGCCTACCAGCAAATACGTTTGATGGTCTGTAAGTTTATATAAATGTATCAACTGAATTATGATAGTTTCCAGGAAGAAATGAAATCATGTGATTGCTTTAGAAGAACAATGTCCAAATTCACCAAAATAAAACACCAGGAAGCAGGTATTCAAGAAGGGTGGAGAGGGATCAAAAGATGAATAGAAGAAGATGGAAAGAAGATGGGGAGAATGCAGTTAGTAAATCAATATATAACCTACAAAATTAAGAAGAGTGAGGGAAAAGTTAGAGAAGGAAAGATAGGGTGAGACTGTTGAAAGGGGTAACAGTGATCAAGATATATTGTATTCATAAACAGTTTGCTAGATAGCAACTCCTTTGTATAGCTACTTAAAGATAATTTAAAAACTGCATACAATAGGGAAAAAGAGACCAAGTATAAAATAAACATAAAAATAACCCAGGAAAAAAAGAAAATTCCCATATCACTCTCTCCTGCTCTAAAGTCTTTCTTCTCAAAATGTGGTTTGCAGAGTATCATATAGAATGTTGGACCCTACTCCAAAGCTGCAAATATACAGGATTAACAAATTATTGATTTGCACACTGAAATTAGACAATTGTACTCTAGAGAAAGTGAATGATCCTCAGGCAGGCCAATTTCATTGTGTGTGTGTGTGTGTGTGTGTTTGCTATTTATAGACTAACAATATGTGTGAGGTTTTGTGATTTAATGTCATTGTATTAGGTCCTTTTTATTGTCAAGGGCCATAGATATACCAAATCTACCTTAGATAAAAGAGATTTATTATTAAAAATAATAATCTCTGGTGTCCTCCATCTTTTATGTACACTTTTATAATTTGGGGAGGGGAAGGGATATAACAAAAGGCTTAAATAAGAATACAGGTTGTAACAATGAGATGTACAAGACCCTATGTTGAAAACAAACTTTACAATTTTGACAGGGGGAGGAATTAGGGAGGTGGGGAGGGAAGGAATGGTAGGGGAAAAACAAAGGAGGAGGTAACAATGCTGGATAGGAAATGTACTCATTACCTTACTCATGTAACTGTAACATCTCTGTACAGTATTTTTACAATAAAAATATATATGAAAAAATAGAAAAGGAGAAAAGAAGCAAGGAGGGAGGGAGGTAGAAAAGAAGGGAGGAATGGAGAAGGAGAAGGAGGAATGAAAAATTTCAGTCTTTTTATAGTTGGCCTGATGAAGACTTGCTGGAGGTATTCACTTAGGTTGAAGAACCGTTACTCCTTGGTCCTCAGAAACTCTAGTGATTGAAAAACCAAGGTGGCCAAGCCAGTCCTTTTCTTTGTCACCTCTGTCACTAAAAATTGCTTTCATATTCTACACCTGACCACCTATAGGAACCCCAGAGGAACCCTAAAATTTCAGTAACAAAACGGAATTAGTGGAAAATGTTAGTCTGTGTTGCATATAGGAAGAAATAGTCACCTGATAGTCATCTACATTACCTGTTTCCTCAATGCCATCTTTGTCATCTCCTGGTTGCTTTTGAATTTATTCTAGTCCCGTTGTGTGTCTACCTCTCCCCTGAAGCAGATTCTGTCAATGCCATCCGCAGCTTTCACCTTCATTAATTCAAGGGTCAGACCTCAAGTTTCAGCTTGATTGCTTTCTCTTCAAGGTTTAACACCCATTTACTATTTGCAACATTTTCTCTCCTTGGTTTCCTAATCCTTCTGCTTTCCCCCCAATTCATTTGTTATTCCCCTCTTTGCTTACTCCCATGGGGAGTCTGTCTGATGACTTTGTGCCAGCAGTATTCTAGTGACTCTGAAATGAACTTCTGTACCCAAGTTTCTTTTCTGACTGAAGTCTTGCCTATGACTATAGATTTGCCTTTTCTTCTAATGCTTACAATCTTAACCTATTAGTGCTCTCCCTGACACCCTATGCAGACCTTGTGCTCCTAGAATCTTAGCCTACTTCAGTAAAAGACATCACCATTTAACCATGCCTGACTATTTCTTATTCTCCTATCCCCATGTACAACCCAACAGTGACTCCTGTGAATTCTATCTCCAAATGGAATTCAAAATCTCATTACCACTCCTACCGCTAGCATTGAAGAATTAACAGACATTGCATCTGCCCAACTTGCTGTCGACATCATTTTAAGTGCAGAATTCAACGTTCAGAAAAATCCTCAATGACATTCCATCACATCAAGAGTAAAACCCAAGGCCATTGTCAGGGTCTCTCAGGTGTTATTTAATGAGCAGCTCTGGCACTAACTCTGATTCTAGGAACTACCACTCTTCCCATTATTCACTCTGCTCTAGCAGAAAACTCTTTTCTATTCATCAATTCACACATGCTCTCTGAGGAATAATTGCTTTGGAATTCACTTAGTTGTGGGAAGCTATCCCCTAAATATCTGCATATCTACTTTCTCAATTATTTCCAATTTTTACTCACATTTCTATTCAGTAGGAAGGCTTTTTTTGACCACTACATCCAAAAACTCCATGATCTCCTGTTCACTCTGTCTCCCTTTACCTGTTTATTTTTCTTTATGGTACCTAGCTCTGACATTATAGAGCTACTGAATTTCATCAACTCACAATGTTATTACCTGAAACCTGTGCCATTATGTTCTTCAACCATCGAGAAAGAGAAACTCTGACAAATAAAACTGACAGCTTATCACTTAAAAATTTCATTATACACTCTTCGAAAATATGATCTTAGACTTACTTAAACATGATTCTTAAACATTGTTTATCTTTTATACACAATAGATGAAACTATAGGTAATATAAGTTATTCTTGAAATAACTTTAAAGTTTAGCTTTTAGCTTTACTCTTGAACTAAGCATTATCAATGCTGTTGGATTTCTATACAGTTTCTCACTAATAAAAAGCAAAACAGTTTCATTTACTTGTAAGTATTTTCCTTTCTTATGACCCATAAAGCAAGAAATAGAGTTGTGGTCAATTTTCAAATGATAGTACTTTCTTTCTTAATATGAAATTTATGGACCATTGGTATATTTCTGAACCTGGCTTGTCTATTTAGTATTTTATCATTTTCAGCCATATAAGAATATCAACTTTGAAAGTCATTTTAAGCAATATTTAAATTTTATATATATGGTACCAACAATGCATATGATTTGTGTTTGTAGTTATAAATTCCCACAATAAAACCACTCTATGACCAATACCTAGACAACTGTGCTTGGAAAATACTACTAACAGCTTTGAGATGGTTCTTTTTGCAGAGGTCTGAAACTGGGTGGGAAAGGGAGGGGAAGGGAGGAAGTACGTATTTAATTCAATTAAATATAGCATGCGTTTGTTTACCTCTCACATCAAAATGTGAGTACTAGGAGAGCCAGAAAAATTTTGTTTGTATTATTCATTGGCTATTCATATACTGAAGAGCATTTGGAAAATACTCCTATAATGCATGAAGTTCATAGTCTTAAATAAGTGAATGGATGACTTTCTACCTCCACTAGTACCTTGTATTTAAAATTTCCAACAGACTGTCTAACTGTCTTAGACAAAAATCATCCAGAGAAACGTATCCTGCAGGGGGTAGGTGTAATTGCAGGTACCCCACACACTATTGAGCAGCCATCTAGTCTGTTAGTTAGATAGTCATTGTTGATATTAACACCCACTTCAGGATCTTCCTGGTATTAATCACTGCTTCTGGGGACACCTAAGAAAAGACAGACAAACTCATCTCTCAAAAGTTTATTAAGATTTTATAGCAAGTAGAAAGTCTTCAAAGGGACCATAGACAAAGCAAACACTTTCCTGGTGTCACAGCAAATCTAGAAGATGGAAACTCACTGACTAGCAAACATTAGGTTCTTTTCATTCTATTTTTTACTACAACCTTCTAAGATATAAGTTCTTTTCAATATTTCATTTTATTTATTTGTTTTATTTTATTGTACCACATAATGGCAGATTGTGATAGGGATTAAAATATTTCTACTTTACTATTAATCTTCTCATTGCCATCATTTTATTCAGTGGTGAATAAAGTCAACTAAGGACTCTTAATTCATTGTACCTAGACACCGATCAAGGAGAATATTAGCTTACATAGTTATTATACACTGTATAATAATGAATCACAATCCTCAGGATTTACTGCACAAATCTTTCTTTCATTGAAGATTTCAAAAGGCCACTTAGAGCTGGGCATTGGTGGCTCATGCCTGTAATCCTAGCTACTCAGGAGGCTGAGATCTGAGGATTACGGTTCAAAGCCAGCCTGGGCAGGAAAGCCCGTAAAACTCTTATCTCCAATAAACCACTAGAAAACTGGACATGGTGCTGTGGCTCAAGTGGTAGAGCACTTGCCTTGAGCTGAAGAGCTGAGGGACAGTGCCCAGACCCAGAGTTCAAGCCCCATGACCGACAAAAAAAAAAAAAAAAAAAAAAGGCCACTTAGTATATAAAACAGAGCAACAGAAGATAGGAACAGAAGCAAAATATTACATAGCATATAAAAGCTATATAGGCTAATAATAGCTTAGTCCTAACTCAATTCTGATTTCAAATGACAGTCTTATTAGACTATCATTTCTATCTCACTTTGTCTGATAAACATTTGTCTTACACCTTTTCCTGATTCCACACATTTATACCTTAAATTACACAAAAGTTTGGGGACCTTAAGTTTCATGAGTGGAATACATAAAAACCCACCCAGTTATTAGACTATATTAGTTTTTTAGTATAATCATTATTGTCATCATTATTATATTATTATAATATTATTATTATATGTATTATCTTCAAAAGTTCTACTTTTACCAGGGACCCTATAAGCTAGACACATGGGCCTAGAATACCTTCTCCCTAGACATATCTCCAGACATTCCTTCTTCAGATTGCTACCTCCCTAAACAATGCCAGAGACCCAGGGCTCCTTACTCTTTCTGGGTTTATAAACCCCATGCCATTCCTTTCGGCCTGTCAGTCACTCTGCCCCCCAACTCTGTTGCCGTACCATGTGATCTATCCAGAGGATGTTTCTGAGAGAATCCCACACCTCAGCATCTACTGCCCAAATCTCTCATTGAAGATTTCAAAGGCCAGTTAGTATATGAAATAGAACAACAGGAGATAGGCGCATAAACAGATTATTGTATGGTGTATTATTTGGCCGCATACTAAGAGGTTGGGATCTAGGTCCTTTGGTTCTGACAGCCTTGCACAGAACCGGATCTGGAAGGACACTAGCGGAGTCCTAGCTATTCAGGTATGATATTTCCCGTGTCCTGTTGTTTCATGTCCTATGTGGTGTGGCTCTTCCCAAGGCCGGAGAAGGATAAGCCAGAGGTGGACAGCAGGTGTTCAAAGGCTACCTGACGTTACCTCAAATAGTCAATTAAGTTTCCTACAATGCTTACTTATGCAGAAAAATGACTATATTTTAATTTGACTTCACATATATGCTAATTCGAAAAGGAATTCAAGACAGCTAAGAAACTTAAAAAAGATATTTAATAACAAACATTGAAACAGAAATGGGTTGCTGCTTAACCTGAGAATTCAATTTAGCGAAATGATTCATTTAAAATGTTCCAGTTAAGCAAGATTTAATTATACTTTGTTTGTATTTACTAATAGAACATTTTCTTCTTACTCATATGGTGGAAAGAGGGTTTTTTTTTAAACTGATTTGTCAAGCCAGAGAGAAATAGTTTCTTGTTTTTTTCTTTTGCAGTGAGATAATTAGTGTTCTTCTGTTGCTTTTCTAAATTTTCAGTCATTTAGTAAGCCACAAAAACCACTGGGGGAGAGAGGAAAGGCAGACAATGGTGGTAACATGACTGACATAGGTCAGTCATTTTTAAAACAAAATATAAATGTTCCATTTAATGGAGAGAATTAGTGTTAACAGTTTAACAGGACTTGTAAAATCTCAGTTTGGAAAATGAAGATAGGGAAGAGCTATGTGGAACAGCCCAAGGTGCAGAACAAAGAAGCAAAGAAGGTTATACTAGGAATGAAATGCTTTTTCCATAATAGTGAGCAAGAATAGGCTTAGTTCTTAGTGGATTCTACTTAGGCCATACGTTAGAAAACTGTTGAATCAAGTTTAAAAGCCTTACTTGGAAGTTTGCTGATGTCAGAAAATCAGAGACATTTCTTTTATCTAGAGACTCATTGCAAGAGGAATGCCTCCAGTGAGGAGAATCTACAGAAAATTCAGGAAGTCACCATCAGCAGCAAAATGAGCAGGAGAATCTGCTCCACCCCCTACGCTGCAAAGCCTGCGGACATCACTGTAGGATCTTCTCCATTGCCCACCTCCACTTCCACTCCTCGCTCCACACACCCCAGTGTGCGGCTTAGACAGAGCAGAAGAAAGGAAACGCAAGGCTGGGGATTGGAGGCTGCTGCCATCCAGCAGAACCCAGGGCGGCCTGGGAAGAAGTTCTATCTAGCATTCGAAACATGGACACATATTACATTAAACCGCACATCTTCTTCACTAACATAGACTTGCAATGATTGCTAAACATGACTTGAGGACAAAAAAAATAGGCAAGAACCACTTGAAGGTGCAGAAGGGTAATCTTGGTTGTCTGTTTCCATTCAGGGAAGCTGCACAAGCAGTAGAATGATCAAGGCCTATAGCTGTCAAGACTTTGTGCTAATGGTGCAGAGACCTCATAGCCAACACATACAAAGTCAGACTTTGCAGGCCAAGAGCAGAATGTATTCTCATCCCTCTCTGCTTTTCATTCACACCAGGAATCTGACATTATCTCCTCCAAACAATGTCAAATAGCCCTGAGCACCATATAGCTGCATAATTATACTCTTTTATTTGGTATCCATTTTCCTTAATTGTTTTAGAACACCTAGCCCTCAAATCCACATGTCTGTCCTTCATGGTGCTGCATACCTTTTGCTACCAACAACCTGAATTTTATTTTGTTCTCTAAAAAGCAAAACACCAGAATATCTTTTAGAGCTGTTTTTAATACTCAGCAACATAAAAACATAAAGTACAAAGAGTTTCTATAAACTTTTAATTTTGTATTTGAAATGCATATGTAACACATCAAATATGTATTATTAATATGTTTTATATAGATAAATATACAACAAAACATACCATTTTGTGTTTCTAGATCTATAGTTCAAGGTCATTGAACATGTTTTCACTGCTGTGCAGCCTTACCCACCTCCAGAATTTGTTCACCAACCCATACTTAATCCTTGTGCTTATCAGAAACTAACATCCATGTAGCTTTCCATGCAGCCTGTAATAAGGACTGTTCTACTTTCTCTTACTAAGATTTTGACTATTCCAGGAACCTCTTATAAGTGGAATCCTATAATATTTATTCTGTTGTATCTATCTTCTTTCATTTATCATAATATTTTATATGTTTACCCAGATTGTCATGTGTCAGAAAGTTTCTTCTTCTTTTTTTTTTCTTTTTTCTTTTGGTTGGTCATGGGGCCTGAACTTTGGGCCTGGGTGCTGTCCCTGAGCTAATCAGCTCAAGGCTAGTGCTACCACTAGAGCTATAGTGCCACTTCCTGCTTTTTCTGCTTATGTGGTGTTGAGGAATCGAACCCAGGGCCTCATGCATGTGAGGCAAGCACTCTACCATGGAGCCACCTTCCCAGCCCCAAGTTTCTTCATTTTTAAGAGTGGAATAATTTTTCATTGTAAGCACGCACCCCATTTGTTTATCCATTCAGTAGGTAAATACTGGGGTAACTTTTTATTATTTTGGTTATTGTAATTGTCATCCACAACTACTTTTCTTAAAATAAATCTCCTCTAATATCTATCTTTGTTGTGCTTCCTTCCTCCCCCGCCCCCTCCACCTTTCCAGTCCTTACCCATAGTGCCTAATTATTCTTTTGTGTTGCTTTGTTTTGTTGTGCAGTATTGGGACTAGAACTCACAGCCTTAGCATTCACTTGAGCCACACTTCCAGCTCTTATTAATTTGGTAATGTAGCGTTAGCCTAGCTCACACAGAGTGCACAATCTGAAGCTTTACTTTTTCCACAAAACTGTACTTCAGAGGACATAAACTTCAATTGTGTAGTTGAGTTAACTAGGGATGATTTAAAAAAGATATCTGTGACTGCCCCCCTGCCAATCCCAGATAACTGCTGGACTGCATGGTGCTACAGAGCCTGCTGCGTGCGGGGATGAGTCGGCCTTGCATTTCCTATTTGCAGCTACATCTCCGCTCTCCTTCCTTCACTTCCTTCACTTCCTTCACGTCCTGCCTTGTTCAGTCTGCTCTGGTTCAGCTGATTTCTTGACCGTTTCCACCAGTCTCTGTCATGGAATTTGCTGTCCCTTTTGGCTCTCTACCCTCACTTCTTTCAGGATTGTATTTAAAGAAGCTTTCAAAAGCATCCTAATTTAAATTGTAGTCTGAATTTCATGTGTCCATTTTTCTTTCTTCCACCGCCCCCCACCCTGGGACTTTTCACATCTCCAGACATAATGTATTTGTTTACTTTCTGCTTCTCCTCTCCCTGACTAGATTCTAAGTATTAATACAGCAAGGATTTTGTTTATTATTATTTCTTTAGTCACCAAACTCATGCTTGGCAAAGCAAACATTCAATAGCTTTTTGCTAAGTGGAGCTTAAACCTGGAATTTTCAGAAACAGAATTCTCAATTCAATTTAAGAAAGTCTCGAATAGTGTAATGTCCAGAATTCAATATTGGATACCATGGGATTTCAGGAAGAAGTTAATGCGTCCCAAATAGCAGCTATCTAATGTTCTCTTTGTTCTTCATGGTCTGGAAGGGGGTTGATTGCTGCTTTCCATGAGTAAAAAGCTTTACTCTGCCTTGCACATTGGATGACTTGTCACTTTTCCCCAGACCCTGCAGCCTGACCTGTATGGGTGCTAGCGGAACCCAAGCTATGATGCAGATAACAACTTTCCTAAGGCTATATTTACTGTTGAGAAGAAAATTAGTGGTGCAGAAATTCGACAGGGAAAGTGTGTCAGGTCATGGCGCAACATACCAAGAAGTGGAGTTAATAAAGGAAAAAAAAAAAAAGAATGGATCCAGCATCCCCTACAAGAGATTCATTCCGTCTGTGTGACTCCTGTGCAAATTCAGATGGAAGCAAATGAGAGAAGGAAAAATAATGAAAAAAATGTCCCCAAGTAGTAAGAGATTTGAGTTTACAAATTAATAGAACATGTCAAATTTTAGGAAAGATTATTTAGAAAAAAGCACATGCAATTTTTACTTAGGAATATCTTGGAATTAGAGAGACTAAATGGACTTCCATTTAATTCCTAAGAAGACTTCCAGCCAGTAAGTGTCCAGTGGTGGGAAGCAGCAAGGGAGCAAATGTAGGGAACTCTGTAAACAGCCCTCTCATGGCCTAGAGAGAGTATGAGGATTCTATTGAAATCCTTAAACTCTAAGAATAAAAATCTTTAAGCCAGGAGGAACAGACGATGGATGGGCAAGGAAGTAAGACAAGACATTGAATTATTGCCAGGGCTCTGGAGTGGGCAATAAACAAATAAAACACATAGGGTTTGATGGGATTATTAAATTGGGATGTTATAATAGATAAGTATGGATTTTACTATTGAGTGAACCAGGAGCAGAATTTTAAATAGGGAAGAAATCAAAATGACCAAGTTTTTTTAAAATGAAGTAAAGTTTGACCAAGGCAAAAGAAATAATGAAAAACTAACAGACGTAGATTAATAAAATATCAAAAAAAATCAAAATAATTTGTAGATGCCAGGCGCCAGGGGTCATGCCTGTAATCCTAGCTTTTTAAGAGGTTGAGATCTGAAGACTGTGGTTCGAAGCCAGCCTAAGCAGTCCCTGTGAGACTCTTATCTCCAAAAAAAAAAAAAAAAAACCACTCAGGATAAAGGCCCGAAGTAGCACTGTGGTTCAAGTACTAGAGCACTAGCCTTGAGCACAAAGAGGTTCAGGGATAGCTCCTAGGCACTGAGTTCAAGCCCCAGGACTGGGGGAAAAAATTGTAGAACAGAATTTATCAGTTCTCAGTAACTTTTTTACTATGACAAATTACAAAAATCACTTAAGGTAAAACTTCCTTAGAAGAGTATAGAAAAGACATATTGAAACTGAAAATATAAACAGACATATACTAGTAAGCACAAATGAATAAACACAGGTATTAAAGAATCAATAAGAAACAAGGTAAGCGAAAAAACAAAATACAGGTTGACCCATTGTAACAATGAGATGTACAAGACACTATGTTGAAAACAAACTTTAGAACTTCAGCAGGGGGTGGTGGGAGTAGTAGGGGAGGTGAGGAAGGAAGGGATGGTAGGGGAAAAACAAAGGAGGAAGCAACAATGCGCTATAGGAAATGTACGCATTACCTTACTCATGTAACTGTAGCCCCACTGTACAGTATTTTTTATAATAAAAAGTATTAAAAAAAGAAACAAGGTGAAACATATTAATCAGAACTGAGAAAAACCTTGTTTAATCAGAAGCATATAGGACATCTGGCATTAGAAAAGTCCTTTCCTGAAACTTATAAATAAAATTTTATGCAAAAAACCACCATAGACCTAAAAGTATAAAAAGGCTCCATAACTAGTGCTCAATCTCAAATGAAATATAGTAAAAGAATTTGATATGACTTTTTTTAGATTTTTTTAGATCATGTAGATAAATTATAAGTAAAGACATAGATTATTTTAACAACAGAATCCACAACTTGCATATAATACTAAATTGCATTAGAAAATATACATTCTCTACTCAGACCCATGGTCCAGATTAAAAAAAACACATCTTTTTAGCCAGAAAGAAAAAAAATTAACAAATTATAAAATGTAGATATTTTATGCATCACATTTTCTAATAATGATAGTTCAACAGAGAAGTAAGAAAGGTATTTTCCTAAAAAATTAACTTCTTGGAATGAAACTGTGCTGTTTTGGAATATTTTGAATCAAAGAAGAAAATCAAAACCATAAGAAAAAAAGAGTTTCACAAAAGAGAAAATGAGAACTGTTAATATTCAAACCTATGGTGCACATTAAAATTGAAAGGAAATTTATGGCTTTAGAAATTTTTTATTAAAAAGATTAGGGATAAATGATAATTATCCAATTTATGACAGAAGACTAACAAAAGAGATTGGAAGCAGAAGAATTACAAATTTCATGAGAGCAGGGTCTTTTATTTTTTGTTTGTTTACTCCCAGTACTCACTTACTTAGAATGGTGCTCAGTAGTTTTGGGTTTGCTTGTTGCCTTTGTTTGTTTGTTTTTGCTGTTGTTGTTTTTAGGTGTGTGTATGACATCTCAATATAATAAAAATTGGAAGACTTGTTTCTGTAAAGATGAGCTAGATTAGAGCAAAATTGATAAATTATACACAAGAAAGACAGGTAATAAACTTACAGGTAGGCGTGAAGACACATTCAGAAATGAGAAAGAAGCCAGTGTTTCAGCCTGTGCACCCAATCCAACCCATCCAAATGCCAGCCTTCACTGCTGTTCAGAGGAAGTGATTGCTTTTGAGAAAGTCTCCTGACACAAAGGGCAGTATTTACTTGTGTTTTCACTTGTATCACTGCAGAATGAATGAATAACAGACTGAGGTAAAGGATGCAAGTTTTGAAGCACAGTTTTAAGACTGTTTTATTCTTCTTGCCAGAAAGTTACGTAAAATTAAGGATTCACAAACTTGTTTTCAGCTATTTTTCTTTTAAACTCTGACAGACTTAATTTTGAACCATTATTTGATCTATGTGTCATAGACAATTAAAACAAGATCCTGTCAGAAAAAAAAAATAAACTTACAGGTAGGGAACACAATTAAAATAAAATGGACTGTTGAAGATCATTGGTACAATTCAATGGTAAAGGACATGAAAATCTAGAAAACTAGATGATATCACAGCAATGTAACTACCATCACAAGAGGGATAGCACTGCCTTTCTTTACCATTTCTTCTTCACAGAGTCCATGAAGAGATTCTTCCTTGTTACACAGAGACTATGACACCAAGATCTGGCCAGAGTAGTGAGAATACAAGTGACAAAAAACCACTTTCAGGGCCATGCGCCTAAAAGTATCTTGTTCATCTCTCTAGGTCTCTTTTCTGATGATTTTGGAATACACGTATTCCAGGTAGCATGTCAAAACGCTGGAGGATGGCATCTAACCCATCCCTTATTGAGTCACTGACCCATCTCAGACTGTGATATGAATCAGATATAAATGTTTATTGTGTTTAGGGTCTGAGACTTACTGGTTTAATTATAGCAGCCTAGCATGTCATACCTTGATGAATACATTGATAGCATTTGCCCCAGAATAATATATCTAGATGCTAAAAGTGCTTTAAGAAACTCCTGGTGGTAAATGTAAAAAAGAAATGAAAGAAAATCATTGAAACATGACAAAGTTTATTTGCCAAAGCAAATATAATTATCATACTAAAGGTAAAATATTTTATGACAATTGAAAAATTGGAAATGATATATGAATAATCTTAATCAATAGGCCAGTTCTTCCTTAATCAAAAGAGGTATTTAAATATTAACTATCTCCACCATAAGAAGTGAAAAGATTCTTAATGTGGTACTTTCCTGAACAAAGATTGTGAATATTTTTATATAGCCTTAATGTCTTATTTTGGTGACTTTCAAGTGTATACTATTAATATTTCTTTAAAATTGCTTCTGTAAAATTTTCTACCTTACAACCACTGATTCCTTCTTTTTATTCGCTTAACATGTAAATTACCTGGCACTATATGTTGAATCGGGGTTCATTTCCTAATAAATGCAAAACTATAATTTCTATATTTCAGTTCATGCCTATAACTTGAAAGCAATAACAACTTTGGGCATGGCTCAAGAGAATGTTCTTATGAAATATGAGAGGTTCTGAGTCAATTTCTAGTACCAAAAAAGAGAAAGAGAGACAGAGAGAAAAACAAAGAAAGGAAGAAACAAAGAAGAAACAAATGTAAAACAGAAAACAGTTTACTAATAGTAAAAATGTAGAATCTCCTCTCTCTCTCTCTCTCTCTCTCTATATATATATATATAATATACACACACACACACACACACACACACACACACACACATATACACACACAGGGTTGAAAAGATTACTGCAAATAGAAATACAATTTATATAATTTTTTATTGTTCTCATTGTTATAGATGTTTTTAGCTGCTGAACCTACTATATGACCAATAGTTTCCATGATTAATTTTTTAAAATTCCATCAAGAGATAAAACATGCTGAGTGAACAAATCACAGTCTGTACAACAGAAGTTATCTACCCGGATTTCTACTTGAGTCAGATGTATTTATTTTATCATAAACATATAAACCTTTCATAGGATTGCAAAATCATACATAATATTTGATCTAAAATGGAATATTTTCCTGACAAGAATAATAACATAAATCAAATATACTTTCTGTTTCTTTAGAGTAAAATCCCCTGACCCCACCCAACTCTGGTGCTGGGATCAAATCCAGGACTTCATGGGTGGCAAGCAGGTGTTCTACCACTGAGCTACAATACGTAACCCTGTAGCCAAATTTCTTAGAGTAATGCTCAGGTTTTCAGAGTCAGAAACTTGCGAGCATTGCCTTAATCACTACAGAACATTCACCATAACGCTTATTAAGCATACTCAGTGATACTTCCATCTCTGATGTAGAAATATGTACTCCTTGACTGATGCCATCACAAAACAGAGAAACTGAAATTACTTACCATAAGGTGGCTTAGTGGGAGAGTGCTTGCTTAGCATACATGAAGCTCTGGGTTTGATTCCTCAGTGCCACATAAACAGAAAAAGCAGAAAGTGGGGCTGTGACTCAGGTGGTAGAGCACCAACCCTAGCCTTGAGCAAAAGAAGCTCAGGGACAGTGCCCATGCTCTGAGTTCAGGCCCCAGGACTGCCCAATAAATAAATAAGAGTGAGTAATGTTTTGTTTTCTTTATTTTCATTTTGCTGGGAATATATACACATATGTGCAATCCAAATTTCTTCAAACCACGCTCGTCTAGAGTTAAGTATAGAGTCTCTTCAACAACATGGTCTTGTGAAAATGCAGGATTCAGTCCCATGAAAACTCTTGACCTGCTCCCACTGTGTTTCAGAGGCTTCCAGAGGGCTATTATCACACAGGTCTCCAAGTAGCTCCCACAGCCCAGGTCAATTTCTGCAATGTCTTTCACAACACTGAAGCCTTCAAGGTCCTAAGCTTTGTATGGGCCAACAGAAAGACAGCAGAGAAAGCTTCCCTTCACAATTGTGTTGCATTCTATCACAGCAGTGTTCCCACTGTGTCCCAGGGTTTTTGGTGAAGAACCATTTCTACCTTTGCACCTAGTCTTCTGTTTCCCCACTGAGAGCCTGGAGGTTCAACCCTTCAAAGGCAGGCTAAAGACTTCCCTGCTTTCCTCCCAGGCTTGGTCTCATACTCCAATTTGTTTTCCACAAATCCCATTTTGTTTCAAATAAATTGTTTTCTGTGAGGTCCATTTGTTCCCTAAGCAAACAGAAAGATGCCCCAAAGGCCACTCACTAGTTCCTTAGGCCTGCCCAGACTTGTTACATCTCAGAAGATGCCATTCAATCCCCAACAGGAGGCCTACCCCCACCCCCACAGTGACATACTATTTGTTGTTCACAGAAATGGGATCACACTTCAGGCATGATCTTTATCTTGCTTTGTAAACTGCAAGACTAGGCAGAGCATGAATCATCTATCATGAGAAATGTGATTTTTCTCTTCCTACATCCAATTGTTTCATGAACAAAACCATCACGTATTTAACTAGATTCCTATGGTTAGACTTGAAAGTTTCCAACATTTCCTATAAAACAATGAGCATCCTTTAATAGATAATCTTTGTTTCTCTCTGGTTATTTCTACAGCATAAATACCTAGGAGTGGCATTGCTTTGTCTTGATTTGTCCCTCAAATTACTTTCTAGAAAGTTTAAAACAATTTTCACTTCCAGTAGAATGTTTAATTCACAGTGCTAATAAACACTGATCACTGTAATGCTTTCATCTTTTCCAGTTTGCTAGGAAAAAGGAAACCAACATGATATCTTACCTAAATTTGTATTTCTTTCATTAAAAACCAGTTTCCATATTTTCTCCTGATAGCTACTGATCAACGTTATTTTCTTTTTTGCTAAAAAGCATGTTTTGTTCTTTCAAAAAAATTCAAGACAATAGGTTTAGAGAAATTTAAGGAGATTATACAAAATACAAAGAACAGTTCAACAATAGCCACATGACACATGACTTTGTTTAAGAAGTAAGAAACTGGTCATGGAGTTGAGGTCCCCCAGACTTCTTCCTCCTCACAGTCCTCACCTTTACCGCACCAGAGACTATCTACAGGCTCACACAAGCATGTATACACAACCAGAAGTTATCCATTCATGTATCTACTTACACATATTGCTGTAAAGCATGTATTCATGGCTCCATTCAGCACTTCCCTCTGGTGTTCTTCTTGTGATGGAACATCAACATAAAGCGCAGAATAATGACCTTCTTTAAGTCTCTTCAGCAATGACCACTGGCTATTGCCAGTCTTACTTCAGTTATTCTCCCGATTTGCCCATTCCATCTCTGTATAATTTTGAAGCAAATATCAGCTATTCTATCACTTCATTTGTGAAATGCCTCAGAAGGTATCTTACAATAAATAAATAAATAAGGACTATCAGACACTGCTGGCTCATGCCTATAATCCTAGCATTATGATTTGATGCCAGCTCCAGGCAGGAAAGTCTTAAGACTTTTATCTCCACTTAACCACCAGAAAGCTAAGAGTAGAACTGTGGCTCAAATGGTAGAGCACTAGTGTTGAGCACAAAAGCTCTGCGTGAGCATGTAGGCCCTGAGTTCAAGCCCTAGGACCAGCCCCCCCCCCCAAAAAAAAAGCAAACAAGCAAGCAAAAAACCAGACCAACAAAAAAGGACTATTTCAAATGCACCGAGGATATAATTATCACTCTTGAAAATATTGTCCATAATTTTTACACTATCCAGTGTGGATACTGTAAAAATTCCCAGTTGTCTTTTACCTCTAATTATTTTGTAAATTGTTTAGAGGAATCAAAATCTCCATAAGATCCTACACTGTGACTCTGTGTTTGTTTTCATAAAGGAGCTTTCATCTAAAACCTGCCTCTTAGAGAAACTATAGCAAGTGACCCTAAGGCAGGAGTCACAGATGCTAATGTGGCAGAAATAGATTCTTGGAAAATCTTGAGCTCTCTGGGCTCCACAGATGCGTTCAGTGGTAGCAGGCCAGAGGTACATTGTGATTGCAAATGAGTCCATGTTCTCTTATCTGACTTCCTATATACATATGCTTCATTCTTAAAGTTGAAAATAAAACTCAAGGTTGTAATATATGACCTCTATGTAAAGAAGATCTATTTTAAATAATTCAAAGTACAGAAACCATTAACTACAAAAGTAGATAAAGAATGAGTATGTGAATGAAGGGGAAAGAAAGTAGAAACAGAGCTGGTGACTCGTGAAGCTGATGGTTTTATTACAACTTTAAGAACGTTTTCTATAAGTGATGAATTACATTGATTTACAGTTTGAATTTTATTTTGATCAAAAGCAGATATTTTTCTCAAGCAAACTCCAGCCACAAGCTCCTGGTGGAAGGACCAAATAGCTCCTACTGCTGTACTGTTGAATGTCTGAGCACATTCGAACAACTGAGTGTAACCGGAAAAAAAACAAACACAGTCAGCCTTTTTACTTTTGCTTTATATAAGCACAAGAAATAAGCTTACATATTGAGCCCATGAGATTGTTAGGAAAAACCTGAGTTGTAATGCCCCAGTCAAAGCTCCATTTTGCATTAGCCCTCTCCTATGTTACTACAGTTAAAAATGAAAAAGAGAGGGAGATTACTACTCAAGAAGGAGATAAAGCACATACTTTTTAGACCTTTCTGGCCACTGATTCTAGGTGGGGCCCGCTGAATTTCCAACTTGGACTGTTACTTCTTTGAGATGGGACCCTCTTCCCTTGAAAGCCTGTGGCTACATTATTTGGAAGAATCTGTGCTTGTGAGAGGAGCAGAGACTGTGATCTATTTAAGAATCAAATTTGAAGCCAGGCAGCAGTGACTCATACCTATAATCCTAGCTATACAGGTGGCTGAGATCTAGAGGACTGTGAAAAGTCTGAGAGACTCCACCTCCAAAACTATCAACAAAAAGCAGGGCTAGAGGCAAGGTTCAGATGGTATAATGCCAGCCAAGCAAGCAAGCTGAGCAGGCAGGAGACCCTGAGTTCAAGCTTTAATATCACTAAAAACTAAACAAAAGAATCAAGTTCAAACTTGTCACTTCATATGTGTAACAAAGTGGTTTCAATGCTAGGACTTCATGAATTCATGCATACATATTCATGGCAGTTTATAGAAGATGATGGATGGAGGAGTGAGGAGAAGAAGGGATATGGGATTAAATAACATCTTAATATTTTCACGAGTGTTCTGGCAAAGTTGAGGAAGACAATTCCCTTGGGTCTTGTCTCCTTACATCCAAAGCAAGATAGTTTAATAAGACATTCGTTTTTATGAATTCTCACTAAGACAGGATAATCACAGGAATAGAAGGGTAGTTTCTAAGTTCTTAATGACCAACTTGGGTGCTATCACTTACAGACCAAAAAGACATAAATACATAAATAGCTTTTCTGCATTTTAGAAGGGGCTTCCAATGCTTTCTTACTCAGCTCTTTGGTAGGAGGGAGTTGGTTTTGCTCATGGGTAGGAGATGAGTGAGTGGGAAGGGACAGATTCTAAACTCCGACAGTGGGATAGTGGTGGGGAGTTTAACCTTGGAACAGAGCTGGATTTCTGGAGACTGAGAAGGTAGCAGAGTAGTAAAATCCCAGTGCCACCCAGACTCAGGCTGGAACAGGGCCTCTGACTGATTTGTCGGCATGAGGACTCCTGGAACTGAATGCTAAGCCTTGCTGTCTTGAGGACCAAAGCAAGCGCCACAATGGCTGGAGGTGGCAGGAGGCCTCACAGAGAATGTCAAGAGCAGCAGAGTGATTCAACTTGGAATGTGACATAGGGTCAGGAAACATTTAATGTGGACATGCATTAATCAGGGTTTATGTCAGACAGAGTTGTTTTTTTCTTTAGGATGCCTTATCTTTACTCTTAAAGCTTTCAACTAATTGGATGAGGTGGTTTCCTCATTTAGACAGTAATCACATCTAATGCATACCTTCACAGCAACATCTAGATTAGTGATTGGTGAAAAACCCGAGGACCATAACTTTCAAGGGGACAAATAAACCATCATAGGGACCTTGATGTAGGGCTTGAAGACTGTCCCCAGAGCTCACTGCACTGTGTGTATGATTCTGAATTCTTACTCAAGGAAAGGGCCACAGCTCCAAATGATAAAGAATAGATTTTCAAGAATCTTAAAACAGTTAGGGGTATAGTTAAGGCTTCATTTGACTTGGAAAAGGTATGAAATCTTTTTTTTTTTCTAGTTTTTATTTTGTCTTCCTTTTGGACATGGAGTAAATTCAAACAGTATATATGTGTGTGTGTGTGTGTGTGTGTGTGTGTATGTGTGTGTGTAAATGAATTAATACATATGTTAATATACAACATATATATGCATGACCTAAAATATCTCCAGGTTAATTTCTAAACATTATTTTATGATGCTATGCTGTTCTGACAACCCTGACCTGTGACATTGTATAGTTGTCCTGTTTTCTATTGTAGGATATTTTTTTTTTTGTAAACTAGAATTACAGGCTACCTTCAAAATAAGCTGTTCCTCTTTCTACCCCGGCCTCCCCTCACCCCATAACCACTGTAAATAAAAGCTAGCAAAAGTCAGTTCTTAAAGTCAATTCTTAGTTTTGTTTTGAAGTGCTAATGCTAGAATTCAGAACCTTGTGTATGTTAGGCAAGTGTTCTACCACCAAATCACATCCCCAGTGTTTTGTTTTCTAAATAAGGTCACACCATATAACGTACAGCACACCTTCAGCATGATTTTCCTGCCTCTCCCTCCCCAGGGCTGGATTGCAGGAATGTGACACGTACTATGCCTGATTAAAATAATATTTAAAATGTTGGCAGCTACTTTTTTGTTTTCTTTTTTTTTTCCCCAGGGGCTTGAATTCAGGGCCTGGGTACTGTCCCTGAGCTTCTTTTGCACTCTACCACTTGAGCCACAGCACCACTTCTGGCTTTTTCTGTTTATGTGGTACTGAGGAATCAAACCCAGGGCTTTCTGCACGCTCGCTAGGCAAGCACTCTACCACTAGGACACATGCCCAGCCCTGGCAGCTATTTTCTTAATCTAAGGTAAATAGATTTAATTTTATGAGAGTCTAATTTTATTATAGCCTGAACCACTGTAGCTTCTTTAATAGTAGCAGAAGTTATTGTATGTATCTATTAAAAGATAGTAAGCATTTTTATGAAAAAATCTCAACAGTCTTATCTATTTCTTGTGAAATATATTACTAAATTCCTCAGAAATACTCATCTTTCTATTAATCTATAAAAAGCAGATTTATGTATAAATTTATGTCTTTGATTTTAAAAAGTAAGAAAAAATATTTTGGTCTGGGAAGGTGGCTCAGTGGTAGAGTGCTTACCTTGCATTCATGAGGCCCTGGGTTTGATTCCTCAGTACCACACAAGCAGAAAAAGCCAGAAGTGGAGCTATGGCTCAAGTGATTGAGTGCTAGCCTTGAGCTGAAGAGATGAGCTGAGGGACAATGCCCAGGCTCAGAGTTCAGGCCCCATCGCTGACCAAAAAACCAAAAAAACAAAAATAAAATATTTTGCTAAGCCCAGACTGTCTTCTACATTAGGTACATAAATAGTATAATCAATTTCAAGATAAACATTTGTTTACCCATAATAAGGTACAGTGAAAAAAATCCTTAAAGATCAGTGTGTACAGTTTACAGTATGGAAGCAAAAAATATTTTTGCTGGCTCCAGCCTGTCATCCACATTACACACAAGAGCAACAGAGTCACTTTTGGGGAAAAGAACAAGCATTTACCTATGGTAAGGACCCAGGAACAAACAGCTTCATATCAAAATGTATTTTACAAAGGTCTTCTGTGATGACCACAAGTTAGCTATTCAGTTCAAAGACTCATGGTTACTATGTTGCTAGAACAAAAGAGAAAAAGGCCACTGTGCCCTTTTCTGGGAAGTAATAATTTTATTCTAGGAAACTTGTGGCTTACTAATAATTCACTACTCTCCCTAAATCAGAAGTTAACTTGTAAAAAGCAACAATCAAACAAGCCTTACACACCTACCTTCTCATATCCTCCTCTACCCATCCACACCCCCATTGAGTCTAATAGCCATCTTTGCCTCCACAAAAGAAATTAAAGGGAAACCATGGGACCTATATTTCTTTGGGCCTGGCTTACTTCACTTAACATAATTTTTTCCAAGTTTTTCCATTTCCTAACAAATGGGGCAATGTCATTCTTTCTGATGGAGGCATAGAATTCTATTGTGTATATATACCACATTTTCTTGATCCATTCATCTACTGAGGGGAATCTGGGTGGGCTCCATATCTTAGCTATGGTAAATAATGCTGCAATAAACATAGTTGTGCTGGTAGCTTTAGTATGGTCTTGTTTGTGATCATTTGGGTAAATGCTCAAAAGTGGGATTGCTGGGTCACAGGGGAGCTCTATGTGGAGTCTTCTGAGGAACCTCCATACTACTTTCCAAAGTGGTTGAACAAGTTTACATTCCCACCAACAATGAAGGTTCCCTTCTGTCCACATCCCCTCCAGCATCTATTGTTATTAGAGTTCTTGATTATAGCCATTCTAACTGGGGTGAGGTGGTATCTCAATGTTGTTTTGATTTGCATTTCTTTTATGGCTAGAGAGGTTGAGCATTTAACTAGTATATGTCTGAGACAAGCAGAAAAGGTCAAATAAGTTGATGTTAGGTGAAATGAACCCCAAGATAAGGACTCAAGTGGTTTTTCTTTCTTGCTATAGTTTCTAACATATTTATAAGACATTTCTTTGTTGCTTTGTATGTCCCTCCCCCACGGTATAAGCCCTGTTTTCACTGTATTTGATGTTGTATAATTTGGGCAAGGGAAGGGGAAAAACAGGGATACAGGTGGACCCATTGCAGCAATGAAATGTACAAGATGCTATGTCTAACCGAACCTTGTCTAGCTACAGCAATAAGACAAGATGCAGACATAAAGGGGATCCAAATAGGGAAAGAAGAAATAAAACTCTCCCTCTTTGCAGATGACATGATCTTGTATTTAAAGAATCCCATAGACTCCACTCCCAAATTACTCAAGCAGATTCAAAACTTTGGCAAAGTAGCAGGGTATAAAATTAACCCCCCAAAATCAATGGCTTTTCTGTATGCCAACAATGAGAAAAGTGTGGGTGAAATTAGGAAAGCAACTCCATTTGTAATAGCCCCACAAAAAATAAAATACTTAGGAATTAACTTAACTAAAGAAGTGAAGGACCTCTATGATGAAAACTTTAAAATCTTGAAAAAGGAAATCAAAACAGAACTTAGAAAATGGCAAAACCTCCCATGCTCCTGGATTGGAAAGATTAACATCGTGAAAATGGCAATACTTCCCAAGGCTATCTACAAATTCAACGTGATACCTATCAAAATTCCAACCTCATTCTTCAAGGAAAAAGAAGAGGCAATCCAAAAATTCATATGGAACAATAAAAGACCCTGAATAGCAAAAATGCTCCTCAATGGAAAGAACACTGCTGGAGGAATATCAATACCAAACTTCAAACTCTACTATAAAGCCATAGTAATCAAAACAGCTTGGTATTGGCATAAGAACAGACCTCAGGACCAATGGAATAGAATTGAAAACCCAGAAATGAACCTACAGACCTATAGCCATCTAATCTTCGATAAGGGAGCTAAAACAATAGAATGGAAGAAAGACAGCCTCTTCAGTAAATGGTGCTGGCAAAATTGGTTAACTACTTGTAGAAAACTAAAGCTAGATCCTTATATATCACCCTGCACCAGAATCAACTCCAAATGGATCAAAGACCTCAAAGTCAAAGCAGACACTCTGAAAACATTACAGGATGGAAGAGGATAAACCCTAGGTCTCCTTGGCTCAGGCCGAAATTTTCTGATTAGAGACCCGGAAACACAACAAATCAAAGAAAGATTGGACAAATGGGATTGCATGAAGTTGCAGAGCTTCTGCATGGCAAAGGACATAGCTAGCAAGATCAATAAAAAGCCCACAGATTGGGAAAAGATCTTCACTAGTCATACAACAGACAAGGGTCTCATATCTAAAATATACTTGGAACTCAAAAAATTAAATCCCCCAACAACAAATCCTCAAAGAAACAACTGCCCAATAAATAAGTGGGCTAAAGACTTAAAGAGAAACTTCTCTGAAGAAGAAAGAAGGATGGCCAATAGACACATGAAGAAATGCTCAACCTCCCTAGCCATAAAAGAAATGCAAATCAAAACAACATTGAGATATCACCTCACTCCAGTTAGAATGGCAAAAATCAAGAACTCTAACAACAACAGATGCTGGAGGGGATGTGGACAGAAGGGAACCTTACTTCATTGTTGGTGGGAATGTAAACTTGTTCAACCACTTTGGAAAGCAGTATGGAGGTTCCTCAAAAGACTTCACACAGAGCTCCCCTATGACCCAGCAATCCCACTTTTGGGCATTTACCCAAATGTGTACAAACAAGACCACACTAAAGCTACCAGCACAACTATGTTTATTGCAGCATTATTTACCATAGCTAAGATATGGAACCAACCCAGATGCCCCTCAGTAGATGAATGGATCAAGAAAATGTGGTATATATGCACAATGGAATTCTATGCCTCCATCAGAAAGAATGACATTGCCCCATTTGTTAGGAAATGGAAAAACTTGGAAAAAATTATGTTAAGTGAAGTAAGCCAGGCCCAAAGAAACATAAGTCCCATGGTTTCCCTTATTTGCAATATCTAGTATATGTATGAGTCAAGTGGAAAAGGTCAGACAATGTGATGTTAGAAAAATGAACCCTTACATATGTATTTTAATGTTTTTTTCTTTCATGCATTTGTTTCTAACGCATTTATAAGATTATTTCTTTGTTGCTTTGTATGTCCCTCTCCTACAGTATAACCCCTGCTTTCACTTTATTTGATGTCAGTATAACTTGTGAAGGAGATGGGGAAAAACAAGTCGTTTAAGGATACAGGTGGACCTGTTGCAACAATGAGAAGTACAAGTTGTCATGTCAAAAACGAGCTTTACAATGTTGGTGGTGGGGGGAGGATTGGGTGGGTGGGGGGAAGCTGGGAAGGGATGTGAAGGGTAAACAAAGGAGGAGGCTGCAATGCTTGATAAGAAATGTACGCATTATCCTGCCCATGTAATTGTAACCCCTCTGTACAGTATGTTCACAAAATAAAATAAAATGAAAAAAACCCACAATTTTGGCGGGGGGGGGGTGGTTGAGGGCGGGGAGGAGGTGTAGTTGTGGAGATGGGAGGGCAGGGATGATAAGGGAAAAACAAAGGAGGAGGCAACAATCATTACCTTGCTCATGTAATTGTCACCCCTCTATACTGTACTTTCACAATAAAAAAACTTATTAAAAATAAAAAATAAAAGAAAAAGAAATTAAAGGCCTGTCATGCAAAGAAAATTTATAACGTAATTACGGAGGTGGCATGAGCTTCAGTCTGTCACTCCAATAGGGAACTCGAGGTAAAAGGATGGTTGTTCCAGCTGATAACCTGAAATGCTGGGAAGTAGTTTAGGTGTGCGGCGGGATGGATGACAGTGCCTGCTGCTGTGAAGTGAAGGTGACTTCCTTTCACTTGTCTTGGTGTAAGTGAAAGAAGCACAATAACAAAGCAAATAGCCTGGGAAAGTCAGTAAAGGAGCAGGTAAGGCGGAGGACTGTCAGTACTTGGAGAAGCTGGCATCCAGCTCTTCAGAGGGCTTGCTACTGATTTTGTGCATTCTTGGCTTAAACATGAAGTTACTCATTTGCTCCCCTAGCCAACGTTTATGGAACAACTTTCACATTTGAGGCTGTGTACCAGAGAAACCATGGTATACAAGCAAGGAGTCCTTACTTAACTTTCCTCTCACTTTCACAGTCAGGACACAGGTCTAACTACTGAAGCACTGGAGAAGGTTGCAGCAAAAGGAATTCATAGCAAGAGCTCCTAATCCAGTCCTGATTGTGCCTCATCATTTACTTATTTGGATTATGCTCTTTAGGTCAGTGTAAACAAATTTTACAAAAAAAAAAAAAGACAGGCTAAAAATGGCGGCAGAGTGCACATGTATACATTCTTTCTCATGTCTAATTCCTTAAGGAAATGACAGAAACAGCTTTGTTTATTTCTTGAGAATAAATCTGTACTGGGGCTAAAAAATGAGCTAAGAGATGGGAAGGGATAGGAAGGGATAGGAGGAGGTAACAATGCTTGATAAGAAATGTACTCATTTGGGGCTGGGAAGGTGGCTCAGTGGTAGAGTGCTTGCCTTGCATGCATGAGGCCCTGGGTTCGATTCCTCAGCACCACGTAAGCAGAAAAAGCCGGAAGTGGGGCTGACACTGAAGTGGTGGAGTGCTAGCCTTGAGCTGAAGAGCTGAGGGACAGTGCCCAGGCCCAGAGTTCAGGCCCCACGACTGACCAAAAAGAAAAGAAAAGAAAAGAAATGTACTCATTACCTTGCTCATGTAATTGTAACCCCTCTGAACGGTATTTTCACAATAAAAAAAAAGATGCCCAGAGCATGAAAGATTCTAGGAAGACTAAATAGAAACAAAATTGAATTGAAAAAGAAATAAGGTTAAAGAAAACCTCAGGCTGTGCATGGATAGGAGGAAATCGTACAGTGTTAAAGGAATTTCAGTGATTATCCAACTCAGAATCAACACATTCTTGAAATAGCTAGGCCAGTTGAGCATCTTATTCCTTTCTCCCCTTCTACTTATTTGGAGTGGCAGGGATTAGCAGTGTGTGCCCCTGGACATAGTCAGTAAAGCCCTTCCTGGAGGGTGAATAATCTGCTCTAGAAGGCAAAGTCTTCTCAGAAGAATTGCCCTGACTTCTTGAGTATAGCTGAGGTTGATGTTTCTGGAAGTCTACTAGCTAGAAAGAGGAAGGGGCAGAGGGATACAATCACAATATTTAATGCCTATCCTGTGAAATTAAGAAAACTGAGGGGAGAGGTTGGGTTGGGGGGGATGGGGTAGGATGAATGAAAGGGGCAATATGGACCAAGATGCATTGTCCTTATAGACTGATGTGTTGAATAATAACTCCTTCGTACAACATCTAAAAGATAGTACAAATATAATTTAACAAAAAGCTACTTGAACTTTTGGAACTGGATTGGATTTTTGGAGAGGTCACCAACTCACCTAATTTTTTTTTCCTGTCCAAAATGAAAGCTAGCCATCTAGAATGCCTTGCCAAATTCACACAGCACATGATTAGATCTCACTTCAGAGAAGGGGCTGATTGGGGAAGAAAAGCAACACAGTTTGGAGATGATTTTATCCAACAACAAATCTTTTGTCTTGTATGATTAAGATAAAAATTCAAACACAATTGCAAACATAAGAAATATGTAAGGAACATAAGAAATGTGTAAGAATGAGCATATTATATAAATACACTTGATAATATAGATGAAAGGTACAGTTCTCTAGAAAATATTAATTATTGAGTTTGACAGTAAGGGAGTATAAAACCTGCATAAGATTCACCAATAACCATAGAAGAGACTGGCAGGCAGTCAATGAAGAATCAGAGAAAGGCACTGGTGCCAGTTAGGCTTCAGGTGAGTCTTTCACATTTTTGGAAGACTGGACGGAAATTGGGAAAGCATCCAAAAAATATGGCTTATGGAACTCAATTAGAAGATAGGTAATTTCATATATCTCTTCTCTATCTACTCTATGTACTCTATCTATCTATCTATCTAATCTATCTATCTATCTATATCTATCGATCGATCTATCTATCATCTATCAATCATCTCTCTCTATGTATGTTCACAAGTGCCAGGAAAAGTTTAGAAAACATACCAAAACATAATTTAGTTATTATAACTGAAGCAGTAGAGTAGAAAATAAATAGAAAAGAAGATCTGGAAATGTACCAATTATTCATGAATATTTAACTTACAAGAAAGGCTTTTAATTCAGTGGGTAAATATTAATCAGTTCCTCTCCTAACAATTAGCTATTCATTTAGATAGGAAAACTAGCTCACAACTAACAAGAGATTATTCTAGAATGTTTTAAAAGCTAACTTTAAAAAAAAGTTACCAAATTGACAATACTTACAAATTAAACAACATTTAATTGTCTTGATTCAGTGAAATCTTACAGTGCGTGTGTGCTTCTTATAGCTTACAACAGGAAGCCTTGGGCTACTTTGGGATTCTGCCAGCAAGAAAAGTAATCTCCAGATGAGGCCCCTTGCCCCTGTAACAAAAAGGTAACCTAAAATAAACCTTTTTTTTTTAAAGCTTAAAAACAACTTCTTCACTGGACAAGGAGGGTCAAACTGTAATCTTAGCTACTTGGGATTTGGAAATAGGGAATTGTGTTTTAGGGCGAGGAGGGGAAGAAACTCTTGCAAAACTCCATCTCACTCAAATGGCTGGGTACTGTGGCATACATCTGCCATGCCTGGTAACATGGGAAGCATAAGTGGGAAGACTGTAATCCAGGAAAACCCTGGCATAAAGCGTGTACTATCCTTGAAAATAACCAGCACAAAAAGGAGCTGAAGGAGTTGCTCAAGAAGTAAGAGGTGCAGGCCTTGAATTCAATAGTTCAGTCCTCAGTACTGCTCAAAATGAACAACAACAACAACTAAACAAAGAAACCTTCCTAAACATTACATATTAGAAAAAGTCTAACAATGTTGACTGCTTAAAAAATTAAAATTCAGGACTGGGATATAGGTCAATGGCAAAGTACTTGTCTAGCTACTACCATGCCCTGGCTCCAATGTTCAGTACAACTTTTTAAAATTCATATGATAAAAGTTTAAATTGGAAATATTTACAACATAAATAATTATACACCAATAGATTGTTTTCTACAAATTTACTCATGCTTGATGCTTTACTGCTTGAACCATACCTTCAGCCTGGCATTTTGCTAGTTCTTTAGAGATAGAGTCTCATACTTTTTTGCCTAGGCTGGCCTCAAGCTACTTTACTCCAGATCTCAACTTCCTGAGTAGCTAGGATAACAGATGTGAGCCTTGAACACCTGGCCCTACATATTGGTTTTTAACAATAGGGTAAGAACTCCAAGAGAACAAATAAAACAAAGAAGATGAAATACAAGTAGGCAGTGAGTGTATGAAGAGATAGCCATCCCTATGAATAATCAAGAAACACATATTATAATAAGAGGAAAAGATGGTTTCCACCCCTTCAGACTGACAAAAATAGAAAAGGATTGCTGATCTTTAGGTCTGACCAACGTGGGTATGTCATACTGGGAACAGAACTATGGCAGTTCTGCTGGAACATCCTTTTGTATGTCTCTGACATAGAAGAAATATCTATGGGAGCATGAAGAAATATGTACATCTATGTTTCACAGTTATTTTTTTGAGGGATGCAAGGATTTGAATCCAGATCTCTGTGTATACTAGGCAAATGATGAGTCACCAAATTTCACTCCCTAGTCTTATTTCAGCATATTCCATAATAAACAAATTCCATAATAAACATCAACCAATGAAGGAAGAGTTAAATTATGGTATGTTTTAACATGGAATGCTATGTGGAACTTGCTAAGATGGATTTCTATGGGCTGTTAGAGAACCAACCATCTGCACTACATAGCTACAATTTTTTAAAACATGCTATTGTATCCTCCGTGGGGAAACAAAACAAAGTACTATTTATCTCTATACTTTGATCCCAATTATGTTGAAGTTTAAAAAAACTCAACTAGCATATATACATATATATACACATATATATATACACACATATATATGTTATGTGTGTGTGTGATTCTGGAAAAACAAATTGGATTATTATAGGTGACAGGAGTTGAAAGAGGATTTTGTTTTTTTTACTCTGTATATGTATTTTTAAATAATATTTTTAAAGCAATGCATTTTTAATAATAAAGGAACATTTATGCATTGATTCATGAGTATATATGAATCATGATCCCAGAAAAGTAAAAAGTCATAATTCTGAAGTCTTATAAAAAAGAATTTTGTCTTTTTCACCCACATTATCTGCATTAGTAAATTTTTCTTATAATACAAATGCTTTTGTGAATTGCCCATATACCTTTAAAAATGAATTCATTAAAAATATATAACTCTAATATAGAAGACATACTGTTACGTGACAAAATGAAAACAAATTACAGAACAATGCCTCCAGTGAGAGTCCCCCAAGGAAAAAGACCTGGAAATTTACACAATGGATACAAGGAAAATGTATTCATGTACTATTAATAAAATTCTCAACACAAAAGTAGTAAGATGAAAACACTTCATATGACTCCTGAACCTACTGTCAGTCTCTTGATTGCAGTAGTCCAGATTACATGCATTGGCTGATCTCTTGCCCTCAGTGGGAAATCAGGGAACCTGGGATTTTACAAGGTGATTCTACAATCTGGCTTCAGCTTGATGACGCAGACTGGGCATCCGACTCAAGCCAAGGCAATTAACTGGTAAGGGGGACTGAAAATTCATTTCAATATGGCCAGGAACCTTCCTGTGAATGTCAGGACGGTAAAGGGCTTTTTTCCCCTGGCCCTGTGGGTTGAAGAGCAGAGAAAGCTGTCTTGGCAGAGAAGGGAAGAGGAAGCCATTGATAGTGAGCTACTGAGAAGAGGCTGCTGGTAAAGAAAAGACTTGGTGTTTCCCCAGTTCCTTCTGGTTCTAATTCCTATCCCAATGGCTGTGGGTTCTCAAGTGCATTTCTCCTCGTGGGATGAGATCTTCTATAACCGATTGTGAATTTCTCCTTGTCACGACCATTTACAACCCCTGTGTGACAAGGAGGATATATTCTAGTAGATTGAGGTTGTCAGATCTTACAGCTCCTGTGCTGTTAAAGAAATCATTATAGCAGGGATACTGTATTTCTCTGTTATTTGACACTATGTCAAAGTTCATGTAATGAAATATAGTTAATAATCAAAAGATCCATGCATAGAACATTTTCTGGTTATCATTTTTTCCAGTGTGTCAAAACAATAATTTTAAATACAAAAATCTTTAAAACATGCTATAGTCTTCCATGAAAATGACGATATATTTGCTCCAAATAAGGTTATTCACACTCTTCCAAGTTTCTTTTCAAATCTGCATTGTTTAGGATTGTATTCTTAAACAATCGGTTACTGTTTTAGAGGCAAAGAAGCATGGTTTAGTGAGAACTAATTAGTCTGAAAAGACTTCAGTCAATTTTGGAAGCCTATAGTCTTAAACCTACCAAAATCATCATACAAAATGACCCAAAGAATCAAAATGCAATTTTAATGGCTATTTTTTGATGGGGTAAAATATGATTCCACAACTACAAGTATTAGATTTGTCTACAAGGCTGGTGAGAAATTACATAAGCATAAAGTCACATTCCTGAGACTATAACAACTCTCCCACAGAAAATTGAAATGATAATTAACAACATGGGAAGAAAAATGAAGGTTACAAAATGAAATTGATATTTTGATCCAAAAATCATTTTAAAGAATGATAAATCAACTATGTAAAAATAATTAAAACAAATATTAATGGTACTCATCTCAGAGTTTATATAACTCAATATATTTTCCACTTTTTTTCCACAGAGAGAATGAATTGCTTTTGTAATTGGAAATTAGTCATAAAATTTAACGTATCAGTTTAAAAACTATGATTCCTTAGGAGATTTCAGCACCCTGCTAGATAGTACTAATGTGTAACTTTCGTGAAACTA
Organism: Dipodomys spectabilis; assembly: GCF_019054845.1. Lineage (NCBI taxonomy): Eukaryota > Metazoa > Chordata > Mammalia > Rodentia > Heteromyidae > Dipodomys > Dipodomys spectabilis. The sequence goes on along the minus strand of NW_024870678.1, from coordinate 18,272,821 downwards.
CAAGTGTGTTTTTATTTATGAGTTATGATTTAAAAATTGAACATTATCTGCTTTATATTCTGTTAGATGTCTTGTTACTATAGTAACATTCAGGTTAATAGCAATGTTACAGAAAAATAATCTGTACTTAATCCACATCTAAGGTTTGTTTTTTTAAGAATATTGACATACTGTATTTCAAATGATTCAGCATGCTTTTCAATTCTTTACAGCACACAGTATTATTATTAAAATTGAACAATTACTGGTGTTTTTCTTTTCATAAAGTATTACTGCATACCAAGCAAATGCTTAATAGTTAATAGGTCAGCGTTTTTTCTGTGTTTGTATTTCTAAAGTAATTGTATGTTTTAAAATTAGTCAAGTAACTTACTTGTATTTAATTTAGATTAAAGTGATTTAAAAAATAAATAAAAGGGTTAGAGTTGTGGCTCAAGTGGTAGAACATCTTCCTAGCAAGTGCAGTGAATTGAATGTAAACCCAGTAGGGCCAAATTAGTAGCATTTTTAGAGGGTGGAATTGAGAAAAATGAAGAAGAAAGATGATGGATGACATCGCTCAAGATGCATTATACTTACAAAATGATTTTTTGAGTTGAAACTGTTATACAACTATTGCACTTTTTTACAACTGTTTAAAGATGATAACAAAGAAAAAACAAAATTAGAACCTTTTTTCTGATGTATCCAAGTGAGCTGAAGGTTAATTTGAAAAATGCTTGAAGAAAATAAAACACCATATAACCTAAAACCAACCTTGTTTGAAAATTGATGTAGGACAAAAATGTACTTTTTGTTGTTATCATTGAGAAGAAGGACAAAAAGTCTGAATCAGTACTAGATCAACCTAACAAGAACGTAAGTACGGAAGTACATAGTACACTGTCTCTCCTTAAGGATAGAGCAATTGTGGTTGATGCCTCCGGGAATCTCTCACCCTGTGCCTGTATTCATCTTGCCATTTGTTCTGGAACACCTGCTTTCTCCCACTCAGACCTTTTTCCCCCTCATTCCTCTCCTTCCCTCTTCCCTATTAGGAGAGTGTGGTCCTGTTACACCTGAAGTATCTTGAGATCATCTTTGTGGGTGGGTTCAGACACAGGACATTTAGATGGGATGGGCTTGGGAGTGATTTTGATAGCACCGTTTTGACACAGTCATGGGCATGTAGCTGTTTTGACTTCAGAGACTTAGAAGCAGTTACTTTTGACACTGTTTTCCAAGGCACGGTTACCAGTGAGAGGTTTGGATAAAGCCTTATCCTGTTTGGTCCTTTTTCTTGTTTAACAATTTGTATTGATAGGTAATGGAGGCCTGAACCACTTTGTCCTATCCCCTTTCCTTCTGTGGATACAGTAGTAAGCTAAGATGCAGGAGATCAGAGATGAGAGGGAAACTAGGCCGGAGTCTCTGGCAGAAACACAATGGCACAATTTTCTGTTTATTGCATTCATCCCAGTAAAGGCTGTCGCTGGCTCCAAGACATGAGCCTCTCAACTCTGAGAATCACACTTGCGTCTTGAATGAGGCACGTCAAAGTTCTTCAGCTCTCCCTGAAAGTGAAAGGTGCTGGGGAGGGAGAGCTTTAGTCCACATCTCTGATCCTCGTTCTGCAGTCTAGACTGCATAACAATGCTCAGTTAAATTACATTTCTTTCATTCCTTAATAACAATAACATTCCTTAAATGAACAATAATTACAGTTGTAAATTTGTATTGTTGATGATGGGTTGGGTGAACAGGACTGCGGTTCCATCAGAAGTTATCCCAATTCTGTCAAATTATGTGAGAAACTTCTTCCCCCAGTATATAAATAAATAGAGGCTCACCTTATAAAAGGCCCCAAGTTTCATCCTTACCACTGCAAAAACAAAACAAACCAGAACAATAACAACGACAACGAAAAACAAGCCTCAAAGAAAAACCATACACCACAAATATACAAAACATCTACGGGGATGTGGGATATATAATTTCATGAACTCTTGATGTCCCTAGGGAGCAAGGAAAAGTTCATCAATGTCAAATGCACTTCTTGGGGAAGGAACTCCATAACCAACAAGAAAATAATGTCATGGACATTTCATGCACAGGGCTATCAAAATGTGCTTCAGATATGCCAGGCCTGATAGCACACTCCTGTAATCCCAGCACTTGAAGATTGAGGCAGGAGGTTCATTAATTCAAGACTAGCAAGACTCTGTCTTCAAAAAACAAGAGTCCCCTGCATTAAAACAAGCTTAGCTGTACCCACAGGTCCAGTGTTTGTTATAACCTGTCCCCTTGAAGTAGGTAAGCTCCACTTCTTTTCTTGATCCATTCTACCCATAGTGGTTCCTCCCAGCCTCCTCCACCTCTTCTTCTTGTCTTCAGCTTCTGCAGCTACCAAAGGGACTGCTGAGGGCCATTCCAGCATCCACGTGGAGTTGACTCATTTCAGAACAATGCCCTCTTTGGAGGGAGCAGGGCCAGCTTCACTCTTGCAGACTCTTGGTTACCCTGCGCTCTTCACTATTTCTACTTGTCCCTTGGACACCTTTGGGAAAACAGCTTCTTTCCTTGGTGAGTCATTTGTGTGCATGTGGCCAGGTTGTGGAGGAAGGAGGAAGGGAAGGGTGGGGGAGGCTCTATCCATGGAGCCGTGGAGTCCTGGGAGGGAGGCTGTGGAAGGACTTCCCCGTTCTGTGCATCTATTTCATCCTCTGCTAAGGAGAAGGGAGAGCTACGGGGACCTCCTGAAGACAACCTAGCCGGATGCTCTGATGATTTGTGTTGGAGGATGAAGCACCAATTTAAGCACAGAAGGACCATAGAGCCGTGTCCACACTGGGCCAGGCATTTGCAATTGCTATTTTAGAAAGGGAAAAAGAAGAGAAGCAAGCTCGTGCCCAGAGACGGTGTGCCAGCCGTCTCAGTGCACACCCATCCTATTTGCTGTACACCTGGGCACAGCACTCTTACCTGCGGGCTGCCATATTTAAACTCTTGCAGAATCTTCCACGGAAGATCCAGGTATTAATGCTCTTGTCGGAGCTACTTGCTACATTATTCGGTTTCTGTTTCCTCTCCTTCAGCTAATTGCTGGGCATGCATCTCTCTTTACCAACCAGGTGTCCCTCGCACCAGCATAGCAATGGCTATATATCAGTTATGATAAGTGCATCATTGAACGGTCAGATGATGGTTTTTATATGGAAGCCTTCAGTGCTGTCTTAAAAATACTTTCATTCATCAGTGCTGGCTTCTTGGGTTATATTTAAATGAATTTCATTTGATAAAAATTGCACTGAATCTAGAGTAAAATTAAAATAGATCATACAAGAGCATCTTCCTTTCAAGTGGGGAACTGGAAGTAAGAATAGAAGGAAGATGAAGTACAAAAATGCAGACGTTTTCCACAGAAAGTCTGACATCAAACGGATATCTTTTTTCTTCTGTAGTGTTTCGTTTTCGTGTCATTTTCCCAGCATTTAACGGACCTGAGGACTTCTGATGTGAAAATGGAAGCAAGGTTCCTTTCAAGGCCTTATTTTCATGGAGTCATTTTTTGTGTGTGATTATGTTCAATATCACCTAGTGGAAGGGCAGCACATTCAACATAATACAGAGAAAAACTGTTCATTGACAGGTATTTTTCAGGCAAGCATTTTATCTAAAAAGAACATTTGGGCTTTATTTCACCAACGGAATAGTAGCCTACATCTAAGGTTTAGTTTATCATGGCTCATGATATAATAGTATCAGACAAAAAACATTTTCCATGAAATACTGTGATAGTAACAACTATTACTATTGACATTGAATTCTTCCCAAATAAAAACATGCAAATATAGAGCAGCCAAAATGTGAGAATAAAAAGTTAGCCAATTAACATTTTTGGTTGATTTGTTCTACTGTATAGGCTGGGCTGGCCTTGAACTCATGATCTTGCTGCTTCAGCCCATCTCCAGTTCATAGTTAAATTATCGATGGTAAACTTGACCATATTCCAGGAAGGCTGTACAATTTATTCAGCAAACCTTTAGGGAATCCTCATATCAAGCATCTAACTTAGTTCTGGAAATGCGAAGGCAAACACATGGGTGTTGCTTTCAAGAGAATCAGTCTGGTAATTTTGGCACATTTGTGCTCTGTAAAGAAGCTAAAGGGAAACACCTGTATGCATGCACACAGGCAAAGCTCTGTTAATTCACTTACAAAAAATTTGTTGGCTGCTGACTTAGTGAAAAGGAATGTAGTGAGAAAAAAATGCATAAATAATTTATAATTCTTTTTCTAGGAAGCTTTTTATCCTGAATTCATATTTGGGAAACTTTTCACACTGGTGTGATCCTAGTAGCAGTAACCAAACCAATAGGTAAGAAGAACGAAGCAAGTTTTGTGGACCAAATTATTATATAAAATTTCAAAGTTCTTGTGGAAAAAAAAATCTTAATTTTAAAATGACTAAAATGTGAAGGGAAAATAATTAGCATGCCCATACAGCGGAAGAACTCCAAGTACATCTGTCACAACTAGGGACCAGATCTGAACTTCTAATTCTTTCTTGCAGTTGATGGAACAGAACTCCAAGGAGAAATGGCTGACTCCAAGGCTGGGCAAGAAGACCATGGATGTTGTGTGATGCCAGAGATTAAGGAAGTGTCTAGAAGCCAAGTGACAGAGCAAAAAGACATGGAAGCCAACACAAAAAGCTCTTCGTAGCCATGGGTAGAACAATCTGAGCATGAAAATTACACTCCAAAATGTAGAAATCAATGTCACAAGTTATATCCATAAGTGTGTTTGATATAAGCAACTCGTTGCATATATAAATATCTCATACAGAAGAATCTCAAAGAATATATGTGCAAGTTTACTTAAGGATATAAGTATGCAATATGTAACTATATAATAGACAGTATGTTATATTAATTAAATATAATGTATAATAATATAATATATATTAATATACTAATATATTATATGTAAATTTGTAATATATTAATAACTATATTATATATGTTTATATACTACATATTATATAACAATATATTATATTATGTATAAGTTTATAAGTGTATAATATATATGACTATGTAATATATAACTATCCTTCAGTGTTTACTTTATGTATAACTTCCAAAGAATATGTGGAAAGGAGGAAAAGTAAGTTTCAAATGGAGCAATCTAAAAGATGAGATGATCAACTGTAATAGGCCTTGTTGACTGTGGGAACACTTGATATTGTGTGTAGAGAATGATACTTTATCTTGAGACCTCCTTCCCTGAATACACCTCCACAGTCTAATCTTGCAAGGCATAGCAGACATGACCAAATTAAGTCCCAATCAACAAAGTACCTTCAAAATTGCTAATCTTCAACAGTAAGTCCAAAAATAAAAGTCACATAGTTCAAAGAATAAGAATGCATGATGACTGAGTAAGGTTATTCTGGATTGAATCATGGAAAAGAAAAAGGATATTAGGTAAAAACTAAAAAAATTAAATGAACTGTAGACTTTGGTTAATAATAAAATCCCAGGTTTTGTTTGGGAAAAATGGACATGGTAATTTTGATGTTAAATAAGAATTTAGTAGCTCTGCAAATCTAAAACTAAAATTAAGAATATATACAAAAATAAATTTAATAAACAGTAGTGTCAAGTTGACTTGGTTATTTTGGGTATATGAGAATAGGTACATAAATGCTAGAATAAATGGCAAAAATGAAGTTATACTTTGGTTCTATTTACTGTGTCACTATTGAAGTGTACAATGTGCTACCCTTTAGTGTATGTCCTACTAAAGCATCAGAGTATGCATTAACTTTGGAAAAGTGCTAATTCTTCAAGTTAAAAATGTTAATAAGCAATAATTTAAAAGTTGATGGGACCATTGCATGTAGACTATTCACACTGCTGCCACATGGTGGCGCCATGTCAGCTGATGAATGGAAAACATTGGTAAACTTTGGATTAGTCTTTAATTCATTGATGAACTGATCTTCTCAGGAATGCATGCTTCATCTCACAGATAAAATAAGTAAAGTCCAGAGAGGTAAATTTTCCCTCTAAGTCCACATAGGGTCTGCTATTGAACCTGGAATATGACGTACTTCCTGTCACTCGGATCTGTACCCTACATAATGCATGCACATACATTCATACATATACATACCCACCTACACACATGAACATATTATTATAAATGCACACACGTGTGTACATATGGATAGATCTATAAATACCATACATTTTTCACTTGATGACTATGTATTAATATAGATTTATGCCCAATTTCTACTACAAAAGACTTTATGGGAAATGTATCTCATTATGTCCAAGTTGTGAATCTAATAAACATCCAAGACCCAGTTCTCAAAATCTTCACTAAGTACAACTATCTTTGACTCTGTCCCTTAAAATTTCTGTGCTGTGGCTGTGGCTTAACCGACTTTTTGTTGCCCTAGCAAAATTTAAAAGTTATTGGAAGTGTGAGTTAGAATCATAGGGTGTTTTCATAATTTACACCTAGGTGAAAGGGTCAAAGATCCAAGAATATGACACACATGTTCTCCCATGTTTGTGATCTGCATAATAATATAGTTAAAGCATCCCATGTTGTATGTATGAAAATGTACAAGTATATATAGGTCTACATGGAATTCTTTTAATGCAGTGAAGCTATGGGTGGGGGTTTAGAGTCAGTATCATGAGTTACCCTGCAGAATGAAGTGGGTCATGTGAGGAGAGAGGGAGGAGATGACCAGGAAAAGGTGAACAAAACCAGGGAAACAATTGCCCACACACTAGTGCTACTTGCCATCACATTTAAATTATGTTTATATTAGTATATGTATAAGTAAATGAATTTATTGTTTTCTACAAAACAAGCATTTATATAAATTTACCATTTTTACAAATTGTTCTATCTATCTATCTATCTATCTATCTATCTATCTATCTATCTATCTATCTCTGGAGTTTGATCTGATTCCAAGGCAGAATAAATAAGCACAAAAGGAACGGAAAAATCTGGAGAACTTGTGGCAAAAAAGTCACCTCAAAGTTGCCAAGTAGCTAATCTGAAGACTAAAACCTTTGTATGAAGCAATTATAAATAAGACAACAATAATCTAATAGAAAATGAATCAAGACCAAAACAAGCAATTTATATACAAGAAAAATGCAAATTGCTTTCATTCATCTGAAAAGATGTTTATTCATGGGTACTGTCTCACCACCAATTGGGGATGGAAGCTAGGGCCTCCTGCATGCTAGGCTAGTGCTCTGCCACTAAACTGCTTTAATGGCAATACTTTTATTATGTTATTTTTAAATTTTACTTATCGTAGTTTTGTTATTTTATTTCATTTTTCTTTCATTTTACTTTAGATGGTGATGATGATTACTAAGCATGGTCTCCTTATACAGTCAGGCTGGCGTCCGTCTTGTAATCCTTCCTTAATTTCCTAGAGTAATGGGATTGGTCAGGCCTGCACTACCACCCCTAGCTAAGATGTTTATTTTTAATTAGGGGAATGCAAATTAAAACAACAATGAAATGCCAGTCTAAACTTATCCGAACAGCAAAAATTAATATGTCATGCTGTCAAGTTTTGGACAGGATGTGAAACCAGAGGAATCTGTCTATACTGCTGGTGAGAGAATAAACGGGCACAGCTACTTCTGAGTGCAATTTGGCAAAGAACCCAAGTCAAAGAACCCAAATCAATGACCAGCAAGCTCACTCCTGGAAATGTGTCCACTCCTGGTGATGAGGAATTATTATTGATAAGAATTTTTCTACTAATTGTCTGGAAGAGAAAATTTGGGAAACAGCCTAAACAGACACTAAAAGTAGAACCAAGAAGTAGTAACACAGTCATTCAGTGAGTACTGGGTAAATGACAAATCTGAGTTCTATCCATAGCGTGAGTGAAATCCCACAGAATAATGTTGAGGATGAAGAGTGCACTGCAGAGGACTACATGCAGGATACACTGCAAGCTTTAACGGCGTGCATACTAAGTGTATGCTACACAGACACACACATAGAACTTGGGAGTGTATTTATGCATGGTAATATAAACAAATACTGGAAAGCAATAAATAAATTCAGGATTCCAAATACTTCTGTAAAGAAGAAATAGAGAAATGTAACTAGGTAAGAGTATACAGTAGTTTCCCTCAGATTAGAAACATATTTTTTTAGCCAAAGTGTATATACTTATCTAATTTATTGTTATCATATCTATAACATTTTTATGACCATTATATTATATATACATATACACATTCATATACATATAGCATATATGCATATAATGAGTATAGTATATATAACTGTAGACAAATAGTGTATATATTACATACCATACATATAGTATATATACTATGTACTATATATGCTATATATGCATATATACAATATATGTATATACCATATACTCATATACAGTATATATACTATATAACAATATATACTATATATACTGTATATAGATAAATCATATATAGTATACGTACTATATATGAACATATAATATATAACACAATTATTTTATATTATTATATAACATGTATGCATAGATATATTATGTAAATATATAGAATTACATTTATTATATTAATATAATATATACATATATTATCCATATATTGTGTATATAATATATACTATATATACTACATATGCACTATATACTATATAAACTATATCTATTATATATGCTATAATTATTGTAGTCATTATTTATCAATACTAATATGGTATTTTTTAAGATACTTAATCCTATTGTCATAGAACAGTATTTATTAAGCTGAGAATAATATCCAATTTTCACCTATTAGAATGCTAAAAATGAATATTTAAATTGTAATATATTCTGGCCCAGATACAGGGATACAAGCACTTTTAGTAATTGTTGTTGACTATTCATATGTAGAACTTCTCTCTCTGGATGGATGGAACAATTTGTAATGCCTACCAAAATTATCTAATACACATACACACCATTTTCTTTTCTTTTTTTTTTTTTTCATTTTCATGTTGGAGATTGAAGCAGAGCCTCACACAGGTTAGGTAGACAGCTACCACTGAGCTCTGCTTAGTCCTCATTCACTTTTAAGTGTTTTGTCTTCAGATGCATTCCAGTGTGCACACAGAGGTGTCTGATGTACAGAGCTGTTGCCTGCAGTGCTATTGGTGGCAGATGATAACTGTTGACAGCCTGTAGATGGGGCTGGTTAGAGGAAATGTTTTTCATTCATGCAATGGAACATTATACAGGAAATGAACAAGATTGTCACGCCTACCTTAACATCTACGATGGATTAGTGCCTAGAATTAGAATAAATAGTAAAGACTAAAAAAACAAGAAAAAAGAAAAGAAAAAGCATAGAACATCAGCTTGACAACCTATCATTTGGTAACTTGGAATGTTTCGTCTATTTGAAGCTGGAGTTTGGGGGCAGGAAGGATAGATTTTTCCATTCATGTAAATGTTGTGACGTCTTAATTTTATATGTGAGTTACTATTAAACTATTAAATCTTCAAAAGTTTCTGAGGAAATCAAGGAAAGAATCAATTAAAATGATTAAAAATAAAAATATGAACAAGAGATGCCACTGGTACATTTCATTTCAAAGTTAACCTTGACACTTCATCTGTAGTTATTTAATGAAGTTGTAGCCTCTGATTGACTTCTCAAGTCTAAGGTTGCACCAAATTTTACAGTAATTGTGTAACCAAAGGAGAAAAGTCTCATTAAAAAGTGACAACTGGGTGGGCATTGGTGGTTCATGCCTGTAATCCTAGCTACTCAGAAGGCTAAGATCTGAGAATCATGATCCAAAGCCAGCCCAGGCAGGTAAATGTGTGAAACGTTTCTCTCCAGTTAACAACCAGAAAACTGGAAGTGAAACTATAGCTTAAAGTGGTAGAGTGCATTTCATAACATATCATTTAGTTTAGTTTGCCATTGTTGCTGTTTCTGTTCTCTTTTCCTTTTGTATTGTTTGTTACTTTGTATTTGGGAAGGTAAGAGAGGGCACATAAAAGGTAGAACAATAATGAGCAAATACAACATTGATATTCACCAGACACTGTAGAAAATGAACTGGATATCTTATGCAGGGGATGGGAGGTAAAGGTTGGGAGAAAGAAATGGAGGTGGAAAATGGTTCAAAAAGAATTGTACTGATTGTACCTGATTCGTGTAACTGCAATCCCTCTGTATATCAACTACAAAAAAACCCCAAAAAACAAAAAAGTGGTAGAGTGGTAGGCCAGGCCCTGAGTTCAAGCACCATGACTGACAAAAAATAAAAATGTCGAAGTAGTGAAAGCCCTGTGCCCAAAAGAGGGTCACTTGACCAATCCTACATACTCCTAGTCTTTGCAGAAGACAATCTGGAACCATAACTGCAAACTTTAGTAACTGAGTAAGTTCCCACTACCATAGCTTTGAGATCAATTAATTAAGTGTTATCTCTGACGATTCTACAAGGATTTGAAAGCAATTATTGGATTAGGTTAAAAAGTAAGAAAATGATGCATTTATCCTATAGTTTTATTATCCTGTACCTCATTAATTTTTGTCTTCTACATTTGGTGTGGTCATATAAATAGCTGCAAGCAATTTTAGAATGGTCATACACTCCTGGTGGAGAGAAGTTTTCTTGTTATGAATGCTGCTGATATATTTTGCATTTGTATTTTCCAGCCTCCCTTGTTAAGGATGATATCCTTGAGACTGAGTTCTCAGTGATGGCATGTGGGCAGAATTGCCTGCACCTCCTTCTTCACAGTCTCTGCATACTCTCCTCCCTCCTGTAGCCAGAGGCTAGTGAGCTAGCTCAGCAGGAAGTTTCGAGACTTAGATGGGCCGCTGGATCTGTTTGAAGCCTAGATCTTGGATTCATGGCACAGATGGATTTTTAACCCTGCCCTCCGCTCCACCTCATACACTGTACTAAACTATGACACGAATGTGAAATACGCCTTTATTGTGAATTAAGCTGTGATGTGAATGTGAAATAAACCTTTCCCGCGGGATGCTGTTAAGATTTTCAAGTGGTTGGTTCTACAAGAACCCAACTGGCCTCTAGTAGGCTGATGAGGAGGAAGAGGGGGACAACCACAGGAATCTGTTCTGGGAATGACTAGATGGCAAACTCACAAGGAGGCTCTGATGAGATGAGGAATGCGTTTGAAATAAGAATCGGCAAGAGTAGAACACTTGCCTAGCGGGCGTGTTTAAACCTCAATACTTAACACACCAACAAGGGAAATAAATAGAAAGGATCATAAAGACTGTGACTGGTTGAATGAGATGTTAGTCAATTGAAAAAAAATCTAACAGGGTTATTATAAGAACTAAGACTTAAGAGAAAGGGTCTGAGTATAAGGCCCATGCCTATCATCCCAGCCATCATGGTCTGAGATTTAACCTGGGCAAAAGCATGAGATCCTATCTGAAAAACAACTACTGCCAAAAAAAAAAAGGTTGAGTGAGTAAGCAACTACCTATCCAGCTCAAGGTCCTAAGTTCAACCCTAGTGTTGCCCCTAAGAGAAAGAGAAGCTTAAGTGAATCAAATAATGTAAAAGAACAATAAAATATTAACATGTGTATATGCCCATACTGGGGCTTGAACTCAGGGCCTGCACATTGTCCTTTAGATTTTTCACTAAAGGCCAGCACTCTACTACTTGTACCACAGCTCTACTTGTAGACCTTTCTTGGTTAATTTGAGATAAAAGTCTCATGGACTTTCCTGCCTCAATCTGGCTTTGAATCATGATCCTCAGATCTCAGCCTCCTGAGGAGGTAGGATTATAGGCGTGAGCCACTAGGACCTGGCATGAGCTAATATTCAAACCTGTTAGGAGGTGTTGGGGTTAGCGGAGTGTGGAGAGGGCATGAGGGAGGGGGCAGCCATTCCCACTGCCCTTTCCTCTCACTGGGAACATCTTGTTGAATAAAATGGCCTCCTTGAAAAATTTTTCAGCTGGTTAAAAGCCTCCTTATGAAGTGATTTCCCTAATTTTGGTTTATTTCTATTATTGACAACCAAGAAGCACCATGACTCATGTTTCATAATGTATGTAGCTGGATTGCATGATTTTCATTTAAATACTTTTCTACAAATATTAATTTAGTTTGCTTCTATAGAGCATCAGATCATTGTGTGAGGTATACGCAGGGATTCATTGTAATGTACGAATGTGGGATGGGGAGCCTGTGACTTGAGCGGTACCCACCTTACCAGACCCCAGCGGACAACTAAACTTGTCACCACTCAGCATGTTTAGGTCTCAAGTAATTGCTTAATTCTCCTCTTCCTAAACCCAGCCTCAGAAAAGAATCTGGAATTCATTTACTCTAAGATACAAATGACTCTATGTGACATAGGCTTAAATATGCGTCTTCCCAAGATTATTCATACAGTATTTAGAATTACAACTCTAAAATAAAAATGACCAGGATTTTGAAAACAATAGATCATGAAACAGAAAGTGCAAATAAAGCCAATCTAAAAGGTGATTGTTGGGGAAAGAAAACAGGAAATAATAAAATAGAGCCAGTGCTGGCTTGTTTGACAAAGATAAAAAGATAAGCCAATTGGGGATGAAAGTGGGAAATAGTCTAAATACAGAGTAAATTTAAGTCATTGTAAGGGATTATGCCAATGAATTATGTGTAAAATCATTTGAAAATCTCTGTGAGATAGCTTAGCCTGTGGGGATTCTCAAGCTCTTCACAGAAGTATAAAATATAAACAAACAGAAGTAGTAAGAATTCACCAACAGCCCCCTCTAATCCCACTCTCTTTCCTGAAAATATACAAGACCCAGATATCTCCCAAGAATAGAGCTAGAGAACTCCAGTAAGAATTTAGCTGATCCAGAACAAAGACAAGTAAGGAAAATTTTAAAGAAATTAGGGAACAGATAAATAGTCAAGACAAAAACTTATCAAACCTAAAAATAAAAATTTTAGCCTATTTCACTTAGGATACTTGCTTTTAAAAAATCTAGAAGATGAATCTTCATTCACTCTATATCAGAATAAATTCTGGATGGATTAAACATTCCCCAAATATAATATTAGTAGAAGAAAATGAGAGGCTTTTATGTAAATGTACACAATACTAAAAACTTTAACTGTGTATATACATTATATAATATATATACTTATATATACATTATATATAGTACATGTATATATAAGTGTATATATATACACAGATATATATATATTTAAAATTTGCAGGTCAAAGTTTTTTTGGCTAGAATCCAAAGCTATTTACAAATTACTCAAAAAATCTTTGTCATGTTATAGACTGAATGTTAACATCTTAATCTATAAAACATTGCTATGAATAAACTATTGCATGAGACTACTCATACAATAGAAACAAAAAGATTACAAACAGACCATAAAGGGGAAAAGAAATATGACTATTAAACATTTGAAAGGAAGCTCAACTTCACTATAAGAAAATGGCAAGTTTAAATGGAAATGAGATACATTCCACTATACTTCATCTTTCTTCTGTCAAAGATCAACAGATTTGATACCACACTGCTCTGAAAAGGGTGTGGAAAAACTGGCACCCTCAAACACTAAGCACACACACTCTCTTGGAGGTTAATTGGCATCCATTAAAAAATTTTAAGATCTGTATGCTCTTTGGCACATCCTTTTCATTTTCATTTCCATTAATTAATTTTACAAGTCTACTTGCACATATGGGCAAAAAACATGTACAAAGATATCCCTTGCAGTATTGAATTTATTAGCAAAGAACAGAGACAATCAAAATGTCTAACAAAGGTGGGCTGTTAAATTGTGAGATGAACGCACAATGAATGTTTGAACAGAAAGAGGAAATTCTGTAATCTGTCAGAAAGTTGTCTCCAAAATATATTGCTGCCATTTGTGCACAAAGAATTTTTTTCTGTGAATGCAAAGACATTTACATATATGATTGCATATTTATAGAATGTCTACATAGAATTCTACAAAGAAAATTGGTTATCAATCAGTCTTTAGGGGACTCCTGAGAGGTAGAAATTTTAGATCAGAGTGAGAATTACTCTATAGTGTACAAAAAGTATCTTTTTGCTAATATTAGAGATTGAGTCTAGGGCCTTGTGCTGGGCAAGCCCTTCTTTATTTTTTTTAACCAATTGTGCTATACCACTAAGTGGATAAATTATGTATTCAAAAACTAATTAACTAGCTCTAGCAGGAGAGGTTTTAAAGATATTCAAGAGCAGATCAGATGAGTATTGATAAGTAGAAGTTTTTTCTCTCCTCTTTAAAGCAATCCATAGATAATAACTATCTACTTTACCTTAGACACTAGTGCCAGGAGAAAATTATCACTGCCATGACATAGGGATGGGAAGAAACAGTTGAATTCTTTGAGATCTATACTTGTGTTTGTTGTCAATGTTGTCACTGTCATTCTTGGATAAAAGGATGCTTAGAGTTAAAAAGCTAGGTTCTGTTCTTAGTTCCTGAGCTACCAAACCCTTGATCATTAGGTTTGTAAGCACTTGACTCAGGCCACACGAGGGCAAATCATCAGTATACTCAGAAAAGGAAGGAAATACGGAGGGATCTAAAACTCATGGCAGATAAGAAATGAACAACTAGCATGTATTTCCCCTATACAACTTCAGAGGGGAAAAATGTAATGGTGACAGAAAGCAAAATTTGCCTTACTCTCAGGAAGACATTTCCTGGGATGAGAACAATTTGAAAATTCTCTAAGCTCTTGTATTGGGATTTGGATGCTTGTCCTCTAGATTGCTCAATCAGATCACACTGCAGCAAGAAATAGACATGAATACGCAAGGTTATCTTCAGCCCACAGGATGATTTTTTCTTTGAGCAAGGTTTTAAAAATCAAGTTCATGCAGCTGTCATTTTCAGCTTTCTCCTTTGGGAGAGAATGAAGACACTAAATGGAGAGAGAAAGAAAAGGAAGGACGCAAGGAAGGAAAGAAGGAAGGAAAGGGGGAAGGAAGAAAATTAGCTAAATTAACCAAAATAAACAAAAATAAACAAAATTTGGGCAATTCTCTCTCTCTCTCTCTCTCTCTCTCTCTCAAGAGTTTTCTCCATCCTTTTACAAAAAATCATAGGCTAAAATCTATTTACATTATTCTCTAATGATCAACAACCTAACTCACCCATAAAGTTGGTTTCCTTAATTTTGCTAATATCAACACTTTTATTCCAGTTTGCTAGATTCAGATTCTAAAATCCCATATGACCAGTTGTCAAGTTGACCACGGACAACAATTGGTAAGATACATTTGGAAACATCAGAGTTCCTGCTCAATCTGTTACAACCTCTGCAGACAGAAGCAGGTCGAGGCTACCATGTTCTAAATCACCCACCTTGTGCCAGTCTCTGATCTCATACACCTAGTCCTCAAAATGGATGCTGTATTCTAGTGCTTAAAATCTACCACTTAACAAAATAAGCATTCTAACTCATGTCAGTCAGCACAGCTCACTCAAAGGATGCCAAGACTTCTAATTCTACTGAAAAAAAAAAACACAAAAAAACTCTCTTTGGCATATCAGTGCATTTTTTTTTATCATTTTTTAAACAATATGCAATCATCAGAAAATAAGGATAAATTTCAAAGAATATGCTTAGACCACGCAGAGCAAAGACAAATTCCAAAACAGCATAAAAGTTCTCTCAGCCACGGAATCTACAATATTTGCATTTGTATTCTACATAACAACAGATACCATTATTTTGTTCCTACCAATCAGTCTAGTGACTTCTTTGGCCATTGAGATAGCACTATCATTTAGGAGTGTTTTTATTACCTAGCAACTGTTTACAAAGCATCAGGTCAAATCCTGTACAGAATACAAAACACTTAGGACATCTGTTGTGTTCTGAAGAAATATGGAATCTAATTGGGCAAAGAAAATAGAGATACCTGAAAATATTGTGATAGAGCAAAGCTGTATGATTGTTCTAGTTATCTATCACTGCATAATAAACCACCTGTCATAATAATGAGCCAAAGATGGCCCCTGTGCATTGGCCCTTATGTTGTTTACTTATTCACAATAAGTTGAATACTAGCTCAAAACTTTCAGCACCAAATTCAAACTTTTTTTCCCCTCATCTTGGGACTTGAACTTAGGACCTGTATCTTGCCCCTAATCTTTTTTTTTTTTTTTTGCTCAAGGCTAGCATTCTACCACTGGGCCAGAGAACCACTTCCAGCTTTTACTAAATAGTTTATTGGAGGTAAGAGTGTTATAGACTGTCTGCCTGGGCTGGCTTTGAATTGCCATCCTCAGATCTCAGCCTCCTGAGTAGCTAGGATTACAGTGGCGCATGGCTAAATTCAAAATTTTTTATACATCTAATTAAAAAAATACAGGCTAAACAGACATTATTTTAGCATTTAGTGATTGCCTTCTTTGCATAGTTTATACCTAATGTGTGTTAAGCATGCATATGATAAATCCTGAGGTTATCAGTGACCCCACATTTCAGTTACCTCACAGAGATCACAGACATAGGTCATTGCTATGCAAAGTCACTTGCATACATCCTGCTGGCTACTTCTCCTGCCCCTTTCAACTCTCATGCCCTCTTCTCTTTTTGTGAGGACAGTTCCCTGCTGTCTGCAAGGTCTGCTGGGAGCGCTTTCCCCTCACATGCAACCTCCTCAGGCTTGTAGGACCACATCAAGCTTGTAGTACCGCCCTGCCACCTCAAGACCTTGTTTTCTCCATCTTGAACCCTAATTTCTTGCATAACTACAACACTCTAAAACTTAATGGTTTAAAATAGTCAAAATATTTGTTTGGGTCAGTTTGTGGATCAGGCAGTGTGGTGAAAATGGCTGATCTCTGCTCTCTTTGGACCCTTGCTGGAGTGGCTCCACTTGAAGCTACTTTCAATATGGCATTCTCGATTACTTATCTCCCATCTTGATGCTTCTCTCTCATTCTCTTCCTCCGTGGTATCTTGTCCTTGAGAGCCACGGCTTGGACTCTTTTGGTATAGGTCAATGTCTGAGTTGCCACTTCTCTATAACAAGCACCTCATCAGGCCCAGGAACAAGCTTGAAGGCTTCTAACAGCCTCTAAAATCTCAGAATGACATGGGCACAGCACTGTGATGGGCAAGGGAAAAACAAGAAACAACGTCTGCTACAGGTAAGGGGAATTATACTCTACCTTTCAATGGAAGAAGGATTTCTAGCCATTTTGTCATACCAATTGTTTATTAGTATTCACTGAGTAAATAAAAAAAGAATTGCTTAAACAAACACAGGAGTTGGTATGTCAATTCTATCCTGCTGGCATAAAGTTTTGTTGGAACATAGTAATACTCAGTTATGTATATGCTGTCTATGGCCATTTTTGTGTTACAACCACAGATTGAAGTAGTCAGGATTGAAATTGTGTGTAACTTCCATAATCATACATATTTACTGCTGTGTCTGATATTTTGTAGGATAAGTTTACTAGTGCCACATCTAAAATAAACTTGTATTCTGCTCATGCTTAATTAAAACTGCTTAACTACAGAGTATACTTCGTAACTACAGAAACTCCTTAGGAAAGTTCAGTTTGCAAACTTAGGACTTACACATTTCCATAAGGTACATTACTACTTTCTGAGCTAGTTGTGAGTTCATTCTGCTGGCCACATTCTTGGTCACTGGACTTGTGAGACTACCATCTGTATATTATTAGTTTATAAGTGTTAGTGATCTCTGTATCAAAAACAAGAGAGAAAAATGTCTTCAAGACATAGGCATAAACACCAGGCTTCTGAATAAGACTTCAGGAGTTCAAGACTTAGCAAATAGGATTTCATGAAATTAAAAATCATCTGCACATCACGGGAAACATTAAGGGCCAGAGTGAAGAGAGCCTATAGAATGAGAGATCTTTCTTAGAGACTCATCTGACAAAGCCGATTGCTGGTGGCTCATGCCTGTAATGCGGGCTACTCAGAAGCCTGAGATCTGAAGACTCTTATCTTCAATTAATTACCAAAAAAAGCCAGAAATAGAGCTGTGGCTCAAGTGGTAGAGTGCTTTCCTTGTGTAAAGAAGCTCAGGAGCACAGGTCTGGCACAAAAAAAGAAAGAAAGAAGGAAGAAAGGAAAGAAGGAAAGAAGGAAAGAAGGAAGGAAGGAAAGAAGGAAGGAAGAAAATAGAAATTCATCTGACAGAGGATTAAATCTACAATATATAAAATAATCATAGCAAATACCAAAAGAAAATTAATGCAATCAATAAACTGAACAGAAAGTTTTCAAAAGAAGTATAAGTGGACAATAAATTAAGAAAAATGCCAAATATACCCATAAAGAATGATCAATATCCTACACTATCAGGTAAATGCAAATATAAACTACTTTAAGATTCTATCTCACCTATCCAGAATAGCTATTATCAAGAAATAAGCAACAATAAATATTGGTGAGGATATGCGGAAAAATAACCATAATATACTGTTGAGTAGAATGCAAATTAGTGCAGTCTCAATGGAAATCAGTATGGGGGTTTCTGAAAAACTGAAATACAAAAATCATATGACCTAGATGAAGCATTCTTGAGTATATACCCAAAAGAATTTCAGTAAAAATACACCAGAGATATCTACACACCCATATTTATCGTGATACTATTCACAATAGCCAAGTTATGGAAATCAGTTGAAATGTCAATTAGTGGATGAATGGATAAAGAATATAAGGTATGTATACGTAATAGGGTTGTTTTGGTTCTGTTTATACAATGGAGTTTATTTGGTGCATGCAGAAGAATGAAATTGTATCATTTAAAGGAAAATGGATAGAAATGGGGAATATTTTGCTTAACATAAGAAAAATGAATCAGATGTAGAAAGATAAAGACAAATATCACTTTTTTCTATCATATTCAGGTTCTAATTGTTTTATAGAAGTAGGAGACTTGAGGAAAAAAGGGTATAGTAAGAAGGGAGAAAATTAAATCCCCCAACAACAAATCCTCAAAAAAACAACTGCCCAATAAATAAGTGGGCTAAAGACTTAAAGAGAAACTTCTCCGAAGAGGAAAGAAGGATGGCCAGTAGACACATAAAGAAATGCTCAACCTCCCTAGCCATAAAAGAAATGCAAATCAAAACAACATTGAGATACCACCTCACCCCAATTAGAATGGCTATAATCAAGAACTCTAATAACAACAATGCTGGAGGGGATGTGGACAGAAGGGAACTCTACTGCATTGTTGGTGGGAGTGTAAATTTGTTCAACCACTTTGGAAAGCAGTATGAAGGTTTCTCAAAAGATTCCACATAGAGTTCCCCTGTGACCCAGCAATCCCACTTTTGGGCATTTACCCAAATGATCACAAACAAAACCATACTAAAGCTACCAGCACAACTATGTTTATTGCAGCATTATTTACCATGGTTAAGATATGGAACCAACTCAGATGCCCCTCAGTAGATGAATGGATCAAGAAAATGTGATATATATATGTACACAATGGAATTCTATGCCTCCATCAGAAAGAATGACATTGCCCCATTTGTTAGGAAATTGAAAGACTTGGAAAAAATTATGATAAGTGAAGTAAGCCAGGCCCAAAGAAACATAGGTCCCATGGTTTCCCTTATTTGCAATAACTAGTATATGTCTGAGACAAACAGAAAAGTTCAGATAAGTTGATATTAGGTGAAATGAACCTCAAGATAAGTATTCAAATGTTTTTTCTTTCATGTGATTGTTTCTAACATATTTATAAGATGATTTTTTTGTTGCTTTGTATGTCCCTCTCCCACAGTATAACCCCTGTTTTCACTGTATTTGATATAATTTGTGGAGTGGAAGGGAAAAAACAAATAGTTTAAATAGGGATACAGGTGGACCCATTGCAACAATGAGATGTATAAGTCATTATGTCGAAAAATGAACTTTACAACTTTGGTGGGAAGTGGGGTATAGGGAGATATATGGGGGTTGAGGGGAGATAGGAAGGGATGGGAAGGGGAAACAAAGGAGGAGGCAACAATGCTTGATAAGAAATGTACTCATTACCTTGCCCAGTAATTGTAACTCCTCTGTATGGTATTTTCACAATAAAAAAAAAAGAGCCATTGATATAAGAGCTAAAAAAAAAAAGAAGGGAGAGGAAGAACAAAAGACACTAAGAAGGTGAATGTGATCAAAGTACAGAATATACACAAAATATACAGAATATGCAGAATAATGAAATCTGGAATTTTGTATAATTAAACATACACTATAGTATTTTTAGAGTTAAAATGTTATCATACAGACAAAGGCAGAATATGACAATGACCAAAATAAAAATAATCTTAAAAGACTGGACACCAGTGGCTCACGCCTGTAATCCTAGCTACTAAGGAAGCAAAAATTTAAGGATCATGGTTTGAAGCTAGCCTGGCAGGAAAGTCTGTGAGACTTTCATCTCCAATAAACTACTCAAAAAAATCCAGACGTGGCACTGTGGCTCAAGTGGTAGAGCACTAGCCTTGAGCAAAAGAAGCAGGCCCTGAGTTCAAGCCCCAGGACTGGCAACAAAAGGTCTTAAAAGACAAATATGATACGAAAAATACACTTTTTGTTTGTGTGAGTTAAGTCTTTAGGAGACAGATTCTGAGGAACTAAGAGTCTGTCAGGCAGCAAGTGAAACTTATATTTGTTATCAGGGAAAATGTAGAAATGTCATAGTGAAAAAACACATATGGGCTAAGGAGCAATCTCAGAGTGGCCTACTTTTTAGTCTAACATTTACTCAGGATGTGTTTATTAGGGCATGAGGAGCTGAAACTCACTATAGTGGCAAGATAGTCTTGAAATACTTGGTGAAAGATGTATTTCCTCCATAGGATCAAGGCCTGCACAATCTTAAAGCCAAGAAAATGGCAAAGCTACAAGAACAATGTTTGATAAGAAATGTACTCAGTACCTTGCCCATGTAATTGTAACCCCTCTGTACAGTATTTTCACAAAAAAAAAAAAACTACAAGAACAATCCTTGCATTTGTAGAGAGACTGTTTCTCACCTCAGCAGACTTTCAGGTTAGACAAGACAGGACTTTTCTGGAAATATATACTTGACAACATTTAAGAAAAGGAAAAAGAATACCTACTTTACAGCTGCAAAGAATCAATGGACTCTTATTTAGTGAAAAATCTTCCCATAGACTAAAAACCTTTAAAAACAAATTTGATCTCTAAATGTATTTCCTGAATTCTAAGTCTTGTAATTAAAAGAAGCAAGGAAACAAGCAATCAAATCCATCCCACACTGAAATGTGTGACACACCCCATATTAACATAGTAACTTCCAACCCTTTAAATTTCATCGTGAACCTTCGAGTCAACTTTTGATATAATTGGTGACTTGTGGTTCTTAGCTCTGTTTGAAAAAACCCAAAAACCTCTACTTTTTTTTGGGGGGGGGGGGTCCGGTCGTGGGGCCTGAACTCTGGGCCTAGGCACTGTCCCTCAGCTCTTCAGCTCAAGGCTAGCGCTCTACCACTTGAGCCACAGTGCCACTTCTGGCTTTTTTCTTTTTTGCTTATGTGGTGCTGAGGAATCAAACCCAGGGCCTCATGCATGCAAGGCAAGCGCTCTACCACTGAGCCACCTTCCCAGCCCCAAAACCCTCCACTTTTATTAGCAATATCTACTCATCTTTATAAATTAAATCTCTGCAATCAAAGTACAATACAGAAAGTAGAAGTCTTTCATCACCAGTGATAACCCTCAATTATTTTTCTTTTGTGTGCATCAAAATACCCTAATGGGTTTTACTGTTTGGCTTTATCATTGAGTCCCAATGAAATACTACCTTCGTGTATTTTATATATAGGGATTCTGCATAAGGTTTCCTTTGGGAGAAAAAAATTCTACTGCCTAAAAGCTTGAAAATCATGACCATAAATAAGAGACATGGTTGAAGATTTTTAAGCAAGAACTTTCACAGTGAAAGTGGTGTTTCAGGAACATATTAATCTGGTTGCATGTCAGATGGATTGCCTGGAGACCAGTTAAAAAGATACTGTGAACAGTGTCCTGTGAAAATAACCATTATAATACAATAGAAAATGGGATTAAGACCTATTACATCAGATGGAAATCATGAGAGGCGTAAAACAAAGTAGTTGACAAATTATGTTTACATACAAAATAGTCTACTGAGAGGCTTCACCACCTTCAAGCTTTATGGTTTCCGCTATTTTCTGTTCAAATGAAAAAACGTAAAATGAGGAAATAATTGTACTATGAAAATGCTCAGATAGATTCCTGGTATAGAAAAAGGTAGCTAGCAAATTGTTACTCTACTTCAGTTAAAATACTTCTGCTTAGCTGAACAGCATGTACGAAGATCGACAGTTCTGTCAACTCAACTCCCCCCACTACCACCACCACAGGAGTTTAACTCAACTTTTGACAACGAACAGCTCTCCTCTACCTCATCATTTACTGAAATAACTTTTCTCAATTTTACAAAATTATTTTCAAAGCTAGTAAACGTTCATTGTGGAAAAATTACAAAAATACATATTAGCAATCCAAATATTAAGATTTCTGAAATTCTACAGCCTAGGTAGACTAGGTTAGAAGTGTATATCTACTTTATTGCATAGACTTTCTGGTATTACTCTGCATGGATGTCTACCAAATAACAGATTTCAAATACAATAGGATTATACTATATATTCTGCTAAATGTTTTGGAAATGGGTCCCTTATGTACTTTCAGTTAAATATTTAGCAACTAGGGAATTATGATTTAATAAACATTAATGGCCAGAAATCTAACACATAATATTAAGCAGATCATCTTGGAATTTAAACTTAAATTATGATCTTAAGAGAGGCATCTTTCCTCCTAAGTATTTTTAATTTATTTCTAATGGTAGGGTTTTTGTTGCTGTTCTGTTTTGGTTTTTCGTTTTGTTTTGGTTTGGTTTTGGCAGTCCTGGGGCTTGCACTCAGAGCCTGGGCACTGTCCCTGAGCTTCTTTTGCTCCAGGCTAGCACTCTACCACTTGAGCCATAGCAGCACTTCAGCCTTTTTCTGTTTACATAGTACTGAGGAATTGAACCCAGGGCTTCATGCATGCTAAGCAAGCACTCTACCAGTGAGCCACATTCCCAGTCCCTCTAATGGTAGATTTTTAAACAAAATGTTTATATGAAACAATCCCTTTCCCAATTCAAAGTGGGTTTGAACCCTATTAATCAGAATTTAGTATCACACAGGTCTGCGATTATGTTGGAATTGATTATATTGGAATAAACACCAGGATATGGTTATTTCATTCACACACCCCCCACCCACCCCAGAGCACCACTATCCCATTACTTCCAGTTGAAGGCATGAGGAAGTTGCTCGTTCTGATGCCTTGACTAAGGGCCTTCTTCCTTTCTCCTTCTTCAGTAATAGTCATCATAGCCTTCTTTCCCCTTACTCTGTTTCCGGATACTCTTCCCACATGATTCTACTGAACTTATAGTGAGCCGATATCTGGCTCAAAACAATTTCAGGGGCGTCTAGGACTCAAGTACTCACTCTTGCATCCCCTCTCCCCTTCCCTAGCTTGTGTGCAAGCACTCTTGCTACCCCATCTATCAACATATCCACAAGGCCTAGTGTCAATCATAGAACTTCTCACTTATAGCTGTATAGTTCCACATACAGTTGTGATTTTCGTGGCAAGGACACACAATTGCATTAGAAAACAACCCCAAATCTCACATTATTCACAATAACCTGCTATCCTTGTGAATTAAAGTCAGACACTGTTAACTTATACCATTATTTTACTTCTCAGGTTGGCACCAATCATATTTCTACAAAATTGTGCTTCAGAGGCTGCAAAATAGCAGGCCTACACGCTGCTGGGAGCACACAGTGAGGCAACCTTCCTGAAGGACATTTGGGCAATGTTTTTAATCGTTACAAATGTATTTGCCCTTTGACCCGGCAATCTCACTTCTGGGAATGCATCACACTGACACATCTGCCCATGTCAAAATGATTTATGGTCAAGGTTATCCACTATGGTATTGTTTGTAAGAGCAACAACCTGGGTACAACCCAAATGTCTATCAGAAGAAGAATGGTTCATTCAATTATGGTACACACATGCAGTGGAATATTAGGCAGCTGTTAAAAAAAGAGATGAGTTGCACCGATAAGAAAATCTCTCCAGGAAACTTCGATAAACGTAAGAAAGACATTGTTAAATGTGCAGAGGAAAGCATGTGGTAAGTGATGAGAATAATACAAATAGTGAATACAATTGCTAGCCAGGAGTAAGTGAGGTCAGGAGTGAGGTAAACAGTGGCAAAATAAGGGTTCTCAACCTTACTGGACTTTTGTTTTTAAAGTTTCTGTAAATGTTACTTGGCTATATTACCTTTTATACAACAAAATAACATTTAGCTTTTTTATTTCTGCAGATTTGTAGATCGGTGAAAAGGTATCCTTCAATCCTTGCTGGTTTAATGCTCTTTTTTTTTCCTCTGGTATTTTGGTTTGAGTTTGAACTATCAGGGCTTTGGCCTTGCTAGGCAAGCACTCTACTACCTGAGCCATACTCTATCCCCTTTTGGTGTTAGTTGTTTTTGAGACAAGATGTCACCTCTTTGCCCTGGCCAATTTGCGAGTGTCATATCTACGATTCACTGGCGGCTTAGACTGAGGACAGAGAGATGAAGGAAGGTTGTTGGTCTTCTGCAATTCTATGGGCAGAAAATGGTGCTAGAATTGCTTGGCTACAAATATGTGATAATTCCTAAGAAAAGAGAAATGACTCTGAGAGCAGCTGTCAGTTTAGAAACAGAGGCCAGGGAAGTGGGCCCTGGGTCTCCACAGTCCCAAAGAATAGGCTGAGCCACAAAAGATTACTCTCAGACTTTCAAAGCTAATAGACTTTTCTCTGCAGGGAGCTGGCTTGGGACCAATGACCCTTTTAATCTTTTTATCTTCTCCTTTATGGAATGACAATGTCTATTCTATGCCTGTCTCATCATTGTATTTGGGATGCAGATACTTCATTTTCTGAGCTACAGGTCCACAGAGCGACAGAAATTTTATCTGAAGGTGATTATCCTCAACATCCCACCCATATTTGAGTTGGATTATGATATTTAGGACTTCTGAATGTTGATGAGTTTTAGGATGAAGAAGTGATGCTAGAATGGATGAAAACTTCGGATTTGGGGGGAAGTGTTGACACATTTGTGCATGGAAGGACGTGAATGTGAAGAGACAAAGTCTCTACTATGTCACATGGTGTTATATATAAATATATGTCCATTTGAAACTTTAGAACATGACCTTATTTTGTACTAGGTCCAAAGTAAAATTATTCTGTAAATTAGTCTAAATTAGTAAAATTAGTCTAGGTTTAAATCCAGTGATTTGTGTCTTTTTTTTTTTTTTGTGGGACCTGGAGCTTGAACTTAGGGCTTTGGCACTGTCCCTGAGCCTCTCTGTGCTCAAGGCTAGCACTCTACCACTTGAACCACAGGGCCCCTTCCTGCTTTTTCTGTTTATGTGGTGCTGAGGAATTGAACCCAGGGCCTCATGCATGTGAGGGAAGCACTTGACCACTGAGCCGCCTTCCCAGCTCCTGATTTGTCTTTTTAAGAAGAAAATACACAGGGACACAGAGGAGAACAAATGTGAATCAGAGGAAGCGACTGGAAGGATGTGCCTACAAGCCAAGGCCTACGAAGACTGCCGTGTTCAGCTGCCACTAGAACACAGGCAGCAGAAAGAGTCTTACTTGTGTATTATTATTATTTATTAATCACTATCATTTTTACTTCACATGTTTTGTCCCCAGAACTACAAAAGAATAAATTCCATTGTTTCAGGCCACTCTTCTTATAATTATTCGTGAATGGCAGCTCTACAACGTGAATGTACCAGCTTTTATTTATTTGTTTGATCGATTGCTCCAAGAATTTTTTTTGTTTCTTTGCTTTGTAGTATTTGTTTTCTGGGTATTCTGCAACTTTACTATGACATATCTAAATGTGTGAACTTATTGATCTTGTTTGGAATTCACTTGCAAGAATTCCTCCTATTTTCGATTTCATTTTGGTTTGGACCTCCCTCGTTTACTTTCTGGCTTTTAAACGCTTTACAGATACTTGAAAATTATTTTTCTAAACGTTCTGATAGTCTTTACTGAGAAGGGCAATGTCATTAGCCTAGCCTGGATTTCATAAGGAGAAATCTCTGCCAGATGATCTTTTAATGATAAATCAGGTCATTGGTCAGTGTTTATATTAATACTCTTTAAGGGCTATTTATTTTGTTTGGACTCAAATTCAAAATCCTACACACATGACCCTGGTGATCTGTGCCCACATCCAACTTTTCATCCTTGTCCTGGAATGTTCTTTTCCTTGGGACAACATTGTGGTGGTGTTGCACCCATTTTTCCTGCTGTAGGGAATAATTTCTCTTCTCTCTGTTATAATTTTCCCACTTAGTTATATTTTTATATTTTAATGGAAGGATTCTACGTGATGCCAAAATCTTTATCAAGTACTCAAGAAGGATTTATTTTTTCGAGCAGAAGAGTTTCTCTCTAATGTCATATCATACCTTACAAACACAACTATTTCTATCTGATTTAAGACGGCCCGTATCTATTGTGCACCTCCATATATCAAACACTGGGTAGGAATTAGGAGTTCAAAGATGAGTATGGGATCATCTTTCTATCTCAAGGATGTCAGAGTTTGGTGAAAGAGACAGATGTTAAGGAATAATTGATGATAATTTTGATGGTTGAATCATACAAAAACTCTTCATGAATCCAGTAGCTCATTTTGTCTTTATCCTATGAATCTGCTTCCAGGAAAATTGCAAAGAAGTAATAGAACCTACTTATTCAAGGAATTAGAACTCAAATCTTGTCTGCAGTACTTGTTACTTTAGTTACTTTCTCAGAGAAAAGGAAAGTTTAGGCACTATGTTCTTTGAAATAATTTGGCTACTCTAGGCTGAAAATACTTGACACTATAAATATTGTGGCAGATTATATATGTAATACTGCAACTATTAAGCTGATGAAATTAGGACCCCACCTAACTTAATGTTAAAGAAAACTTACATTTAAAAATGTAATAAACCTGGGCACTGGTGGCCTGTATCCTTAGCTATTCAGAAGATTGAGGTTAAAAGACAGTGCTGTCAGGAAAGCCTATTAGATTCTTATCTCCAACTAACTAGTTAAAACTGGATGTGGAGCTGTGGTTCAAGTGGTAGAGCACTAGCCTTGAGTGAAAAAGCTCAGAGAGAGAGCTCAGACCCTGAGTTCACACCACAGATGGCACACACACAAACTCACACATACACAAAAGGAATGAAATATTATTAGGTAGGTTTAGTTGTACAGTAAGGGTATTTATACTTATGTTTAGCTTTATAATAATTGTATGAGCTGTGAAGTAAAAGAAAAAAATACCAAGTACAGTAAATAAACAAACTCCCTTGACTTATGTGCCTGTTGATGAGGAATAACTCTTTTCACTTAAATTCAATTATTTGGATTAACAATGAAAATGCTTCGAATATCCACACAGAATCCAGATTAAATAAACCTGTGATTTTACAGTGAAATCCATTAAAAATTGTAAAAACTAAAATGGGGGGGAATGGATCAAAAAAGAAAAATAGAAAAAAACAATAGAGAAGGCGAATATGATCAAATTAAATTATATGAATGTATAGAAATACCACAATAAACTTTTCTGTACAAATAACATACAATATTAACAATATTAAATGAAATAAAAAAAAGAAGGGAAGCTATATCTTTATACTGGGAGAAAGACTCATTGTTCTCAATGCTTTCAAAGAATGGAAGTTTTTGCCACCTGCTCAGCCTTCTAAATAAAGCCATCTTTTGAACTAGAAAAACAAAAACAGAAAAGGAAACAATGGGAAAAAACAAAACAAAATAAAACAAGACAAAAACAAACAAAGCAAAACAACACCCGAAACCTAGCAGTGGATAATGAACTAGGTTTGACAAAAATTCTACCTGTGCTTGTAGATTGATTTCTAGAATTACATAGATGTCAAATTTTCCTTGAAAAGACTTCATTTTGTTCCTTATGTGGAAATTAAGCCATGATTTGAGCTTATTTAGAATGGGTTGCCAACAAATATTTGAACATTATAACCAACTAAGATTAGCTGGCCAGCCAAATGCCAGCCAGTCTGGTATGGGACTACACAGATTTCCAGAACTGCTATTAGCAAGTGCACAGTGGAGCAATTGTATTTATTGTCCCAAGAAATATCTAAAAATCAATATTTTGGTATGAAAAGCAGTATTTACTTATTTATCTCACATGCTAACCTATAAGCATTAGAAAAAATACATATGTGTGTATACTGTATTATATATATGTGTATGTATGTATTTACATGTGTGTATATTCATATGCAGGTGTAATAATAAAAATAAAATAATAAAATTATCATCTCTATGCTTGGTTTCTCTATTTATTTATTACAATGTGTATGAAAACTTATAGGTGTATGTGCATGATAAATTATCAATTCAATGCTTGACTCCAGGCTATTTTTAGGTACTTGGTCCTGCTGCTAAGGTAATATAGGAAGTAAGACCAGCATAATCTGTAAGTCAGATGATCTGCTTACAGAAGAGCAGTCTTTAGTATAGAGGGCACCTTCTGTAATACAGGAGACCAGTCAAATAAATGGACATCATACTAAAATCTGTTCCTGCCACCTCTTCACTAGCACAATGTAATTCAAGAGGTGTTTTACAGAACAGGGTGCCCTCATTGCTTGGGCTGTGTTTGGTCTATAAAGGTAATGTCAGAATCTGAGCATCAGGGTTTAGAAAGCAGCTAACATCCATGTCCAGGTGGTTGGCTTGTCACAGTATAGCAGTGAAAAATTGAAGTAACCAGGGGAACTGGACTCAATGATGCTGCATAGACTCAAAGATGCTCATAGTGGGATCTTGTCATAGCATTATATGTTAGAATTGCTTTCCAACCATCATCCAAAAGTGTTAAGTCTGGAATTTATTTTCTTAATTAAAAACAATTTGCATTTAATGGCAATTCTACAGAGTACACTATTGTGTTTGAGCGCCAATAAAAATAATACATTCTGAACATCTAACATTATTTCCTTCATTTCAGATAAAAGTTTAAAACGAATATCCTAAGATTGCTAGAATTGCCTTAAAATCTTTTCTAGTCCCTCTACTTCTGTGAGATTTTTCCCCCTCTACTACAACTTGCTACTAAAATAAAAGATTGGATACGTTAACAAGTAAGAAGTATGCTTATTTGTTTCATTTCAAATTCTGTGAAAAGTTCTTGGACATTTATCCAAAGGAATGTAA
This sequence comes from Dipodomys spectabilis, assembly GCF_019054845.1. Classification (NCBI taxonomy): domain Eukaryota; kingdom Metazoa; phylum Chordata; class Mammalia; order Rodentia; family Heteromyidae; genus Dipodomys; species Dipodomys spectabilis. The sequence continues at coordinate 18,243,386 of NW_024870678.1, read as the reverse complement.
GTCAGAATATAATAGAAGCACCCACACACTGCTGTTCATTGCAACATGATTCAAAAAGCCACACTATGGAAAAAACCCAGATGTCCTACAACCAATAAATGGATCAAGAAAATGTGATTCGTATACACAATGAATGGTAATTCAGCCATAAAGACGGAAAAATGTCATTTTCAGGGAAGTGGATGGATTTAGTAACCATCATATTATGCAAAGTGGGCCAGACTTTGAAGGACGAAACTCACATTTTCTCAAATATTAGGCCTAAACATACATGTAAACACATACAGAATCATATATATATGATTATAAATACACATACACATAGGTATATACATGCTTTCACACACATATACATATATTTACAGGTACATAGACATATATGATCAATCTGGCTGAAACATGGAAAATCCATGTGTGATACACCATGGTGAAACTCCTTTGAACAATTAATATGTGCTTAAATAAAAATTAATATTAGGAGGTTGTAAGCTGTTTCATCTAGAGTATAGATAGTAGGAGTAGAAGGTAGAAGGTAGATAAATAGAGAGAATGAGGAGAATGAGTGTGATCAAAATACTGTATGTACATATGTAAAAATGGAAGGAGGGAGAGTGGAAAGAGAATAATGGAAGAGATGACCCTGATTAAGAAGCATTCTGTACATAAATGGCATGCTAAAATGAAACCCATTTGGTACAACCAATTGGTGTCTATTTTTAAAACTTGGAACACAAAACAAATTGGGTGTGAATACAGTGTTTTAAGTTGAGAAGCTGCTTGTCATTTTTTGTTATAATTACAAAGTAATGAGAATTTTAAGTAAAGTGGTAACTTTCTGTATTGTCCATAGGCATTTTTAAGAAATGATATAAATAGCTTTTGTAATTTTACTGTTATATTTTATTCCAATTATATTAATTCAAGTAGAACTTTATGTCCATTGAATCTGATAGTATTATTGTATAAAATGGAATTCTATTATTCTATTTTGTATCTTTTTAAATTTGCTCATTCAGCCGGGCATCGGTTGCTCATACCCATAAGCTTAGCTACTCAGCAGGCTGAGCTCTGAGGATCACGGTTCAAAGCCAGCCCGACTAGGAAAGTCTGGGATATCTGATCTCCAATTAACTACCAGAAAACCAGAAGAGGCACTGTGGCTCAAGTGGTAGAGCACTTGCCTTGAGCTAAAGAGCTGAGGGACAGCCCAGAGCTCAAGCTTCACGACTGACCAAAAAAAAAAAAAAAAAAAAAAAAAGAAAGGAAAAAATTGCTCATTTGACTTAAATTCTAATTATTCACTTTGTTTATATTTTCCAAAAGTATTAATTCATGGTTGTCCTGGAATAAAAAAAAATTAAACTGGTCTTTAGCCACATATGGTTTGATAACCATGGAACTAGGAGAGTTTCTGTCCTGTTCTATAAAACAAGGATGCCCACACTAAGAAAAGATACTGTATAAGTAGATATAAGTTAAACATTATGGAGCTTAGTAGTAACTCAGTAAATTAATTATCTTATAGCATATGCATTTAGACTAATTTTTTAGATAGGGGCTCACTTGTGCACCTTGAGCACGAGAGATTCCCTGCACTTTCATCTCCCAAGTAGCTAGGACTTACAGGTGCATGCCAATATGTCTAGATCATTTAGATCATTTAATAATGCTATCTAACTTCTATGATGTTGTGTATTTTTCTGCAGTTCTTTATATGTATCATTCAATCCTCCAGATCTAGCTTCATTTGAGGATTGGAGGAACTGAGGCCCATTGTAGTAAGACAGGTTTTATCAGGTTATGCAGTGGTAACAAAGCACAATTCCACTCTTTTCCTCTCTTTTCTAGCTCTTTTCAATCTCTTTCCCAGCTCTCCCAGCTCTCTTTCCCAGGCCTTTCCCCACCGTGTGGAGGACCAAGATGGCCTGGTGCCAACTGGAATGATGAATAAACCTACCCCCTTACCTGAATACCACATGCATGGTGCTGTTCTTTCTTGGCTACCTCTTTTTAAAAACCTAACATAAATGGTGCCATGACTCGGATAAAGGGCTTAAGTCAGGATAGGTGGGATTCCTGGTTTTTTTCCCTCTTTTTTCTTTTTTTGTTTGTTCTTCCCTTTTTGCTCTGAGGAATACCCACAGTTCTGACAGCCTTTTGCGAACCGGTCTGTCTGCTGTGGACACAGCGCATCGATACCATTGCTGCCTTCACATCCACGTCCACACCACTTCTCTACTCTGATGAGTGAAACTACTCTCTATGGTTCTCTGTTGCTCAGTCTCTGTCCAGACGTGGCACCATGCCAGAGAGCTTCTACAGCCTTTAGCTGAAAGGCCGGTCACCTCTGAAGCCAAGGACGCTTCGTTTTGGGGGCTTGGCCATTTCTCTCTAGAGGGCTCTGGGGGAAGTCGAGACGCCCCTTCTGCCTGGTCAGCTCTCCTTCACTCACCAGACTGACTGCGAGTCAATTTTTATGCCATTCTCAGTTTTAGACAGTTTTTGCCTCTGCAATGGTACATGGGTAGAAGTCTGTTTACTTTTAGGCTCTCTTTGCTCTCTCTGCTAATCATGTCCAACTTTCTCTCCTTTTTTTCTACAACTTTTTGGCTTGTGCCCTGAAGAGTGTGACGCAGGCTGGGTCTGGGGACCCCTCCTCTAGGTTCCCTCTCAAAGGCTAGCCAATGCAGGCTTGATCTATTTGTTCAAGGTTTCTTTGCATTATTTCAGAAATTCACCATCTTGCGTTCGCCATCTTGGCCACATGGTGGGTTAAGGGTTTGGTCCCATCTGACCCTTAACCTTCCGCCAAGCTTACTACTCCATCTATTCTAAGGTGCCTTGCTAACAAGTTGCTCTTTTCAAAAGGCCCTGGTAACTGAGGCCCAACCATCTGATATGCTTTGTTAGCAAAGATGTCTAAAGTTGTCAACATTTTAGGTTTTGAGTTTTGCCTTTTTTCTTTTGTGTTGTGTATTCTGGTACTGACTACATGACTCTAAAATATTGGGCATATCTCTTGCAACATTCTCACATCCAATGAGTTTTGTCATTTCAGAATATTTGTTATCTTGATAAGAACCGGGTAAACTCTACTTATTCTACTTGATCTCCTTGTTGCTATAATTGGAAATAATAAAGGGCTTTTGTGGCAAAGATTGCAGTTCAAAGCCAGCCCGGGCTGAAAAATCCTTAAGACTCCATCTCCCAACTAACCTGCAAAGAACCAGGCTGGAAGCATGGCTCAAGACTCTTATTTCTAACCAGCCAAACTCTGCCAGTGGTACTATAACTCAAAGTGGTTCAGTGCTGGCCTTGAACAGAAGTGCTCAGGAACAGTGCCCAGGCCTTAAGTTCAAACCTCCTTGAATACCAACTGGGACAAGCCATCCCAGCAATGAGCACCTAGATTCAGCCAGTCTGGGGAAGAACAGAACATGGAGAGGAGTAAGAGGAGATGATGTTACATCAGCCACTTTGTGCCTGCCCTTTCAAAATTAACCAGAGCCTGGAGGTCAATAGAAGTAAGAAGCCTTCATCCACTGTCTATACCTGTCTACCTATTAACTGAACAGGAATTTATATTCTTGCCTTTGTCACCTGACTTCTCTACCTAGTAGCCAGATGTCAGAAGTAGCTAGGGACATTTCTACCAACATTTTCAGCCCCAAGTCCTCCCTCTTGCCATTTATTTGCTCTCTAGTATTTTTTTTCCAGCCCCTCAATGTTATGAGACTTCTCCAGACTTCATCTAAGGACACGCCACCAAGGGATAGCTGCTGCTCGCTGCCTTCTCCGGGAGGGGACCAAATTCCAGCCTTTTACCCTTAATGTCAACGCCCCTTGTCAGCAGGAAGTAGCCAGAGAGAATCCACGCCCTATTTCATGATTATTAATTAAAAGGCTGGGAAGGTAGCTCAGTGGTAGAGCGCTTGCCTTGCATGCCTGAGGCCCTGGGTTCCATTCCTCAGTACCACATAAGCAAAAAAGAAAAAAGCCGGAAGTGGTGTTGTGGCTCAAGTGGTAGAGCGATAGCCTTGAGCTGAAGAGCTGAGGGACAGCACCCAGGCCCAGAGTTCAGGCCCCACGACCGGACCCACCCTCCTTGCAGCAAAGTCTCTGCCCAGTTACCTGTGTTACCTAGGCAACTGGCACACCTGGAAGAGGTCACATCTGCATCCGTTGAGGTCACATCTGAATTTGATGTGGCCACACCTTTCTCCACCCATACCCTCGATAAGGCCTAGCCCAGGCCCAGATGCTCTCTCTCTGCTCTTTTCTCAGCTCCTTCTCAGCTCTTTCCTTCTCTTCTCTTTCCCAGCATTCTCTTCTCTTTCCCAGCTCTCATTCCCAGGCCTTTCCCAGCCATGAGGAGGGCCAACATGGCCTGGTGCCAGCCAAAACCATGAATAAACCTACCCCTTACCTGCAAAAAAAAAAAACACACAAATTCCTATAGCTTACAACAACAAATACTTTCTTCTTCCTTGCACTGTATTTTGTATTTCCTTCCCTCTCCCCACTGAGTCTTCTTATTTAGGCACGGGCTAACGGAGTCATCAGCTCTTATTGGGAACCTACCACTTTCTACTTGAGGCTTGGAGCAAAGGAGATGATGTAAACATTGCCCCCTTTTGAAACTGCGGGACAGGGAATCTGCCATCTTTTCTTACACCACACTGGACAGTACAAATACGCGGTCAAATCTGATGTCACTTGGGTGAAGATGTATCATCCTCTCTCAAGAAGATAAAAAAAACCTGTTGTTTGGGGACAAGTATAATTCACAACTAGTTGTGCCTGGAAGTCTGTACTTGGGTCTGTCTGGTTCACTGTACAACCTGGTGTTCCCAAGAGGGTTGGATCAAATAGAGAAGGAACAATCACTACAATGTTTTTTCTCTCCTTCTACCACAATGAGACATTAACAATGCATGACCATACACAAGCCATGAAACCAGACCAGAATCTCAAGAGCAAGAAGTTGACAGTCTCAGGGCTTTTTCTCTTCATCATCAGTGTATCCTCCACCACAGATGGAGGTGCTTTTCTAGAACAGCACAGGTCAGATAAAGAATTGTCTACTTCCCAGTACCACATAACAACAAATGGTAGGGTTTAAGGGCACACATCTGCTGTCATTACTCTTTTAAAAAAAAAGACAAAGGAAGAAAGGACAGAAACAAAGACAGCTTGATTCTCAGAAAGCATATTGATCACTATGTCCATTTTCAGACCTTTCCCAAGTGGTACAGGTATTAAACATGTGTAGAAGATTCAGTGCTAACCAGGTATTAGTGTTGTTAAATATGATAATTATGCATATAATATACTATATTTATAATGTTCTCATTTGTATAAGTCTGAATGTACATTGTTTGCCACCTAGTGGCAGCTGTTTTCAACTCAAACATTAATATTCATAACTGATTTTAATTAGGTTTTTTGAGGAAAGATTCCAGAGTCATAAAATATTTGAAAAAGTGTTGACAATGACATTATTCTGCTCTACCAAACTTTCAAAAAATACCTTGCAAATTTGGTTTGTATTTAATCCATGACAATGATAAATGAGCCAATGGATTCAGAAGTCATTTTCTGTTGCAAGAAGAATGTAGAGAGTGATAAAATGAACATTTCAATTTTTAAGCAAATAATACTAGGAGGCTCTCTGGATGGGGTTGTTTTCTTTTGCATTCCATTTTACTAGGAAGAATGTAGACACACCATTGCTGAAATTCATTGCTTTATCCTATCACATTTTGACCTATGTGTTACTAAAGAGTTAATTTTTTCCTAATAGTCCTGTCTTGAATTTTAATTTTCCATTGAAATTTCTATAGTCAAAAATCTTATAAGGTGCTGCATAGTTAAGTTGAAATAAATAAGTACAGCTGAAATAGGTACAAATATAGTATAAAACAAAATACCACATCTTATGAAATAGAAAATACAATCCTTAACATCTATAATTAATATATCTAAATATATGGGAATGCCTGGGAGAGGGAGAGATGGAATTTGGAAATGTAAAAAGACTCAAGGGAGGGAATGAATAAAATGACTGAGCGAATGTGTCTCCCACTGGGATCAATGATGATACTGTACCTCACACAGAATTTGATAATGAAGAAAATACCTCAATCCCTGATCAAGAAATTTAAGTAATAATGATGGTTGTTTCAAATTTTTTAAAAAAGAATCTAAGGTACCTTTTTTTTTTCTGGTTGGTCGTGGGACTTGAAACTTGGGTTCTTCAGCTCAAGGCGAGTGCTCTACCACTTGAGCCACAGCACCACTTCCAGTTTTCTAGTGGTTAATTGGAGATAAGAGTCTCATGACTTTTTGCCCAGGCTGGCTTTGAACAGTGATCCTCAGATCTCAGCCTTCTGAATAGCTAGGATTACAGGCATTAGCCACTGGTGCCTGGCTCAAAGTAACATTTTTTTGTAGTGCTGGTACTGAGGCTTGAATTCAGTAACTTGCTTGGCAGTTTTACTCAAGGCTGACATTCTACCATTTGAACCACACCTCCACTTCTATCAAAAAGAATTTTAAACACAATATTCTCTTCTAAGCAAAGGAGACATTTCTGGAGAGAAGAAATACCTATTTTAACTGGATGACTTCGGATTTGTAAATAGTCTGAAGTCATTCATACTTTAAATTCACCAGGCTTTGATAGTCTGAATATTAGAGCTATTGACTTATATTTTGAGCTTAAGATGAACAGTTTGAAACAATAATTGTTATGAAGAGAATAGAGATATGAAGAGAATAGAGATATGAACTGGTGCCCTTGGTTAGTATCTTTCACATCTGTAATGTTCCCGCTTCATGCAAACCCAATGCTGTGTGCTGGTTCCCGGAACGGATGGTGTGCTAACATTGTCTGCTCAATGTGCTCTTCTCACGCAGCCACCAGCACCAGCCAACCTCAGCAACAGCCCACATTGAACAAGCGAAACAGCTGTGCTCACCGAATTGTTTCTCAGACCTAGTGGTCTTTGTTCCTAGTAAAGAAACTTATTAATATCCTGCAAAATCAGAGTTGCATGGCTATTTAGGGACACAGTGGTTTTGACAAACTCCTCACCACTTAACAGTCTAGTCAACATGTGCTTTTCATTCAGCAGTCATTGTGATGCCTAGAAGTGATCCCCAGTATCTTTAAAATAAATAAATAAGTAAACAAACATGAACAGAAGGTAAAAGAAGTGTGATTAGCATTTCTTGCAAGAAAATAAAACTGATAGGATATATGTATATGCATGTGTATAGATATGCATTTATATTCTATATACATATGTACATATATATATATATATATATATAGAGAGAGAGAGAGAGAGAGAGAGAGAGAGAGAGAGAGATTGATGAATGATTTGTTGTGAAGGACCAACTCATGTAATTTTGGAGGCTAAGAAGGTGCACTGAACACTGGACCTTCCATCTGTAGGTTAGAGACCCAGGAAAACCATTGAAATAGTACTAGACAAAACTTGAATCTGCAACTCAAACCAATAGAAGCAATGGGGTACTCTTAATCTGAGTGAATATGACTTGGATAGGGTGATTGTATAAACTGTGATTGATCTAGTTCACACACCACAGTGACAATGGATGTCCTCATTCTACCAGGGCATGCAACTCACACTTATTTTTTTGGTTAGTCATGGGGCCTGAACTCTGGGCCTGCGCGCTGTCCCTCAACTCTTAAGCTCAAGGCTAGCGCTCTACCACTTGAGCCACAGAGCCACTTCTAGCTTTTCCACTTATGTGGTACTGAGGAATTGAACCCAGGGCCTCATGCATGCAAGGCAAACACTCTACCACTGAGCCACCTTCCTAGCCCCAAACTCACACTTCTTTTGCCTTCTGTGGATTGATTGATGTCCATCCACAATGGTGAGGGGAACTTTTACTGTTTGCCCACCCAAATCATAATCTCTTTTAGAGACACCCACACAGTTATACTTGAAACAGAGTTTTACTGGCTATTTGGGAATGGCTTTGCTCCAGTCAGCTGACAATTTAACTACCATAAGTAGCATATGCTTGTTGATAAAAGGTACCCTATAAAGGTTTTTAAATAATAGATTTTTGTTTTAAAAAATGAGATCATAGCACACATCCTAGATATCCTCCCCCTTTACATAAACACATCATAGAAGTCTTTTTTTTGACAGTTCATTCCCACCATGCATTTGGTGCTTTTCTCTCAGCCACAGCGTTTTCTAGACTGAGGTGCACTTGAGGCCTGGGACCAAGTTTAAGACCAGAATGAGGAAAGCATGACAGAGTGAGCCTTGTACCGTTACTCCTTAAGACTCAGGACCCAAGAGGGTGGCACCAGAATAAGTGCCATGTAAAGGAATCAAGGATCAGTTGTAAGCACTAGGGAAATAGGAGTAAAGTATTCAAAACAAGACACAGTGAGAAGCCATGCAGACTGAGACTCTGGCAGAAAGGGAAGAGCATGGGTGTAGATGCAAAGACAACTGTGAAAAGTCCTTTCTGAATGCTCTTATATATTGTTTTCTTTAATCATTGCATACCCAGAGAAGTCCTGTGAATAGATCCTAGCATCTCCATTATACTTATGAGCAAACCAAGGATGGACGCATTCAAACTAACTAGTGAGGTCTGAAGGCCAGCAAATGGCCGAGAACCTATCTGACCTCAACATCAGGCCTTATCCATCACTTCCCGGTTCAGGCCCAGTGTTCATCCTAGGTCAGAGCTCTGGTGAGTCTTACTCAGGTCTGGCTTAACCACATGACTCAGAACAAACCTTACAGGACACTAATAATTTGAAGGGCATAGCAAGTAAAGAAGGTAGGACAAGTTCATGACAAGGTAGGACAAAAAAATACATCACTATCTGATTTTTTTTCCTGGTTAATAAAGTTGTTTTTTACTCTCTTTTCCTCCTAAAGTCAGTTGAAAAATGTTCCAAAGCCAGATGGCAGCTTTAATCTTGCATTATCTTAGTGTCTTCTCTATACTTTCTCATCAGCTTTTTGACTGTCTTAGAAAGCCACCTTGGTCCTCCCCTTCCTCCCTCAACTCCACCTTTAAAAAAAGACTTCCTTTATTCATCCCCTAACCATGTGAAGCTCTTTCATCCTCTTTGTCACTACCTCATTAGATATATTGCATTCAGATGTGGGTTTCCCACGTTTGTGATAGTGACTTCCTGTCTTCATTCTGGTGGTGTCCCCCATGGCTTTGCCTAACACAGCAACTGGCAGAGCAGGAGCTCAGAGACATTTGTTGATGGAGTGGGTAGACATTTGGTTAAATTTAAGAGGAAAGGAGGGCAAGTGTATAATATTCTGTGTAAACAGCGTTAATGAAGGAAGGCCAAATAATTTGAATGCACATATGGTAAGGTAATTTGCCAGGCATGTAGATGGGCAATGCACTTGACCATATGAGAGAAAGGAATTGAACTTGTCTATTTTCCAAATGTTTTACCCAATCTTTTTCTTTCTAACTTACTTTATTATTGTTTTAGAGGTGATATACAGCAGGGTTACCTTTACATACGTCAGGTAGTAAGTGCATTTCCTTTCTCATAGTGTCATCTGTTCCCTCATTCTCTCCCATTCCCTCCCTCCCGTCTCTACCCACGAGCTGCACAGTTCACTTTCATCAAGGTCCAGTGCAGCCAGTGGGCTCCAGCGCTGCACTTTTCACCATTTTTTCCTCTGATTCTGTGCCCTGCCCCACCTTCCCACAGATGTGCATGCGAATACACTGTACAGAAGGTAAAGAATACAGAGTCATCAGAAAAAGAAAATACAAATTAAGATAAAGGGACTTTTTTCATAATTTGTTTTAACCAGTCCTTGCTACATTTTAGATACAAAGAATCCAACTGGGGTGACAATATCCAAAAAGAAGTTCATTTATTACCTGACTTATAATCAGACTTCCGTACATCACTTTTACAATAACAATTAAAAAACTAAAATTCTTTTTAAAAAGTCCAACTGTAAACTCTTTATATAAACATACATATATGTACATATACGACCATGATATTTGTTCTTTATATTGAATATTTGTATAAACCTACAAATATGGATATACTTTATATGTCTCTAAAAAGCTTAATCACCTATGCCTAAAAATACGCTATTGCTAGTACATGCACTTATAGATATTGACATAGTATGGTTTTATTTTATGAAACACTTCATTATAAATGAGTTCTTTCTTTGTTGAGGGAAGATTTGCAGAACAAAACGTCCTTACAATAGAGATGATGGTGATTCATTTTTAGTGACTCATGCCACTTTGGTTTCATAACTTTTTTAGTAATCTGATAATAGTAATGCTTAATTTGCCTGTGCTGCTCCAGAGCTCTGAAAATCACATAGGCAGTATACAGCAGCGCACAGGCATTTCAGAATCTTAATTTGAGCCATACTAGTTTGGAGTATTTGAAGGCGATCTTAATTTTAATCCCTATTTATAGAAAACATTTGCATAGAAGGAGCTATTCTGAGGACTAAAGGTACCTACCAAAGAATCTAACTCATATTTTGTTCCCAAAAGTGGTACATGTATTTTTATCCTTCTGATCTTGAAATGATAATAAACCTCCAAGCAATAAGCACAAAAGGAATTAACATTCCATTAAACCAGAATGTGAATTTACATATTTTGGCCTACCTGTCCTATCAATCAGCAAAGTAAGACTTAGCTGCTTACCTAGCATGTGTGTGTGTCTGTGTGTGTGTGTGTGTAGAAGGCAAGACCTATGTTCGTGTTATTGAGTGTGTTATATGCCATTTACTGTGCCTCTTGGTGAGGAGGGATAGGGGAATGATGAAAAGAAGAAAAGCAGAATTGGATATTTTTGGCAATGATTTACCACAGTATCTTTATAGATTAGATTTTATTTGTGTCATTGATGATCAATGCCCAGAGAAGTTAGGAAATCTTGCCAATGGTAGTAACAAAGACAGACACCATGAGAGGTAAAAATTGATAAAACAACAACAAAACAACAAACCAAAACAAAACACAAGTGTTTTATATTCCAGAACTTTCTGTGGTTTCCTGATGTTGTGATGACTCATTTGGGTTACTCTGCTTTGTAGCTGTGATTTGCAACAATTCAGGGAAGATATATTGAGAGCCTATGTGCCAACCTCCAAGGATTTTGAGTCAATTGAGATGTATCAAGATCAGGCTCTAAGTGCTAGGTTTTTATGCTTCTCACATTCCACTCAACAATTCCCCTTATTCTTCTTCTTTAGTGAAAATCCACAACTAGATGTCTAATCTTTGGATGAATTATTTGTGTCTTGTTAAAACACAGGGGTTTTTACCAATCAGTATCAATAGTTAGATCAGAAATCTTTATGTTGTGTGAACAAGCCTGTATGGTGCTTGAATACATTTTTTTGTAATGATGATAAAGCAAGATATCACATAATAATACAAAATGCAAAACAAAGCTATGGGCACCTTGCAAAGTCAACCTCACCAGATTCTCAGCTTTCTCTTGGTCCATGGTCCCATACAGGCAAGGATGGGAAATATGGAATAGCATAGAAGAACATCATGCTGTTACTAAAATCATGATTTTGAAAGTAAAATAGGAAAATCCTCTTAATATCTCCTTAACTAAAAAGGACAGGGACAAAAAGTTATGCTTACTACTTGATTCTAATTTTGTAAACACATGGCAGAAACGTGAGTGTGCATGTAAATGTGTCTGAGAGATAGATAAAGAGAAAGAGAAACAAAGGAGGAGAGAGAGAGAGAAGGAATGGCATGAGTAGTTCAGTAGAGTCAGAGCCATGGTGATTTGCTCCTGGCTTGTACCCCTACCCTGCAGGTACCCCAGCAAGTTTAGGGCAAACCAGCCTCTCACTTTCACAGAACCCTTCTGCTGATATTGTGTCTTCTGCTTCTTGATAAACTGAAAACAACTGAAATTCTAATTCACAGAGGGTGAACATAAGGTGATCTGTGATCAAAGATTTCCTTTCCATATTACAGAGGCCAACCAGCATTTCTTGTCATGGCTTTCTGAAAGGTTTTATTCTTATTTTAATGTATTTTGATGCTATCATATATAAATATATACATATAAACATATATATCATATCATATTTATATGTTGTTACTTTCTTCACATATCAAATATGACCTCATTGGCTCTTCCTAACACCTATGAGTAGGTCCTATAATTGTGTCCATTTTATAGGCAGGCAAAATGGGGCATGCTGAGACTGATATTGAGCATATAACACACAATTATTGTGGTAGGGTGAGGTGTGGAACCTTCCCAGAGCTTCTCCTGTGCCATCTATTCTTTATCCTTACGCTGAGGGTGGGTTGGCGCAGAAATGTATAGATCAAGTCTTCTTATTCTTTGTATGACCGACCACACTCTATTAATAGGGGGACTGTTTATTAACATTTAGCTTGTTACCACTTTTTAATTATTAAAATAATGATTACTAAAAGGCACTTATTATCACTGTAAATGTGCAAAATTTGCAGAATCAAAGAGAAACACCCTAAATGATTAATGATGTAAAATTATTTTATAGAAGTTTATGTCCTTAACACTCTAATGATAGGGTTTTTCATTCATCCAAATCCTTTGACTTGTGTTATTGACAGAGAAGGGAAAAAGCTGAAGGTGGTTTCTGGCTATTTCTATCTGCATTTTTAAAGTTGAGAGTAAGTGTGAATATCCTTTTTTTAAAAAAAAATCATAGAATACTGCATTTATTGAAAGTTTCTCAAGACTGAGGAGGGCTTACACTATATATTACCATTAAAAAGCAAATAGTAAACTCCATCTGAATCTTCTCCTTTGGCTGTCCCTGAAAGTCTCACCACAAACAGTAGCTCCTCCTCGGGGTTTTTTTCTCATCCAAACATTATAGACCTCTGCTTTTCTCCGTACTATCCCCTCTCCTCTCCAACTTCAATTCTTCCCCTCTGGTGCAGTTGAGGTGGGGAGGAAGCACAGGAAGATGAAGGTGTGTTAGGAAGGGAAGTGCATGTCTTTTGCATTGTTTTGTTTTGTTTTCTGCTCAAGGCTGGCGTTCTACCACTTGAGCCGAAGCTCCACTGGACAACACTTCGTTGGGTGCCTCTGGTGCTTGATTATAAATACAAGGAAATATTTTAAGATTACTGTTTGGTACAAATTCTTTTGCCGGCATGCTGTACTCTTTAGTTTTACAATCTGATCATGTCACAGTAGTTTAGAACATAGCAAAGCTATTTTCGACGGTACCTTTCTGAGGCCAAGTAAGACCCCACTTTAAATTGTCCAGCAGCAATTTGAGAGCCTTTGTGCACTCTTCCACCATGTTGAGGTGGATGTGGATAGCATACCACTCTCCACTGCCCTTGGCATCCTCTAGCATGCCCAGCTCCGAGTGCACGGTTCTTTCTTTAACTGTTGCATGCAATCCAGGAAAACCAGCATGGCACGGTCAAATTTGTTTTCCAAGAAAACATTCTGACAATGCAGCCGGACACAGTGATCTGTCAATGACTTCAGATAGGAATGGTTTCCACCGGCGATGAGTTGGTAACTCGCAAATTTGAGTCCAATGGTATTGGCGAGAGCGAGGAGCAACAGGCGTTCAATCCCCAGGCAGTGTTGATCTCCGCCCAGCTTCCCAGAACACGGGTCAGGTAGCCCTATCTTAAGTTATTGATGACACCCAAGGGGCCTTCCTTCCAGATCTGGAAGGTGACATCGCAGATGTTGGTTGTGCTCAGCTTGTACAGCTGGCTCTGGGCATACCTCAGCTGGTTCTCCACTCTGCTCAGCTGATCCGTCAGTTCGAGCTGTTGCGGCTCCAGGGTGCAGTACTGCACGGCCTGCTGGTGCAGCTCTGCGGTCTCTTCCTGGGGCGCGTTAAGGTCGTGGGCTGCTTGCACCCAGGTTTGCTTCAGGTCCTCCAGCTCCTCCGTCAACCTTGCCTCCGCCTTCTTCCAGTAATGCTGGCAGCCAGGTGTTCAGAGCCCTCCTCTCCTCCTGATCCATCAGCAACCCAGTCTCCAGGACACGTCTGTAGGCCTGACAATCCAGCTCCGCCTGAGAGTCGAGTGTCCAGTTGCTCCAAAAGATGGTCACTTCACTCCGCGCAGAGAGGGTGCTCCACCACTTTTTTGCCCAAGAGGATGGCAAAAATGTCCACAATGGTCTCTTGGCTTCCTTAATTTTGGAGCATATGCATTTAAATTTTGTGACTGCATTCTCCCTCTCTTCCTCTTTACCCTTCCCTTTTTTCCTCCCCACACCTCCTTTCAAGTAACTGTTTCCTAAACAGTAACAGGTCTGAGTGAAAGGGAGCCCTATTACACTGTTGGTGGGAATGTAAACTGTTCAACCACTCTGGAAAGCAGTATGGAGGGTCCTCAGAAAACTAAACACAGAATTACCCAATGTTCCATCAATCTCATTCTCGAGCATTTATCCAAAAGACATATTATCCAAAGGATATGGTAAGTCTACCTGCACAACCGTGTTCATTGCAGCACTATTTACCATAGCCAAGGTATGGAATCAGCCTGATGCCCTTCAATGGATGTATGGATCAAGAATTTGCGGTGTATGCCAGATGCTGGTGTTAATGGCTATATTCTTAGCTACTCAGGAGGCTGAAATATAAGTATCAGAGTTTCAAGCCAGCCTGCTGCAAGAAAGTCTGTGAGATTCTTTTTTTTTATTGTGAAAATACAGTACAGAGGAGTTACAATTACATGGGCAAGGTAATGAGTACATTTCTTATCAAGCATTGTTGCTTCCTCTTCCCATCCCTTCCCATCTCGCACCCAAAATTGTAAAGTTCGTTTTTCGACATAACGACTTGTACATCTCATTGTTGCAATGGGTCCACCTGTATTCCTATTTAAACAATTTGTTTTTTCCCTTCTTCTCTACAAATTATACCGACATCAAATACAATGAAAGTAGGGGTTATTCAATGGGGGAGGGACATACAAAACAACAAAGAAATCATCTTATAAATATGTTAGAAACAATCACAAGAAAGAAAAACACATTTGAATCCTTATCTTGGGGTTCATTTCACCTAACATCAACTTATCTGACCTTTTCTGCTGTCCCAGACAAATACTAGTTATTGAAGATAAGGGAAACCATGGGGCCTATGTTTCTTTGGGCCTGGCTTACTTCGCTTAATATAATTTTTTCCAAGTCTTTCCATTTCCTAACAAATGGGGCAATGTCATTCCTTCTGATGGAGGCATAGAATTCCATTTTCTCCACTCATCTACTGAGGGGCAACTGGGTTGGTTCCATATCTGAGCCATGGTAAATAATGCTGCAATAAACATAGTTGTGCTGGTAGCTTTAGTATGGCCTTGTTTGTGATCATTTGGGTAGATGCACAAAATTGGGATTGCTGGGTCATAGGGGAGCTCTATGTGGAGTCTTTTGAGGAACCTCCATACTACTTTCCAAAGTGGTTAAACAAGTTTACACTCACACCAACAATGCAGTAGGGTTCCCTTCTGTCCACATCCCCTCCAGCATCTGTTGTTATTAGAGTTCTTGATTATAGCCATTCTAACTGGAGTGAAGTGGTATCTCAATGTTGTTTGGATTTGCATTTCTTTTATGGCTAGAGAGATTGAGCATTTCTTCATGTGTCTATTGGCTATTCTTCTTTCCTCTTCAGAGAAGTTTCTCTTTAAGTCTTTAGCCCACTTATTTATTGGGCAGTTGTTTCTTTGAGGATTTGTTGTTGGGGGATTTAATTTTTTGAGTTCCAGGTATATTTTAGATATGAGACTCTTGTCTGTTGTATGACTAGTGAAGATCTCCCAATCCGTGGGCTTTCTATTGATTTTGTTAGTTATGTCCTTTGCCATGCAGAAGCTCTGCAATTTTATGCAATCCCATTTGTCCAACCTTTCTTTGATTTGTTGTGTTTCTGGGTTTCTATTAAGAAAATTTCAGCCTGTGCCAAGGAGACCTAGGGTTTCTCCTATTCCATCCTGTAATGTTTTCAGAGTGTCTGCTTTGACTCTGAGGTCTTTGATCCATTTGGAGTTGATTTTGGTGCAGGGTGACATATAAGGATCTAGCTTTAGTTTTCTACAAGTGATTAACCAATTTTGCCAGCACCATCTACTGAAGAGGCTGTCTTTCTTCCATTTTATTTTTTTAGGTCCCTTATCGAAGATTAGATGGCTATAGGTCTGTAGGTTCATTTCTGGGTTTTCAGTTCTATTCCATTGGTCCTGAGGTCTGTTCTTGTGCCAGTACCAAGCTGTTTTGATTACTATGGCTTTGTTGTAGAGTTTGAAATTTGGTATGGATATTCCTCCAGCACTGTTCTTTCTGTTAAGACTTTTTTGCTATTTGGGGTCTTTTATTGCTCCATATGAATTTTTGGATGGCCTCTTCTATTTCCTTGAAGAATGAGGTTGGAATATTGCTAGGTATTGCATTGAATTTGTAGATAGCCTTGGGAAGTATTGCCATTTTCATGATGTTAATCCTTCCAATCCAGGAACATGGGAGGTTTTGCCACTTTCTAAGTTCTGTTTTGATATCCTTTTTCAGGTTTTTAAAGTTTTCATCATAGAGGTCCTTCATTTCTTTGGTTAAGTTAATTCCTAAGTATTTTATTTTTTGTGGGGCATCTGTGAGATTCTTATCTTCAATTAACCACTCAAAAACCGGAAGTAGTGAGGTGGCTCAAAGTGGTGGAGTGCTAGCCTTGAGTGAAATTGCTCAGGGAAAATGAGCAGGCCCTGAGTTCAAGCCCCACGACTGAAAAAAAAACAAAAGACTTTGTGGTGTACATATAAACAATAGAATTTTACTCATCCATTACAAGAATGATACTGCATCATTTGCAAAGAAACAGAGAGAATCAGAGAAAATCATGTTAAGTCAAGCCCAGAGAGACAAAGGATGCACGCTTTTTTTTCTCATATGTGAAACCTAGAGTTAATTTATAAATAGATAAGTAAATACTTTGGGGGTAGTATCCAAGTGTATATAAATGTATTAACTGAAATATGGTAGATTCAGTAGAGAACGCAAACAATGTAATTCTTGAGAAAGACTAACTTATAATTCAACAAAATAAACACCAGGAAACAGGTAGCCCCTTACCAGTGGGTGGATCTGAGGATAAATGCAGTAATGAATTTGAACTGCCTCCATCAGGGCCTGAACACATCAAATGATCAGTAAAGGGGCGGGGGGAGGGGCTGAAGATGTTGTGTCTGTGTGGTAACAAAATACTGGAGAATTTTGCACTGAAATATTGCCAGCAGGTGTCTCTGGATGGTGGGGGGTTTTCTTTTCTATTTATAACTTGTCTGCATTTTTATTAATGAATGTATATATTTTTATCACCCACATAAAATATTAATTTTAATAACCTGTTCCCTCCCAATAGGCTTGGTTTCTTAACCTCGAACTACAGATTCCTTCTGTGTCCCCCAGATCTGTCAATCACCTGAAGCTAACTAGTTATTCAACCATGACCCTTTTCCACAAAGAATTTCAAATCACATACAGAAAATAAATAGAGAAGATTGAGATTTAGGAATACTAAAGTGAACACAGAAATATACACGTATATTATGTATATTCGTGTAACTGTATCCTAAGAGTCAATGAGCTGTGACATTTGGAGAACAACTTAGAATCAATTTCCAAGTAGATAAAGCAAAAGAAAAATCATTGATCTTATTTCCTTTAGAGAAAAATACAACCATGAAAATTCTTTGTAGAAGAGGGCATTTCTCAGTTCAAGGGGCATTGAGAGATAATAAGTGGCACTTTCAGAAACAGTCTCCATGTGAGCATTTCAGTAACAATAAAACCCAGTTAAAATTTGTGTGAGCCTTTTGGGCATTTACCCAAATGATCACAAACAAGACCACACTAAAGCTACCAGCACAACTATGTTTCTTGCAGCATTATTTACCATAGATAAGATATGGAACCAACCCAGTTGCCCCTCAGTAGATGAATGGATCAAGAAAATGTGGTATATATACACAATGGAGTTCTATGCCTCCATCAGAAAGAATGGCATTGCCCCATTTGTTAGGAAATGGAAAAACTTGGAAAAAATTATATTAAGCGAAGTAAGCCAAGCCCAAAGAAACATAGGTCCCATGGCTTCCCTTATTTGCAACAACTAGTATATGTCTGAGACAAGCAGAAACGGTCAGATAAGTTGATGTTAGGCAAAATGAACCCCAAGATAAGGACTCAAATGTTTTTTTCTTTTTTGCGATTGTTTCTAACATATTTATAAGATGATTTCTTTGTTTCTTATATGTCCCTCCCCCTGGTATAACCCCTGTTTTCACTGTATTTGATATTGGTATAATTTGTGGAGGGGAAGGGAAAAAACAAATTGTTTAAATAAGGATACAGGTGGACCCATTCCAATAATGAGATGTACAAGATGTTATGTCAAAAAATGAGCTTTACAACTTTGGCTGAGGGGGGAGTGGGGGTGGGAGTGGGGTGAGGGGAGGGTGGGGGGGGGCATACGAAGGGATGGGAAGGGGAAACAAAGGAGGAGGCAACAATGCTTGATACGAAATATGCTCATTACTTTACCCATGTAATAGTAACACCTCTGTACGGTATTTTCACAATAAAAAAAAATTATGTGTGAGAAAACTAAACAAGATGGTTGGGGGACGTGGCTTTTTCTTGGTTTGGCGTGGTTAGAATGAGATAATACAATGAACTGTAGACAGTGTGTGTCCTTGAAAAACAAACTCTCCAATGACCACTTTGCAATGTCTTCACAATAAGGCCTGCCTCTTTCCCTTTCTTACTCAGTTGTTGGCTTAAACTGTAAATTTTATGTATGGATGGATTATCTCGAGAACAAAGAACATATTTTCTATTTTTGTTTTGCTATATCCACGCATAATGGATTTGGCAATTTATGTCTCACTAACTGGTTTGTTTCAGTGCTGCGTATATATTCCTTTTCATCTTTGACTGTCAATATATGAATTTCAAATGCAATTCTTACATTTAGTTTGGACAAAGTTTGATGGTTCAAATTATACAAGGTATTAGGAAGAAAATATTTAAGTTTAGATCTTATTACTGCACCAAATTCAGAAATGTTTCACTGTCAAAAATTGTGGGTAGAAATGCTCCTCTAACTTAAATCTTCCCACCACTTTGCATATTTAGAAAACACTTCAAATTGATGAGCTGCTATCCTCATCAGAGTATTTGATGTTAAAATTTCATATTGCTTGGATTTCTCTACATTATTTGGAGTTTTTGTTTTTGTTTGGTTTGGTTTCATTTTTGTTTTTTTCTGAGATAAATTCTCACTAGCATTCAGGCTGGTTTTGAACTCTCAATCTTCCTGTTTTAGCCTGGTATCTCCGATTTAATTATTTAGAGGCTTTCACATGCACTTTATTACTGAACACTTTTTCATTAACTCAAATGATGGAGTCTTTTCAAGTCTTGTATTGTTCTACCTTATTTCCTGTTTATGTGCAGGGTTATTCTCCAATAAATTACTCTAACTTGTCCAGGGCCACATCTGCGTTTATGTTTATAGCTTGCTTTCATTTCATTCTTGCCACTTGGGAACTGAAGTTATTTAAGATGTAGTATTACATTTTGGGTACTAATAAAAATTCGTTTATATTAATAAAAATTCTTTTTGTACCAATGTTTTGCTGGTTAGCCCAATGGCCCTGTGAGAAGAGATGAAAGACGTCTTTAGGTTAAATGGTGTTGTGTGAGGATTTTTTTTGCCTCTCTGATCACTAACTAATCACTCTTGGATGTGGACCAACCTAAACCCATAAGTGCCAAATTTCAACACTAGATTAGATTTCAACATTAGATAGATCTTTAGTTAACAAAGTGACTGATGTGATTCAAAATAATCATGAAAAGCTAAGGCACAAATTTCAAGCTTTCCTGAAACTTGAAGTATATTTATAATGCTAATTGAATTTAACAGTATTATTAATGCAAGTAACTCTTTCCTTGTGTGTTAAAAGCAAGTCTGAAATAAGAATCAAAGATGGAATGATGGGCTTCTAAAGTAGAAAAAAGGTATTCGTAAATGTGGCTGATTCAACCATGAGATATAAAAACAACTCATTTCTCATCACTGTCAGCTAAGTGATTAATTTACTCAAAGAAAAAATTGGAATAACTGACAATGGGAGGAATTCTTCTCAGTTTAATTTAATTTTTGCTGAATTTGAACAGGTTCTAGGGCCGACTAGGCTGGTGAATGTTTATTTACATAAACCCCCACAAGGAGGGGTGTATATCATCAGACATTTTGGCAAGTCTTACATAATACATGTTCTCTTCAAAGAAAGAGAGCAAAAAGTAGGGGAAAATGTGAGACTTTGCAATTGATAGAGGGAAAAGCTTCTGATAAAACAAATACTCATTTTACAACTTTGTGATTGTGAAGTTTTCATCTCATCTACAGTACTAAATATTTCATGTTTTAGAAAAGGACTGGAGAAACCTTTATTGGAAAGAACTTTGCTCATCTGAGTAGCTTCAATTTGGCATGGGCTCAGTTTCGTGCCATTAGGTTTCACTTCCTAATAAAAGATCAGTCAGCATTTAACCCAGGAAGGAAAAACTAAGTTCATTCATATCACAGAAAGCTGTCCAAACCAGTCTGTTTTCATCAATATATCAAACCTTCCCACTCATGGAGTTTTTATATGAAAGCTCAAATTATCTAAAAATGTTGTTACATGAAAACATAACAATCCTGTGTTGGCACAAAACTGTCTATATAAATTTGTACATATTCACCTGTTAGGCTGTGCTGCTGCTAGACTCCAGACATTATGACTGGATTTCACAAGAATTCCAGGCTGGAAAAAAGAAAGAACTATTAATCTCTTAGGCTTATTTATGCAACACCTGTCTGCATTATGGCTATTGGAAATGATATTGAATGGTTCTTTTCATAAATCATGAATACATTCACTTCCATAACATGGTATCTCATAATTCTAGGAGTAGTTTGGGCTCATTTGCTTCCAGATAGTTTTCAAATATTTTGGGTTTGGTAAACTTGAAAGAACTTTGCCAAACGTCTCCTACTCATACCCCTGTAGAACGGCTCATACCTTAAAGAGTAATTGAATCTTTCTACTGATTCATGGGAAACACAAGCAACCACCATGTGGTCCTACCTTCCCTGTTTATTTTCGAGGCACTTGCCCAAGTTCTTTCTGTGAACTGCTGCTTTCTTTCTCTTCCTCTGGGTGCTTCATTTAAATTACTGGAATAGTGCACTCCCTAGCGCTAGGCAAAGCAAAACCCAGAATGACTTGGAAAATTTTGTTTCTTCTAAACTTAGATTCCGGAGGCTTTGAGTGGGTCTAATTTTGGTAAAACACACACACATACACACACACACAGACACACACAGACACACACACACACACACACACACACACACACACACACAAAACCCTCCAATAACCAAAAAACACCTGTTTTCTCCTTCGTACCACCAACTTGTTTTAGAGTCATCTGGACTTTATTTTTCAGATAACTTGGAGACCCAAATTCAGTTGCACAATCGACTGCCCACCCTGCTTTATTGGAATGTGTACATGCATGGGAGCTGTGCACGTGTGTGCAACATATATGTGTTTTAACATATAATTTAAACCTATTCAAATCATGTTTAAGTCTCCCTTCACTCCCCGGGCTGTCTGTGGGTTCATACTGGAAAACTGTCAGGAAATGGGTCCCAATGCTCCAAAATTATTTGGGAATCATTTTAAAGGCATAAATCTATGCCCATAATCATTCCATCATCCCATAATTTCTTGGTCAATGTACCAATACCTTTATTAGACCATGTTGCTTTTGGAAAAAGAAGGACAGAAATCATATCTTTTCACAGATGATCCCATGTCTATAGCATTTATTTAATGAATTTGTCTGAAATAACTGGACGATCCTGTCTACAAAGCTATTTGAAATCTTCTGTGACTAAAACAATTTTGCATTCTCTTTTGTATATGCTACAATCATGCATTTGTAGATTATTAGCTGCTAAATTATTAGCTGCTTCCATTAATTTATTTTTCTTAATCATGCAAAACAAAATCCTTTTTTGATCCATAGGCATTTTGTATATTCATTATATACCCAAAGGTTAGTGCTAATCTTTAGGATATATTAGCTAGCTTCCATTCCCAATGATCCATACCCATGGGAATTCAGTCTCAGTCCATAAATTAGGCAAGGGTTGGCCCCAAGTCACCAAGTAACTGTGATTCTCAATAGTATGAAGCTTTTGCATTTCTTCTGTCCTACTAGGAGATGCTACCATCCATAAGCACTATCAGCAGCCTGTTGCATAGATCAATATGGAGGGAAACTGAGGCACCTGATCAACTTCCCACATCTGTGAACTAGTCGTGGTGGTAGTGACAGGACATCCACTGACACTGGCAGTGTTCAGCCTTCAGAACAGTCATATTAGGGCTGGGAAGGTGGCTCGGTGGTAGAGCGCTTGCCTTGCATGCATGAGGCCCTGGGTTCGATTCCTCAGCATCACATAAGCAAAAAGAAAAAAGCCGGAAGTGGCGCTGTGGCTCAAGTGGTAGAGTGCTAGCCTTGAGCTGAGGAGCTGAGGGACAGCGCTCAGGCCCAGAGTTCAGGTCCCATGACCGGACCCCCCAAAAAAACCCAAAACAGTCATATTAGTCAAAAATCTGACTGCAGCTGTAGAAGGACCCTATGTAAGAGCTAATCAGTGCAACTCCTTTATTTCCAGACCTAGAATTTATGAGCATACTTCACTGCTATTTTATGCCATCAATCTTGGAGATACTTTGTTATACAACCATAGTAGCTAGATTAATATTTAAGTGTATGCATTTAACAAATGTATAGAATTAATACTCACTTTTAAGAATTTTGAAAGTTGAGATTCTAAGATCAAGCACACACTTAATCCTTCAGTGAGCTTCTTTCTGATTTTTCTTCTTAGCCAAATTCCTATGTTGTATGTATTCAGTGCTGGGCCATTTAAGTTCCTTGTTGTCTTTGTTACTGTTTAATGTTGCAAGGACTGCAAAGAAGCTCATTCCAGGCTTAGATTTTCTAGCCTTTAACTGCTTTGTGGATTTTTTTTAATCCGTCTCTGAAGACATGCTGTGTGTGTGTGTGTGTGTGTGTGTGTGTGTGTGTGTGTGTGTTATAGAATCAATGTCTATAGATATTCCTTGGATTGGGAAACCTAGAGAACGTGTGAGTAAAAGGATTAGTGGCTAATGAGTGATAAATGTGTAATCTAATGAACAAAGTTTGGCAACTAATGTGTCATGTACTGGGCTAAATGTTTTCCCATAATAGACCCCATGTTTCCACTCCTGTTAGCCCCTTGTATATAAAAAGAGCTTTTTAAATTACTTCACATGCATTAGATCTGCCCAATTAGCTTGTGTATTCAGGGGATTAAAAAATTATTTTTACAAAGGGAGTTTATTAGCATTTGCCATCTTCCTGACATGATTTTCCTGTTAAGGAGGTAATCAACTTTTTGGTTTATGTAAAGAAAATCCAAGAAAAATACTCATTAAATGAGAGTTTCAGCTTACCCCAAGAGACACAAGGCCCTGCTTTCAAAGAGCTTCATTCTTGGGAGAAATATGACCACAGGACAGAAAGAAGAAAATTACTTAGGAGCAATAATGTCTATGTAAGGAAAAAAAATAGGGTGATATACTGAACTCTTGGGTGGCTGTTTTAGAGGACAGACGGACTGAGATCCGAAATATAAAGGGATCAGGAAGAGGAAATGGTCACGGGCAGTGAAGAGGCGGAGTGTAAAAGCAACAAGTGGATAAGAGTGAAGGACAACAGCAGGAAAACAGAGAAGAATAGCGGAAGAAAATGAGGCGCAGAGGCAGACCAGCCCTGTTAAGAGTTTTGCATGAAAAAAATAAAAACTCTGTTAAGAGATAGGCATTTTGTGGGAGCAAAGGTACCAGTTGATAGGAGGCTAGCCCAGTGGCATAAAAGAGGTGGTGCTGGCCAAGGGATGGTGGGCTTGGGTGTGTAATCGTGAGAAGAGTTGGTACAGGTACCAACTGCTGGAGAAATTGTAGGGATTTGATGGATTGCAGGTTCTGGAGTTTCCAGCCAAACCTCAGCCCTTTGAGTACTGTTACCTCCATGGCTTGTAACAGCATTGTTTAAACAATCATTGACATCTTTGTTGTCTTTTCCTTGTTGTATTTTTTTTCCTTTGCCAGTCCTTGGGCTTGAACTTAGGACCTGAGCACTGTCTCTGAGCTTCTTTATTCAAGGCTAGCACTCTACCACTGGAGCCACAATACCACTTGAGCCACAGTACCCCTTCTGGCCTTTTCTGTTTATGTGGTACTGAGGAATTAAACATAGGGCTTCATGAATGCTAGGCAAGCACACTACCACTAAGCCAACTTCCCAGCCCTTTGCCTTGTTCTACAAAGCAGTAAACATTGGAAAAATGAAAACATTGTTTAATGTTGAAAATTACTGAAGGATATTATGATCTATTGAGATCAACACTGTTTAGCTGCAACTATTTAAATCTAAAGCAATGAACAGTTTATCCAGCATTAAAGATTAGAAGAAAACTGGCTTATTGGCTTAGTGGTAGAGTGCTTGCCTAGCATGCATGAAGCCCTGGGTTTGATTCCTTAGTACCACACAAACAGAAAAAGCTGGAAGTGGCACTGCAGCTCCAGTGGTAGAGTGTTAGCCTTGAGCACAGAGAGGTTCAGGGACAGAGCCCAGGGCTGAGTTCAAGTCCCAGGACGTAATAAAAAAGGAATAGAAGAAAATTAAAATGCTTTGTAAGTTGGGCTTATCATTGAAAGTTGGTCTTAAAAGTAAAGGTTAGAAAAAGAGTACATTTAAAAATAACTTTTTGGTCTAGAAATCACCCTGTTACATGTAAACTTCTGCATTCCTGATACCAGTTGTATTTCCATAGAGTCAGATGCTGATAAAGGTTGTAGATATTACATTCTGCTAAAGGACTGTGTACATTTTCAGGTAACCTGTGATGTATTTATTCAAGTTTTTAAAAATATTTACTAAGTGACTACTATGTCCTTGGTAGTTTGCTATGTTCTTGGGTTGTAAAAATGAATGTAGCTGGGTGCTGGTGGCTTACTCCTACAATCTTAGCTATGCGTGAGGCTGTGATCTAAAGATGGAAGTTTGAAGCCAGCTCAGGCAGGAAAGTTCATGATCACTAGTAAGGAAGCTCATAGACAGTGCCCAGGCCCCAGGGCCAGAACACACACACACACACACACACACACATACACACACACACACACACACACACACACACACACACACCCCGTGAGATGTGTGCTTGCCTTCAGAGCACCTATAATCTAGCAGGTTGCAAGGAAAGTAAACAGACAGCACAGATGATGATGAGAGCTGTGATGGTAATATTCAGGAGGTGATAAGACACTGCTAGAAAGATTAAGGAAAGGAGACAAGATGAGGGGCAAATCGAATCAGCAAGTCCTCCTGGAGGAGGGAACAGGGAGTCTGAGTGAGGCCCAAGTGTGACTTGTTCATCCTGTGAACTCATCAATAAGAAGTGATCATCTTGCTGAGGGAGGCCTGACAGTCATTCACGTGGCCGCCACACCTCCATACTACTGCTGTCCAGTCTCCATCAGGACAATGCGGTAGATGGGATAAAGAGATGAAAAATTGTACTTATTTTAACAAGCAGGCCCTGGAAAGAAAAATAATTATTGAGATCAAACTTAGAAGTTAAATTGAGGAAACAAATTAGGATAAGATATTAACACTCCTTAAAAGGTATAAAACAGAAATCTTGGACATGTTGAAAAATAGCCTACTGGGCTTTACAGTGACTATGCTTTATGAAGTGACTCAGGTCCTCTCCACGTTCTATGTAGAAAAAGGGCAAAGCAGATTGCCAAAGGGTCTTAGCAAGTAGTAGAGCAATACAGACAGAGATGAATCTTCTTTTTTTTTTTGTCTAAAGAGGGACATAGATGGTCACTTGTGTTTTTCCTTGCAAACATGTTCATGCTTGATATTGGTATTTTCCCTTAATAAAAGACCAGTCAAAGTTGTTTAAATAGGGATACAGATTGACCCATTGCAACAATGAGATGTACAAGACGCTATGTCGAAAAACAAACTTTACAATTTAGGCAGGGGTGAAGGGTGGGGAGTAGGGGGTAGGGGTATAGCTGAGGAGGTGGGAGGGAAGGGATGGTAAGGTAAAAACAAAGGAAGAGGAAATAATGCTGGATAAGAAATGTACTCATTGGGCTGGGAAGGTGGTTCAGTGGTAGAGTGCTTGCTTTGCACGCATGAGGCCCTGGTTTTGAAAAAGCTCTAAGTGGCGCTGTGGCTCAAGTGGTAGAGTGCTAGCCTTGAGCTGAAGAGCTGAGGGACAGCGCCCAGGCCCAGAGTTCAGGCCCCACGACCGGACCCCCCACCCAAAAAAAGAAATGTACTCATTACCTTACTCATGTAACTGTAACCCCTTTGTACAGTATTTTCACAATAGAAAACTTCATTAATAAAAAATTCCAAGTTTATATCTTGGGTCTCTTAGCACTTTCTGAGTAAATCCACTCACTGTTTCATTGCGGTTCCCGCCTTCCATGCTCCCCTTTCTGCATACTACGTTATGATACTTGAGTCGTCAAGAAGTCAGAGGAACTGAGAATCAGGTATTTCAGTTATACATGAAGTTAATTTAACTTGTCCAAGTAACAATGCATAATTTAATAATGTACCACTTTAAAACTTTCCTGTTGCTAGCTTGCTATAAAAGAGTAAAGAATTTTTATAATAGGTCTTATGCTTACATGAATCTTTCTTTTGCATAGGTACAACCCATCTGCCAGGCAAAAGATGTGAGTGAATTCACTTCCCCTGGGTCAACTGAGATAAATTTCAGTCCGGGTAAATTCATTTCCCTAAGGTCAAGAGCAAATGTTGGGTAAATTGAGGCCTTCTTCTTATGCCCATGGTACAAATTTAAATTTGAGACTCATGAATTAAATATGACAAAGATCCCTGTGAACATGTGACTATATATTTCTGGGTTTTTTTAAATATGTATTTAACTAAACACTAAACAGTGGCTGCTTAGAAAAAGTCTGTCTTGGGGCTGGGAAAGTAGCTCAGCGGTAGAGTGCATGCCTTGCAAGCAGAGGCCCTGAGTTCGATTCCTCAGCACCACATAAACAGAAAAAGCCGGAAGTGGTGCTGTGGCTCCAGTGGTAGAGTGCTAGCCTTGAGCTGAAGAGCTGAGGGATAGCGCCCAGGCCCAGAGTTCAGGCCTCATGGCCGGCAAAAAAAAAGAAAGAAAAAGTCTGTCTTTAGCAATGTCATTAGCTACTACATAATATAGTTACTGAATAAGATTCTATATAAAAAACAAGTCTGATTTTCTTTTGTGCTAAGGATGTGACTCAGTGGTACAGTGCTTGCTTAGTGTGATCAAGGCCATGGGTTTGATTCTAGCCATCACAAAAACAAAACAAGCAAAAAATACAGTGAAATGAACAGAAGTTTTGCTTTAAAAAAAAAAAGAAAGCATACATTTTTGTCAGTTACCATTTTTTGAATGACTTGTGGATACTTACAGAGCATCCTGCCTAGAGCTCATTTCTACCTTTCAAGCACAAGTTGGTATGCAAGTCTGGCCCTGTGTCACTTGTGCCTAGAAGTACCAAAAGTTTCTGGCTCTGGTCCAGTCTTTCCCCAAGGGCATTAACCTTAGTGACATGGTGTGTTCTGAAACAGAACAGAACAAAATCTAATAATGCATACAGATAAGCATCACTGTGTGTTTTTCTTTTTTTTTTTTTTTTACTGTGTGTTTTTCTTAAAACAAATACTTTAGTTATTGTTATATATTTTACTTTCATTTAAGTTAAAGGCAAAAATGGCCATGAAAATAATTCCACACCCTTTCCTTGCATGGACTGGATTTCTGCTGTGTGAAGGCACTGGGGTTCCTAGTCTGTTCTTTTGGTTGTTGCTGTTGTTGTTGTCGGTCATGGGGCTTGAACTCGGGCCTGACCACTGTCCCTCAGCTCAACAGCTCAAGGCTAGTGCTCTACCACTTGAGCCACATCACCACTTGCAGTTTTGTGAGTGGTTTATTGGACATAAGAGTCTTATGGCAGTCCCTGCCTGGGCTGGCTTTGAACCGGGATACTCAGATCTCAGCCTGCTGAGTAGCTATGATTATGGGCGTGAGCCACCGGCATCTGGTCCTAGTCTGTTCTGTCTCTCCTGTGTGTGTGTGTGTGTGTGTGTGTTGTGTGTGTGTGTGGTGTGTGTGTGTGTGTGTGTGTGTGTGTGTGTGTGTGTAGGGCAGGCTGTACTCTTGTTCGGGTGCTTGAACTCATGTCTTCATGGCTTGGCTTTTTCATCTAAGACTAGAGCTCTATCACTTCAACCACTCTACTACTGGCTTTTTGATGGTTAATGGAAGATGAATCTTTTGATTTGTCTCCCTGACTTTGAAACCTTGAAACTCAGATCTCAGCCCCCTTAGTAGCTAGGATTACAGGCTCAAGCCACCAGTGCCCAGCCTCAATCTACTCTTAAATGTCCTTAGCTGATCCCTTTGCAATACAAGATTAGTGCTTATCTTTGAAGTTCTTGAGCTGCTGTACAAGCAAGATTGTCTTTATTACATTTAAATTAGGTGACTCTTAATCCTTGTTTGTTAATTGCAGTGCTGTTTATAAACATGAAAGAATTTGGTACTGTTTTGTGTCTATCAAGGTACCTCAGACAATTTCTCAAATATTTTTGGTTCAGCAAAATCCCCATTGCATCTTGCCAAGTGCACTTTTCTGCATGGCGTCCAAATCCATGCACATTTCAGGGAAAATTTAATCCGTATGTTTCTGATTCATTCACTCTTAACTCATCATATTGTTGTTTGCAAAAAACAATTTTATGTCCAAGAAATTCTAGGAGCATTTTTTTTTAGCACACACAGACACATACACACATACAAATCTATATGGGGGTCATTTTTTCCCCTTCTTCTGGCACTGAATGGAAGTTGTGCATTTTCAAAATATTAAAGATCATTTTTCTTCTCTCTCATTTTAACTTTAAATGCTGATTGTAAGAAGTAAGTCCCAATCAGAATATAGAGAATGTGAAACGACTGCATGTCTCTGCCAGAAACTGCTTTGCCAAAGCCCAAGCTGAGCCAATCAGCACGAGCCTCTGGAACAAAGCCAAGTTCATCCCCTAATCGTCTCTAGCATTCTGGAGTCCCAGGCGAACTTCCCACTGAGTCACCTTTACAAGAAGTTGCCTCCGTGGGGTTGAATTTGGTGAAAAGTGCAAGCTGAGGCACATCTGAACTCTTCTGTAACAATAGAATATTGCGCTTTGTAGCCATTGTTTCTGAAAGGAGAAAAAGACTTTGGGTAAATCATGTATTCTATATTGGGCACAGTGTTGTTTGTTTAGGTTTTTGAAACAGGAATTTGGGGGTCAGCAAATCATATTACAGAGGATTTCAGGTTATATCTTTAAAAATATTCATCAAGATACTGAGCGTATTAACACGTAAATAACAAATACATGTTTATGCATTGGCTTTTAGACGAAGCAATCTGCTTGGCATTTTCTCAAGGGAATTATTTAAATTTTAAATGGAACAACATCTCATTTAGATTTCTACAAATATACTAGGGCACCGAAGTAATTTATATGTACATGAAACTCTTCACTTAAGCACCTGGGTACTTGACAATAATTAAAATACAAAGTAGACTTATTAACTTCTCTTTTTAACTTTCCACCTTTATTCCCCCTGCTTCTTCACAGAGAGTGAGAGGAAATTTCTAGAATCAGTTGACAATTACCTAGCGGTCTTTTTTCCCCACACCCACAAAATGCTTAATTGCAATTCCCTCCAGAATCTCTTTCCTTGTGGCTTCCTTCAAAAGCTAGGCTCTGCTCTTCCCTTATAAACTCCCTCTTTGTTTTCAGAATGTTTTCATTTCATAAACTTTCAGTCCCACTATTCCACCTGCCAGAGACTGAACATTTATCACATTTTAATGCTAGCATTATAATTAAGGAACTAGGTGGATGTGAGGAAGTATGAAAATGATTGTATTGTCACTTGGCAATTTTCACAAGAGAGCTTCAGTAATGACCTGAGGATGGGTAAGTCCTATATTTATGTCATTTGTCATCTTCACCAATGTTAGTTACCCATGGGATCTAACTTGGGCCCTAGCCACCTTGGATCTTTTGAAGCAAAAGCTTTGGGGCTGAAGGCCTTTGGTCTGTGTTTTAACATGGCTTCCAGGTGAGTCTGATGCCCACTGAAGTATGAACCTGCCCTGAAATTTCATATTTGAATCCAATAGGTTACTTCACATTTCCTATTCTCATTCCTTTGC
This sequence comes from Dipodomys spectabilis, assembly GCF_019054845.1. Taxonomy (NCBI): domain Eukaryota; kingdom Metazoa; phylum Chordata; class Mammalia; order Rodentia; family Heteromyidae; genus Dipodomys; species Dipodomys spectabilis. The sequence continues at coordinate 18,212,897 of NW_024870678.1, read as the reverse complement.
CATTCGTGCCAGTAGTATTACGATCACTTTAATTTGTTGACATCAAGAATCTTGAAGTTTCCTGGTACTGGTGAGTTATACCTATACTTCTAGCTACTGGGAAGGCTGAACCTGGGAGATTGTGGTTCAAGGCCAAACCAGATCAAAAAGTCTGTGAGACCCCTTCTCAATAGAAAACTGGATTGGTTAACATATGCCTATTGTCCTAACCATGCTAGGAAGCTTAACATAGGCAAATAGTGCCAGTTATATACCTAGGGAAGGAAGCTAGGCTTTATTTAAAAAATAACCAGAAAAAACATTGGCCTAAGGATGTGGCTCTGTGGTAAGAGAACCTGACTAGCAACTGCAAGGTCTACAGTTCAAGCCCTAGTGTTCCTTATCCTCCTAATACATATTACTTTGCCTTCTTTTCCAGACCTCATGATGATGTCTGCTGGTTTTGTAACAAAAGTGTTGTTAAAAAATATAATCCTTTTTCTTGCTTCTCAGTTGCAAAATCATACCCCAACCCTCCAATAAGCCAACAGATAATCCTTCCTGTAGTTTTTTTAAGTTATTGCTGTTAAAATAGTTTTTTTCTCATCTATTGATTTTTATCTTTCACCAAACTCCTCAAGAATAGTGCTGTGCTATTTTAAACCAAGATACAATGCTCCCACTGGTCCCTGGGGACCTCTGCCAATCAACATTCTATCTCTTCTTTCCTTTCCTTCCTCAGTTTCAACCGCGGAAGCTCATTGGCTTGTTGTCACTGGCTTTTAACTTGTGTTTTTCTTATCTCTAATGCTTCTTCTCACTTCACAGCATCCTGTATTACTTTCTCATTGTAAATCTGACTCACATTCTTTGATTCAGGGCTCTACCTTATCATCAATATTCATTTTTGATCTGTGATCACTGTATTAAATTTTCTCTAATTTATAATTTCTTTCCAATATTATTGCAAGTGGCTACAATGTGACACTTGTCACCTCTTTTCTCTGTCTTTTTAATGTTTCTCCATGGTTTGCAGTGATTCAGACAATGGTCAACTGACTTTAAAGTCTGTTAAATGAGATACTAAGTGTCCAAACTGGCAATTAATAGTTATGGCTTAAAGTGATAGGGGGAGGGCGTGGAATGAAAACTACTGTCTAATAAACTTTATTAGATAGTAGTTATCCGTGCCAATAATTTCGTGATGCTTTGCCATTACTATTTAAGACATGGTCCCTTATTGTGTCTGTTTCAGGACACAATTTATTTCTCAAGAAATCTCATCCCTGTAATCCTAACTACTCAGTAAGCTGAGATCTGAGGATCATGATTTGAAGCCAGTTAGGGTAGGAAGATCAATTAGACTGACATCTCCAATTAATTAGCAAAATGCCAGATACAGAGCTGTAGCCTAAGTGATAGAGCACTCAAGTGGTAGAGTATTCAAGTGGTGGAGCCTTTAGTGAAAAAAGCTCAGGCAGAATACCCAGCCCCTGAGTTCAAGCCCTAGTAGTAGCACAAAAGAAAACAAGAAAGAAAGAAATCGGGAAGAGTGAGACCAAAAGTACTTATGTGGGAGCTGGGAAGGTAGCTCAGTGGTAGAGTGCTTGCCTTACATGCATGAGGCCCTGGGTTCAATTCCTCAGCACCACATAAGCAGAAAAAGCTGGAAGTGGTGCTGTGGCTCAAGTGGTAAAGTGCTAGCCTTGAGCTGAAATGCTGAGGGACAGTGTCCAGGCCCAGAGTTCAGGCCCCATGACCGACCAAAAAAAAAAAAAGTACTTATGTGTGTATGTGTAACTTCTCTTTAACATAGGCTTAACTAAAGGAGATTACATTAGAATGGGAACAGGAAAAGAGTTACCCCAACTTTGTTAGTTCTGCCCACCTAAAATATTTTTTAATGATTTGGTGTTATCCAAAGTTGTTTTGTTTTGTTTTTTGTTTTTGTCAATCCTGGGGTTAGAGCTCAGAGTGTAGGCACTGTCCCTGAGCTTCTTTTTTGCTCAAGGCTAGCACTCTACCACTTGAGCCACAGAATCACTTCCTGCATTTTCTCTTTATGTGGTACTGAGAAATTGAACCCAGGGCTTTATGCATGCTAGGCAAGCACTCTACCACTGAGCCACATTCCCAGCCCTGAGTATTTTTAATTTCAGAAAAGCAGTGAGCAACAGATGTGAGGCCCCAAAGAGATAAAGCGGTTAGAGAGAATCAGTAAAATCAGCACTTCTTAAAATGTTGTCCAGTAAATAAGTAGAATAAATTAGTGTTGGTTTCCAAGGTGCAGTATGAAGTATATGCTTTTTAGTGGTGTCTATTTTACTCAGTAATTCAGATGGAGTCTGAATGTTCACACCATGTTTTGAATATGTTGGAAGCAGAGCAGGTTAAGGCAAGTCTCCGCTATGCCCTGGGCTCTGGCTTCTGTAGTTTCATCTGCCTCTTTAGGGAATATGATGGCCTGTTGATGTATCTACAAGGCAAGGCATGAGAACAGGATAGTCAATCAAAACATACTGAGGTCCCACAATGTTATAGTGTTATTGGTAGACAGACAGTGTTTATTTGTAACAGCCCAATAGAATCAGGGAACTGTCAAACACTTCCTGGAGGAAGTGTCTGAAGCATATTAAGAGCATCAATAGTGTTATTAATAGTTATTAATATGCATTAATTAATATGGTAACACAGATGAAAAATATTCTGTCCTGGGCTGGCCAAGACCACACTCTACCTTTATCAGACTTGTGCTTTTACATTGCTCAATGCAAGGAAGGTCTGCTCTTCATGGGGTAAAGGGAAAAGGATTGCAGAACATGATTCAATCCCAGCTAAAGTTGGTGCCAATCAAATGATGAGGGGATGATGGGTGATGAATGGAAGATTTGGCTCTGGAGCTCAGAGAGTTCCTTTCTTGCCTCCTGGCACATTATGCAAGGTTTCCAGTGACCATATTGGCCATTATTTTAGAGCACAGGAGCTTCCCAAAAGAAAGTCAGATTATTCTATTTTTGCTATAGCCTGAAAGATACTAGTGATTTCTTTTTCTAGCAGTATGTGACCTTGGCAAATGAAACAGAGGGGACCAGCAAGGGTCCAGCATGACCAACAATCACATCCATTGGGGACATCTTAAAGCCTCCTAACTGAAAAATCATGTTTGTAGGTGAAGTAAGAGGCTGTAGTCGCTCATACGGTGCCTATTTGTGGCACTATCTTAAACCACTCAGCTCATCTTTCAAAATCTGACCAAACTACAAACAAGATGGAACTCAGTCGCCTAATAGGGATGTTCATTTTGGCAGTCAGAGGCTTACGCGTGGCGCACAGATGGCTCCTGTCTCGTTTCGTGTAATCCAATCATCCTGCTCGACTGCGTCTCACACTTCGTCTCCAGGAGTAATTGAAAAGCTCCTGGTGACAACTGTCTCTTATTCTAGATGTCATCCAGAGAACCAGGGCGGCTTTCAACACTTCCTCGACGTAGGGCGTGTACATGGCCCTCCGAGTCACAGTGGCTCCAAGCAAGGTAAAGAGAATTTCTTTCTTGACATGGCCTGTCTCTCCACCTAGCCTAGTGCAAATGAGTGTGTTTGAAAGGAAACATTTTGCTTTCGCTTTGGGCTGGATTCCTTTCAGAAGACGTGTGATTGTAGTTTCTGCACCTCGTGGTAAGAGTGGCACTGTAGAGGTGTTGGGCTCAGGAAAGAATCCTGAAACTCATGGACAGGGTTTCTTAGCAGGGTCTCTTAGCACCTGCTCTCTGTTTCTGAAATGTTGACAGTTTGTCCTCTGTCTTTTGTTTTGTTTTCAGGGGGTGGCTTTTTTTTTTTTTTTAACTTCTGCAACTTCTAAAGGATGGGCAAGATTTTAAAAAGAAAGCATTGAAGCATACTCAGCTGTAGGGTGTTCAGTTTCTTTCTTTTCCCCCCAGGCTAAAGTTAATACTTGTGTTTTACTTCAGTGTAAAAATACTCTTTAAAAAAAAAGTCAGAGAGCCTAACACAAGGAAATACTCAGAGCCTGAAAGCAGCTGTGTAAATTCACACAGAGTTTGGGCCTGTAAACAACCGGGCTTAAGTGGATGACACTGAAAAAATCAGATTTTTTTTTCCTTAAAAATTAAGTCATGAGTACAAGTTAGTGCTACACTAATTTGGTAAACTATCAACACGATGTGGATTTCCTCAAGTCTGTCCTGTTCTCTGCCATCACTCAGCACCAGGAAGAAATGTGGAGGATGTCCGGCAGCTAAGAAATCTTTTCTAGGTCAAGAAAAGCATCCTTTCAGGAAAAATAATTATGTAAGAAGCTCATTTTTACATTTATTTATTTTTATTATATTTAAGTGATTGTAAAAGGGAGTTTCAGTTCAACATGCCAGTGTGTAGTTATATATATATACATTGAATATATGCATCTTCATATATATACATATACACATTCATATATATACATATACACATATATACATTGAATATGGTGACTACATTCACCCATATTTCCTCTCTCCATCTATTTTTTAATATTTTTTTAACTAGTCATAATTTATACATAACTTTGGAATGGGATGAGAAATAACAACTTTGGCTGATAGGATAAAAAATTAAAAGATAATATCCTCTCCTTTAAGTAGCTTACACAAAGAATATAGGGTCTATATTTAGTCTGGGCTTATACAACACACAAAACACACACATATGCACACTCCTTGCAGCAGAACTATCTAATGGTTTCCATGGTTCTATTTTAAAACTCCAGAGCTTTCTGTGTAGAATCATCATCATCTTAAGAACATTAAACCAATAATCCAATAGTTCAAACTGGTGAACTGGTAAAAATCTGAATTTTCCTGGTACACCCTGCAGTTTACAGGTTAAGTCTTTGCATAGTGCCAATACATCAGCACAAAAATTGCAAACACACTCACAAATTAATAGTAAAAGCAAAAGTGACCTTCATCTGAAGATAACGCAAAGACTCCACAAATTTTATGGAAGGTACACAATGTGCTCAGCAAATGTGCTCATCTGAGCCCCCCCATCTCTGCCATTTAAGTGAGAGAAAAGCTGACTCAAAGGAGAGTCATGGCCAAAGGCCATTTAATTAATTAGCTATCTGGGGAAATGGCACAAGAACTGGGAAGAAAGCCCAGGTATGAGGACAATTCAGTTGTTTGCTCAAAATCCAGCATGCTGTTGTGTAAGATGCAGTGAATAGTTTGCACTCTTTACACCTACATCATGCTGATGTACATTTCCCTCAACTAGGGTGAGCGTGTGTGTGTGTGTGTGTGTGTGTGTAAAGAGCTCAAAGATACAACACAGTCCTGGATTTGGAGCTCTTCACTTAAACTGGGGAAATTCACCCCTACAGACACTTTTGGGAGGAAATGCTTTCAATAGACTGGGTCCTGTGCTGTGACCCACTGGTGACAGGGCTATGTCTCATTCTAGGAATTTCTGTAAGAACTCAAAAGCAGTTTTTTTCCCCTGGAGAGAAGTGTAAGGGACAGGGTTTTCTATGTAACACATGCAACTGAAGCACAAACAAACAGACACAAGAGAGAAGGACTCTTCTCTTGGGGTGGGGGAGGGATGGGAAGATTATCGGTGAACTACACCTAGAGGTTAGACAGCTTTGCTCTAAGAAAGGTGGAACTGTCATAGATCAGCAACATTCTACTTTGTAAAATCACACAAAAGTTTCTTGTTTTCTAGATTAAGAATAATGTTATTTTTAAAGGACTGAATCCCAAGTTCCAAGGAACTTCTCCTAAACTTTGAGAGATCATGTGCTCCCAATGCTACTTAAGTTGTTTCTGACTATCGAGAAGAAAAACCATGACATAGATTTTTAAATGAAACAAGAATCAAAGAGCAATAAACCAGGTCACTCTCATTGATGAATATAAAAGCAAACTCTAAATTAGCAAAAAGAATCTAAAGTTCATGATAAAAATAAAACATCATGGTCACATAGTATTTATTCTATAAATATAAGAATTGTTCGGGGCTGGGCAGGTGGCTCAGTGGTAGAGGGCTTGTTTTGCATGCATGAGGCCCTGGGTTCGATTCCTCAGTATCACATAAGCAGAAAAAGCCAGAAGTGGTGCTGTGGATCAAGTGGTAGAGTGTTAGCCTTGAGCTGAAGAGCTGAGGGACAGTGCCCAGGCCCAGAGTTCAGGCCCCACGACAGACAAAAAATAAAATAAAAAAATAAGTAAAAAGAATTGTTCCATGTTAGGTAATCTAATACTATGTTTGCAAATTGTAAAAATGTCACCTTCATTGATGCTAAAATGTTCTTCAACTTAATTTGACAACCATTCTTGAATAGGACCCTAAACAAATGGTCTTCTGTGATGTTAGTATAAAGCACGACAGAGATAGAGAGAAAGAGAGCACTCATTTATCTAGAACTGTTTTATCTGTGAAGAGTACTAACGACATTCTCAGAAAGACAAAGGACAAAGAACCAGGCAATAACTAATAGCCATTAAACAATATACTGGAGTCAGTTCAATCATACCAGAATAATAACAAAAAAGTTGTAAGAATTAGAATAGAAATAAAATCCTTTCTGTTTATAGATTGTATTATATTATCTGGAAAAATTCAAGAGACAATCAATGTAGCACTAACATCTACTACATAAACTATCAGTAAAATAATAGGCTATCAAATTAAAATATGAAAATCAAGAGACTTTCATACACAAATAAGAGCTAATTAGAATGTTGTTAAGGACAATAAAACTTCAGTATATTAATAGCAAAGGGGGAATTTATTTAATAATGAACAACTTATAAAAAGAATAATAAAAATAAGAAGAAGAAGAGTAAAAATCTATCTGAGAAAAAAGTATATTTTGTATATAACAAATGTATATTTTGGTAAATATTAAGTAGAATTTAGGATATACAAAATACATAACAGAGAGGCTATTCATGATGCCAGCATCTAAAGACAAATAAGTAATTTATATGTCTTTGTAGAGAGGTATGTAAGTTCTTACTTCTCCCCTCTGCAAGGTACAGATTTTGATCAAAAGAACTGGAGGGTTGTTTAACAGCAATCTAACTTGGAGGTTTATTCAGGCCTCATGTTACTCTCTGAATAGTAAGTTACTCTGAGTAGTAAGATTGTGTGTGATACTGGTTGTTTATGCTCATATTTTTGGTTCCCCAAGTCTCTACGATGGCTTTTAGTTTGACAATAATATCTATTTATACTTTCATCTTTTATGTTGAATACTTTGGAGAATTAATTAATTCTCTATTGAGAGTTTAGAAAATCAAAGAAGAAACAGCCTCTGAAGGATTCAGGGGTTTGTTGTTGAGACCAAACAAGGTCATATCTATTATCTATATCTATATCTATCTGTCTATGATATATGATATATATATATTCTAGTCTTGAACTTGAGATCCCTCTGCCTCAGCCTCACTGGAGCTGGGGATACCACCATGCTTCTCTCCCTAAAGTGTTTAAGACCTTTTAGAACCTAAAAGTTCTGGGAAGAAATTTGAAAATATTACATGGACTGAAAATGGATTACCAGTAGTTGAAAACAAGAAAATTTATTTTACTTTCTCCCAATACTGTACCTCTGATCCCAAACTACTCCAATCCTCCTAACAGTAACAAGAATATTTAACATATTCTATCCTTCCTAATATATGTTTTCCTGATGTTTGTCTTACTAATTGTTTAACAGCAGCAAATACACTGAGACAGGCCTGTTACTCTGTTTTTGGGAGCTTTTCTGGACATTGCTTCTTTTTTTTTCTTTTTCTTCTTTTTTTTTTTTTTTTGGGTCCGGTCGTGGGGCCTGAACTTGGCCTGGGTGCTGTCCCTCAGCTCTTCAGCTCAAGGCTAGCGCTCTACCACTTGAGCTACAGCGCCATTTCCAGCTTTTTTCTTTTTGCTTATGTGGTGCTGAGGAATCGAACTAAGGCCTCTGGCTTGCAAGGCAAGCACTCTACCACTGAGCCACCTTCCCAGCCCTGGACATTGCTTTTTATGTCAGCCCTTCTTGTAAAGGGCTAATAGGTGACTGGTGCCAGCAACTGCTTAACTATTAAGTTATTGTGGATCTTCAATGTGGTAAAATGGGGCTGAGTGGATGCAGAGACATTTTCCTTAACCAATCTTGAAATAGTTTTTATTATTCCCATTGAGTAAGTAAACTTTTAGTCCCCAAGAACTAGAAGAAACTAATGATGAAATTGAATTTTTGGCTGTTTTTGTTAGTCATAGAGCTTAAACTCAGGGCCTGGACATTGCCCCTGAGCAATTTTGCTCAATGCTAGTGCTCTACCACTTTGAGGCCCAGCTCCACTTCTGGTTTTCTGGTGGTTAATTGGAGATAAGAGTCTCACAGACCTTCCTGTCCTGGTTGGCTTAAAACTGTGATTCCCCAGATCTCAGACTTCTGAATAGCTAGGATTACTGGCGTGAGACAGCAGTACCAGACTTAAGAAACTGAAACTCAAATACAATTTGAAATACTAATCCTACAAATATTTATTCAACTTGTAGCACATGCTATCATTGTACATATAAGGAATAGGTTGATGATTTCCTAATGAGAATGTGCATAATTTCTCCCTACAGGAATTTACAAGTACTATATTTAAATGTACCTATATAGTAAGACTTGGAATTATCTTTGACAACTAACTATTTTAATCTGGAGTCCATGAATAGACCCTAGTGGTGAAAACGTTGAAATGACACATTTTTGTATATTTGTTTTATATTATATTCTTTTGTACATTCTATATTTTAGATTAGATAAATGCAGTGCTTACTCCTGTTGGCTTGACTGGGTAAGAATCACCTGTGGGACCAATGAAGTACACTTTTTGGGTGTGTCTATGATGGTGTTTCCAGAGATGATTAGATTATTTTTAAAAAATATGCTTTATTATTATAGCAGAGGTGATTTATAGAGCATTTACAGCTTCATAAGACAGGTAATGAGTGCATTTCTTTTTTTAACTGTGTTACCTCTTCCCTAGGTAGGTGATTAGATTTTGAGGTCTGTGATCTAATGAGTGGATGGAGTCAAAAAGTGATGTTATTATTGGGAGGTGATGAAGGATAGGAGGCAGGGCTTCGTTGGAATAAGTAGGGCAGTAGGTTTTGTCGTTGGGGACTCTACCTTGCCCTGGACTCTTCCTGAATCCTTTTTCTCTTTGCTTCTTGGCTGCCATCATGTGAAGTGCTAGGTGTACCATGCCCTTCCCACTACCATAAACAGACACCTCTGAATCATGAACAAATGAATTCTTCCTCCAGAAAAGCTAATGCAATATTTATAAAGAAAATGAGATGGACAAAAATGGTTAAAACACCACAGCGTTATTTTATATATCCAAATATTACTGAGAACTTTGCCTAAAGCCATGCAGGCTTTAACTGCTGGAGACTAGGTTTTTCTCTTGCTTTTACTAAAAATTATAAAATACAAGAAATCATAATTTTATACCATAAGGACAAACACCATTTGAAAAAAAATTGTTTGCTTTCTCCTAGAAAGATATATTTTAGATTTGGATCTATGCTTTAAAAACATTTCAGATTCAAGTGAGACCAAGAAAAACAATACAGTTGAACGTCGTTTTCTAACACATTTGTCCTAAATTCTAATAAGGCAAGCAGTCTAGAATCACGTCCATTTCATTAACAAGTTATTCAGATTTTGAAAGGAAAAATAGCTTGACTAATTGGGTAGGAAAAAATGGTGTCCCATTTTTGTGTTAGTGCACATTCTTTATTATTAGTCAAATAGTATTGCATATGTTCATTTTAGTAGGAAATTTGTTTCATTCCCTTTTTGTTTAAGAACCCAAATCTCCATCCGATTCCCATTTTCAATTCCTGCCTGGAAGCGTTTGTTACCTGGACAGGTTCCAGAGTGCTCAGGCGATGCTTGCACTGCAGTAACCTGAGAGGTTTATTAAAATGCAGATAGCAGGATTGAGAGTGAGGAAGTCTGAGAACCACATAGAGGGCATGTAGACTAAGTATGAAGTGAGCACATCTTTGTGATTTTTACCAAGAGCCTGAATCATGAGGAAGTCTAGCTGACCTCCCTCTTTTCTATGAAGCAGTCACAAACATCATGTTTGCATTCTGATTGGAAGTTCATAAACTTCATAAAAAATTACAATTGGCTCTGTGAAAATAATTTTTCTGAGCTTCTGCTTCTTCACTTATAAGATAGGGTTATAATACTACCCTTTATGTTTGTTTTGTTTGTGAGCTAATTTGTACAAGTATGCTCTACAGAAGATGAGTGTTGATATACTTGCCTTTTCTAATTGTTTACTGTGTGATTATTTTTGTCTCATCTTACTCCTCCCTCTGTGTCCCAATGACGTTTGAAACAGCTTTGGGCAGATTGTCAACACTGACTAATTTTCTGCTAATTGATTACTACTGCATTATACAGCAAAGATTGCTTTTATCTGGGGGTAGTGTACAGTGAAAGCCAGGCTCAGATCAGTCATAACAGATACTAATTAAGTAATGCAATATCTATTTTTTCATCTCTTGAATTCATATTAAGCCATCCAGTTTATGTTTATTGAGGACATACTATGTGCTCAGAGTCATATGAGACACCGCATGTACATTAATGTGCTAAATGGACATATCTCTCCATCACCTATCCCTTCTTAGATCAAATGGGGTTAGTATGACAGGAGAATTAAATCCTGAGGTTGATTAGAACATATTGTAAACATATGTGGAAATGCAATAATATATAACTAATGTAAGCTAATATAAAATAAAACTTTTTTAAAAGAAGAATTGGACTCTGTGTCTTTTAGCAGTTTTATTTAAAGTATAAAACAATATGGGGAAGGCACCCCACTGGGGTATTATTGAATGCTACAAGAGGATTTCAAGAGATAAATAAACAGAAGGAACTGTCATTTCTAGAATGGAGTAAATAAGAGCTTTCTCCTTCTTGAATCATGCCCAGTGAAGCCAGTGTAGACACTGGAAAGCTGGTTGAAGGATTTCTGCAGCTGGAGTATTCCAGCCCACATTGGTGGCTGGCTAGGATATACTTAGACCATCTAGTCTTACAAAGAAATGTTCTTGGTTTAGGAGGATCTGAAAACTCCAATGAATGTTCCTCTACTCTGTTATGTATTTGTAGTCTTTAATTTCAACTCATTTCGATCCATTAGTTTCAACTCATTAGAAAAAAAAGCTCTATTGCTTTGAGAGTAAAAGGAAGGCCAGCATGAAAATATTTTGATCAAAAAAGATGAAAATTGGGCTGGGGATGCAGTTTGTGGTAGAACACTTCTAGCACACATAATGACCTCCTTGCGTTGAACCACTGACACTGCCCTTATCCCCAAAACACATGATGTGAAGATCAGTTGTAATAGTTTTTGAAAAGGAGCTTATAAAGCTCGTCTATCTTAAATCTTCACCAACTGCAGACTTCTGCCTGTTTATTCCACTTTCAGAATCATGCAATTGTGCACAAAGAAAAAAAAAACAGAAGGTTTTTAAGACAGAAATTACATTTATAGTGATTTTGTATTAGAATGTGATAAATCTTCAGTTACAGGTAAGTACTCCCCATAGGCCGACAAGTGAGGGCCGTGTTAAGGAGAGAATAGAGAAAGCACCCAACAGAGAATAATAATCCAAGCAGGGAAACTTCTTGGAGGAAGTGAGGTGTCAGCTCAGGCCTGAATGATGAGTGGGAGTCAAGTTTTTGAAGAAAAGTACAGCTAGTTCTAGTCGGGGAGTGGCATTGACCTTTCCCGGGAACAGAAAAGTACTTCAGTATGCCTCGCACACGAATTGGGAGAGTGAACACAAAGGAACCAACAGAACCCAGAACTGACCTTCATCTAAGTGCAAGATAACCGTGGGAAATGTGTTCATGTTTTTCTTTTCTTCCAGCTCTTACATTAGAGGTGATATTGTCTCATTAGGTTTTCTATAGAAAGAATTCAATGAAAAGAAATGCTCAATGTTGAGGGTGTTGGGTTTTTTGTTGTTGTTGTTTCTCTTTTATTTGTGGTGTTGGGGCTTGAACCCTAGGGTTTCCCCACTGGGTTCTAGAACTTGAGCCACAGCTCCAGACATTTGGGGAGTTTGTTTTATTTTTGAGAGTCTTGCGAATTTCGGTCCAGGTTGGCCTTGAACTTGAGCTCTTTCTACTTTTATATCCTGTCAAGGCTGAAATGTTTTATTCTTCTAAAAATGTGCTCACACAAGAGACTGAAAAACAGATAGTAGAGAGAATGTGGCTGTTTTCTGGAAGGATGTGGTTGAGGGACTCTTGAATTGGGAGAATTAAAGAGGGGGAGAGAGAAAGAAGAGCAGCAAGGAGAGTCTGAAGCTAAAATCACAAGTGTGGGCACAAGAAGAACAGAGATGATAGGGACCACAGTGTCAAAAAGAAGAGGAGCCATTGGATAAGATGAACTTCCCACAGGTCCCCATTAGTGCATGGGCAGCATGAGTAGAGAGTGGAAGGTGTGCTTCTTCTGCTAGCAGATACAGCTCATGGCTTTCTCAGTGCTCTTAGATCATGCAGCAGAAAGCATAGCTGCTAGTCCCTGAGAATTTTCTAATCTCATAGAACTGCCAGTGAACATCTGTTCCACTTCGCACTTCATCTTGAGGACCCAGAGTAGTGGACACCCCTGAAACAAGGTGTTCCTGACTACGAAGGAGCACAGAAAACAAAGCATTAGCAGGTGTTCTTATCATCGATATGGATCATAATTCTTATTAAGCAGCATTGTGGTCAGGATTAAATGGTACAAGGCGTGTGTGGTAGTAACTTGGTACTTCACATACTCAGGTATCAACAAACCTTGTCTTTTGTCCATCTCTAGGGAATTGAGACATGCCTCAAAATTCCATGATGCAAAAATTAGACTTCACAAGTTTATAAAGACACTCTCCCTGGTTAAGTAAATTTATTGAGAATTATTTATTAGTTTATTCTTGGGATATCATAAAGAATAATAACGAATTCGGTAAAGAAGAGGTGAACAGGCTGAGGTCTTAAAAAAAAAATCTCGAACACTGGAGCTTCTATCCCTGCTGAGTTGGGGGCCTCATACATCTATGTAGTCACCAACCCCCAAACTCTCTAAATCCCACAGGGGTCCCATTGATTGGCTCCTCCCTTACTCCCCCCTGCCCCTCTCCAGAGATCAAGGGAGTGACATGGAGAGTACCTCCAACCACCAATAACAGCCAATCAGCTACCAGGCTAAGCTACCTAGAGCCCCAGCCTACCAAAGACACACTTGGCCCTTCAGAGAAGCCCTGGAGCCAGGAAGCAAGTAAGTATCAAAACAACATGTTCCCGTGACTCTGGAAGTTACCAAGACTTTGGCAGCTTTGGCAAGATCAGAGATCAGATACTTGTTTCGTAGGTCCTAGAAAACGAGGACATCACATATTTTTACTGTGAGCCTCACACATCCTTATGCTGGTCGTAGCTATGTTAGTTGAAAGGATCTTGGGAGCTGAAGACCCACTAACCTTAATTCCCAACCCTTAGTTTTCCACCACCTCGCTCTGCTGAGCCAGGGCTGCATCGGATAACTGCTTTTCCTTCTCTTTCTACTTCAATGTCTTCTGGTGTTTTTAGGCATGGAAGAGCATTTTGACAACAAAAATGTTCAGCTTGCCTCATCTACCCAAAGCTTTTCCTTCTGGTAAATCCTTGGTTTTTTTTTTGTTTGTTTGTTTTGTTTTTTTTTTTTACTGGGAGGTAATGCCTCTAGTGTTTCTTAAATGTGGGACACTCCATTATCATCTTTGATCTCTGCCTTGGAGACTTTTTCCAAATTTCTTCTAGGCCTTGAGTTTTCATGAAATGCCACATTGGGACTCTGTTCTGATTTTGCCATCAGGCAAGATTCTCACCTTGCTTGAAGAGGACTTGATGCTGAAGTGAATATAGGAGCCCTTGAACTCCTGTGGATGCTCCAGTTTACCTAGGCTGGTAGCTGATTGGCAGAGGAACCAATCATGTTACTGAGTGCTCCTGTGGGTACTCCAGTGAATACTTCTATGTTTGTGTGTAGACAAATCATCATATGGAATATACAGACTAGATTTAGTCATTTGATCAGGAACAAACCTCAAAGAATTCCAGGAAACTCACCTTCAAAATTGCTGTAAATTCTATCATGTATGAAAGGATTACCCTTGTGATTACCACCATCAATTTGGTTATGGTTAATCATTTGTTATCCTAAAGTCTTCCCACATCCAAAGGAAGTGTCTGACCTTCATTGTGAACTCATTGGGCAGAGCTGCAATTGGGTCTACATAAATTCCCTTCTACCTGGCAGACATTGGAACACATTTTCTGTCATCAGCTTTGTATAACACAAAAAGAGGGATGTACTTCTCTTTTTGGCATTCATTGTGATGTGTATGTGTGTGGTATGCCCATTGCAGAAGACTCAAAAAATATTTTCACAAGAATTGTTCTGAAGGGAAAATGAATGTCTTCAGCTGTTCTGTCATTATTGGAATGTAATGCCCTGTCTGTCTTAGCACAGGTGATATTGTGGTGGTGAAATTTGCAGTGCATGGTCACATCCCACACTACTTTAGAAGCAACAGATTCTTCTTAACATCATGTTATATTCTACCATTACATTTCAAAAGCCTCAATGGAAAAATGGAAGTTGACACAACCTGAACGATTTGAAGGGGTCAGACAACGAACTGTGGATTCATACCATGGTATGAATCTTGCTTTCTTCTTAGGCTTCTCCTTAGGCTTCCTTAAAGTACATGTTCAGCAACAAATTGACATCCAGATCAACACAGTCCTAACAGATACTGCCATTGAGCTTTCCGATAATCTCAACCCCAAGAGAAAAGCCCCTTGACCTGCTTCTGAGGACAGGTTCAGAGTTAATAAGAAAAGACACCTAAATAGGATCACAATTATAGATTTAGCCCAATAATAAACTCACTTTACTAACCATTCCTTCAGTTACATGAGTTTCTTTTTCTTTTTTACTTCAGGCATTTCCCCCTTTACTTTCTTCTTGACTCCTCCCATCTCAAATAACCTATTACAGCACCTTAACATCAATCCATCACAGTTCTTTTTTTTCTCTAAAGACAGTATTTTTTTTTTTTACTTGATGGAAATTTTTTTATTTTTTATTATCTGTAAGTAATTGTACAAAAAAGTTCCCATTCTACAAAACAGTATATGAATACAAAGTGTCTGACAACATTGTCACCCATCTCTCCTAATACACCCCTTCTTTCACTTTTCTTTTCCTTTTTTTTAAAATTGAGATGAGATGATTATATAAATATCACATATTTCACAGTATTGTGGGATAGTGATACTTGAAGTCACAAATATATGTTAACCTTCACAAGGCAAATTGTCATTATCATGGTCTATAAAGTTTGTGAATTCTAGGAGCTTTCATCCCAGTTCTTGAGGACCACAGGAGTGAAGGAAAATCCAGGACAAAAAGGGATACAACCTGGGGACCTAGTACCAGCACCATGAGAAATAAGCAAACCCAAAGCCACTCTGTGGAACAGTTCAGGCCTCAGCATATATATCCTGAAGCTCATACTCCTGGGCTTTCCTTTAAACATCTAACCCCCATATTAGGTGCTGGTGGCTTATACTTGTAATCCTAGCTACTCAGGAGGCTGAAATCTGAGGATCAGGGTTGCAAGCCAGCCCAGGTCAGCCAGAAGTCCATGATATTCTTTCTTATCACCAATTAACTACACACACACACACACACACACACACACACACACACCACACATACACGTGTGTGCACACGCACATGGCTCAAATGGCAGAATGCCATGCCAGCTTTGATCACAAAAGCTCAGGGACAGAGCATAGGCCCCGAGTTCAAGCCCAGGACCAGCATAAACAAATAAACAAACATCCAATGTTCCCTACTAGGAAAAGGAGTCATTTGAGATAGCAACTTATGACAGTTCTCCTTTTGCCTGACAAAATTGATAAACTTCCATTGCCTTCTCTCCAAAAACTCTGCTCTCCTTATTTGTGAATTAGCATTGAGATCAGAGAACTGAATTTCTGTGATCACAGATAATGTAGAAATTCAACTCGAAGATCTATCGATTATGCTGCATGGCCATCGGAAAACAGGCCTTCACATATATTCCGGATCTTAAAATGACACTTTTACTTTATTTTGGCTGATTTACACATACTTTAAGAGATGGTCTCCCTAAGCCTAAATTTACCAGACCAAGCGTTGTATTAGAAACACATTTTTCTTCATGACTTCATGGTAACAGTAAAACTTTCCATGCCCATGGTGATATTCATCATGAACTTGCCTACATGGGCATTTCTTGACCAACCAGGAGTTAGAAACCATGTATGTTCTATATTGCCTCTCCCAGCGGCTAGAGTCCTACTCACTGGCAGTCAGCTATCTCAGCGTGGCTTCTCTATGGTTCATGTTGCCTTCCCATTGGCTTTCATCTATGTTTATACAATCTTGTTCCTAGCCTTTACTGATATTGTTTACCCAATCTCCCACATACAAAGACATACTCTTTTGATTGTAATAAGTGGCAACTGACATACTGTGTCACCAGTATCAAACTTAGGACATGGGCTGTGTGTTTCATTTGGTCATGCTAAAATCTACTGTTCATGCAAGTGAGCACTTGTGTTTCATGCATGTTTCTATAAGGCCATGTGTATACACCATGTTTCATGGGATGTTCAAGAAGTTTGAGAGCATTCTCTCGTATTTCAGTCAGTCGGCCAAATATAAGTCCCTTGTTTATCCATGATTCCTTCCCCAGACATACATTATTAGATATTAGTGCCTTGAAAGACTGCAAAGGTTTTTCCCTTATAGCCCTGGGACTCTCTCCCCTTTGTAGAGACTTGAAACCAGTCAGGTAAACATCTGCCTGACTCAGAGCTGACTCATAGCTCAAAGATATAAAGATTGGCTCATCTATATATTGGGAACCAAATGTCCAAATTTCACTAGGGAAACCAATTTAGCTCTTTTGGTGACTGGAATGTCTTACCAATGATACAACCAAAGCATTCTTTCTGAATATTTATAGATTTTCTATCAGTGCAGCAGTAAATTTAAGAGTCTGAGGTGTGATGAGCCACTATGCCTGGAGAAGCTGTTCCCCCAAGTTAGACTGACAAAGGATCTCCATTTCTACAAGCATTACTTATCTTAGCTCATAGTTCACTGCTTGATTTTCTCCAGGGCACATTTATGCTCTAAATTTTCTATTATTCAGTTTGCTTTCACATTGCTGTCTTTGATGATGTAACTACTTTATTAGGTTATCTAAAAAGTGCATAGATAAGTCAAGGGACATTATTTTTCTTACTAATTTTCACAGTGTTAATCAGAGCTGCTCATGTACTTTGAGTATTAATGCATTTTGCAGAAACCAGCATTCAATTAAAAATGTCTTCTTAAAAAAAGAAAGAAAGAAGAAAGATCCATAGACAGAGGCAAAACTCTTTGTTTTTATGAACTACTCCCTGGTTTAAATGGCACTCTCCATCTGAAACAGTATAGTTTGTCTCAGGTGGTTTCTCACCAGAACTCACATTTCCCTGTGGAAATCGGATTTGGAGAATGCTTACTGGACGGGCACTGCTGTAGTAAAATTGACACTAAGCTTACATCAATATGAAATATTCCTTTCAAAGAGGTCAACCAAATCTCCACGTGCAGTATGGTTTGCCTTTTATTTGGAGCCACACTGTTATTAACACATTTCAAAGCAACAGAAATGTTAAGACCAACAAAGGGATAGTGATGCCGGTTACACACGTGGGTGGACCTCGTTCACACCCTGGTGACCATTGCTTGGTTACAAGGCAGCCAATTAATGAAGAAAAACTGCCTGTGCATTGAGTTCCTTCCCATGACAGTAGGTGCAGCAGGAGATGAAGTCTGTGTTTTGCAACATTAGGCAGAACATGGGAACAGCTCAGAACCTCTTTCCTCGCAGACTGTCATGAAAGGAATGAGGTTTTCCAACTGTTTCTGCCCAAACACATAGCTCACATTTCCTTTTATACTGGAGTTTCTGCTTGTTCATAACACCGGCTGCCACTTTCCTTGTCCATGCTGATTACCTGCTGAAATGATACAAAATACGTATAGTGGCCAGAACCATTCTGGCTCACTGTTTTTGATATTTTGAAATTTTTTATATGGAGCACAGGTAGAGTATAAAGTAACTACTGTACACTGACTATTGTCTCTTTGGGTCATAGGTAGGAGGTTATTTGGACAATTTTCCTATTGTGATCCAGCACAACTTTCGCAGATCCGTGGCAAGTACAGGTCACGATGTCGCCGAGCCTTCAATGCTTTCTTTTCTCCACATCCCTTGTCTGAAACGTCAATTCGAGCACTTCTGTAGTCTTGATGCCTTAGATAAGTAATCATCTATTTTGGATGATGTGTGTTCGCCTCAGGCACATGGCTCAAGTGCTCTAGCAAATAGAGATGCAGTAGTTCGTTTGCAGCTATGGAAGCAAAGCTGAAATATGATGCATCATACTTGAGTCTAAGGTTTCTGCCAGCAAGTTGATGGCTGGATACCAGCCATAGACCCACTCTCCGCATGGGGTCACAGGGCTGCGCCTTAATCCCAACCCAGCCCTCTGCCAACCCCCTAGTATAGCAGGCTGTGATAGACAACATTGCCTAGATGTGCCACTCGGTAATACCATGCTTAGAACCTGAAGCAATCACCTTCCGAGCTTGAGAAATTTTTTAAATGGATAAATATCTATAGATATTTAAATAAAACAATATAATGAACCCCACTTATTCATCTTTACCAATTTATATTATACTTATTGCATCTACATTTTTATCCATTCTCCCACTTTTTTAAAATATGTTTTTTATTGTAAAAGTAGTGTACAGAGGGGCGACAATTACATGAGTAAGGTAATGAGCATATTTCCTATCGAGCATTATTATCTCCTCGTTTGTTTTTCTCCTACCATCCTTTCCCTCCCCACCTCCCCAATTCCTCCCTCCATTCCTCCCCCCCACAAGTTGTAAAGTTTGTTTTCAACATAGTGACTTGTACATCTCATTGTTACAATGCATCAACCTGTATCCCTATTTAAGCATTTAGTTTTTTCCCTTCCTCTCCCCAAAACAAAAAAAAAATCACATAGTACATTATAAGTACGTTAAAAACAATAGCAAGAAAGAAAAAAAATCCCCTATGTCCCTGTCTTGGGGTTCATTTAACTTAACATCATCTTTTTTTTTTTTTCTTTTCTTTTTTGGTACTGAGGATCGAACCCAGGACGTCGTACTTGCTAGGCAAGCGCTTTGCCACTGAGCTACATCCCAGCCCCTTAACATCATCTTATATGGTCATATATACATAGCTTTTGACCTTTTTTGCTTGTCCTAGACATGTAATAGTTATTGCAAATAAGGGAAACCATGGGACCTATGTTTCTTGGGCCTAGCTTACTTCACTTAGTATAATTTTTTCCAAGTCTTTCCATTTCCTAACAAATGGGGCAATGTCATTCTTTCTGATGGAGGCATAGAATTCCACTGTACATATATATATGTATATATATATATATATATATATATATATAAAAACACACACACATGTGGTAATATATGTATATTACCACATTTTCTTGATCCACTCATCTACTGAGTCTCCCACTTTTTAATTACCTTTAATTAGATGTACAAAAGAGTTGGCATTTAATAATAGTTTATTAATATAATACATCTTGATCAATGTCACCCCTCTCAACATTCTCACCCACCTCTTCCAAACTAACACTTTTCTTAAAATTTGTAGGATATACATTGAATTCTTGGCTACATCCCCCCCCACACTTCTCCTTTTCATTTGTGTACCCTTTCATCTTGATCCCACCCCACCTATTTCAAGTATACATTTCCTTTAGTTTATTTTGTTGAACTTTGGCTTTGTCTTTCTAAGGAATCACACTATTTCAGTTCTCCCTTGAATCTACTGTATTTCAGTTAATTCATTTGTATGCACTTGCTTACTACCCAATGTATTTACTTACATGTTTATAAACAATTCTAGCTTTGCACATATGAGAGAAAACATGCAATCTTTGTCTCTGAGCCTGACTTACTTCACTTACCATAATTTTTCCAGGGCCTTCCATTTCTTTGCAAATGATGCAATGTCATTCTTTCTAATATATGAGTAAAATTCCATTGTGTATATATACCACATTTTCTTTATCCATTCATCCATTGAGGGGCATCTGGGATGATTCCATACCTTGGCTGTGATGAATAGTGCTGCAGTGAACATGGTTGTGTTGGTGGTTTTACTATATCCTAGTTTGCAATCTTTTGGATAAATGCCCAGGAATAGAATTGCTAGATGATAGTATTCTATGTTGAATGTTTCTGAAGAACCTCCATACTGCTTTCTAGAATGTCTCAACAAGTTTATATTCCCACCAGCAGTATATTAGGGTTCCTTTTGGGCCACCTCCATGCCAGCATCTGCTATTGTTTGCTTTTTTAATTTTGTCGGTTGTGGGGCTTGAATTCTGGGCCTGGACACTGTCCCTCAGCTCTTCAGCTCAAGGTGAGTGCTCTACCACTTGAGCCACAGTGCCACTTACGGTTTTCTGGTGGTTAATTGGAAATAAAGTCTCACAGACTTTCTTACCCAAGCTAGCTTTAAACCATGATCCTCAGATCTCAGCCTCCTGAGTAGCTAGGATTAAAGGAATAAGCCACCACTGCCCAGCTTGTTTGTATTCTTGATAATGGCCATTCTAACTGGAATCTCAGTATTGTTTTAATTTTCATTTCTTTTATAGCCAGAGATATTGGAGCATTTCTTCATGTGTGTTTGTCTTTTGAAGCTTAACTGTGCTTCATATTATTTACAAATATTTCACTCTATGTCTTTTCCCCCACATTTTGATTAGCATCAATTAGTTGTACAAGGAGGGGGCTCCATTTTGACCTGTCAATATACACATAAAATATATCTTGACCAGGATCATCCCTCCATCACTCTCCCTCCTCCTTCTCAACAAACCAATTTCAATAAGCTTATTGCTCCATTATCTCATACACATATAAGGTATTTTGACCATAATCACTCTTTTCATTCTTTTTGTTCACTCTCTCCTCCCTCATTGGTAGCTACACACAGATAGGACCTGTTTCACATTTCTGTCATGGTTTTCAATGTAGACTAATTGTTCAAAGGGGTTTCCCTGAAGTATACATACATGCATATACAGTATTTATCAGGTCAAGACAGCTTATTTATTTACTCTTACTTTCCCCAGCTTCAAGAGCACAAATGACAACAAATATTGTTGAAGATGGGGGAAATATGACTTATACACTGTTAGTGAGAATATAAACTTGGAAATCAGTGTTAAAGTTCCTCAAAATATAAAAATATATGTGATCCAATGATACTCGAGTATATATATATATATATATATACACACACACATATATATGAAGGAATATGTCTAGGCACAATATTACCACTTGTACACAAGTATTTATTATAGCACTCTTCATAAGAGCCAAGCTATAGAAACATTCTAGATACTTTACACCTGAAGAATGGATAAAATGTGGTACATACACTTATGGAGTATTATTCCGTCATAAAGGAGAATAAAATTGTCATTTTTAGAGAAGTGGTTGGAATTGGAGATCATCATGTTAAGTAAAGTAAGACAGGCTCAGAAGGACAAAGGTCACATATTTTATATCTGGATGTTAGACCTAAAAGATAAATACACACAAATTGTGTGTGGTGTGTGTGTGTGTGTATGCATAGATAGATAGATAGATAGATAGATAGATAGATAGATAGATAGATAGATAGATAGATAGATAACCTGTTTGTAATTGTGATACTGAGAGGATAGGTGGTAGAGCATGTTAAAGGGTGAGCAGTAGCAAAATACATTGTATCTATGAATAATGATAGAAAAACAAAACTCACTGAAATCTATGTATCTCTAAAAGGAAGAACTTTAAACATATAATATCATTATAAAAACTCTAAAAATTCTTTTTTTTTTTTTTTGGTCAGTCATGGGGCTTGAACTCTGGGCCTAGGTGCTGACCCTCAGCACTTCAGCTCAAGGCTAGCACTCTACCACTTGAGCTACAGTGCCACTTCCAGCTTTTTTTGTTTATGTGGTGCTGAGGAATCAAACCCAGGGCTTTATACATGCAAAGCAAGAACTCTACTACTGAGCCACCTTCCCAGCCCTAAAAATTAATAATTTTTAACATCCTTAAAAGACCAGTAAGTTTGGGCTGGGAAGGTGGCTCAGTGGTAGAGTGCTTGCCTCTCATACATGAGGTCCTGGGTTCGATTCCTTAGCACCATATAAACAGAAAAAGCCAGAAGTAGTGCTGTGGCTCAAGTGGTATAGTACTAGCCTTGAGCTGAAGGGCTGAGGAGCAGTACCCAGGCCCAGAGTTCAAGCCCCTTGACCCACAGAAAAAAGAAAAAAAAGAGTCCAGTAAAGTCAAAATAACTAAATTTCTCATTAATTCCTCTTCTTTTTTTATTTTGCCAGTCCTAGGTCTTAAACTCAGGGCCTGGGCACTGTCTCTGAGGTTCTTTTGCTCAAGGTTAGAACTCTACCACTTGAGCCACAGTGCTACTTCTGGCTTTTTGTTGTTGTTGATGATGATATGGTACTGAGGAATCAAACTCAGGGCTTCATGCATGCTAAGCAAGCACTCTACCACTAAGCTACATTCCCAGCCTCTCATTAATTTCTTAATGATTTTTTATAGTTTGATCCAGAACCTAAATATCTTTTTGAAAGAATAATAAAAATTTTGGCAGTAGCTAAATATCTAATTGCTACATGTATTGGATTTTCTTAGAATGCAATAATAATATTTGTTTTTTTTTTTTTTTTTGGGTCTGGGCGTGGGGCCTGAACTCTGGGCCTGTCCCTCAGCTCTTCAGCTCAAGGCTCTACCACTTGAGTCACAGCGCCACTTCCAGCTTTTTTCTTTTTGCTTATGTGGTGCTGAGGAATCGAACTCAGGGCCTCAGGCATGCAAGGCAAGCACTCTACCACTGAGCCAACTTCCCAGCCCGTCCAAGTGTTTTTTTTTTTTTTTTTTTTTGAGTCCGGTCGTGGGCCTGAACTCTGGCCTGGGCGCTGTCCCTCAGCTCTTCAGCTCAAGGCGAGCGCTCTAGCGCTTGAGCCACAGCGCCACTTCCGGCTTTTTGCTTATGTGGTGCTGAGGAATCGAACCCAGGGCCTCAGGCATGCGAGGCAAGCGCTCTACCACGGAGCCGCCCTCCCAGCCCAATAATAATATTTGTTTCACAATGAAGTTGTATATTTAGTCCTTTGGAAGGCAGTATTAAGGCCTTTCCTTTAGTAATTCAATATGATTTTATTTCTAGTCTCAACTCTACCATTAGATAATTGTATACCCTTGGACCATTCACTCCCCCTATTAAAGTCTGTTTCAGAATCTTAAAAATAATGTGGTGAAGAAGAATTGATTTTTCAATATGTTTTTATTTTAAACCTACTAAATGCTAGGTAGGACAGCACAGGGTCAAGAAAAGGGCTGAAGTCCTATAATCTTAACTAGAGTCTGGTCAAATGCAGGCCACGTGACTTGAGATGTTTCTGAAGTAATTTTTGCTTCAGCTTTGGAATATGTGATATGCAGACAACAATCAACCATAGTTTTATATGTGCTTAGAGGTGGGGTGCAGGATAAATTAAATAAGAAATTTGGATACAGTGATTTTTACATAGAAGTCCTTCAGTATTTAGTATTTAGTATAATTAGACTATCAAGTGGAACAAGAGGCAGAAGTGAAGACCATATTATCTAAATATGGTAGCCAATGGTCACATATGGCTTTTAAGCATTTGAAATATGCTTAATCCAAATGGGGATGTGGTACAAGGAAAATGCGCTCTGCGTTCTAAGATATAGTATGAACAAAATGACAAAATATCTCATTAATTATTTTAATACTTTGTACATGTTGAAATTATAATATGTTGGAATGCTAAATATATTGGCTTAAATCAGTGTCATTAAAAATTAACTTCACCCTTTAAATTTTTTTATGACTGTAGCTGCTGGAAAATTGTTAAATTAACTATGTAGTTTGCATTTTATTTCAGAAAGCACTCTACTAGATCAATGATTACATTCCTAATCAAAAAATTTGAAACTCATCTAGCTACTTCTACTGTGCTTTCAGTCAAACAAATCTGAACATCAGGAGGTATAATCCATGCCCCCTTAACACATGTAACTTTTCAATTCCTTTCTCTTAGTAGCTTGCACATCTGTCCTCATTTCCAGCTCCCCAGCTGCTATAGGTTATTATAGACCCATTTAACTTCTTTTTCTACCTAATGGTTCCTCCAATCGACACTGCTCCTTCAAGCTTTCAGTCTCCCCAAGGCCTTCAGAGACATTCAGAAGTCTTCGTCAGGACATTAGATTCCTTTCACAATTGACCTCAAGTTTTTGAACACTCTAACCAACACTCTAGCTTATCATGTCTTCACAAGTGCCTTTCTCCTGTGTGGCAGTTCTCCACGCCCAGCCTAGCTCATCACAAACAGCAAAATGGTTAAGAGTTAGAGAGCAGAGTTGGAGTCTTAGCTCTGGAAAGTATTGTCAAACTTGTAAAAAGTTAATAAACCTCACTGATCCTCACTTTCTTTTAAGGAATAAAATGGACCCAAAAGAGAATTTTTGTAAGGATTAACTAAGACAATACCTGATACAGCAACTGATCCAGTGTACACCTATGATAAATGTTATTGTGCATTTCCTGGAGACATGTTCCCTGTCTGTGTCCCAACACACACACACACACACACACACACACACACACACACACACACACACACACACACACACACACACACACACACACCCCTCTACCCAGACTACCCAGTTTCTCCCTTGAGCATCCTTACTATTCTGAATACTTCTCAACCATAGTGCCAATCAGTATTTAGTTGTCTGTTAACTTACTGATTCTTGCCTCTAGGTAAATGATTCTCAAAGTGTGATCAGAGGAACAACAGACTAACATCAAGTAAGAAATCATTAGAAATACAGATTCCTATTTTTACAAAAAGAAAGAAAGAAATGCAGATTCTTGGGACTTATCCCAGATCTCTTGAATTAGAGACTCTAGGACTAGGGTCCAGCAATCTGCATTTTAACAGACCCTCAAGGTCTGTCTGATATTATACATTTGAGAACAACTGCTAGATTAGGTTTCACTGGTCCGTATCATATCTGCTTCATGTTGTACTGCTGCTCAATTCAGTGACTATGTTAAATGGGAAAAAAAAATGGTTGACTGAACCCTGGTGACAATCTGGGATTCAAAGATATCAAGTGGGGGATGCCATGGTCTGATTCAGGTAGAAAAAGGGAACTACTCACAACAAGTATGTGTGGCTTTTCAAAGTATTCCTACAAACTCATTGTAAAAATGTATTACTTTAATGTTATACTTGTATGTTGTGTTTTATAATGTGCTGGGGAAAAATAGATGTTTCTGCATATAAATGTACAATTTGTCAACAAATATTATTCACAAAATACAATTTAAATGTTCAAAATTAGTTCTAAAATCTTTTATATATTTAGTGTTTGTGGGCTTTCTATGTAGCATAATCTTCTATTTTGATTGTAACATCAAATATTTATAATAAATATATTACAAAATTAAAATAAAGTTTGATGTTAATATAGAAATAGCAACAATCTCATTTTGTTTGAAACTATATCTTAATTTAGAGACTATATTATTCATCCTATTTTAGGTTGAAGTAAAATAAAGTAATCACCTAGCATTTTTTCAAGTAGAAGATAGTACTGTTCAATTTTTTTAAGTATTGATATAAATATGTAGTATAAAAAAATTAAAGCCGTTGCAGGCATCTGATTCTTGACAAATGAACCAAAAACATGCATTAAAGACAATTTCTTCAACAAATGGTGCTTGCCAAATTTGATATCCACATGTACAAAACAGAAACAAGATCCTTATTACTCTGACAAAAATTAATTCAAAATGGGTCCAAATTTTTATTGTAAAACATGAAAGTTTGAGACTACTAAAGGAAAGCCTTCAGAAAACATTTTAACCTATAGGCATAAACATCAGAATTCTAGTAGCTCAAGGCAATAACAGCAAAAATAGACAAATGGGATTATTTCAAATTAAAAGCCTTTGCACAACAAAAGAAGTAATTACCAGATTGAAGAGACAACCTACAAGATGGTAGAATATCTTTGCCAATTATCCACCAGCTAGAATTATCCAGAATATATAAAATAAATTCAAGAAAATTAAACATCCAAAAAGCAAATAATGCATTAAAATAGACACATGAACTGACAAAAGTTAGAAGCCCAGATGGCCAAGAAATATATGAAAAATTGTTCAATATCTTTAGCCATTAGGGAAATGCAAATCAGAACTACACTGAGATTTCATCTCTGAATGGTTATCACCAAGAAACCAAACGAACAGAAACAAATTCTGAATGAAGATTTGAGGCAAGAGTAATCTTCATACATTGTTGTTAGTAATGTAAATTAGTCTAGTCACTATGGAGATTATCATGTGGAGTCTTCAAAAAACTAAAATTAGAAGTACCATATGATCTAGCTATAACACTCCTGGGTGTTATAAAGGAGTGTCTTCCTTTATATGTGTTTAAGGGTGCTTAAAGGAATCAAAGGCAGCTTAGAACGGACATACCTCTATATCCAAACTTATTCAGGCATGAGTTATAGACTAAGCCTCAGTACCTATGAACAGTTGGATAGATTAAAGTATATGGGCATATATACATATGTGTATACATATTTTAAAAGATGAACTAGGAAGTTGAGCAAGCTTTGATTATTTCTTACTTTATTGTTTTCCTTTTTCCACATGGAACATCTACTAATATACTTTGCTCATTTTTCAATTGGTTTGCTTGCCCCTTTTATTTGTATGAGCTTATATACTGTACATGTCAAGCTTTGCTGAGATAACTGTGCTTCAAATATTTTCTACCAATTTCTCACTTGGCATTTAAGCCTTTAATCCATTTGAAATTTATTGTGATATCTTCTACAAGACTGGAATCCAATGGGATGTTTTTCCACTTGGAGGCTAGACAATGGTTGAATAATCCATCTGGTCCCTGTTAATCTGTGATGCCTACTTGGTAAGGCTCAGGTGCAAAGAATCCATTCCAGGACCTTTGATTGTGATTTAGCCAATTACTCTACAGATTCTTGAAAACGGATTTAATTATTGTATTATCATGTAGGGGGCTTTGTTTCAAAAATCTTTTTACCTGTTCTTATTGCTTTTATTATCACTACAGCTGAGATATAGAATAATTCTGACAAGGTAAAATATAAATCCTGACATGTAGCAAACTCGATTTAGGGGATGGAGGGTGAGTGATTTCTGTACTGCGTTGACCTTGGGTCACATGTAAACTGTGGTAGCCTCTTCTATCAGTCATGCTTTCCCTGTTCATGTTGAAGTCCCTCCCATCACATGGGTCTTTAAGCATATGAGGCTGGTCAATGCTATCTAAGCGCAATTCATCATACCAAGGTGGTCCCCAACCTCCTTGTCCAGGCTCTTGGACTTTATGTCTGCCTTCTCCACAGGTTGTTCTGCAGAACCTTCTGGTATGTGTCATCCTGTTCTACACAGTATACTATGCATCTCTATACATGTTCTGCCTGATACTCAAGTAAGTGGCACATTGTCTTCTAACAGAATAATAAAGGAGTTTGTGTTTAATATTTGACAGGTCTTTAGAGATTAGAAAATTCAGAGTTTTATGGCATTTGAATTAATTAAAATAAATATAATTCGATGTCCTATCTTTGAAAATAATCAAAGTAACTATCATGAAATGATAGTGAATAGAACCAGGAAGAACTCTTCTTACCTCAGTGGATGACTGTCAGGGAAAGAGAATGGGAGTCTATTACTTCCTGAGCTGGTAGTCAATCAGAGGAAGTTTGAACTAAATGAGTGATTACAGATCATGTGGGTTTGACTTACATATCTTCTGATAAATATTGGAAGCAGCTTTGGACAGATAAGAATACCTAATTCTAGCCAGGTTCTGGCCTAGATTCTTAGTAACTTCCCAATTTATATTGACCAAGCCATAAGAGCTTCTTTTATTTTAGTGTCTTCATTTGTCCAATGTAAATAATAATCCAAAAGATAGTCTATGTGTTTTTAATGGTATCATTTCTATGGAAGTGTGAGGCCATGGTTTTGTAGGTAATTTTTTTGTCTTGCTATGGTTGAAAATTTTCTCTACAAATTTAGGTTGTCAATAAAACTGCTTTGAAATAAACTATGTAGATAGATAGATAGATAGATAGATAGATAGATAGATAGATAGATAGATAGATAGATAGATGTAGATGTAGATATACATATATATATATATATATATATATATATATATACAAGTAACTTCCAACAAATTAAATGTTTCCATAATGTAATTCCATTACAAGCCAGAAATTCCATTTTAATTTGAAAATTAATAACAAAAGTAGTTGGAGTGGCTTTTGCAATGGAAAAAGAATGTCATTCAACATGCTTACCAAACTACAGAGGAATCATGTAATTCTCATACATAGTCTAGCATCTGCCCGGGCTGGAGATGCTTAGACCATACCTGGAGCAGGAAATTTTCAAGACTTGGGGTCCTTGGAACATGGTAGTTCAAGAGTTTATAATGAACCTGGGCCAGCGGTTCAGATTTTTATAAAATTGGACTTTAAAGCTCCAGCTGGCAGCTAACTTATTGACTAGATACACAGTTGCAAACCTGGGCACAGCAGAAAGTTTAGGTATATGCTTTATAAATTCTGTTTTTAGAATCAGAAGGAATCTCACAGTTTAATCTCTTCAATTTACAGCTAAGAAACTTCAGCCCAGAGAGGCTAAGTATTGTCCAAGTTCACCATTATAATGCCACCAGGATTAGAACCTGGGTCTTGGTGCCTCTAATCCCTTTCTTTCCCTGTATTTAAAGTTCTCCCACATTTAGCAGGAACTATAAAGATTACATCAGACATCTCAAAATAAATTTAAGTCCAAATGGTTGACAGCGTGGATTTAATTGGCAAAGAAGAAAATGTAGACTCTTGACAAGAGTATGTAGACAAGAGTATATGGTGGTGTAGTATGTGCTGGCCATCCAAGTTGGTTAGTTTTCAAATGTGCTCAACATGAGGAAACTCAGTGGCCTATATGAGAATCTTTGATGTGCACAGTTATAAACTATCTCTTTCAATGTAAATCATTTTCATTTGTTACACCTCAGGGTATATGACTTGGACATCCTGGCCCCATTTGATTTCAAAATGAGTCCTTCATGGCTGAACACAAATTATAAAGGTAATTATTATTAATTTTCAATCCTGTCCTCCAAAATGCCTCCAAAAATCAAAACTTCTTTTTTTTTTAGGGGGGGGGTCCTGTCGTGGGGCCTGAAGTCTGGGCCTGGGTGCTGTCCCTCAGCTCTTCAGCTCAAGGCTACTGCTCTACCACTTGAGCCACAGCGCCACTTCTGGCTTTTTTCTTTTTGCTTATGTGGTGCTGAGGAATCGAACCCAGGGCCTCATGCATGCAAGGCAAGCGATCTACCACTGAGCCACCTTCCCAGCCCCTCAAAACTTCTTTAAAATAAAAACTGTTAAAATATTAGGCTTTCTAGACAATCTCAGGTATATTATATCTGGCTTCAAGAATTAATTAGGAAAAGAGTTATAAAATTTTGAAGTGGCTTTTCTGGACCATGTAACAGGGTAATATAAGAAGGAGAAGGGAAATAGAACTTTTACATGAACTTTTAAGGTATTGTGGATAAATTTTTGTTTATGCGTGTTCTAAAGAAAAGCGGGATAAGAACAATGAACTGATGTAGAACTGATGTAGAAAAGTGGGAGATACAAAATAGAAAATATGGCAGTGAAGGAGTCTGTACAACATAATTTCATTTTTGAAGAATTAAATGTATGGAGTCAGTGATAAGAAGTCTAAAAAATTATGCCACTAATTGTTATCTCCCAACTGGGATCACAGAAAACTTTCATTTTCAACTTCATACATTTCTGCTTTCCATTATTTTTCTTCTTTGTTGCAGAGGAAATATTCTATAGAACGGTAGTCTATCAAAGATGGACCATAATTAATTGAATACTTCAGAACAGGTTATAGAGAGGATCTGGAATGTGCTCAACACACATGAAATTAATGTGTGTGAAGTGATAGATAAGCCAGTTACCCTGAGCCGATCACTACAGATTATATATTAGAACTGAAATGCCACATGATACTAGAAATGTTTAGCTACGATGTGTCAATTGAAAAACAAAGTTTTACAAAACATACAATTAATTGCAGAGAAACAACAATAAGAAAGAATATACTTAAGAAAATTTCTTTCCTTTAAATTTAATGAATACATTGTTTATTCATAAGCTGTATTTATGGTAATAAAAGCATCTACTTCTGTTTGACTATATGTCAAACAGTTATTTTCAGAGTGTTTGTGAGTTTGCCTCATCTTCGGAAAAGTAAAATTTTAATGTCATCTTCCATTATTGACACCTTGGAAATATCTGTAAATAGAATAAAAGTAAATAGTCATAGATTTATTTTCTACATGTAATAATTCTTAATATTCTGTAAAACTTCTCCCTAATTAATTCACTAGAAGTCCATGGAGCAATCTTTTTTTTGTGGGAGGGGGAGGGATATGTAAATATTCAAAATTGCCCATGGCCAAAGAAATTAAATTTCAAATGTGATTTGTATAGGAAACATGGTCACCTAGAATTACTGAATTCAAATAAAAACCTTTAAAACATCCTTCTCAAATACATGAACTCTCTAGTGCCATTATTTATTCAGTTTTGGATGCCCAAAATATATGTGATTATGATTATTGTAAGGAGTTGCAATAGAGCTAATGTTTTGTCTTAACTTACTTCTCTTCATGAATCTCCCTATTGGAAAATAAATTTGCTTTTTTTTTTTAAACCAAGACACTCCAGAACTGATAAAGAAATAGTAGCAATGAGAAGAGTCAAGTATAGACCATATATGTGTGTTAAGTAAGAAAAGAGATTTAAAACTCAACTGCTATTATTTAAGTCTGTCTTTAGGCCAGTCATTAAAGATAGGACAACAAAGACTTATTGGAGGAGATTGTTTATACAGGGTAAAGCTTAGAGATGATCTCACGATGTCCAGCTCAGTTTATATCATGTTACAGAATAAGAACATTTTCACAAAGATATCAATAAACCCACAGTTTATTGAATCTCAAATTTGGGGTTTTAGGAGATAAATGCTATCACTCTTCAAAGTTGTTGCTTTGAGCATCTAGAGTTGTTTAATTTTGGACATAAAATGTAAGAGTAATCTCAGGGGCCTGGATATAAGGTCTGCTTCAATAATTCTGTTACTCAAGAGATAAGTTTTAATTAGGACACTGGAAAATGTATATCAGGTGAAACCACTTTAATTACTAATACCTTTCTTGTGTCTGGCACAAGTAATAATTTACAAATTCCTTTCATTTTAAACTAAAATCCTTGCAGCAAATTTTGAGGTAGATAAAACTGTGTTCCATTTCCAGTTTAACTAAAAGGGAACAGATTGATCCAGATGTCAAAATCCTATTCAAGTTCTTAAAACTCTTAAGCTGTGAAGGTGAGAATAGAATGCTGGTGTTCTGACCTCAGATTCTGTATGATTTCCTTTAAATTGTACTTTCTTCTTTCATATCAAAAATGGAGCTTAAATACCCCTCAATAACATATGCAAATACAGCTCATTAAGCACTAAAGTCATATTTCCAAGCAGCTAAACTTTAACCTACAAAAATCTCTAAATGCTGATAAAAGAAGCATCTCCATGTTCTTGGAAGAAGGAGACCGTCTGGTAGAAGAGAGCTCAGCATGAACAACACAGCCACTTCCTTGAGTTTAGGATGTGGAATATACTTACCCAATCTATACTGGCCAAAGGAACGTCCATGCAATTGAAATGCAGTCAGTTATGAATTATTCATTCAACTTTTGAAACCTTGAAGAAGAATAAGCTTGATGCCTTTCAAAAGATGGGTGTTTGGGACTTGTTTGTGTTATGCCTTGTTCACTGAGCAATCACCAGCTTGCTGGTTAATAAATTACTTCTGCACAATAGAAAATAAGGTGATTATTTTATTTTCTGCTTTGAAATATGTAGTGCTTACCTGCCCACATTTATTGATTCCTGAATTATATGGATATACCAATCAGTGGCTAGGTTATAAAAAGAAAGAAACAATTTTTTTAAATAAAAAGTGGCATTATTAACAAAGGGACTTTGGTGCTATATCTAATATATTTGTCACCTTAAAGTTTGATAAAAACTCTCCTTTGAAACTACTACAGTCTGAAAGAACCTTCTAGAAGGTAAGAGGCAAACCATTGACCCTTCACATGTTTAGGGCTCTTAGAGATTTGTGATCTTGACCTGTAAATAACTATATTTATATGTGTTCAGGGAAACTATTCTGTGACAACCATTGAATTTAGAAGTGTTTCCATCAACACCTGCCATTTATGAGGCTCTATTTTATCTATGGTGATAAATTATGCTTCCCAGATGACTATCTGAACATACTAAATTATTACAAAAACACAGAGGAACTTATTTCCAAGTTAGTTGCTCCTGGGTACCAAAGAAATGCTACAGTTCAATAAAACTCTTACTCTGAGTTTTCAGAAATAAAAACTCATAACTGAATTCTTTCATTAATTTTATTACTTTTTTAATGTCTTTTAAAATGAGATTTGTAATCCAACAGCATATTTGCATGCATAGGTTGTATTATAATATTTACTTGTGGTATTTTTATCTTCACAAATACCAAGTGCAAAGAATATGAAACAGAAATTGTATTTTGTTATTTTTATCTGTAGATCTAACAATGATCAAAAAATAAAATATATTAGAAATTTTTACCTGTTTTTGAGGACTGGGTAGAAGATTGAGTGCTGCCCCTGTCTAGCAGATTCTGGGGCGATGAGTAAAGAAATACCCATGCCAAGAATAATTCTTTATTTCACCTACAGGGTAAGGAATGAGTCTAATAGAGATTAGTAAACCAAAGATAACTCCTCAACTCCATGCTTGTATAGGCTCAAATTGTCCCCTGTCTTTCTTAAGTGAGTTACTGAAAACATAAACAAAAGGATATTTTCTAAGAAGGAGAGAAGAAATCAGGAAGTACTAAGGTTAGCCATTTTGGTAACACATCCAAGATACCTGGAATCATTGAGATAAGTATAAATAGAGACTCCTGTCTTTTGATAGGATTTCTGCAGGTCACGACTCTTAATCCTGTATGTTTGCTTACAGGGATAAATGGCTATGAGACTAATTTTTCCACTGGCATCATTCAAAATCCAAGCACATTAGTCAAGCCTCCTGCAGCTAGCCAATCACAGTCCTACTGGGATTTAATGTTCCCACCATGGGACATTAAAAGAAAAAAAGTCTTACCAAAACTTCTTTAGTGAAAGTGTTCATAGTCTTGCTGTCAATTATATTACAGAATTATTAGTTGCTCTAATCTCAGATGATAATCTTTCTTTTATTTGTAGTTCTTTTGGTCTCGACAGAGCTTACCTACCTTGTTTGTGGATTGCTTTTTGTTCTGGTTGTTGAAGAATGGCTTTGGGATTATGCCATTTCGGTGGCTTTTATCCATGTTGCTATCACATCGACTGGTAAGTCTAAGAAAACAGAAGCAAATAAAATGTATTATATCTGATGCTATAGCTAGAACACTCCCTAAGAGTTATAATCTGCTTACTTCATGGAGAGATTTTGACAGCACCACCTTCCAATTTGGGACCATCCTGGAATGTATAAATGTATGAATGGTTTCCATTCTCTTTTCTCATTCACCTTGCCTTCTACAAAAGTATTCCCTGAAAATGGCAAAAGATGAGGAACCACGGCTCAAGGAAAGCTAGAGTATTTTAGGACTGTCAATGTCCCAACAATGATTCTCTTATGAAGAATATAAGTTTAAAGATGTTTTCATTTCTACTGGAGATCTTTGGATGCAAGAAAAAGCATTCACCTTTCAGTTGTAACTTTTACTATGAGTGCATCTTACACTTCTCTGACATCAGTATCCTTCTCTTAAAAAAAAAAAAAAAAAAAAAAGGAGGGAGATATAGTGACATTTAAATGACATTGTAAAAAAATTGCCTGACACAGCATTTAGGAGATGGCAATTACTCAGATGACTTTTTTTTTTTTTTTTGGTCCCTTGTGGGGTTTGAACTCAGCGCCTGGGTGCTATCCCTGAGCCTCTTTGTGCTCAAGGATTGCACTCTTGCCATTTTAGCCACAGCACTACTTGTGGTTTTTGAATGGTTAGTTGGAAATTAGAGTCTCATGGGGACTTTTCTGTCCAGACTGGCTTTGAATTGCAATCCCCAGATCTCAGCCTCCCTTGTAACTAGGTTTATAGGCATGAGCCACTGGTGCCTGGCTTAGGAGATGACATTTTTATCCATCCATTGAAAATTTACTTTTCCACTCCTACATTTTTTCCCCTTCAGTATCCTCAACTATGGTTTCGAAAGCATACTCAAAGTATTTTAATGGTAATTATTATTTATTACAAGTTAAGTCATTGTCATACTGTAGTGCCCTGAACTATTGAGAGTGTAAGCTGGCTCCAGCTTTACAAGCACAGTTTCCGGAAAAACTGCTACTTCCCAGCCTTATAGCTGTTTGAGAATGCTAGTATATTGACCCTCTACCATGAATTTTATTGAACAGAAACCTTCCATCACCAACTCAGGGAATCTTAAGGCTCCATTCTCCCCATAGCAAATTCTCTATTTTACTTTAGGACTCCAAGATTTCCTGCAAGATAGACAAGATATTTGTACAAACATTTAGTGGCATACAGTAGCCAAACCTCCAGGTTGAAATAAGCTATAAGTCTGGACACAGAGAAGTTAGTAGCTCACTGTTTAACACATTAACACATGACAAGTAGAAATTGCTTACCAAAGGATTGCTTGCTAGAACAGAGTTCTAGGAGAAGTAATTGAGAATTCTAGAGGGAACAATGTTTGGAGGATTCATTATGGTCATAAAGCCATCACTGTTGTACTTTCCATCCAATCAACCTAGTGAGTGGACGTCATTCTTTAGAGAGGAGTTCCAAATATTTGACATTATACAAGGACTCTTTAGGCAGGCTTAAATACAAACATGAGGCTACCTGGGTTCATGAATGTGAATGACATTTTTTTACTTTGTGGATATGATTTGGCCAAAAAGAAACAAGTATTTCCTCATAAGTAATAAAAAAAATAAGAGTTCTGAAAATGAACAGTATTTTTTTTCTGTTGCAGTTATGCTGGAATTCCCATTGACATCACATTGGTGGGCTGCTTTAGGTATAGTTCTAGTCTCTGTTCTCTACTGCAAATGATGATGATGATGATGATGATGATGATGATGATGATGATGATGATGATAAAGATCAATAACCAAGCAGGCTAGATTTTGAAAACAGTACAATATGGGGAAAACCACACCTGTCAGGTTCAAAGAGCATAGTGTAATAAAGTCCATTTAAGTGTCTCAGCCCTTTTCTCCCTATCAATACAGTCTAGAACACAGTAGAAATTCTCATGCATGCAGAGCAGGAGCACCTTAATAAAATGTAGTCAGACTTGGCAAGGATTATTTCATGCTGGCATTGTCCATTCATGTATTTAACGTTGAGCAGCAAATGCACAGGGACCCATCTGAGCCTTTTCCCCTTCAAGACAAGATCGTATGAAGGCCCAGGATGGCTGTGAACCTGTAATGATCCTGCTACAGTGCTGGGAAGATGGCCATATACAAACATGCCCTAACTGTTCTGAATCTTCTTAATTCTTATACAATACGTAACTTGAAACCAAGGAAATGAACTCTAATTTACAATATTTTCAAATTCTTACAATTGAGGAGTTCTACAAGGCACCTAATTGTATGAGGAAAGATTTCCTTTGTTGTATTCTAATACTATCATTTCCTAGAGGTGCTCAAACACATTTAGCTCACTTTTAATTTTGAACAATGTAGTCTAAATACTACATTTTCCTTAGAATTCTGTCTTATAAAAGATGAAAATCACCTGAGTGCCAATGGATCAAGCCTGTAATCCTAGCTACTCAGGGGGCCGAAATCTGTTCAAAGCCAGCCTGGGCAGACAAATACCCAAGGCTTTTATCTCCAATTAACCACCCCAAAGTCAGATGTAGAGTTGTGGCTCAAGTGGTATAGCACCAACTTTGAGAAGAAAAAAAACAACAACACAAAAACAACGATGTAAGAGCTCAAGGCCCTGAGTTCACATCCCAGTGTTGGCAATAAAGAAAAAAGTCAAGATAAGAAACAGCAAACATACAGGAAGTGATATTGTTATAATTTGAACTTACTTATTTATAGTTTTCCTTAATCACATTATGTAACATTTAGAAATTTAGGAAGGAAAATTAGCACTACAAGATGAATGTTTCTTTGTACTAATAAGCTGTACCATCGAATAAGCCGGATGCTTCCAAACAGATTTCAATATTTGTCAAGTATGGAAACTATTTACTTCCAAATCTGTTGCATTTGGCTCCCAAATAGAAAGATTATATAATTTTTTTAAAAATATTTTTCGTCTTGATCTGGCACTAATCTTGCCTAATATCTTCAATCTGTTTTGAAAACAGCAAGCAAACCCAAACATTTTCTTGTATTACAATTTTAATAGTCCAAATAATATTAATTATACTTACACTTATTGATCACGTACTATAAGCCAGGAACATTGCATTTATCTCACTAATGTTTATTATAATTCTGTGAGATAAACATTATGTTCTATCTTGTGAATGTGGACACTAAGCTTATAGAATTGAAAAATTTGATAGAATTTCCACAGCTTCTAAGACGAGCACTGTAATGAGATTTTCTTTCTGACAGAGATTACTACCAGAGAGGCTCCCTTGTAGAAATGCTGAAATCTGGGGCTATCATTGTAAGAGATGTCACAGTGAGACAATAAATGAACAAGATGAGATGTACAAGTCGTTATGTAGAAAAACGAACTTAACAACCTTAGTGGGGGGTGGGGAGGATCGGGTGGGGGGAGGGGAGGAGTATGGGAAGGGATGGGAAAGGGAAACAAAGAGGAGGCAACAATGCTTGATAAGAAATGTACTCGTTATCTTGCCCATGTAATTGTAACTCCTCTGTAAGGTATTCTCACAATAAAAAAACAACAACAACAACAAAAGTGCTGTCACTACGTACTAGAAATGAACTGAAGAGAAAAGAATATGGACTGATCAGTTAAGGTCATGAGCTTTCGTGGGACCTTATGTTGATTTCTCATTCTTTTCTTTTCTTTCTTTTTTTTTTTTTTTGGTTAGTTGTGGGGCCTGAACTCTGGGCCTGGGTGCTGTCCCCTCAGCTCTTCAGCTCAAGATTAGCACTCAACCACTTGAGCCACAGCGCCACTTCTGGCTTTTTCTGCTTATGTGGTACTAAGGAATTGAACCCAGGGCCTCATGCATGCAAGGCAAGCACTCTACCACTGAGCCACCTTCCCAGCCCTCTTTTCTTTTTTTTTTTCAAATCAAACCAAGCAAACATTAAGACAATTTAGGAAGAACCCTACAAAATTCAAGGTATTAGTTATCAAACAGTTGGAAAATAGAAAAGTAGAGACTGACTTAATTTTCATTTTCAAGGTGTACATGCTCATGTGTGTGCACATGTACTGGTATGAGGGTTTGAACTCAGGGAACTTGCACTGTGTCAGCTTGCTTGCTCAGCTGTTGTAGTACATGAGGCACATTGTCAATCTAGCTTTCTTCCTGGGGATGAAGACGGAATCACTTGAATTTTTTTTTCTGCCCTGGTTGGCTTTGAAGCATGTATCTTTTTTAAAAAATGTTTATTGTAAAGATACTGTACAGAGGGGTTACAGTTACATGAGTAAGATAATGAGTACATTTCCTATGGAGCATTGTTACCCACTCCTTCGTTTTGCCCCTACCGTCCCTTCTTTCCCCATCTCCCCAACTTCTCCCCACTCCTGTCCCTGCCCCCAAGTTGTAAAGCTCGTTTTCAGCATAGTGTCTTGTATATCTCATTGTTACAATGGGTCAACCTGTGTCCCTATTTAAGCATTTTGTTTTTTTCCTTCCCCTCCCCAAATTAGAAAAATGTATATACAAGATGCAGAAACCAGAATCAAACGCAGTGACAAAAGGTTATACCATAGGGGGAAGAACATACAAAAAAAAATCATAGAACATTAAAAACAACAGCAACAAAGAAAAAATCTCTTGTGTCCATATCTTGGGGTTCATTTCGCTTAGCATCATCTTTTATGGTCAAATGTACAAAGCTTTTGACCTTTTCTGCTTGTCTGGTAGAATTATCCTAGACATATACTAGTTATTGCAAATAAGGGAAACCATGGGACCTATGTTTCTTTGGGTCTGGCTTACTTCTCAGTGTCCAGAGTTGTTAGGATTACAGGCTTGAGTGGCCAGAACTCATTTACATTTTAAGTATTTAAAGCAAATGTTGAGTAATGTTTACATAAAATATTCAGCCCCTTACACAGTGCCTGGCTCACAGCAGTGTCAACAGTATTTGTTGTGCATGTATAGGTAGAATTAAATAAGAGGACATAAAGTATAGAGATGTTTCTAGCATGTCCGATGTATATTTGGGCTTCTGAGAGAAAACATATTCCAGTAGACTACCAAGGGGCCTGGGAAGATTAAAAAGAAAACAGAGGTCAGATAGATAGATAGGTAGATATAATATATGATATACAATTTATGTTACATATGTATCTATTTGTATATAGAGAGCTAAAAATATAGTTATGTGACCAGGTAACTGGACTATCTGGCTACCCAACGACACCCTCTTTACTTCATAAATTATATTATTGGCTGGTTCTAGTGACTTATGCCTGTAATCCTAGCACTCAGGAGTATGAGACAGAAAAATTGAAAGTTTGAATATAGCCTCTAACTTTCATAACAACTTTAAGTTTACATAACTCAGGGTTGCCTAACAAGACTTTATTTCAACTAAACAAACAAAAACGTTTAGGAACTAGAGGCATGGCTCAAGTGGTACAGTACCAGCCATGAGTAAAAACAAAGACAAAAAAATAATAAAAAAAGAAAAACAAGAAGAAACTGGGCACCAATGGTTCATGCCTGTAATGTAATCCTAGCTGCTCAGATGGCTAAAATTTGAGGATCATAGTTCAAAGCCAGCCCAGGCAGGAAAGTCCATGAGACTCTTATCTCCAATCAACTACTCAAGAAAGCCGGAAGTGGTGCTGTGGCTCAAGTGGTAGAGCACTAACTCTGAGGAAAAAGAAGCTCAGGAACAGTGACCAGGCCCAAGACTGGCAAAAAAAACCCAAGCCAAACCAAACCAAACTAAAACCAAGCAAGAGTATGACTCTTAGTTGAAGCCCTAGAATTCTCTCTCTCTCTCTCTGTCTCTCTCTCTCTCTCACACACACACATTATCTTCATAGAACTTTAAAAAGCAGTGAAACCACATTCAATTATTTTTTCTGCTTGCCGATTGAACTGGATATATTATATTATTCATACATCCAATAGGACATTGAACAAAATCCTGTTATCTGTTTTTGGTATCAGTATTACTTATATTACTAATTAAGTCTACTCATTAGGGCTTAACTCTCCTCTTGCCTTGCATATCTGTAAATCTAAATGTGTAATTTTTTTTCCATTGTTATTTTGGACATCCAAAGAACATATAGAGAAAGTATTGGTGTTTTTATTTGTCAATAGCTTTTTAAAGATGTAAATTTTTAATTCACTGATTTAAAAAAGTACCAAAAGAAATTCTGTAATCAGGACTGGAGATAGCACAGGCCTGCGTTCAGGCCTAGTACTAGAGCCTGGGTTCAATCCCTACCACTGAAAACAATGGTGTAGAAATAATGCTTTTTCTCTCTGAAAAATAACCTGTCTCCTCAGATTTTATTTACGATAGCACAGAATGTGCTCTAACATAGCCAGCTGAGTCATGCAACAGATAGCCACAGGGGTGTCATGAAAGTCAACTTGGAGGAATGGCTAAAGGAGTTTGATAAAAATCGTTATTTTTGTTTCAGCAGTTGGGTTGAGTTAGAGTACAGCCACACCATGACATCTGACACGGCCTTCTGTGTTTTTATTTAAGGGAAAAATTTACACACAAGACAAAAGTGGCTGCACGCTTTGGAAATGCCATCGCATGGTTCCATGCTGAACCTGAGTCTTTGTGTGATGAAATTTTCAATCTCACTAAGTTGTGGGACCTCCCAAAGCTTTGCCTTTCACCAGCATTCCCTTGCTAGTTCCACACAAGGAACAATAGGTTCATAAGAGCTCCTTAATTAGATCAATATGGCTGGATCAATATTTTAAAACAAACAAGAGTCATTGGACCAATGAAACCAGAACTAAAAGTATTTCATTGAACTAAATAATTCAGGTGGGATTTGGTTTTAAACGTTTCCTACCCTTCAATTTAATAAGTATGTTTTCCTTTTGTAATTACAAGAAAAAGATCATATATTTGGGTATATATGCATACCTGTGTGTATACATAGGTAATAACACCATAGCAATACAAACTGTAGTAATAATAACATTAAATTGTAACAACTCAGTGTGGTGGCACATACCTATAATCATAGCACCTGAGGAGGTTGTGAGTTCAAAGCTATGTAGCCCACGCTGAGACTCTGTCTTGAAAGACAGAAGAAAAAAAAAAGAAAGCAAGAATAGAAGGAAAAAACAACAGAGTAAAAAGAACATTGACAGCACAAACAAATAGCAGGTTGAAGAATTCAGAACTGTGAATTACTTGGCATGTGCTTTGACTCCGTTGTCCTTCAGTTTCTGGGTTTTAAGAGCTCTTCACTATTGATTTGCACCCATTCTCTGAAGGAAGTTCTAATTTTCAATGATTTACTTGCCTCAGAGTATAGAACTTCTCTTTCTTAGCTGAATTTGTTTCAAATGCTAGGTCAACTTTACGAATAATAGTTTAGTGATTACCGTTGCTCTTATTCATAATCATACTAATGAACTATTCATTGCAAGTATTTAACCAAAGCTTCTCTTTCATTTACTTGCAGGGTCTGGCTTAATTTCAATGATATGTGGCGGCCAGACTTTGGCGTATTGTTTGTTCAAAGACAACTTTGTCTATCCAGATCTGGATAATTTCTAACAGTATGGCTGGATTAATTTGCCTTGGAAATTGTATGCTATAACATATATTGTGTCAGACCTAACTTTTACGTTTTGCTCATATTCAAGTTTGAAGTTGTTCAGCATGCTTTATAACTATTTCTAAGAAGAAGAAGAAAAAAGAAGAGGAAGAAGAGGAAGAAGAAGAGGAGGAGGAGGAGGAGGAGGAGAGGAAGCTGCCACTGCTGCCAGGTGCCAGGGGCTCATGCCTATAATCTCAGGAGGGTTGAGATTTGAGGATTATGGTTCAAAGTTAGCTAGGACAGGAAAATTCATGAGACTCTTCAACTAACCACTAAAAACTGCTGAAAGTGGAGTTGTGGCACAAGCAGAAGTGCTAGCCTTGAATGAAAAAGCTGAAGGACAGGACCCAGGCCCTAAATTCAGGCCCAGTACTAGCAACACACACACACACACACACACACACACACACACACACACACACACAACACAGATGTTAGAGGAAAGCAGAACAACAACCCCAACAAAGAATTC
The DNA here is from genome assembly GCF_019054845.1 of Dipodomys spectabilis. NCBI lineage: Eukaryota > Metazoa > Chordata > Mammalia > Rodentia > Heteromyidae > Dipodomys > Dipodomys spectabilis. The sequence continues at coordinate 18,170,914 of NW_024870678.1, read as the reverse complement.
AAGAGCAAAATGTTACATATATATAAAATTCAAGGTTTCCCACAGTGTGTTCCACCGAACACTAGTTCAAGGAAAATCTTTCATATTTAAGTATTATTTGTGGAACTTTGGATTAAGTAAAGCAGCACCCATTTATTGCAAGGTGTCTCAGAATCTTTAGTACACTATTGGGCTTAGACATTCATTCAACCTCTAAGATAATTCAGAGTAACTTTATGTATTCCAGAAACTTCCCCAAACTGCATTTTACCAATCAGCTATTTGCTTAGAAATTTGAAAGTGCAGTTGACACTATTGGTACTATTTCTCCAATATTTTTGCCCAAGGACACAATTTAGAAAATACTTATGGAGTGGAAAGTAAGATGTAGGAGGAGGCAGATTCAAACACTTCTGCAACCGGAAGTAAATTATATTATTGCCCCAAAGTATTCTGGTCTGGAACATTTCTTATAAAATCAGTCTGTTTTTAACATCAGTATCGATTTCTTTCATTAGACTGTGGTCTCCTAACATAGTCTTTCTCCAAATTTAATGTGCACTTGATTTACCTGGGGATCATGTTACAAAGCAGTTTTTGGCTCCGAAGGGCTGGAGTGGAGCCCATGATTGTGTATTACTGAAACCTCTCAGAAAATGCCAGTGCTGCAGGCACATGCAACATACTTTGGGTAGTAAGGATTTACATAGTTTGGATCATATGATTTTGTTAAGTGTACATAGCTATGTGTTATCTGTATATGCAATATGTGATTATTGAATTTAATATAATGTAAGGAAGTTAATTTCTGGAACGGTCTTACATATTTACCATTTTATAATATAGTTAAAATATCTCCTAGTATGAACAAAGTGTATAGCAGTTTGCAGGTGGCACACACCTGTACTCCTAACTACCCAGAAGGATGAGATCTAAGGACTATGGTTTAAAGTCAGCCAGAGCAAAGAAATCCATGAGACTCTTCTCTCCAATTAACCACCAGAAAAACAAAACAAAACAAAACATGGAAGTGGAGTTGTGACTCCAAGTGGTAGAGCATGAGCCTTAAGCAAAAGAGCTCAGGGACAGTGTCCAGACCCTGAGTTCAAGCTCCACAGCAGACAAAATAAAATAATAAATAAAGTGCATGCCACTGTTATAATTAAGATGTGAGTGTGAAAAATAGGACAGGAAAGCAACACCTCCCCACATATACACCCAGATATTTTGGAGAACAATGAGAAACTGAACCAAATCATCTCCCGGAATTTTCTCCCTAACACTCTGTTTCTTTCTTAAAGATGCCATTCACTTAAGAAAGAAATACTATACTAATTTCAGATGACCTTCATGCTAACTTTATGTTTTATTGGTCTGCTATCGGTTTAGAAAATTTCAACTTCTCTTGTACCTGTGAACATGATTAAAAATAAGTCTTCTTTGCTTTTTTCAAATATTTTTTATAAGTGCAAACATCTGTCTTCTATTCATCATTCTCATTCTTCCTGTTGATTTCTTCCAAAGTCTTTGGTCATGAAATCATCAAATCCTGAAACTGGTCTAGATCCTTCAAGGCACTGTGAATTCCAATTACTAAAGAAAATTTCTGTCTTTCATCCTTAAAAGTAGACAACACTCTGTGAATAATGAAGCCTCACTACTATGATATTTGATTCTACAAGTAAAATACCTTTGACAGTATACACCGTATACCCTGAGAAATGCAGAGACAAAAAGGAAAAATAAAATGAGCAAAAGACAATGGGGTCTGGGAATGTGGCTTAGTGGTAGAGTGCTTGCCTAGCATTCATGAAGCTGTGGGTTCCATTCTTCATTACCACATAAACAGAAAAAGCCAGAAATGGTATTGTGGCTCAAGTGGTAGAATACTAGCCTTGAGCAAAAGAAGCTCAGGGACAGCCCAGATCCTGAGTTCAAGCCCCAGGACTGGCAAGATAAATAAATAAATAAAAATAAAAATAAAACTCCTCAGTGAGTAAAATTGCAGAGGAATTACACTTGCTAATATAAACTCACACTCATGAAAGAAATTCCCAGAAACAGTAAAACTATCTAAATAAGTTCCTTAATTTCAGAAGGTTGGGTTTTTAATATAAAGAAGATTAGATTTAGCTAATAAACCAGAATGACAAAGTCTCTAGGCTCAGAAGATGTTACTACCTTGTCATTCAGTGGTACAGTTTAATTAGCATGTTTATGTCTAGGATTAGAGATCCATCTGCTCAGGTAATTAGGATCATGTTCACCCTGCTCTTTAGCTTTTTTTTTTTTCCCTGATCATAAAAATAATCTGTGATTTTCTTCTTTCCTTTATTAAAATGATTACCATTATCTATTTGATGACACCTCTTAGCACATAAAAATGTTTAAATAAAGAATACACATTTTAGCACAAATATATATATTATACATATCAACTAAAATCCAGTTGTATTAAACTATATACAACTTTCTCAAAGGCCAAAAAATCATTCTTGTTTAATATACTTTTTCAGTGTCCTATATTCCTAATTCAGTAGAATCCACTTTTCACATAATATTTTCATATTTTAAAGAGATACTATTTTGTTATGCCTAAAGTTTTCATAAATGTGTATTAATGTTATATCATTTAATATTATTTTGTCATTAAGTTTGCATACATATATCCCTTTAATAATGTTTTGTGTAAAAGAATAACGCACAAAAGTGATTCCAAGATATATGTGAGGAATATTTGCTCATTTTCAACCAGAGATTGGAATATAATCTAAAATTTTATGGATTTTGTTCATCTAATTTACCTTAGTAGCCGAGCTGGTAAATTCTAAAGTTATTTGGAATTTGTGAAGCTGTACGGATTGGCCTATAAAAGTGAGAATGTATACAGTATGAAATACAGAGTTTTCTTTATGACAAACATCCCAAGGAAAAAATAACAGCACTTTCTGAAATTATTGGTCTGTATACTTTCAGAACCTGAATTGATAGGAAAATAAAAGCAAAATAAAAGCATCTATAGATATGGTTATGCTGAAAAACTGCCAGAAAAGGAAGGAAAGACAATAGTGTTACATATAAAGGTAATGTAGGTCTTTCAGAAATTTTTCATTGGAGAGAAAATGGCCTCATAAAAGATGGTTTAAAGAAGTCTGGGGGCTGGGAATGTGGCTTAGTGGTAGAGTGCTTGCTTAGCATGCATGAAGCCCTGGGTTCAATTCCTCAGTACCACATAAACAGAAAAGGCCAGAAGTGGTGCTATGGCTCAAGTGGTAGAGTGCTAGCTTTGAGCAAAAGAATCTCAAGGATAGGGTCCAGGCCCTGAATTCAAGCCCCATGACTGACAAAATCAAGCAAGCAAATAACAACAACAACAAAAACTAGAATTAGTTACCATCTGACGTTCTTCATTCTTCAAGGGAACAGTAAGTAGAAACCCAAAGATTGTCATCTAGATTAGAAAGCACTGTGTACACTGTCAACAAATGCACAATGTCTTCCTTTCTTATTTTGTGCTGTATTTAAATATAATTCCTACTTTGGAGTTAATAACTAAAACTTGTTTTTTATTTCTTTCATGAGTTTCCAAACTAAGGGGTCTTAAACATGAAAATGTGCTAGCTCCAATGAAAACAGCAAACAGATAAACACAATTTTAAAACTCATCCAACTTTGTAATCAAACCTCGTAATCTTGAAATCTAGCATCTCAATGGTCATCTCCGAGACAATTAACATCCTGTTTAGAGTCTTGAGGACCACAGATTCCAAACCATTAGCATCCTGTTGGGTTCATGAACAATTCATGGAAGCTGAATGAGTTGCTTGCAACCCTCTATGACTGTTTATATGATCACACAGGCTTTCACCAGAGACCATCCTTTTGTGTCTTCAAAGAACTCAAACCCAAAGGAAAATTAATTCTCCGCACCTCTGATAATGAAATTTGCAAACTTATTTTGTAGTGCTGGGAGTCAAACCTAGGGCTTTATATAGGCTAAGCAAGCACTTTACCTCTGAGTTATAATGCCAGCACTGAATTAGGTTTTAAACTGGTCATTCCAGAAAATAATGTCAAATAGATTCAATCCTATTCTTTTCCCACCTCTAAAATACTTCAATAGTGTTTCTTAGCTTGATGTTTTCTTTATTCTTAGAAATTTTCAGGCTTCTAGTCTTTTATTGATAATATAATTTCACTAAAAGAAGATTTGTAAAATTAATACAGGAGTTATCAAGTTGGATTTAGGATTTGTTTTCTAGCAAATTCCAAGTTGTCAGCAAATCTTCTAGAAGCATATTAGTGGCACTAGACTGTGCACATAAGCATCTCCATCTAGGAAAGTGTTGTCACAAGATAAGACAATGCTAATCAAATGAAAACTTGCATTAACACAAAACAGTTGGTTTTTGTTGCTCTCTGAAAAACTCTGAGGTTTTTTTTTCCTGGTGTGGTACAACATTTGAAGCTCTGTACAACCAATTGGATATATGGAAGTAGGAAAGGAAATATGTCATGTAGGCCCATGACTTTTCAAGGAAGAGAGTCATGTCTAAATTATCTTCTTATTCACAGAATGATGATAATGCTTGGTAGACATTTGACTCCCTAAATTCTGTCAGAAAACAAAAGAAGAAGGAAAGCTGTCTAATCAGAAGTAGAATTCTTTTTGTCAAGCAGTATCGTTAAGATCTTGTTACATACTGCCCTATTGCTCTTCAGAAAAATGGCACCAATTTATATTACCCTCAGCCATAAATGTATGTGGTCACTTCCTTACAGGCCTACCAACCTTGTACGAAATTATTTTCATGGCTCTTAGACTTGATGAACAGCAAACACCCAGTACCATTCATTTGCATAGTAGATCTTTAGCGTTCTATGCCAATTTTCTTGCTAGAATTACAATTCCCTAAAAAAAGATTTTTGCCTGGGTGTGCTAAGGTGGTAGAGCACCTGTGAGACCCTGAGTTCAATTCCCAACAAGAGACAATGACAAAAGGTTTTATAGTCCTGATCTAGAGATATTGAATGACTTCAAAGTTAATATCAAAACATTTTAATGCTCTTAAAGATAATGTAGTTCAATTATGTATTTCAACAGTGTAAAAACAGTCACAGGTTTTCTGGGAATAGAAAAGTCTGCATAACATCACATAAATGTTTTTGTATAGGGCTGGGAAGGTGGCTCAGTGGTAAAGCGCTTGCCTTGCATGCCCGAGGCCCTGAGTTCGATTCCTCAGCAGCACATAAGCAAAAAGAAAAAAGCCGGAAGTGGCGCTGTGACTCTATTGGTAGAGCGCTAGCCTTGAGCTGAAGAGCTGAGGGACAGCGCCCAGGCCCAGAGTTCAGGCCCCACGACCGGACCCCCCCCCCAAAAAAAATAAATAAATGAATGTTTTTGTATAGAGATAATGGATTAAAAAATGACAAACAAACCTGGGTGCTGGTGGTTCACGCCTACTCGGGAGGCTGAGATCTGAGGATCACAGTTCAAAGCCAGCCGAGGCAGGAAAGTCCATGAGACTCTTTATCTCCAATTAACCACCAAAAAACTGGAAGTGGCGCTGTGGCTCAAGTGGTGTGAAGAGCTCAAGGTCAACGCCCAGGCCCAGAGTTCTAGCCAATGAGCTGGCAGGAGGGGGAGGATGACAAACACTATTCTAAAGTTTGTACCTATGCTCACAAGACAGTAAAGGAAATCACCAGAAAACAAAAAAATGTAAAGGAAATGGGACACAAGAATCAGAACAATGTGATACTTCCGCTTTCTGAGAGGTCTTAGATAAACTACAGACATCATGATAAAATAAAGGCTTATAAATTAACTGAGTATAAGTTCATGTTGAAATAACTCGCACAGAACTGGGACTGCAGAAAGATACGTAACTGAACTTGTATAGCATAAGAAGAAGGGTAGATTATCTGTCTTTTGAGCAAGTAGGTGACAAGGAAAGCTTTTAGTCTCAAGTAAGGTGTAAGTTACTATGAAGAGTACTAGGGAAAATTTTTTAATTTTTTTATTGTTATAATGGTGGTGTACACAGGGGTTGCAGTTACATAAGTCAGATAAAGAGTACACTTCTTTTTGTACCTTTCCCATTCTCTCTCCCAATTACTAGGGAGATTTTTAAAAGAAAAATTAAGTTTATAGAAAATATATTGTCAATAGAATTTTTAACGAGACTAAACATAAGATTATATAGGGATAGAAAGATTATTGATAAACCGGCACGCTATACTGAGGACACGTATCTGAAAACAGCACAATAAAAATAGACAATGTGAGGATAAATAAACAGAAAAAGAAAATAGGACCTGTGTCAGATCATGCAACTAAACAGGCAATGTCCTTTTCTAGTACATTAACTCAGATCGCTTAGTATTCCCCAGCCCCTAGAGTCTCAGTTTCTCATTTCCATTGATTAATGAATGAGAGAGTGAATGAATAAAATAAAGTGGTTTTGTTATGACATATTTTTCTTTTAAAATCTTGACCTTGTATTGTGTTTAAATTTATTGACCTACCTCAATAATCCAAAAACTCCACTTTGTCATACATAATATTTTATACCATTAAGTTCTATTAAATTTTATATGTCAATGTTTATAATTTCTGCTCTAGCCAGGTGCTGGTGGCTAAAAGCCTATAATCCTAGCTACGCAAGAGGCTGAAATCTGAAGATCATGGTTCAAAGCCAGCCTGGGCAGGAAAGTAAGCGAGACTCTTATCTCCATTTAACCACCAATAAACTCGAAGAGGTGCTGTGGCTCACAAAAGAGCTCAGGGACAGTGTCCAGACCCCAAGTTCAAGCCCCATGACATAATATATATATGCATATGTATATACATGTAATAATTTCTGCTCTAATTTTATTTCTCTCTTTCCTGTCTCACTCTCTACCTTCCTCTCCCACCTGTTTCTACATTATCTTCATCATCTGATGCTGATTTCATAAAGTTACATGGCTTTAATTGGTACTTTCATGTATTGACTTGGATGGCCTATAATGTCCATACATTGGTCAAGTATCCATCAGCCTAGATGATATATTAAATCATTACTTGACTTTGGGTAAGTCAGATTACCTTCCAGAAAGTGGGTCGGCCTCGGCCAATCAGTTGAGGATTCTAAGTGAATTGATTGGAATATATTGTAAACATGCATGGAAATGTAACAATGAAATCTCCCCCTGTATAACTAATGTAAAAGCTAATAAAAGGGGAGGAGGAAAAAGATTATTTTCCCCCTAGTAAGTTATAGAATATTTCTAGTAAGTCAACTCCAACTGAAGTTCTATGTAGCATAAAAAAAATCCCATTTATAATATAATGATCTACAGATGGGTAATGTGTCTGCACCACTATTACTATTTTCCTTCTACATGAAAACAACGAAAATGATGTCTTTCCTTTATGACAACTGCATTTAGGTTCCCTACTGCTTGTCAGGCCAAGCGCACCTTTAGTGCAGAATGTAATACCTATTCACACAGTATGATATTTTGACAAACGTTTGTGAAACACATAATAAGTTCCAGGAACTATGCTACACACAAAAATATAAACATTATCCTTACCTTTGAAACACTTAACAAACCATCTACAAGCGAAAGAGACAAATGAGTGAAGAGATCAGTATAATGGAATGGACTGTTGGTTAATTTCTCTTGCCTCAGTTTCAAATCTATCTTCATCATCTGCTTGCCAGAGGGCATGATGTGAGGCATCAGCAGCAGAGGGCGCTGGAGGACACGGGAGGAGGAAGGGATGTTCCTCCCATAGCCGGTGTTCTCTGCAGGGTTGCTTGCTCTTGCAATGCTGGACTACAGTATTATACAGGACGTCCAGGTGAGCTCACCTCTAGTAAATTTCAGCAGCACTATGACAAGAGCCCTTGAGGTGAGTTCCAAAAGAGGCCAAGAACCTTTCCAGTACTGAGTGCAATAATATCAGCCAAGGCCAATTCCAGGTGAATCCTGCTGACCTCTACGCTGCCTGGCCAGGGAAAAGTGCAATAGCATCTCTCCATGGCCTCAACACCAGCTGCTAAATGATTCTGCATTCACACCATCTAGCTTCCCATTTGCAACTTAAGTGACACTTTCCCATGATGGATTCTGGTAAGTTCAGCAGCAGTCCAGAGAGTTTACCAAAATGGTTCACACAAGTGATTGCCATCACTGGGTACTAGTCCAGCCAGTACCCAGTTTTTCAGCAAATCTCATTTGCACCCCAGAGGGCAGCGCTTTGCCCAAGACTCTCAGCTCACTGGTGGCTCTGCAGGAGGCTCCAGTTTTGCCAGTGGCAGCTCAGTGCTCAAGCTGTGTTTCCATCCATTAATTGTAGACCAGCTCTGGCCTGGGCAACCTAGTGAACTTCTCCATCAACCAGTGGGCAGTGACGGTTCTACTGTGAGTCCCAGTTTTGGAGACAGCCTCTTTCATTGAGGACTCTGCTTCAGCCTTGGGTCATTTCTTAGAGTTCTCTTTTAGGCTCTATCTTTTTTTTTTTTTTTTTTTGCTGTAAATAGTGGAAATAGTCATTGTTCATTCTATGCTCTCTCCATTCAAATTATGGTGGAATTTCTGTCTCCTTATTGGGCCTTGACCAATTATTATAATAGATGCCTGTTAGTAATAATGGTCATAGTTAATACTTAATATAGTCATAATTAATATTTAATATAACAGGCACTACATCTATTAACATAGGTATCATAGATACCTATTATAGTAATCAGCCAGCATTATTATATCTTAACATCAGATATTGATTGAACTAAAATAATGATACATAGAGTACTATATAAAGAATAATGACATGCCAAAATATCTATAATTACATGGCTGTCCCTCTTGGGAAAACTCTTCATGCATTTATTTTTAAAGTTTTAACAACATTGATTTTATTACAACCTGCTTAAGATAGAAAATAGGGAGAAACAGAAAAGAAGAGAAATACTTCCTGTTCTGTTTAGGAAATGGGAGTTTAAGTCTCAAGATGGTGGTTCCTAACTACAGCTGTTACACTAGCAAAGACGAATTTAATCCTTAGACAATGGGGTGGGGCAGGTGAGATGGGTGAGGCCTACTAAAGCCCAGGTAGCCTCTAGGACCTCCTTTTGTCAGAGTAATCTTTCATAATTTCTGTCTCTACTCTCACATGAAGAGTTTCCAGATCTTTACCACTTCAAAGGATAAAATGGATTTAGATAGCCTCTCCTAGACTTTAAAAGAGAAGGCAGATTTTGATAACCCCTCCTCTATCTTCTAATCCTGTAACTTAAAGTTAAAAAGGAGGTCTGGTGCCTAGAGAAGCTTATCTGTTTTTTCAGTTTACTTCATGGTTTTAACTTCTGAGCCTGGCTCTTTTGATATTTGTTAAACACACACACACACACACACACACACACACACATAATTTCTCTGTCTTCTCATCTACTCCTAAATGACTTTGGTCCCTTTTAACTTTTTGTTTTCTTTTTCTTTTTTGTGCTGGTCCTACAGCTTGAAATTAGGCCCCCCCCGGGCCCTGTCCCTGAGCTTTTTATTGAAAGCTAGTGCACTACCACTTGAGCCACAGCTCCACCTGCATTTGGGTGGTTAATTGGAGATAAGAGATGCAAGACAATTTTGCCTGAGCTGACTTCAAATTTTGACAGCCTTCAGAGTGGCTGTAGGGGTTAACTACTGGCCCTGGCCTGGTCCTTTTTAATATTAAACGAGATGCAGAGAAGGACTGTTTTCTGTAAGTGCTTGCTGTTGGAAGTGGACTGTTTTCCCTGCCTGGAAAAGGGGAAACAAAAAGTTGTTTTCCTATATAAAAGAGGAGGTGACATGGAAATTTTAATTGTCAGGATATTTGGTTAATAGGCTACCACTATCTCAGGATCAGAAGACATTAAGTTAGCCCTTTAATGAAAAGGAAGTCAAAGAGACATTAGCAAAAAAAATCCCTTAAAAGAATATTTCCTATACAGATCAGCACTGAGGAATTGTAATGTCTATAGATTTCACATATTGAGGTTGATAGCCATAGTAAAGACAGCATCCAATTTCCATCTGTCTTCTATTTTAGATGTAATGTTTAGATCTGTTACTCTTATGGATAAGATTTTACTGTAATGCCCAGTGTCTCCTGGAGGGAGACACTTTAATGACTCGTAGGAATAAGATTCTTCACTTGATGAATCTGGTTCTGTGGTTAAGAACTTAACAGAAGTAAGATTTGTTTTTGAAATGTAAATCTAAATGCAACAGCAAGATTTGTTTTTGAAATGTAAATCTAAATGCAACAGCATCTTATTGAAAAATAAGACATAGGCTATAGATTTTTGTTCCTTCCCATAGAATAAAAACTTTCAATACCCTGTCTTGACATTTAGTTTCTTAAAGATTTACCTAAATCTGAGTTCCCAGGAGAAGGGATGATACCACCCAACATTTAAATTTGAGGGGCTTTTGATATTGACCATTTTTTTTTTTTTTTGGGTCCGGTCGTGGGGCCTGTACTCTGGGCCTGGGCGCTGTCCCTCAGCTCTTCAGCTCAAGGCTAGTGCTCTACCACTTGAGCCACAGCTCCACTTCCGTTTTTTTTCTTTTTGCTTATGTGGTACTGAGGAATCGAACCCAGGGCCTCAGGCATGCAAGGCAAGCGCTCTACCACTGAGCCACCTTCCCAGCTCTGATGTTGACCATTTTGCTCCAGGTATTGACTGCCAAGTTCTGGGCTGTCTCACAAAGGGGCTTTGTTATTACTGCAAAACCAGGGTTCAAATCTTAAAGGACCCTGGCATTTCCAGATCAGTTTTGCGCTGTTTCTCTGAGACAGCGTTAGTATTAAGAAGACCTTTTGTTTTTTATGATCAAAACTTAGATGCACTGACATTATAATGTGGCTCTAATTGATTTTCGTTTTGAGTATGGTGACATCTCAAATGGGCTTTACGTTCATCTTTGACATGGACATCATCAGCAAAGGCTCCAGCTGCTGTCCAAATGCTTTGCTTCCCTTAGGCATGCAACAGACTGAGAACAGAACATCTAAATCCTTCCAGGTTGGGCCAAAAGTAATGGTTATAACCTTAAATCCATCTAAGAATTTTCTAGGTTCCTCGGAAAAGATCCAAGTTTTTCTTTACAATGAGACATTGCAGCCATCAGGAAAAAAAAATGCTGTGCATAGAGAATTTTGGATAATTTTACCTATCATTTACAAAATTAAGAACAGCTGGAGAACAGTACTAAAATCGAAGCTTTCATTTACAGGCCAGCATTTTCCATTTTCTAATTTATATTGATGCCATATTGCACTACAATGATAGACTAATGTCTTTTTCTTAGAGTTCTGAGGCTTTGGAAACCAGTGTAGGCATATCGAGAGGAATACTGGCAACGGTTCTTATTTCATTTTCCTCATGACCAGAGAGAAAGACAGAAGAAAATGAAAGAGAAGGGCGCATGGCTTCCATAGTTACTTGAGGGACTGAGGAATTCATCCCCTCTGATTTCCTTTATTATGAACCCTTTACGCAGTACCCTTAAGAGACATTTCCTTATACCTTGAATAAGGATTAATAAATACACACTGGTATTGTAGGGAGATATTCCTTCCTTATCAGTACATTTATCCAGTCTTTTATTCCTGAACTTTCTGAACTTCCACGTGTAGGCATTCTTTATGAGAATGGGTGAGGGCTTCTCTCTGCTTTCCAAATTTTGCCCCAAACCCTGGGTCCTTGAGAACTACTTATGAAAAGCAGTTCAAGTGTCTTATAAAAAGGAGAGTCTCACAAGGTGAAAGTTGTAGCTAGGATTTGTTGTAGGATAACAGGGTTAAAATAAGGAGAAATAGAACAAGAAAAATTTCCTGCCCCCCACTCAGAAAATGGGAGCTCAAGACTGTTACACTCAAGTCTTCATGATGGGAGGGCAGAAAGATCTGGGGTAGAGGGGGTGCTTTTCTGGCCCAAGAGCTAGTGAGTATAAAGATTTGAGAACTGCTTCATCTCCAGTCCACTTGGCATTTTTCCTGCAAATTTAACAGGTGTTCCAGCTTCCTTCCAGCTGTCAGAAAGCCTGTTAGGGTTGTCAGCCATAGATTTGGCAGAGATGACCATCTGTAAATTTTACACAATAAAATAATTTGGTAATAGGCAAATCATGTTGCTGGTTTCAAAAGTAGCAGAGAGCAGGTTCAGGATTTGACTTAACTTGGTGAGTAACACTCTACAGAGCTGAAAGAAAAAGAAAATGGACCCCCATAAAAACATTAAAACACAAACAGTAAATTTGCTTATGATGAAAACTTACAGTGTATTCCTAATTTTAACTACTTGATCTGCGAAAGCCAAGCATTAGAACATGGATCTGTATCAAGTTCAAGAACCTTGTCTTAGCTGAGTACCTATAGCTTAAGCCTGTGATCCTAAATATTCAGAAGGCTGAGTTCTGAGGACCATGGTTCAAAGCCAGCCCAGGTAGAAAAGTCTGTGAGACTTTTATTTCATTTTTTTTTTTTTTTTTTTTGTCGGCTGTGGGGCTTGAACTCTGGGCCTGGGCGCTGTCCCTCAGCTCTTCAGCTCAAGGCAAGCGCTCTACCACTTGAGCTACAGCGCCACTTCCAAAGAGACTTTTATTTCAGATTAACCACCAAAAAAAAAAAAGTCAGAAGTGGAAATGTGGCTCAGCAGAAAAGTTAAGCAGGCCCTGAGTTCAAGCCCCTGTAGTGGCACACACACAGACACATACATAGACAGACACACAAGAACAGACACACAGACAGACACACGGACCTAGTCTTTCCAAGTAAAGTGACAGCCACAGCTCCCCCACCAAACCCACAATTCCTCCTCACACAAACCGTGGAATTCATTACTCAGCCTTGAGAAAGGGCTGATGTTCACCTTCAAGAACCAGTGCGCCATTCTCTGTGGAAATCCACCATCATGCGGAAGACTACAGTTTCAAAATATATATTATAATACGATAGATTCATGTTTCCATTCCAAAAAATTTTATCCAGTTACTTTATAAACTACTTGTCATCAGAAAGTTTTCTAGGCAGCAGATTCCACTGTGTAGAGATCAATTCCCTGGTGGCAAATTGCCTCAACTTGCAGATAGAGGTAATTCCATACCGTAATCCTTGAGTGAGGTGATGGAGCATTTAATCCTTTCCCAGGCTAGACTGCAAACCTGATGGGTCCCGAGGCAACTTAACTGTGCAGAAAGAATCAAAGGCCAAATGCTGTTCGTGGCTTCTTAAAGCATCTCTGTGAACGTGTCAGAAATATTCTTTTGTGTGTTGTGTGTGTGCGCGTGTGCCAAGTGCACCAGCCATGGATACACTTCTCCACTATTCCTCTCTTGCATCTGGAAAAGCCAACAGTTGAAAGGCCAGGAGATGAGCATGCTCAGTGGCTGGGGCCGCTTTCTGAGCACCAGGCCAGCTTTGCACTGCTCTAGCTGTAGATTCAGCGAGCAGCGGGGAGACCTCCGGCTGCAGCTGAAGCTGGTTCCTGGAAAGCTCATCTCTGCGCAGTTACGTGCGGGCTTGCGGGTCTCCAGCTGCAGCGATCGCGAGGGTGCAGGGCATCCGCAGCTGAGACTGATCTGCGGGCTCAGAACCCGGGTTGGGTCCACCTCTTGCCCACGCCTCGGTCCCGCGCTTAAAGAGGCTTCTGCATGAGTGAGCAGAAATGACAGGATCTGGGTGGCGGTGAGCACGCACGCACCCGGAGGGCGAGCCCGGGGGAGGGGGAGGTAGAAGAGGAGAAGGAGGAGAAGGAGGAGGAGGTGTGATGCCTGGGGAGGAAAGTGTCTGAGGAAGATTCCTGCCCCAGCTCGATTACTGCCGTCTTCACTTTGGTGACCCTGGCGTTCTCGGCTGTTCACCTGGGAGACATGGTTGTGGTGCTCACCAAGCTGGTGCACTGTCTCCACCGCAGGTAAGGGGAGCATCGGGCACGCTGCTTCCGCTGTTGGCCTGGCGAGGGTCAGCCTTGTAACTATTGCTTTTATTCTTGCATTCTTAGTTTGTTAACAGACGGTGGAGGTGGGGGAGGCGGGGACTGGGCGAAGGTAATTTGGGGTGAGTAAGCATGGTTAAAGCATGAGTGTTCTGTCCAATTTCTGTTTTTCTGATCAGCTTGGTAGAAGTTTGCCTCGAATCTCTTGCATTTGTAAGATGAGGTTAAGGGTACTTAATTAGTTTTTGTTTTTTTTATAGAGCACTATTATTCTAGAGAACAGAACTTCATTCGAGGTAGCTAAACTTGATGGAATAATTTTCTGGATAATTTACCATTTCACTTACAGCCCCAAAGGACAACAGTTAAGGTTCAGCCTTAACCTTGATTAGCATTGAACTTAAGCTGGCTAGTGGAAAGGTTTGGACTACAATTATCTAATGATGTTTTTTCTTAAGTGTCCAAGGTTTATTTTTGAGATAAATAATAGGACCTTAGTGAAAACTTAGACTAATTAGAAATTAGCACCGATTCTTTGTTGAGTATGAGAGGCCCTGCAGGGGCTGTTGATCAAATGTAAAGCAACACTTTGAAAATGTAGCTTTGGGTTTGTGTGTTTGCTGGAAATCATGGAATCAATTCTTTAGATGGCTCTTCATAGAAAAGAAGTGAAATGTGTCCGGAAACTTTAAAAGTTAAAGCAATGTCATTTGAGTAGCAATACATTTAACTAAGCTCTGCCCAAACTACCAAATGCTATTTAGTAATACCCACACTTTCAATTGCTCTCCATTTGGCTGGAGGTTTAGAAGAAGGAAACAGATTTTATTTCTATGTTTTCAGTTTTATTTATGATCTTTCAGTAGTTGCAGAAAGGGGTTACATTTCAACATATCAGTTTATGAGTTCAGTGTCTCTTGATCAATGTCACTCATTTTATCATTCTCCCTCATCCTTCTCAATCCCACAGGAAGCAAATGTTTAAAGTAAATAGGTAATTGTAGACCTACAAATATGGCTTAACCTTAATAATTGTAATCAATGTGGCAGAACATGCCTAGATTACTCTTGGCTTTCTTTAGTTATTGCTTTAAAATGAACTTACCAATGACTTAGTTCAAATAGTAACATTTCTCTGATATCAAAACTATAATACAAATCATACAGTGAAACAGGGAGAAAAAGATAGGGGTGTATGTGATGCTGAGGGGTAAATATTTGGGGAAAAGCTGTAAGTTCTGGCTAGTTGATTGCTTTTTAAGAACCCTCATTTTATGTTTATAATTCATTCTCCTGTGTGTCATTTTCATTAAAGACAAAATGCACTATAGGCTCAAAATCTGCCTCATTATTGAATCTATGTTTCCCAGATGCACTTGCTCTTTTCCAGAGCAGAGCTAATCATGGTGTGAACTCTGGCCATACTCATAAAATTAAGACAGAGAGACAAGGCTAGGGAGGTGTGTCTCAGCTCTGAAATGAATCAATACAGGTAATCATTTCAGCCAGTGCACACATTCTTACAAAGCTGCAGAAAAGGGACAAAGGCCACAAACTTGAAGATACTGCCTTTAGGGAGAGGGAGTAGGGGTCCACCTGCTTCAGAGCTAACAATCCCCATTGGGAGTTTATTTCGTGGGGTTAGAACCTAACTGCCTTCAGTCAACAAGCTTTGCCCTACAAAAGGGAGAAAGTTCTTTAAAGTTTAATTATTTGTCTGGAAGTTTGGAGAAATCTATTCCTTCCTCCCCTTTTTGGTGTAAATGCTGAGGTGCTATCACCAGCTACATCCCACTTGTGAGTTCTGAGAGTAACCTGTGGGCAGACAAAAGCTATCAGGGGCTGATGTTAGCCTGGCTTCTGACCGTTACCTGTTCCCACTGAGAAACTCTGCCTTCCTCTTGCCAGTACTCTGTCATGGAATTAACATAAGAAACGCCCTTTTCAGAAGCTCCCTAAGACCCAAGATCTTACTGGTAACAACAGCTCCCCGCAGTCCCTTGCCCTCTGCAACTTGTTCTTTCTGCACCGTGGTTTCTAAAACCCTTTGTAAGTGACCATTCCTATGCTACTTAGATGTAAACTGTAGTCTCCTGTTACATGCTACAATCAGCCATCACTTACAATATCTTCATCATATGGAAGGAAATAAATGGGAAAAGTTATTTCCATATTTCAATTCTGAGGAGATACAGGCAGTTCAGTCTTTTCCTTTCCTTCCCAACCTATGTTTAATTGGAACACAAACAAGAGTTCCATTCCAGAACAAGTCGTTCTGCTTCCCAGGGGATGAGAATAGTCAGGGGCTATCTCTTCATCTGCAGTAATATGTCTTGGTCCCACTGCCCACCACTAGTGTCTCACCCACGTCACAGAAAATGACTGAGATCTTCTAAACTCTCTTAGAATCAGTTAGCCTGTCAGGTGAATGCCTGAAGTATAATGAATTCCATTTTTTTCTTTTTAACAATCCTTACATGTTTAAAAACACGTTTTTATCTTTAAATAAGAACGTGATGTTTTATTTCTACTATTTTTGCTGTTGTTCAGATAGGCTCAATTAATTTTTAAGATTAGAAAAAAGAAGGCTTAGCTATAAAACTGTGGCTAAAACATTCACAAAACTTGGATCAGGACCTAGTCCAAGAACTTTCATTGGAAGACCTATAATCAAAAGTATTTTTTATGTTTAGGAAGAGCATATAGAACTTTCTCTCCTATTCAATTTTTTTCATTAGTCTAAAAAGAGCTAATCAGTTACACTTGGGTAGTGTGCAAACTTTTAGTCCTAGTCACTGATTGGTTTTGACTTAATAAAGGAATTTTCCATTACTTAGATGATTCCTAGCTTTGGTTTTAGCAATTTAATGAAAGGATAATTGTATCTACACAGAATTAGAAATACTTAAACAGTCACTGGCATCTAGACAAGAAGCCAGAAATAGCCTGTTAGTTCTAGGATTGCTATATTCACATTCTGAGATTGTCAGGGGTCCCCTGTTATCTTCAAGGGAGGATTTAGCATCCAGCCTAGATTGTTATTGCGAGGAATGCAATTTGAAAACAGATACATACCAAGGTTTGAGAAAATGCCTGGCATTGTTTTGTGACACTATTGGTATTGCTTGCAGCATTGTTTTGGCCAAATAGTTTAGCAACAGAGTATAAGTGGATGCCATTGTTGGAAATGTCTCCAGATACTGAAATGTCACATAGGAATAAGAGGTCACTAACTCAGAAAGAACTCAGTAAGGTGAAATTTACTTTTGCAAAAGTGCCTGCTACTAACAAGAAAACAAGTATGCAAGTGTGCTGGGCCAGCAGTCTGCCCAGGTTTAATCCCTGATAAAATTTAATTTTTCAATCTTTCCAATTGGTTAAGTTGAAAAGGATTAAAATTTTATTAGAGCAATCAACCAAAACCTGGATACCTGGCCAAAGTAGAACTTAAAAGCAATTCTTACTCAGCTGGTTCCCTACCACTTGAGCCATGTCTCCAGCCTGTAGGAAGACAATTTTTATAACAGGATGTGATTTAACTAAAACAAGATACCAGCTACTCTTTAAATGACAGTACTTATATCCTCTACCATGGCTGGCATCTTTCCAAATGTGCAGGTCTGGCTGAACTCTAGATATTGATAATTTTTTGATGGTGTGAATTGCTGACAGAGACCTGGCATGGAGTATGACTTCAGACAGACCACTCAGGAAGTCCTCGCTGAAGAGGTGATGTGTGATCTGATCTGGAACCAAGCTGAAGTGTGGAGGCATGTCATGGTTACTGGATTTGTTCTAGAGATGGAGATAAAGGAGTGTGGCCAGAATGTGTGTGTGTGTGTGTGTGTGTGTGTGTGTGTGTGTGTGTGTGTGTGTGGCAGTGTAATGTGTATGGAGGCAGAGAGCCAAGGTTCTATTGTTGCTCTTAGTCCCTGAAAAGGGGAACTAAAAGACTAATAGTCCTCAAGTGTCTCCAGTGTTCTTGCTTGCTTTCTTCTGGACACTAGTCACCCACCTAATGTGAGTTTGTCTTGTTTTCATAAGGGAGAAATACTGTATGTTGTACAGTATAGAAAACTCACATTTAGCATAGGTTGTCCTGGATTAGAGACATGCAAGATGGGCCAACAGCAGTTCTAATCCTCTCAGCTCCATCCACAATCCAGTGACAGTAGCCAAGAGCAGTGGCTCTCTTGGATCTGTTCTTGGCAATCCAAGTCTAGGCATATTAGAAGGTCTGTCAATAAACCCATGATTGTCATCAGAATGGGCTTATCATTTGGAATCGACTTTCCTCCCTCCCCCCTTCCCCGGGCTCAGGCTGAGGACCAAGCTCAGGTGCTTTCTTTGTAGTATGGTAGACATGAAGACTTGCAGAGCTCCACCTAATATTTCTCCAACATCATACCAGACAGAGAGAACTGGTCAGCTACAGCCTCAGTCCACTCAGTGTTGTCAGATCAAAGAAAAGCCAAGGAAGAGAACTAATTCATCAACTTCAGGCAGGCATCAGCCTGTCTGAGGATTGTGATTTTTTTTTCTTCCCAGTCCTGGGCACTGTACCTGATCTTCTTTTGCTCAAGTCTAGCACTCTACCACTTGAACCACAGAGTCACTTCTGGCTTTTTTTTTTTTTTTTTTTTTTTGAGTAGTTTATTGGAGATTAGGGCCTCTTCCACTTCTGCCTGGGGCAAGGTTTGTACCCATCCTCAGATCTCATCCTCTTGAGTAGTTAGGATTATAGGCATAAGCCACTAATGCCTGGATTAAGGATTGTGATTTTGAAGCCAGCCCAAGCAAGAAAGTTCATGAGACACATCTGCAACTAACCACCAAAAAGCTAGAAGATGAGCTGTGGCTCAAGTAGTAAAATGCCCAGCCCTGAGTTCAAGCCCCAGTACTGGCACATATACACACAAAGAAAGCATTTAGGGGTACACTTATTGGAGATATTGACTTTAAAGTTGCTAAATGTATTCTTTTCTTTGGGGGGGGGGCAGTCGTGGGGCCTGAACTCTGGGCCTGGGCACTGTCCCTCAGCTCTTCAGCTCAAGGCTAGTGCTCTATCATTTGAGCCACAGCGCCACTTCTGGCTTTTTTTCTTTTTTCTTATGTGGTGCTGGGGAATGGAACCCAGGGCCTCAGGCATGCAAGGCAAGCGCTCTACCACTGAGCCACCTTCCCAGCCTGCTAAATGTATTCTTGAAGCATGGAATAATGACTAACTGAAGGACAGCAATGATGTGTCAGGGTGGCTGAACTGGGTTAGCAGAGTTTCTCTCTGGAAAGCACTTTGTCAGGCCACTTAAGTTTTGACGGTGAATGATTTCCTTTTCTTTCTTCCAAGCTACACTGCTGCCAGAAGGTCTGTGTAGTTAGGTAGTCCATATCTCCCAGGGCCTTCTGGGAGTTGTAGTCTTCTGAGGTTTCACCTGCTGGGCTACAGAGGCTCCACCCTGTTCCATTCTTGATAAATTTCATAAGTATGAGTTCATAAATTGATCTATTTTGCGGGGGGGGGGAGGGGGAGGACGGGTGGGGGTGTTAGACCTGGGCTTGAACTCAGGGCTTGGGTGCTGTCCCTGATCTTCTTTTGCTCGAGTCTAAACACTCTACCATTTAAGCCACAGCTCCACTTCTGGCTTAAAAAAAAAATGTGATTAGAGGTAAGAGTCTCAAGGACTTTTCTGACTGGGCTGGCTTTAAACCACCATCCTCAGATCTCAGCCTCCTGAGTAGTTGGGATTATAGGCATGAGCCACCTGGGCTTGGCTAATTGGTTTTTTGTTTTGTGTAAAATTAATTGTGATAGAGTATTAGATTCTTCTCTCCCCTTTCCTAGACAATGATACATATTTTAATTAAAAAAAAAAACTTTGCCAGTTATAGGGCTTGAATTCAGGGCCTGGGCGCTATTTTGAAAAAGGCTAGCGTTTTACCACTTTGAACCACAGTGCCACTTCTGGTTTTCTAGTGGTTAATTGAAGAGAAGAGTTTTATAGACTTTCTTGCCTGGCCTGGGTTTGAACCACCATTCTTAGATTTCAGCCTCCAGAGTAGCTAGGATTACAGGTGTGAGCCACCAGCTCCTGGCATGAGCTTTCTTTTGCATGGCTCACATTTCACCATTCTTCCAAGGTATGGGTGGAGCAGGCGGCTCTGGAATTGGATCAGGCACTACAGAGATCACAGGGCCTGGCTGCTCCAGTCATACAGGAAGGAGTCACCTGCACAACACCTACAGTGTTTTTTAAACAACGTAAAACCCCATTGCTCTTTGTAAACTCTTGTTTTGAGAACTAGAGGCTGCTCTATCAAAAAAAAAAAAAAAAAGGTCTTGTTTTGTTTTTGAAGGGTAGGAATTTTTATCCTAGTCTGCTCACTCACACTTTGGTTATCTTAGGTTTTAGGTTACAGTCTCATACCTATAATCCTAGCTACTCAGAAGGCTGAGATATGAGCATCACAATTCAAAGCCAGCCCAGTCAAGAAAGTCTGTGACACTTATCTCTAACCACAAAAAAGCCAGAAGTGATGGTGTGGCTCAAGTGGTAGAGTGATAGCCGTGGGCAACAAAGCTCATGGGCAGTGCCTGGGCCCTGAGTTAAAGCTCCAGGACATCCCTTCTCCCCACTGCTGCCCCTTGCAGCAGCGATACACACTAAGGTTTGGATTGTACAGCCATTTTCCTCCTAGTACCAGGATTTGAACTCAAGTACTTGTACTTCCTAGGCAAATGTCCTGCTTAGCCATGCCTGTGGCCCCTTCTTGCTTTGGTTACAGAAGTTCTCACTTCTTGCCTGGATAGCGGTCCTCTTCTTTTAGCAGGCACTCATTCCTAGCTTCTCTCATTGAGATGGTGGAGGAGACTCACTTTTCTTTCCATGGTTCATCTGGAAACATTGTCCTTGTTTTATTTAGTTAGTTAGCCTGAACTCTGGGCCTGGGCACTGTCCAGCTCTTTAGCTCAAGGCTAGTGCTCTATCACTTGAGCCACAGCACCACTTCTGGCTTGTTTTGCTTATGTGGTGCTGAGGAATTGAACCCAGGGCCTCATGCATGCAAGGCAAGCGCTCTACCACTGAGCCACCTTCCCAGTCTCACATTGTCCTTTATCTGAGTCTCCCAACTAGCCAGGAGTACAGACATTAGTCACTGCACCCATAACTCCTTAACTATATAATTCTATATTATACACTCATGAATGCTAGTGTAAAATTTTAGAAGATAAATTTGACAAATGGCTGAGCAAGAATAACATTCGGTAGTAAGAGAGAACCATTTATTAAGTGCATTTGGATTAATTCAAGGTTCCTCCTTGCTATTCTTGGTGATGATTTTCACACTTTTTCCTTTTGTGAGTTTCAAGGCTAGAAAGGTATTTAGAGTAAAGCAGAAATGCAGGCCTGTTATTCTTACTTTTCCGTAGATAGCACTTAATTATGATACCTCCTCCTCCATAGAAAAGAGTTGTTTTATTTATTTGTTTATTTATTTATTTAATTCCCAATTCTTCTGAGATCAGACCTAGGGTCTTTGTGGATTGTCTAGGCTGACCCTGAACTCTATTGTCTTGTGTTCAAGGGACCCTGCTGCCAACATACCACAAGAAGAGGAAGAGGCATGGGTCACTGCACCTTGCGTCTTGAGGATTTAGGAAGTGGTTTCTAGAAAGCCACTGTACCCAGGAGATTCCAAAGTAATGGAAAATGTAAATTCATCATTACTGTTACTATTATTGTTCAAGACATATCCATTAAAAACACAGTTATTTATTTGCCTAAAACATATTGTTGCTTTTTTAAATCTTTGGTACTTTTGTTTTAGTTTTTGGTGCCATTACTAAGGCTTGAGCTCAGGGCCTAGGAGCTATCCCTGAGCATTTTTAGTAGCATTCTACCAGTTGAGCCATAGCTCCACATTCTGCTTTTTGTAAGCTAATTGGAGAGCTGAATCTCATGAATTGCCCTGCGCTGGCTGGCTTCAAACTCTCAGTCTCCCTAGTAGCTAGGATTATAGGTGTAAGTATGAGGTTTTTAATTGTACCAAAGCCTATAAATAATGAAGTTTTCATCTTGCTTTTGTGAACCTTTAAAGTTTATCTTTAAACTTTAGAATTTGTAGAACTTTGTAGAATTGTGTGTGTGTGTGTGTGTGTGTGTGTGTGTGTGTGTGTGTGTGTGTGTGTGTATGTGTGCTTGTGTGTTGTTACCGGGGCTTGAACTCAGGGCCTGGGCACTGTCCCTTAGCTTTTCCACTCAAGACTACTTAACAATGGAGCTACAACTCCCTTTACAACTTTTCGGTGGTTAATTGCAGACAAGGATCTTACAGACTTTACTACTCAAGTTGGCTTCAAACTGTGATTCTCAGATCTCTGCCTCCTGAGTAGCTAGGAATATAGGCTTGGGTACCCAGCTTCTTGTAGAATTTTTGAATGACACTTGATATACAACTGTATGAATGAGTTCTTCTCCTACTCTGAGATCTGAGAGCAAATGAAGGCTATATTATTTATTGGAGATGTGAGATTTAGGTCACTGGATTCCCCAAACATGTTCTGATAAAATGGAATGGGTAGCTAAGTGGTAGCTGAGCAGAAGGGGCAATACTGAACAAACTTTTAAAAGATTCCTGGCCCTATCTCAGTCTTCTCTTTTTAATTTTTTATTGTTATTATAAAGGTGATATACATAGGATTACAGTTATATATGTCAGGTAAAGAGTACATTTCTTTTTGGACAATGTCATCCCTTCCCTTATACTCTCCCAGTTTTTCCCCCATCATCACAGTCTCAGTCTTCTTGAATCACAATTTCTGAGCCTGTGCATGAGCTTCCCTCTTGTCATATAAGGGCCTCATATCCATCTGTGGACATGAGTTTTGCTTGGACAATATGAGGTTTTTCAAGTCTTATTTTATTTATTTATTTATTTTTGTCATGGGGCTTGAACTCGGGTCTTGGGCACTGTTCTTGTGTCCTTCAGCTCAAGGTGAGCACTCTACCGCTTGAGCCACAGCACCACTTCCGGTTTTCTAACGGTTTATTGGAGATAAGTGTCTCGTGAACTTTCCTGCCCGGGCTGGCTTTGAACCACGATCCTCAGATCTCAGCCTCCTGAGTAGCTAGGATTACAGGCGTGAGCCACCGTGCCCGGCTTTTAAAGAATACCATGTGGCAACCAGGCTATGAATAAGCAGCTCATCACCCGGGTCTAGGATGGTTCTGTGTGACCCTAGCAAAGCTGGTTGGTACCTTGTCTTCTCAGGCATTGTTGGAAGGACGTGATTCTGTATTGTGAATCTTGAGCTCACAAACTCCAAAGACATGAAGTGAAGGTTCTGGTCTTAGAGACTGTGCTGTGTTAGAGAGCACCAACCTCCTGCCACTCACTGTCTTCCTACTATCCACCGTCCTCTGCACACATCTGCTCGATGGTTAGCCTAGTACTTCTGTGTATCGTTTTCATGTGGCTCTTGCCAGAAGAATAAGTTTGGGAAAGCCCAGAATGAGTTGTGGAAAGAGGCACCCTCCCCCCCCCCCCCCCCCGCCCCCCGCCCCCGCCCCCCACCCCCACCCCACTCTCACCCAACCCTCACCCCACCCCACCCCCTCATCCCCACCCCCCCCACCCTCTTTCTCCTTCTCTTTCTCTCTTTATTGCTGTACTTAGGGATATCCAGGTTTTCCTCTGGAAAGGCAAAGATTTATTGCAGAAGTGAAGATTATATGAATCTCTTGGTTGAAACATGATGATGTTTAAGAGACATAAATCTCAATAAAGAAATAACTGTAGGCATGGCAGAAATGTGCAACGGCACAGGGAGACTGGTCAAGGTGGATGGTGTGTGTTGTGTGTGTGTGTGTATGTGTGTGTGTGTGTGTATGAAAAGAACGATAAATAGAAAGGGTGAGAAGTAAAAAGGGTGAGAGAAAGCCATTCATATGACCTTCTTCATTATTTGATAAGTATATTCTGAATAACTGTTATCTGTGAAGGACTACTATTCTAGACACTAGAGACACAGTTATAGTGGTGAGAATACCAATCTAACTAGAGATAGATTCATTTTTTGATTTCATGAAGTCTCTATTTTGATGAGAGAAAGAGAGAGGGAACATGTAAACTGTCTCAGGGTGGGGATGTAAATTAGCACAGCCATTATGGAAGAGAGCATGGAAGTTCCTTAGAATATTAAAAATAGAACTGCCATATGGCCCAAAATTGCACCACTGGGAATAGATCCAAGGAAAATGAAAGGTATCTAAATTCCTATGTGTGTTGTGGTACTGTTCACAATAGCTAAGATATGGAATCAACCTAGGTACCTAGGGATGGGTAAATTCATACAGACAATGTGGAAGAGTGAGGATACAGCATATGTGGGTGTGGAACACCATGTAAAACATCTTTGAGCAATTAACATATACTTTAAAATAATGGCAGGAAGACAGGTCCTGTCTGTGGTATAGGTAGCAGCAGGACTGGAAAGGTAAAAGGAGAAGGTGAATGTGGTGAAAATCTTTTATGTACAAGTGTGCAAATGAACAATGAAGCCTATTGAGATTAGTTTGGGAAAGGGTTGGGTCATGAGAGAGCCTGACAAAGGAGGTGAATCTTATCAAGGTGTATTCAATGTATATGGCCAGTCAAAGTGAAATTCTCATCTACCACTTATTGACACTAACAAAAATGTGCACGTGGGGGGGGGGGGCTTGATACATACACATATCCACATGCATGCATAGGCAATGTAATTTTCATTCAGTTTTAAGGACAATTATGTCATTTGCAACAGTATGGATAAATCTAAAGAACATTATGTTAAGTAAACTAAGCCAGCCACAGTAAGACCAGCTGTGTGAGATGGTATACACATGGAATTTTAAATTTTAAAAGGTTAAACTCATTAAAATGGAGAGCAGGAAGGGTGGGTACCTGAGGTCTAAGGTTGAAAGCATATAGAATTTCTATTAGGAAAAATAAGTTAGAAGATAGCTTTTGTTCAACCTTGATACTTAATTGTATTTTTAAATTGTTAGCACTAGATTGAAGTATCTCACCACCAAAAAGATACATATACAAGGTGATGTGTGTTAATTAGCTCAATTTAGCTGTCCTACAGTTGATACATATTTTGAAATGTCGTAAATAAGTGCATAATTTTTTTGTCAAAAAATAGATTAATGAGCACCTCAGAGTATGAAATCTGTAAAGGAAGTATAGACAGTGTCAGGTAGAAGATTATGAGCTAGAGAAGAATGATCAGAGATAACGATGGTCTTTCCTTTTACACTAATGTAGCTAATACACTAACATGCTAATTTGTCAGGAGTTCATTCTCTAGAAATCACTCCTGGCTGGTTCATTGAAGACTTTGCTGTACAGGGCCATTTGTGGGGTTTAGATTGAGTCTTATGCTGTCTGTCATGTCAGTGTTGTAAGAGTAAAAATCCCCCTTCAAATCTTGATTTGTGTTAATCAGATGCTGAAGAATGTATGATTACACCATTTTCACAGCTCTTATAAACGTTTGGCTAACTTGAGAAAAACAAAGACAAAATGTCTGTAGATGCTTATTATGGTTTTTTTTTAAGTTTTCATGGTCGGTCATGAGGCTTGAACTCTGAGCCTGGGTGCTGACCCTGAGCTCTTGAGCTTAAGGTGAGCACTCTATCAATTGAGTCACAGTGCCACTTCTAGTTTTCTGGTGGTTAATTGGAGGCAAATTTCTTGCAGATTTTCCTCCCCAGCTGGCTTCAAGCCTTGATCTTTAGATCTCAGCCTCCTGAGTTGCTGGGATTAGTCATGAGCCACTCGCGCTCAGCAAGATGCTGTAATTTTTTTTGAAACATCAAATTAGAGTATCCAGCAAGAGATTCCTGCTTTGGCCTGAGCGTGCCCTCCCCTGATTTGTAGGTTGGCATCATAATTTCCATATCATGATAGTAAGAGGTATTTGGGGAGGTCAGGAGGTCATGAGGACAGAGCTCTCACAATTGTGATCTATGCCCTTTATAAAGATCTCAGGGAACTAGGGAGACCTTCAAGCAGAGAGAGCAAGAGGCCGTGAGTGTGAACTAGAATGTACCCTCCACAGGCATCCAATCTCTCTTGATGTTGACTGGACTTCTCAGCTCCCAGTGTGAAAAGTCTTTAGTTATTACTCACCTAGTTTATAATATCTTCATTATAAACAGCCCAAACATTAAAGCAAATCCTTAATAGACACTTTTCAAATTTTAAGTAAGTTTTTAGATGGATAAAGTAAAAACATTTGCTTTACAATATGGAGCTGTCAGCATATTGGTCAATCTGATTCACTTATTCTCATTTTATTCTTAAGAAAAACAGACAGAGAATTTGAACAATTTGCCTTTGGAGATGGAGATTGTATCACTTTGAAGTGAATCTGTTTCAATCATTTGTAAAAAAATAATCAGTTAACATAGGGATTAGAAACATCCTTTTTTCTTTCTTTCTTTTCCTTCCTTCTGCCTTGCTTCTTTCCTTCCTACTTTCCTTCCTCCTTTTTTCCTCCTTTCCTTCCTTCCTTCCTTCCTTCCTTCCTTCCTTCTTTCTTTCTTTCTTTCTTTCTTCCTTCCTTCCTTCCTTCCTTCCTTCCTTTCTTTCTTTCTTTCTTTCTTTCTTTCTTCTTTCTTTCTTTCTTTCTTTCTCTTTCTTTCTTTCTTTCTTTCTTTCTTTCTTTCTTTCTTTCTTTCTTCTTCCCTCCCTCCCTCCTTCCCTCCCTTCTTTTCTTCCTTCCTTCCTTCCTTCCTTCTCTTTCCCAATCGTGGGGCTTGAAGTCAGGGCCTAGGCACAGTCCCTGGGCTTTTGTGCTCAAGGCTAACACTCTACCATTTTGTTTTCATAGTCAATTTGTTTTTTCTGTGTATATTTTTTCATTATAAAAATATGTACATTTTTTAATTGTAAAAATGCTGAGGGGTAACAGTTATATGAGCAAGGTAATGAGTACATTTCCTCTTAGTGTTGTTACCTCCTCCTTTGTTTTTCGCCCTACACTCTACCATTTTGAGCCACAGCTCCACTTCAGTTTTTTTTTTGCTGGTTAAATGAAGATAAGTCTCATGGCCTTTCCTGCCTGGGGTGGCTTTGAACCATGATCCTCAGAGCTCAGCCTCCTGAATAGCTAGAATTATAGGTAGGAGCCACTAGCACCCAGTTAGAAGCATCCTTCCTAAAACTTTTATTTATATTTATATTTTATTTACTTCTGTATTTATGTTCGGATAGGCTGGGGATTCAATCCAGAGCCTGTGAATGGAAGACATTCAGGGCGAGCACTCTACCAGTGAACTGCATGCTTAGTCCTTATTTCTGGCTTTGGCTTTGAATACCTCCCCCCCATACCCACCCCCAATTTATACCATTTCTCTGACCATATTCCTCTGGTTTCAGTTTCTCATCTGCTCAGTCTGTATGGTTACTCTCCTGGAATCCCAGTAAGGAATAAGTAGCATCATAAACACAAGCATATGTGCAGGCCTATAGAGGACTGGAGGCATAGCTCAAAAGTGGTGGAGTGTCAGCCTATTGAGCACGATGCCCTAACTTCAAACCCTATTACCTCAACAGCAACAAAAAATGAAACAGTATTATTTAAAGCACATTTATTATTATTTAAATGAAACCAGACATACTCCTATCCAAAATATCTTTCAAGATTGTATTTTATATAAACATAATAGAAGCTCCCCAAATTATTTCCAAATTAAGGTAATCAGCCTCTATACTGTAGTAATCTTTTTTCAAAGCTCAGGTTTTGTTAAATATTAATAGTGTTGTTAGTACATGTACCATTTTTTATTTGTTTTGTCTTTGCCTCTAGATTACACTAATATTTCAGATGTACAATAGGTGATGTGGCACACTTAATCCTCACAAAACCACCCATTACAGGTACTATCATCTCTACTTGACAGATGTTGAAAGGCAAGTAGAAAATGTGAAGTCACATGTCCAGGAAGTGGAGGATGGGAGCTGGGACTACTCCGCTGGCATTATAGCCATATATGCTCTCACTTATCACTCCGCACCTCTCCCATTCCTCACGCATTGCAGGGGAAGAACAGCTAGTAGAAAGACACTAGTTACTACAGTCTATGTCTGATTGTATGGGGTGCTGATCGAGTGGAGGACTGGCCTCTGAGATCTCCATTATTTTAAGGGATACTACTCATTCAGTATTAAAAGGCATAGCATTAATTAGCTGTGTTCCCAGCCTGGAGTCCCTTTTCTAGACACATTGTACATCATCGTTAAACATTTCCTTTGGATAGACCCTGAGCTAGATACATCCAGCTACCCGTGATAGATTCCCTATTTTACAGACATGAAACTATATTGAGTGAAGTGTATGTCTTGTCTCACATCACTTAATTGTTTCACTCCAAAGCCACTGTATTCCAAAATTTTAAAAATAGTTTTCTTGTGTAAAGGTGATGTAAAGATGGGTTATAGTTGCATAAGTCATGCAATATGCCCAATTTTCTTTAATGTACATTGTATACATTTGATTTGTGCTGCTGAATCTAGTAATGATGAATATTAGATTAAAATCATTTTCATTGCTTAGTATCCCAGACTAGAATCAAATCCTAGATCTATCAGTAATTGTACTTCACTTCTGTTTAGCAGTGAACTTCATGTGAAAAATGAGGATATTGGATTAGATGCCATTTCTAGTCTGGCTTTCAGCTTTTTTCTTTTCTTTTGGTTTGAGAATTTAGCTGAAGATTCTCTTGAGTGCCACCACTAGATGGCGTATGAGAACAAAAGAGTGGGAGACATTTAAAGGATAGATGTAACCTTTATTTCAAATTGTGATAGAATTTATTTTCTAAAGTGGATCATTGATAATTTCAGGCTACCAACAACTAATGTAAGGAACACATGAGCTTATATTTTGCCAATATGAAACTCTGCATCATTCCCAATTTGGAGTCTAAATTGGATAAATCTAAGCAGACAGTCAATTCTTTGTTTGGCAGAACATGAATGATACATATTTATTAGCATTATTTCCATCAAACAACTTTGGGCCTAACTACAGCAAAATTAAGGTAAATAAAATATGTGATACAGATGTCTGAGTCAAGGAATATTCTTATAAACTCTAAAATGAATCCCCATGCTTTCTGGATGGAAAAAAAATATATGTTATCAGGAACAGGGCTTTTTCATTGTTTGTTTTTTTTTGGGGGTCCGGTCGTGGGGCCTGAACTCTGGGCCTGAGCGCTGTCCCTTATCTCTTCAGCTCAAGACTAGTGCTCTTCCACTTGAACCACAGTGCCATTTCCGGCTTTTTTCTTTTTGCTTATGTGGTGCTGAGGAATCGAACCCAGGGCCTCAGGCATGCAAGGCAAGTGCTCTACCACTGAGCCAACTTCCCAGCCCTAACAGGGCTTTTTCATTACACAATGCATAAAGAATGTAACTAGAAGGTAACAATCCCCAGTACTTAAAAAAATATGGGAAAAAGCAATATTCATTGATTCTCTGGTGGTCTGGTTTTGGTCATGAAACGTGTAGACACACAGCTGTGTTAATTCAATGTATACTTCAACTATTATTTCAATTCGTTTTTTTTTTACTTTCTTTAGTCACCTGGCTTCCATTGGGCCATAGAGTATAGGGGTGGAGCAAAAGAGAGTAAAAGATAGCAAAACAAGTTGGAAAATCAAGAGAAAATATTACACTAGTGGAGACAAAGAATGAAATATTCAGATTAGATGATTTAGTGAAACCTGAGTGGCTATAATTTTATTTCATTTTATGAATGTTTCCAAAGGCATACTTAGAGTGGTGGTCATGTTTAGAAGGATTAGTTTAGGCCCTGTTCCTTCAACCAAGCAAAAACTACAATTAGAAACAGCTTTCTAGGAGAGAAGAAAACTAACATTGTGGAGGAAAAGTCTGAAGGCTTTCCATTATTCTGGACAACTATATAAACCATTAAAGGCCAAGCACTGGGAGTAATAATGAGTCAATTGTTCCTAAATTTTTTCAGCTAATTTCTTGACTATTTACTTGTGGTTCACATTTGCTACTGTTCATGTTTGACATTCCATTTAATTCTCCAACTTATTCTGTGAGGGAGGAGCTTTGACTATTAGCCTATTTTAAATGTAAGAATACTGAGGCTTATTAGAGGTCAATTAATAAGCCCAGGATCTTGTGGTAGCTAAGAAGAGGAAAGAATTATGATTTTTAAAAAATTTTTATGTACTTATTTATTGTTGGTCCTGGGTCTTGAACTCAGGGTTTGTCCTTGAGCCTCTCTACCACTTGAGCCACAGCACCACTCATTTGGTGATAAGAGTCTGCCTGGGCTGGCTTGGAACCAAAATCCTCAGATCTCAGCCTCCTTAGTAGTTAAGATCACAGGCATGAGCCACCAGCGCCTGCCTTGTATCCATTCTCCCTGTACCAGTGGCCCTAGTGGCTCCAGTAATCTCTGGACATTATTGGTCACTTAGAGAAAAAGAGAGAGCTAGCTATCTCATCCAAATTTCACTATTCCTCACAGTCTAGGTAGATAAAATAGGTTGTTTAATATGTAGGGACTACTTTCTTTGGCTTGAACAATTCATCTCAAATCCTATCCAAAATTGTATGCAATTTATCTTGTGGAGATGATGAACCTATCTTGATGATTTCTAGTTTTCAGTGTTAACACAAATACTAAAAAAAAAAAGAAAAAAACATAGGGTGAGAAATACATCTTGTTTCAGCCCCCAGATCATTGATGACAGCAGACAGCCCTACTTACCTGCTCACCTTGTATGGAAGAAAGTTGCTCATAAATTACTTCTTTAAAATAATGACTTCTTTAGCTTAACTCAGGA
This sequence comes from Dipodomys spectabilis, assembly GCF_019054845.1. Classification (NCBI taxonomy): domain Eukaryota; kingdom Metazoa; phylum Chordata; class Mammalia; order Rodentia; family Heteromyidae; genus Dipodomys; species Dipodomys spectabilis. The sequence continues at coordinate 18,140,088 of NW_024870678.1, read as the reverse complement.
GGTGAGTGGGTGAAAGATTATTATGAAATATGTTATTTTGGCCCCAAGCTCTAGGGAGGCCCTGAAATACAGGAGGCAGCACATTTTTATGCTAAATCTGCTTCTTAACTAGCAGGTGAAACCAGGCAAGTCCCTTAACCACAGAGTCTCAGAAATCTCATCTGGTCTCTTCCCAGGGAGCCTGGTGTGCTTTAACACCTTTCCACGCTTGAACCTCCCAGGATTCCTGGGGTTCTTTCTATACTTGAAGACAGTGCCTGAATATAGAGTACACAAGTTTTAATCAAAGCCAAAAATTATTTCAAGCCAGTGCTTTAATTAATACTCAAAATTCTTAGAGATACTTAAAGCTCCAAAGGAAAGCTGATCATGATGGAAAACTGGGTGAGTAATTAATTGCAGATGATTGAAACTCTTCTGCTTGCTCTCCCACTCCCCCCTCCCCTTCAGGAGCACAGGAGTAGATAAGCAATAAAATAGAATTGAGTTCTTCCCCTGCATGTTGAAAAGTGGCTGAAAGAAACTTCTACTAATCAGGCCCATTATATTTATGTATGAAATATAAAGATGAGTAAATTCTTGAACTTGTTATCCAGTAACATCAATAAAACTTGTATAGACATTTTCTTGGGCTGAGGGTATAGCTCAATGGTAGAGAACTTGCCTAGCATGATCAAACCTAGGACCGCACACATGGTAGACATGTTCTCCAGCACTGAGATACATCTGTGTGTGTATACATAGCATATAGCATATATGATTTTTTTTTCTGTTGGTTGTGACTTGAACTCAGGACCAGGGCTCTGTCCTTGAGTTCTTTTGCTCAAGATTAGCCCATTTTGAGCTACCACTTCACTACTGGTTTTGGAGATAAGAGTCTCATGAAGACTTTTCTGTATGGGTTGGCTTTGAACTGGGATCCTCAGATCTTAGCCTTCTGAGTAGCTAGGATTACAAGCATGAGCCGCAGGTGTCTGGCCATATACATTATTCACATAATATACATTATGTTATATAAAATATATTACTTATATTCTTTATGTGATTCCAAAAGCTTGGCTATTGGAACAGTGCTGCAATTAACTCCTTCAGGTAAATGCCCAAGAGTATATATAACAGGGTCGTAAGGTAGGTCTACATTTTATTTTTTTAATGAATATTGATAGTGCTTGCAGTACTTTAAATTTCTACCAACAATATATGAGTTTCCCACCATCCCCTGAAATCTTTCCCAGTATTTTTTTTAAATAGTTCTGGTTTTAATTTTTTTATTTTAATTTTTTAAAATTAATTAATTTTATTTTGCCAATCCTGGGGCATGAACTCAGGGGCTGAGCACTGTCCCTGAGATTCCTTTACTCAAGGCTACCACTTTACCACTTGAGCCACACCACCACTTCTGGCTTTTTCTTATGTGGTACTGAGGAATCAAATCCAGGGCTTCATGCATGGTAGGCAAGCACTCTACCACTGAGCCACCTTTCCAGCTTTACCTGTATTTGTTGTTTATTTTCTGGATAATTTCCATTCTCACTGGAGTATCATAGAATGTGAATATTGATTGATTGATATTTCTTTTCTGGCTAAGGATGTTGAACAGTTGCTCATGTATTTGAGAGCCTGTATTTCTGAGAGCCAAGTTGTGATATATATATTTTTTAAGAAAATGATATCATTAACTAAAATGGTAAAATTGCTGGAAAGAGATACTTGGGGGCTATAAAGAATATAACAAGTATAAATTTGTCTTTATTGTAAAGAATAAAAAATAGAGTGAGAAAAAAAAACATAAGAATGGGACTTGAATGAGCAAACTGGAGGCAGAGCATTATCAGAGGACTTTCAAGAAAGCTGGCCCCATGTGACATACCATGGCGGACAGCTCCTGGGATGTGCCCATGTGCATGAACCACATAATGGATTTGGGGAGTCTATAAATATATAAAGAGAACATTACAAGCTTATTTTTTCACAAGTGTGCCCTGAAATTGGACATTTCCTTTAAGAATGTAGACAGTAAACTACAGTAGCATTAGCAAAACTTAATAAGGGCACATTTATATATTATACATCTGTCGGTCATGGGGCCTGAACTCTGGGCCTGGACACTGTCCCTCAGCTCTTCAGTTCAAGCCTAGCACTCTACTACTTGAGCCAAAGCACCACTTCCGGCTTTTTCTGCTTATGCAGTGCCAAGGAATCAAATCCTGGCCCTCATGTATGTAAGGCAAGCGCTCTACCCCTGATCCACCTTCCCAGTCCTGGTCACAGATAGTTTTGCATCACATAATAATTAGAAATACTGTGAAAAGCTGTTAGTGCTGGAAGTGAGAGAGGTTTATCAGAACTTCCATTAGATCTTATTTCTGAATGTTTTAGGGCAGAAGCCCATGTGTTACAATGTTATACTTTTTAGGAACATTTCTAAAGGAGTCACTCTTAGGTGCTATCATGTTTATCTCTCATTTAAAAAGTGAAGGTTCTGATTTTACCAGAGTAGGAAGGATGCACAGGGCACAGAGTTTGAAAATTCCTGACGCAGAGATAGTTGTGGGGTCAACAGGCAATGTACCCATGGCCTGTGAATTGCCATATCTAAATAATGCTCACAGTAGGGTGGAGGGAAGGGCAGAAGGCCAACTTATTAATTTGTAATCAGAAATAATTGTCATGCTGGGTGCTGATGGTTCATGCCTGAATTCTAACTACTTAGGAGGCTGAGCTCCTGAATTTGTGATTCAAAAATAGAGGTATGGCTGAAGTAGAGCACCGGCCTTGAGCTAAACACCAAACAAGTTTACAAGGCCCAAGTTCAAGACCTAGTACCAGCACACACAAAAAAGGAAGAAATGACTCCCACATAAATCTATAGAACTATAGAGAGATATGAATAAATCTATAACCAAAGTAGTGATTATATTTTAGCTTAGTGAGAGATGTTGTCATACTACTCTGAGTATCTGCTAGAATAAATGAGGAGGGAACAAATCCAGCAGAGAGATTTGAATGGTCTAATTAGCAAACATGACTCTATGAATATACCTTGGACCCCAACAATGGGGACAGGTACCTTATTTTTTAACATGTATAAATAAACATTCATTAAAAGTGATTACAAGCCCGGTGTCCATGGCTCACACCTGTAATCCTAGCCTCTCAGGAGGCTCATATCTGAGAACTGAGGTTCAAAGCAAGACAGGGCAGGAAAGGCCGTGAGACTCTTATCTCCAATAAACCACTCAGAAAACCAGAAGTGGTGCTATGTGCTGTGGCTCAAGTGGTAGAGCGCTAGCCTTGAGCTGAAGAGCTGAGGGACAGTGCCCAGGCCCAGAGTTCAAGCCCCAGGACCGACCAAAAAAAAAAAAGTAATTATATATCGGGCCAAAGACAAATTTGAAGAAATGATCAGACAAATGATTGTAAGTTAAATAAGCTAGAAATTAACAAGAGAAGAACTGTAAACTTTTCCTTTGATTTAAAATACATAAATAAGTGTTGGTATGAATCAATTCTGATAATTAACCTAGATTTGTTTGTTTGTTTGGGTCTGGTCATGGGGCCTGAACTCTGGGCCTGAGCACTGTCCCTCAGCTCTTCAGCTCAAGGCTAGTGCTCTACCACTTGAGCCACAGCGCCACTTCCAGCTTTTTTCTTTTTGCTTATGTGATGCTGAGGAATCGAACTCAGGACTTCATGCATGCAAGGCAAGCGCTCTACCACTGAGCCACCTTCCCAGCCCTAACCTAGAATTTTTTTTTAAAAAGTTCTTTTTCTATGTGTAATACTTTTTTTTTGTCTGTGACAATAAAACTAGAAGTAATAAAGCTAAATGCAAAAGTAATTGTCAGAACCTAATTTCTGGGAAGGAGAGATATATTAATATATTCTTTTTTTTTAACTGTCAAGGTGATGTACAGTTATGTAGGTAAGGTAAGTAAGTAAGGTACGTATGTCAGTAAGATAATAAGTACATTTAAAAAAAATTTTTTTTGGGGTCCGGTTGCGGGGCCTGACCTCTGGGCCTGAGCGCTGTCCCTCAGCTCTTCAGCTCAAGGCTAATGCTCTACCACTTGAGCCACAGCACCACTTCTGGCTTTTTTTCTTTTTGCTTATGTGGTGCTGAGGAATCGAACCCAAGGCCTTGAGCATGCAAGGCAAGTGCTCTACCACTAAGCCACCTTCCCAGCCCCATGAGTACATTTCTTTAAAAAAAAAATTATTTTATTGTAAGCTGTACGGAGGGGTTACATTTACGCCAGTAAGGTGCAGTTCTTGTTGAACACTGTTACCCATTCCATTGTTGTTCTCCCACTATCCCGTCCTCTCCCCACCCCCACCACGAAGTTATAAGATTCATTTCTGACATAGTGTGCTGTTAGTGTCATTGTTGCAATGGGTCATTTTTGTACTTCTTTCAGCATCTTATTTCCTTTCCCTTCCCCCAATCAGATAATTGCATATACAAGATGGAGGGTACCAGAATCAAAGACAGAGATTGCCAGGGATAAACCAATAGAAAAAGAAAAATGAAATAAAATAAGAAGAAAGAACTAGATACAGCACATTGGCGTTACAAAAAAAAAAAAAAAAAGTCCTGTTGTTTCCATTTCTTTTTTTTTTTTTTTTTTTTGCCGGTCGTGGGGCCTGAACTCTGGGCCTGGGCGCTGTCCCTCAGCTCTTCAGCTCAAGGCTAGTGCTCTACCACTTGAGCCACAGCGCCACTTCCAGCTTTTTCTTCTTATGTGGTGCTGAGGAATCGAACCCAGGGCCTCATGCATGCAAGGCAAGCACTCTACCACTGAGCCACTTTCCCAGCCCCTGTTTCCATTTCTTGACAACCATGTTGACCCTTCTCTCAATATTTTCCTACTCTCCTTCCTCCCCAACCAGGAGAGTTATATTCTATTGGTGAGCTAAGTAGCCAGTGGGAGAAATTTTCAAACAGACAAGAAATGTTGTTAAAAATGTAGATGAGAAAATAAAGGTAGCAGAAATGAATGACATTAAAAATTAAAAGCACAATAAAGAACATGTACACTAAATGTAAAGAACTCTACAGTCATTTCTTTGAAAGGAAAATGAAATGGATAACCTTGTAGAAAAACTAAGATTTAAATAGAAGGCACAAATATCACCATAAAAGAAAACTAGAGGTCACTAGAGCTCTTTAAATACAGGCATAAGATAGTAAAGGTATATCAATGCCTTTATGCCAGTATATTTGAAAATTACAAATTCTTAGTAAGTATACCTTTAAATAAAAAATGGACCTAAAACAGTGGAGTCATCTCATAGCTATAGGCTGAATTTGTAATTAAAATGTTTATATGCAAGGAACATCCTTGGCCCAGCTGGCTTCACAGAACACTTAAAAAGGTGAGTGTTTTTCAACTCTTTGAGGTGGTAGGAAAACAGAGAGGACATCCACAGTTTTTTTTCCTCCTAAGACCAGAATAACCTTCCTATCATGCACTGAAAAGTATTACAAAAAAATTGACTTGGTAATTCCTTTTCTTTTCCTTTTCCTGTCTTTCTTTCTTTCTTTCTTTCTTTCTTTCTTTCTTTCTTTCTTTCTTTCTTTCTTTCTTTCTTTCTTTCTTTCTTTCTTTCTTTCTTTCTTTCTTTCTTAATTTCTTTCTTTCTCTCTCTCTTTCTTTTTTTTTTTTTTGTAGGATGACTACCTCAGTGCATGTCATATTTTTTTTCCCTTGTAGCTGAAAACAAGTTACAACAAATGTAGTGGCTAAGAAGTGATGCATTATCTTCTCTTTTTCTCCATTAGCCACGCACCACAGGTCTCATGGGGCTGAAATCTATGAGTCAGGAGGGCTGCATTCCTTCCCCGGATCTCTGGAATTCTTGCCTGTTCCAGCTTCGGGAGGCCGCCCACATTCCTTATCTCCTGGATTTCCATCTTTATCTAGTGCAGATCACGTTGGTTGCGTCCTTCTGACTTCTTCTTCCACCTCCCCCTTCCACGGCTAAGCGCTCTTGTGATTAGGACGATACTCAAGTACAGCTTGTTCCTACTTCATGAGCAGCATTTTTCTTTTGCTGTACAATATCACATTTACAGGTTCCAGAAATCAGAATATGGGTTTTCTTTTTTTCCCTGGGTAAGAATATTATTCTGTCTACTATGGAATATATTTCTATTTTGTTTATGGAGCTAGATACAACAGTAATTACCAGAATAGTGGCTTACCAACTCTGGCAATCAATAAAAGTAACAACCAAACCACTCTACTTCAGAAATATAACATTAGTTTAGCACAAGTCTCCAGTGCCTCACACCTGTAATCCTAGCTATTCATGAGGCTGAGATCTCAGTTCAAAGCCAGCCTAGGCAGGAAAGTCCATGAGACTCTTATCGCCAACAAACTGCTCAAAAAAAGTCAGCTGTGATGCTGTGGCTCAAGTGGTAGAGCTCTAGCCTTGAGCAAAAAAATTCAGGGTCAGCGCTCAGGCCCCAAGTCAGGCCCATTATTTACATAATGAAATTATAGTTCATCACATTAACAAAAAGATAAAAATTATTTGATGATCTAATTTGATATACACAGTGTTTTGATAAAATTAAACTCTTGTTTGTGAATTTTAAAATTTTCTCACCCAGGCTGGTAGTGGTACATACTTGTATTCTCAACACTAGGGAGGTTGGGATAGGAAAATCAAGAGTTCAAGGCCAATTTACATTATGTAGTGAGAACTTATTCCTACCCATTTTTTTTTTGGTACCCATTAAACTAGCTAAAATTTAATTGCCAAGAGTTGATATTAGTTCAGAGTAAAATGAGCACTCTCTTATTGAATTTATGAGGTTGGCTTTTTGGGAGAACTTTTAGGCATTATCCCCTAACGTTGAAGATATATACATATTCTGAGCCCTAGCAGACCTATTTCTACATATTCAGTTAAAATGTGCTCATGAGTGAGCTAATACACACGGGATAATATTCATGATACACTATTTGTGTGGATAAGAATTACAAACAGCTCTAACTTCCATTTACAGCCGAGTGCATGAAGTGGGCTTCATAATGGAGTGCTAGGCAGCAATGAAATGAATCAAACATGCTTATTTGAACAATGTATATGGTGTGCATAATTATAAGGGAAATAAACCAGGCTGTATGTGATGAATCTTCTATTTTTACATTTATGAGATGTTCAAAGAAACAGGTGAAACTGAAAGGAACTAGTTTTATAGATTTGTGCTGAAGTGACACTTTTGCCTAAATAAAAAGAAGGGCAATTCTCATTGAAGTTCTGATAGTAGTAAGTAAGTTCTGATATTAATATGAAGGGAGAAGCAAGGGGTATGTGATTTCTGGACGCTAGCAATGTCCTAATATTGACCAAGGTGTTGGCTACTTGAGTGTTTACATTGATACATGTTGGAGAGCTCTAGCATTCTATTTTGCACATTTGGAATGATTATGTTTGATTTGTCACAAGGTGTGTCTAGGTAGGTATGGTCAGTTCATAGCCTTGTAACGTTAAGTTAGAAGCCTTTTTATTTCTATATTCTCAGGAGCCAGGGTACCATGGGAAGGCACACCATTAAAAATAAGTGAAACAGAGGTGAAGATACTTGGGACATTTCTTGTGATGCTGAGGCCCAGTTACCTCCATGTGTAGTTGGTATGGTTCTTGTGCATTTTTTTTTTTTTTGTTGTTGTTGTTGTTTTGTGTTTTTTTGGTCTAGTTGTGGGGCCTGAACTCTGGGCCTGAGCACTGTCCCTCAGCTCTTCAGCTCAAGGCTAGTGCCCTACCACTTGAGTCACAGCGCCACTTCCGACTTTTATCTTTTTGCTTATGTGGTGCTGAGGAATCCAACCCAGGGCCTCAGGCATGTAAGGCAAACGCTCTACCACTGAGCCACCTTCCCAGCCCCCTTGTGCATTGTTTGTATAGATGCTGTCCTTTTCTAAATGTCTGTCTGCATTTACCTCCCTGAGCATTGGATTTGCATAATTGTTTCTTAGATGTGTTGCCTCAGTGGATTAGAGGCTGGTGTGGCCTTGCTGTCCCTATGGTCTATCTGCCCTTCGCTTACTCCCCAGCAGAGAACAGTGGCTGCCACTTGGCATCTTCTATAAAAGTTCTTTGGTAACGTTTAGAAGTTCCAAACTTTTTTATTCTTTTACTTTTGCCAAGATAGTAAGTACTAATAACTCAATATGCACAGAGTATAACTTCAGAATTTGATACTGTAAGTTGAATTTGAAGTGGGCTTTTGGTTCTAGTATACCACTATTTTGGTTCTAGTATGCCACTAAATTGAGAGTTACATTTTCGTTCATTTTTCTCTTATTCTGCATATCTGTTCTATCTTACACTTGAGTGCTGCCAGGAAAATCCAACTATTGTAGATAATCTGTGTGAAATTTCATGCCTTCTAGTTGTACCATCTGTAGCACCAAAAATCTACTCATTGCTATTTCATACATTTTCTTTTTTTGTAAAATTTATTTTCTCTCAATAGTTGGGACTAGGAGTTTGCAATTCAACGAATCAGTTTATAAGTACAATATTTCTTGATCGTATACTATCCATAGTTAGATTTACAAAATTTGAATTATAAACACATTTCATAGTCACAAATTCTTGTTTTATACATAAAAAGGATAATTTACTGAGATGGCAATTTACGGAGAGTGATATTCTTAGGATCTGCTTATTAGCACTGTATCTCTATCACCTAGTCTGGACAATTGTCTCTTACATTGCAGCTCCTAGAGTAGCTTAGAAGAGATGTGGGCTGGGGCTAGGAATGTGGCTTAGTGGCAGAGAGCTCCTCTAGAAGAGCTGTGGGCTGTAATGTGATTGAAGCAGACCCACAGAGAGTCCACTGTGGCCTGATCCATGTTGGATGAGTGCTGAAGATTCTATTCCTCAGCATCTTCATATGTAAACTTTGGGAAACCTTCATGGTTGCTGCAAGGATGAAATGAGAGAATTGTGGAAACCATATTACCACAGTACCTGCCACATACACTCAGGGCTCACTGTTTATGAAGGTTAATACTTTGAAGTTTCAGTAGCTCTCCCTATTTCCTTCCAGCTTTTCTCTCATGGGTTTTGAGAATTTCATACCTCCTCCTCTCCTCAGCTTCCCTCCTCCTCCCTCCTCTCTCTCATTCTTTTTTTAAAATAAGTTTTTCATTGTGAAAATACTATATAGAGGGGTTACAGTTACATGAGCAAGGTAATGAGTACATGTCTTATCAAGCATTGTTGCTTCCTCCTTTGTTTCTCCCTACCATCCCTTCCCGCCCACCTCCACAACTACACTCACCCCCCCACCTCCCACCCCTCACCCCTCCCCCCGCCTAAATTGTAAAGTTTGTTTTTCAACATAGTGTGCCTCTCATTGTTAAAATGAGTCAACCTACATCCCTGTGTAAACATTTTGTTTTTTTCTTTCTCCTCCCCAAATTATAACAACATCAAATACAGTGACCCCCATTAGAATGGCTTTAATCAAGAACTCTAATAACAACAGATGCTGGAGGGGATGTGGCCAGAAGGGAATCTTACTGCATTGTTGGTGGGAGTGCAAACTTGTTCAACCACTTTGGAAAGTAGTATGGAGGTTCCTCAAAAGCCTCCACATAGAGCTCCCCTATGACCCAGCAATCCCAATTTTGGGCATTTACTCAAATGATCACAAACAAGACCATACTAAAGCTACCAGCACAACTATGTTTATTGCAGCATTGTTTACCATAGATAAGATATGGAACCAACCCAGATGCCCCTCAGGAGATGAATGGATCAAGAAAATGGAATTCTATACCTCCATCAGAAGGAATGACATTGCCCCATTTGTTAGGAAATGGAAAGACTTGGAAAAAATTATATTAAGTGAAGTAAGCCAGGCCCAAAGAAACATAGGTCCCATGGTTTCCCTTATCTGCAATAACTAGTATATGTCTGGAACAAGCAGAAAAGGTCAAAAGCTATGTACATATGAGCATATAAGATGATGCTAAGTGAAGTGAACCCCAAGATAGTGACACAAGTGGTTTTTTCTTTTTTTGCTATTGTTTCTAATGTATTTATATATTGTTTCTAGCGTGTTTATATGTTGTTTCTAACGTATTAATAACATGTGATTCTTTTGTTTCTTTTCTTTGTATGTTCCTTCCCCATGGTATAACCCCTGTTTTCACTCTCCCTCATTCTCTCTCTCATGTATATGTGCATGTGTATATATGTGTGTTAAAGCTAAATGCAGCTTATTTAGTTCAGGAATAGAGGAGTAGTATGATGTGTTGGTCATGATTATAAAATAATGTAAAACAATGAAAATTGTAACTTGTGTATTTTTGTGAAATGAACTATATTGGCCATTTTTTCTTTTTCCTACTTGGATTTCCTCAACTTTTGTTGGTCATGGAGCTTGAACTCTGGGCCTGGGCACTGTCCCGCAGCTTTTCAGCTCAAAACTAGTGCTCTACCACTTGAGCCTCAGTGTGCCACTTCTGATTTTCAGGTGGTTAATTGGAGATACAAGTCTCATGGACTTTCCTGCCAGGGCTGACTTTGAACTGCGTTCCTCAGATCTCAGCCTCCTGACTTGTTAGGATTATAGGCGTGAGCTACTGGCACCTGGCTTTATTCCTTCAACCTTGTAAGGGAGAAAAAACATATATTATTGTGATAGGAAAAAATAGAAACCTATGAACCCTAATGCTTTGAGAAAAAGGAAAAGAATCAAAGAAGCAACATTTGTCAAATCTCTTAATATCTATCTACTGGTGATCATTAGTCATGCTTGTATGTCTATTTAATTTGGCACAGGTTAATTTTCTGATTTGTCTATCTCTTTCACACAGTGTTGTCAGTGCCATTATTTTGTTTGATTAGTGATAAATGCTAGTCATAACTACCTCTTCCAGTGATAGCAGTTTCAGGAAAAAAAAAATGAGAAATGCTTATGAAATGAGCAGTGTTATTTCCTGTAAACCTTCCCAGTAAAATGTCATCTAGGAATAATGATTTTTGCATAGGTGTGACATTCACAAGGGTGTTTGCAGTAGATTATAATTCCCACATTTTTTTCCCCAGTCAACTTTAAAGTCTTAGTTGAGATTTGGATTTACCTTAGAAGTTGATGACCATTCTAATTTGATAAAGCATGTAAATGGAAATTCACAGGCTGCTTCAAAGTGCAAACCTCTCTGAACTGTCTAGATAATGACTTCTCACTCACAGAAATGTATTGTCATTGTCTCAGCCATCTCTGGAGGGAAGGAGTGGCTTCAGATAAAAGGAGGAGTTAATGCATGGTAGGTCAGGTCTGAAGTAGCCCTCAGCTCTCCAAAAGTCTTATTTGTATCAATCCTACTCCCTTTTCTTGTCCCTCCCTCAGATTCCTCTGTCAACAAGATGACAGAGGAATATGCATATGCATATTCTTCCTGTTGCTGTATTATTATTTTCATTTTCAGGTGCACCATGATGATAGTAGAGACCTGGATTGACAAGTGGCTGGAGAATTAGTTCTGCTTCTGTCTTGGCTGGCTGCTTAGCGATGTGACATCTTTGAAGCTATTTGGATTTTTTGTTTCTATTCTGTAAACCAGAGCACTTGCACTATTTGAAGGCCACATAGACAATCTTTGCAGATACAAATTGTGACCGAATGCTGGTGCTCACACCTGTAATCCTACCTTCTCAAGAGGCTGAGATCTGAGGATCATGGTTCAAATCTAGCCTGGATTGAGCTATGGCTCAAGTAGTAGAACACTAGCCTTGGGTACAAAAGCTCAGATTCAGTGCCCAGGCCCCTAGGTTCAGGCCCCAAGACTCGTACAAAAAATAAAGAAAGAAAGAAGATACAAATCATGGTACAAAATACTTGTATGTGTACACTTGACAGGTCTGTGTGGTACTCTGAAAGTTGCTTATGCTCATGTCTATAAAAATGGTATATCAAGGATATCAGATCTTGTTACCTTCCATAATTGCTCCATTTCTTGGAGCAGTGACTCAACACACATATCACTCAAGAATTAACCACTGTTACTTACAATAATGACTTTCAAACATAAAAGGAATGTTAAGTTAAAGTGCTGTAGTGCATGCCTATAATCTAGGTCTCAGAAGGCTGAAGCAGGATGGTAGCAAGTCCCAGAGGAGCAAAGGACTGTGAGTTGGAAAGCTTTTTATCTTTGTGCCTGTCCAGCTAAATGGTGAGCTCCTTGGACTTGGGCTGTTCGTGTGTCCATGAGCACCTAGTACTAAGAGCCACAAGACAGAGGTGAGTATTGAGTGCTTCCTAAGTGACCAAAGAGAAAAAACCCAATCCCTCCCTTCCTTTTCAATTCTTCTTGCTAAAGGACTGGATATTTTAGATTATTTAAATAGCTTTTTTTTTAAAAAAAAATCTTGTATATGTGTGCTGGTAATGGTACTTGAACTCAGGGCCTGGGAGCTGTCCTTGACCTTTTATTGCTCAAGGCTAGTGCTCTACCACTTGAACTACAGCTCTATTTCCTGGCTTTTTACTGATTAATTGGAGATAAGAATCTCAAGGACTTTTCTGCAGTGTCTGGCTTTGAGCTGCTAGCCTCAAATCTCAGCCCTGAGTAATTAGAATTACTGGCTTAAATTTTATCTTTTCTTTTTCTTTGGCTTGCTTTCTTTTTCTTTTTTTTAGAATGCTTTTGTTGATGACCATTCTACCCTATATTACTGACTCATTGTTAATGGCTCCCCCTACCAGTTAGAAAACATGTCTGCATTTTGCTTAGCACCATCTTATATGGTGGTGTGTGCATAGGTTTTGACCTTTTCTACTTGTGTGGTAATATTATCCTAGACATATACTAGGTATTGCAAATAAGGGAAACATTTCTTTGGGCCTGGCTTACTTGTTTTTGTTTTTAAAGTTCTTATGATGTACTATGTGATTTCTTTTGTATGTTCTTCCCCCTGTGGTATAACCCCTCTTTTCACTGTGTTTGATTCTAGTACTCTGCATCTTGTATATACATTTTTCTAATTTGGAGATGGGGAAGGGAAATAGCAAAATGCCTAAACAAGGATACAAGTTGACTCATTGTAACAATGAGATGTACAAAAGAATATGTTGAAAAGGAACTTTACAACTTGGGTTGGGGGAGGAGTTGGGGAGGTGGGGAGGGAAGGGTGAAGTAAGGAGGCTAGGTCAATGAAGTAAGAAGGCCAGGTCTGGCTGGTACCATATTGGCTACATGGTGGATTGTAGGGTCTGGCATCTTCATGCTAAGGGAAGAACACCTCCCCCCACCCCCATCACCTGCCTCCTAGGTAATGGGCATGCCTGGATCCCTGGAGACAGGAGCAGGCACTTGGCTGATAGGTTACTGAATCTGTCAGTCCAGTGCCTGGGACTGGGAATTTCCTGTGGATCTGCTCCCTATTTAGGCCCAGATCAACCCAGCTGCCAGGACACGTGCCACGTGTGTCTCTGTGATCATGTCCTGTGTCCTGTCTCTTGGCTCCTCTCCAGTCATCATGGCATCCCAATTCAGCTTTCCATTGGAGCTTGGTATTGTTGGTATTGTTTTTGTTATTTCTTTCCTCTTTAGCATGTTTCCTAGCTGTGTTATGTGTATTTGCATGCTGCAGGCCTTTATAACAACTGGTGGCCTGCAGCCTGTTAACAGTAAAATAAAAACTCCAATATTCGATATTTTAAAATGTGGCTTCTGGGAATGATTTACCTTACAACAAGGGATGATAGGGGAAAAACAAAGGAAGGGGTAACAATGTTGGAGAGGAAATGTACTCATTACCTTACTCATGTAACTGTAATATATAAATATAAATATAAATTTAATTTTAAAAAAAAGAAAACATGTCTGCATCCCTGTGAGACCTTATCAAGGATAGTGACTGGATAGGATGGGCTCTGCCATAAAGTTTCAGTACTGTAAAGTGCAGTATTTTCTGTACAGTATGAGGTTCCTCCGACATACCCACAGAGAATAATTGTGGGGGAAGGGAAGGGGGACGTGTTGGTAGTGAAGAAAAGTTGTGCCTGAGCCAATGCTAATCCTAAATTCATTGTCATTTGTGGGTGGTGTGAACTAAAGCCAGTTACTCATTTTTCCCTTACTTCAAAATGGCGGCATGTCACTGGTTTAGAGCTGATTTAATGCAAAAATATGTCTGAAACAAGCAACATAGTGCCTGGCATACAAGGGATGCATTAAATATTCCTTTCCCCTTTACAAAGCAACATGCTATCCCTCACATTCCCTTTGCTAATGATCCTATTTCATTTGTTTATTGTCATTCGGAGTTACCAGGCAGGATTTTATTTATTTATTTATTTTTAATTTTTTTTTTTCTGCAGAGGGAAGTTTTTTGTGTTTTAGCCAGCAGGTGGCAACCCAATTAAAGCTAAAAGTTCACCTCATTATAATCCCAGGTAAAAACATTTGCTTTTTGCACACTAATGCTTGATGGAAATGACAGGTGAATGAAAAACATTTGGAAAGGAAGTGGAGTTGCCGACAGAGGGATTTTGAACACCGGGCCTCTGCTGGAGAAGATTGATTTTCCTGGGGCTGCTTTTGATTTCAGTACCTGCATATCACTGTCACCTGCCTTCTGAGAGGCTTGTCAGAGGAATCATCCAGATTTATGCAACATTGTGTTTAAAATAATGAATCTATTCACTTGATTTGGCAGTTTAAAAGCAGAGTAAAAAATGAACTCATTAGTTGATAAAATACAATGGTTATAAAAATACCATTGCATTTTATTTTCAATCTGTTTTTATGGTTTGGGTTTTTTTTTAATTTTTATTTTGTTGTCATCAGTACCCCCCCCTCCTTTTTTTTCCTTTCTATGATTTAGGTGCATTTTTAAGCATGTCTTTTGATGCAAAGCTTTTTAAAAAAGTTTAAATAGCTAGAACTTTTGTAAACTGCTTTAGTGCCAGTTTTTTTTACCTATAAAATGATGGTAATGCCATCTATTGTTATAAAGATTAAAGTAGATGACCTATGAAAAACAGTACCATAAGTAAGAGTAAATATTGGATGTCTTTAGATGGTTTCTTTTTTTGGGGGGGTGGGGGGAGGTGGTCCGGCCATGGGACCTGAACTCTGGGCCTGGGCACTGTCCCTCAGCTCTTCAGCTCAAGGCTAGCACGCTAACACTTTGAGCCACAGCGCCACTTCTGGCTTTTTTCTTTTTGCTTATGTGGTGCTGAAGAATCGAACCCAGGGCCTCAGGCATGCAAGGCAAGTGCTCTACCACTGAGCTACTTTCCCAGCCACTAGATGATTTCTTTTATATTTATAGAATCACAAAAGGTGGAGGGATTTAGGAGGCCAGATGATCTAACCTTTTATTGTGGAGGTCTAGAAAGATTAACTTGCACAAAGTTACAGAGATATTTTGTCCTTGGAGCCAGTGATGCTTTTCATTCCAACCCTCCTGCATTACCATTAGGTTTGAATGGAGTTGGATGGTAGAGTGTCTGGCAGTGAAAGACCTAGTTTCTAGGGACAGTGGACAGGGTGGTCAGTGAGGTCATTGCCAGCCCTGGGATGACTGCATTTAGAAGTGACAAGACCTACTTACAGTCATATGAGCATGCCACTGATATTCTTTGGGCTAAAGTCAACCCTGAACAGAAAAGATAAATCTCTATTACTAAAAAACAAAGGAGGAGGTACAAATGCTCGATAGGGAATGTACTCATTACCTTACTCATGTAACTGCAACCCCTCTGAATTTTTACAATAAAAAGTATGCCAAAAAAAAATCCCTTATTACTAGCTTCCTCATGCAAAGTATGACTCTTAGGCCATCTTTCTTCCAGTGAGAGCACCATTGTCAATTAGCCAGTATAGGAATGACTAATAATTACTGTCACTGTCCAGGTTCCAGGGAAAAGAGGCATTGTCAGTTGTGTTACAGCTCCCTTTGTGGTTTGCAAAGACCTTTAAAGGCGGAAGGCCAGAGGAGCAAACATTTTCCATTTAGCCTGCTATCTTTGGCTGTCCAGTATCTATAGAGGCAAAGGATGATTGGATGCTGATTCTTTGTTGTTGTTGTTGTTGTGGGGCCTGACCTCTGGGCCTGGGGGCTGTTCCTCAGCTCTTCAGCTCAAGGCTAGCACTCTACCACTTGAGCCACAGCACCACTTCTGGCTTTTTCTGCTTATGTGGTGCTGAGGAATCGAACCCAGTGCCTCATGCATGCAAGGCAAGCACTCTACCACTGAGCCATCTTCCCAGCCCCTGGTTGCTGATTCTTTAATCAGTTGATAACCATCATGATCTCTCTACAAGCTACCAATGTGTGAAGTTTGAGCTACCATACCACCAGTGACATTTGACCATGCATTTATAAGCATATCATACTTTCATCATATTGGAATAAAAAGGTGTGTGGAAATTCCAGAATGCAGTTGTAACTCAGCTTGCCAGTCAGCAGGAGATCATTGGATCATTGAGCCATCAGGCCTTCAGTGAGTACAGTAGCTTCCATTAACCCTTTTATGCCATTACTTTCAGCAATGATAACACTTTGGGCCTTTCAATTCTATTTGAAAGTGCTCCACACCTAAGATGGAGGTTCCAAGTTGGAAACAAGAAGCTTGAGTGTTTGGCTGTGTACCTGTACATTTCTGAGTCATCTTTTTCCACTGGAGGGATCTCCTTGACTCAAGCCTTTGTTTAAAGTCTTAAGAATTGAATTTTCATGGTCTCTGTGACCAGTACCACAGGGAGTCATGAAAACTCAATCTGAAACCCAAGGGAGCAATTTAGGTTTAAGCAGAAGAGATTTAGGTGAGTAGCCTAGAAGGGCCCTCCAAGAGATGCTTACTCTTATGAAGTGGATGGCTGCCTTTGACCCTAGACCTGAGCAAAAGATACAGATGACAAATGTCTGTCTAGAATAGGCACATGAGACAAGAATGCATAAAGGCTGTTCCTGGCCCTGGAATAATTTCAAGTAGCTCAGTTAATAATGTCTCTAACGCCTAGGATTTCTAAAGCAAAGGTCTTCTAAAATTAGATACTTGTAATTTATAATTAGACTTAATTATAGTTGTTGATTAGTGATGAAAGTGGTAATTTAGTGCTGTGCCATAGAGTATTACAGACTTTGCGTCCTTCTCTTGATGTGTTTTATCATGGATTCTGAAGCTCAGTAAGGCAAAGACAGGTAGTGACTACTGACAAATTAGTTTTAACGTGATAGCAGCTATGGTTTCCTCAGGAAAAGAAGATAAAAGAATAAAATGAAAATGATTATCTTCTTATTTCAGAATGTGCAGTTAGCATTACTTTTGCTTCTCACATGATGCAGAAACATATTCACAATGACCAATTTGATGCAATAGCTCATTCTTACCACAAACGTCTAGCGCTTACCTTATTAGCTGGACATCTCAGCTGAGATCTGAAAAGGCTTCGTCTCTTTATTAACGTTGCTTTCAAGGTCAGACTAACCCTTCCACATCTGTTTGTGGGGAAGTGGGGTTCTTGAAGTCTTTGTCCTTGGCTAGGCCAGTGGCATTTGCACCAACCACCAATACGGATTAGGCACTAGGTAAGGAATATTATATTGAGGGTAGATAGTTGGACCTTTTCTCAAGGAATGTACCAACCTATAGAGACTGAGTGGAGAGGAGAAGGGGTTGGTGAGAAACATATGACTTTAGTACAGGAAGACTGGTAGGACAGAGGAAGGACCAGATGGATCAAAGGGAACATGATAGAGATGAGATGGTTATAAACCAAACTGCTGTTCATACTTCCATAATTGGACCTTTCTAGAAGATTTCTGTGAGATCTAAGTTGATACACTTTCACTTTTTAAAATGCTAAGCTGTGTATTTAATTTAGACTTGTTTTACATACTTAAAAGAACAGTTTCAGGGCTGGGAAAGTGGCTTAGTAGTAGAGTGCTTGCCTAGCATTCATGAAGCACTGGTGTGGATTCCTCAGTACCACATATACAGAAAGCCGGAAGTGGTGCTGTGGCTCAAGTGGTAGAGTGCTAGCCTTGAGCAAAAACAAACTCAGAGACCATGCCCAGTCTCTGAGTTCAAGCCCCAGGATTGGCAAAAAAAAAAAAAGAGCAATTCCTCTCCTTTCTCCCCTGTCTGGCTGTAATGGGACACAGTGCTGTGAATGGACAGATCAGTAGGCAAAGCCTTTTCTATAATAGCTGACTCAGACCTGAGTGACTGAGTTACCGAGGCTAAGTTTTTGCTCAGTGTAAGCGTGGGTCACCTGGCTGGGCGCTGGTGGCTCACACCTGTAATCCTAGCTACTCAGGAGGCTGAGATCTGAGGATTCAAAGCAAGGAAGGTCTGTGAGACTCTTATCTTCAATTAACCACCAAAATAATGGAAGTGGCACTGTGGCTCAAGTGGTAGAGCCCTCAGCTGAAGAGCTGAGGGAGAAAGCCCAGGCTCAGAGTTCAAGCCCCACAACCGACAAAAAAAAAAAAAAAAGAAAAGAAAAGAAAGAAAGGAAAAATAAAAATGACTGGGTCACCTTTGGAAGAATCTGTTCATGGATCTTCCTATTATAAGAAGTTTCTGCTGAGTATGGATGGCTCACACCTGTAGTTTTAGCTACTTAGGAGGCTGAGATCTGAGAACCATGGTTTAAATCTGGCTCTAGCAGCAAAGTCTAGGAGACTCTCTATCTACAATTAACCATCAAAACCCTGGAAGTGGATCTGTGGCTCAAGTGGTAAGAGTGCCAACCTTGAGTGAAAAAGCTAAGGAACAGTGCTGAGACCCTGAGTTCAATCCCTAGTACCAGCATGCACACACACAAAATTCCCATTAACAGCAGTAAAACTTTTAACACACACAACTCTGTGAACTATACACAGCCTAATGTTTCCCTTACAAAGGGTAAGATTGGGAATGCACGGAGCAGTTGCATGATTAAAGTATGGACCCAGGTTAAATAAAAATGAAGGCATCAAATCTAAATAAGCATAGAAGCGTCTTGTCTACTTATTCAACTGAAAGATTCAAGATTGTGTGGAATGCTCCAGTCGCTTGTAAGTTGTACTTTTGAGGTTTCACAAATGATGTTGCAATGCTCAAACAATATAACACAGCACAACCTTGCTGAAGACAGAAGCTCCTAATCCCAGAGCGGGGAACTGCCCTTTCTGAACAAATGCCATGAGTGAAAATATCAAAGGATCAATATAGTCAGGACATCTGGGTTTAAATCCAAGCCCTGCTGGTTCTATTTCTTGTAAATTGCTTCATCTTTCTGACTAAATTTTCAATTTCTTCATTTGTCAAGCAACATAGAGATGAGGATGAATTAAAGTAACAGGTGGAATAATAGCATAGAGTAGCATAAAATTGATAGATGAATACATTTTCCAAGTGAGAGAATCTAAGAATGAGGGCTCACTAATTAGCTTTTTGTAAGGGAGTTATTTCACTTTTTAAAAAACCAGTATTGTACTAATTCAATGGCTGGCACTAGTTGGTGTTATAGCAAATGAATTTGATAAGTGGCCAGAGAACAAATCAGACAGGACAATAAACAACTGAATTAGCTATATTTATGCTATGGATAATATTTTAGTACTAACCTGGAAATCTAAGGCCAATCCAGGAAATGGAGAATGAAGAGCAAGTTCTGCAGCTATGAAAAGGTACTTAGGGATTTTTCTTCTCTTATTCATTTAAAGCTTGCTGTATCAATTAATGTGACAAATAAGTGGCTTTGATGTTCAGAAATGACCAACAAAGCTAGAGTTTGAGCTCAGTGAAACAGCACTTGGTTAAGCCTGGACAAACTCCATGTTTGATTCCTCGTAGCATTAAATAAATAAGTAAACGAATGCATTTCCAACTGAAGCCTGTCAGGCCACAGTAGGTTTGTAGGCAAGTGCAAAAACAGACCCTTGAATGGGAGTAAAGCAAGCCCTTGTTGGGGAAATTGGGGGAATACAAGGCATATGAGTGGTGTCACAGGCTTCCTGTGACATACATACCCCTAGAAAACATTTGTCCAATGGGACTGGTCTAGCAGGGTTGATTTAGTAAAAATGTCGCAGTGAGGTCAGCCAAACGACAATCCCAGAGTTTGTCCAGGAGGCCCAGCAGCAAGCCAGGGAGCGTAAAAGGTAAGGAGGTGACATGCAAAGTCTACAGAAAACCAGACCTGGGCAGTGGCCAACTGCAAAGATTTCTGTGCTTCTTTGAGAAGCAGTAAGTACTTTAAGGAGCAAACAGGATGAACAGATGAAAGAATCTAGAATGGAGGTTTTCATGTTAAATTGGTTGCTGGAAGTCAGTTACTGGTTTAAACAAGAGAAAAAGAGATTCTAACTACCTGTAACTAACCTGACCCCTAAGAAAGTGAACAAATTGTACTATCCCCAGAACATCCAGGCTTTATGTCTCTCTTTCCTTTGAAGTCTTCTGTTCTCATAACCAAAACACTTAATTACTTCCTGTCCTTGAGGGTCAGGGCAGTACCCAGAGATGTTAAACAAGTGTATTTATTTTCAACCAGATAAAGGACTGTCTTCATGAAAGGTATTAACAACCTAACACACCATGAAAGAACCGAATTTGCACCTTTGGTGATTTTTAAAAAAACTGATTAGTTGGTTATTTTATTTCTTCTTTTCATTGATTCTAAGATATTTGGTTTATTTAATTGATTTTAAGATGCTTGGTTTGTTCACATTGGAACATATATGAAACTGGAGCGAAAAATTCTTTACCAGTGATTGGCAACATAATGAAAGGTAGGGCCAGGAAAGGGGAGCATACAAACACTTCAGTTTATATGAAATTATAAATATAGGTTAGACTAATAGCAAAATCATACATTTTTCCATCAAGGATACTTTAATTTGTTTTTGTTTGTTTTGGTCAGTTGTGGGGCCTGAACTCTGGGCCTGGGCACTGTCCTTCAGCTCTTCAGCTCAAGGCTAGTACTCTACCACTTCAGCTACAGTGCCACTTCTGCCCTTTTCTGTTTATGTGATGCTGAGGAATCAAACCCAGGGCTTCATGCATGGGAGGCAAGCACTCTACCACTGAGCCACCTTCTCAGCCTCAGATACTTTATTTTGAATCTTGGCTCTGCCTTATTTTTGTCCATCTTAAACTGTTAATTTTTTTTTTTTTTTTTTTTTGGTCATGGGGCTTGAACTCTGGGCTTGGGCATTGTCCTTCAGCTCTTCAGCTCAAAGCAAGTGCTCTGCTGCTTGAGCCACAGTACCACTTCCAGCTTTCTAGTGGTTTATTGGAGATAAGAATCTCATGGACCTTCCTGCCTGGGCTGGCTTTGAACTGTGATCCTCAGTCTGCTGAGTTTCAATATTCTCATAGGTACAATGGGAATAATGGATTGTGCACAACAAAAATTAAATTAAATTAAATAAGTAAAAAGCAGCTGGGCACTGGTGGCTTATGCCTATAATTCTAGCTACTCAGAAGGCCTAGAACTGAGGGTCATCGTTCAAAGCCAGCCTGGGCAGAAAAAGTCCATGACACTATGTATCTTCAATTAACCACCAACAAAGCCAGAAGTGGCACTGTGTGGCTCACGTGGTAGAACATTAGTTTTGAGTAAAAAAGCTCAGGGACAATGCCCAGGTCCTGAATTCAAGCCCCACTACTAGCACCAAATAAATACATAAATAAATAAAATAAAAAAGGTAATAAAATAAAATAAATAGAATCCAGTGAGTATCTGTTCTTTTTATTTTCCCACCCATCCATCAGTTTATCTGTACCTTAGAGCAGTATTGTTAGGAGCATGCCATTACTATGGTTTTGGAAAAACCTTTAAGGCATGAATAAATGAAAGAGATCTCTCTGGAGTCTCTGATTCAAGTCTACCCCCAGTGCTCCCTTAAGCCTCTCTCAGGAAACCATTGGCATAGGCAAGATTTTAGCTACTCTTTTCTAATGCTTCTTCTTGGATGGCCAATGTACCCCCCTTTCACACAGTCACTTAATAACAATGTCATCCTTTCTGAATGTTGCATCCTTTCTGAAAAGAATTTTACCTCTTGCCCTCATCCTGTAAACAAGGATGGGCCTCTATTTAAAGAGGAGGAAAAGGAAGAGGGAAAAGGATGTTATATCACCTGGCCTGGCCTAACAATTTTGAAAACATGTTTTCCTTGTCTCATTGTTCACAGAAAATGTGTTCAAGATAGTGTAAATCAGATGTTCAAAAATAATGTGATTCATAAATCGATTTATATTGTTCTTTTGCTTAGCTAGAACCATACTAAAAGAATGGATTTAAAATGAAAAATACTAGAAAAAAATCAAAGCTAGTACAATCCCTAAGTTATATAATGCTAATATATAATACTAATATAATAAATTATATGCTATTATGTATAATCATATATAATATGTAATCCTATATATAATGTATTGTGATAGAACAAGACTATGAGCTTAGAGCTGCAGGCCTTAAATTATCCAGAAAAGTTATGGCTGGGTGCTATGGATATTAAAAAAATATTTAAAAAAATTTTTATTGTTATTATAAAGGTGATTTGCAGAGCAGTTACAGTTACATAAAAAATAGGAGATTTATTTTTTGTTCTAACAGTTTTCTTGATTCTCAGCACATATATTAACTTAGATGCCCAATAATAAAATAACAAGGAAGTAGCTTCATTTCAATAGTAAGATATTATCAAACTTAAATGAAGATCTGAGCGCCTGTTATGGGAAGTTACAGTTAAGTTTCTGAGCATGCCTTGTCTGTTTCCAGACTTTCATACAACCCAAATGTAGGTACTGAGCAGTTAGTTCACTGATGCATGTCACATGGAGGAGAAGAGAGAATATTTGCAAGAGCCTACTAAGTACCTGAAACTTCATGGAGGTTCAATATATCCATCTTTCTGAGCTCGTTTCTTCTTTCATTGTTTCACTTTGAAGTTTAATGAATATATGGGACTTTTAGTGTAGGCTTTAAGCACCCTTGAGAAACAGGTAAATACAGTATGTACTTATAAGACAGACTCCCTTTGAGCAACTAGTTCCCTTGGGGAGGAAAAGGGAGCATTCTTCACCATCATGTATGAAGGGAGTTATCGGCACTCTTTCTTTACCTGCCTATCCAGGCATATCCTGACCATCTGGGATCTGAGACCTTCCTGCCATCCACTTACTACTTGTTAGATATCTGCATTTATCCAGGTTAGGAAGTATAGGATAATTTAGTGTTCCTTCCATTTTTGCTTCTCCATCTGGCAGGTCCTAAGGGATCCCCTTGCTGCATTATCCCTATACATTGTGCCTGCAGTGTGGAGGAAGAGATGAACACAGAGAGGTCTGCCACTGCTGTCCTGTTGCCGTAGTGACCACTGGAATGATGTCTCTTTATCATTTCCTTCCATCTATGCTATTCACAGCCAATCAGTGTTCCTTCTCTGCCTAGACCCAATTATGTTACACCTGTTTCTTGTTTGCTCACCTTGGATTGTGCCTCTACCACTTGTGAAATATAAACTAAATACTTGAAGGATTTTCAATAATAGTCCAATACTTGCAATTCTTCAGGAAATGGAAATCCCTGAACACTTGATACCAACCTAACTATTTTTATGTTCTCCGCAGCATGTGGTTTTCAGGTTTTCTAATATTGACATTTGGTAATTGCACATACTTATGGAGTGCAGTATGCTAATCTGATATACGTTAACCACGTGTTTTGAAGAAGTCAGTTATCCTTAAACATTTGCTTGGGGAAAGTTGGAAATCTTGTAATTCTTTCTGAATGTATAATTTTAGGATTTGTTCCCTTCAGATAACTTCATAGTACGTTGAATACATCCTGCCTTTGATGGGTAGTCAGCTAGAATTTGCTTGTTGGAATTTTGAGCTTTTTTTTTTACTGTTCTATAGACAATCTCTCTATATCTACTCATCCTCAGTACCTACTATGTTGTTATTGGTATGCTTGCTAGCATTTTCTCTAGTTATAATGTAATAAATAGCTAAAATGAAGAGCTTATGGTAAAATTATATATGAATATTGATTTCATTGTGTTCTCTATTCTGATACCTTGATCTTGTTATTTATCTCTTTGTAGTTGTTCCCTTAGTATACTGACGTAAATCGTTATTGGTGGTTTTTGCAGATGTGATCCAGTATTAGATAGTACAAGTTAGACCCACATTTGTCTATCCTCATTGAAAATAAAGCTTTGAAGGCTGAGTTGTATCTAATTCACTCCAATCTCTCCCAGGTATGTGTATGTGTATGTGAAGTGAGCCAGGGATCTGGGACTACAGAGTAGATCCCACATGTGACTGTAATGGAGCCATAAGCTGACAGGGAATTATTTTTACAGAAGTAGCACCATAAGTCCACCATTGCTTGTACCCAGGACCTGTTCTTAGATCCATGGCAGACTCTCAGATGGGCTCATTTTATGCCTCTTGTTCACATTGAGGTGGTACAAGTTTTGCTCTGTACAAAAACCTTTGGAAACCCCCACCCCCTTTTTTTTTTGTTGGTTGTGGGGCTTGAACTCTGGGCCTGGGTGCTGTCCCTCAGCTCTTCAGCTCAGGCTAGTGCTCTACCACTTGAGCCACAGCACCACTTCTGGCTTTTTCTGCTTATGTGGTACTGAGGAATTGCACCCAGGGCCTCAGGCATGCAAGGCAAGCACTCTACCACTGAGCCACCTTCCCAGCTCCTGGAAAAAAAAAATCTTTTTTTTTCTTTGCTGGTCCTGAGACTTGAACTCTGGGCCCAAGCATTGTCCCTGAGCTTTTGCTCAAGGCTAGTGCTCTACCACTTGAGCCATAGCACGACTTCCAACTTTTTCAGAGTAAATTATTGGAGATGAGAGTCTCATGGCTGGCTTTGAACTGCAGTCCTTGGATCTTAGTCTCCTGAGTAGTTA
The DNA here is from genome assembly GCF_019054845.1 of Dipodomys spectabilis. Lineage (NCBI taxonomy): Eukaryota > Metazoa > Chordata > Mammalia > Rodentia > Heteromyidae > Dipodomys > Dipodomys spectabilis. The sequence continues at coordinate 18,115,182 of NW_024870678.1, read as the reverse complement.
GGAATATAGGCATGAGCCATGGGGTCCTGGCTTGAAAAAAGACTTTTTAAAAGATGTTTGGTGGTGACTCTATTGAGTTTCTTTTCATATTCCTGTAATGCATGAATGTTCCCAATAGACTATGTAGAATAGGCAGGTTCTCTTTTGAAAGGAATAAAGGACTCAGCCCATTTAAGTGTTTTCTCTAAGTGATGTATTCATTTCTGTCACCATAGCTTTATTTTGATGACTTTGCAAGGTTAAAACAAATATTATATTTGAGCTGGATAAACTTATACTAAGGAAAATCCTGATGCACTTTTTTTCATTTTCATCATCCAAAATATAGCTCTATGACTTGATTTGAATCCTTGATGATTTACATTGATAAAAAAATTTCCCGGAACATCACAATGTAAGATTTAAACTTAAAGACTTGGAATGTTAAATCACCTTCTGGGGGAAAAAATTAAGAGTGTTTCTGAATAAGTGGAAGAGGCAATATGTTATAACATGTGTGTGGAAACTCTGAGAGAATAATTCACTATTGTCCTAACAGGACTTCCTGCTTTTCTCTCATGCCAATTTGTGATAAAAGCTCTGCTTTATGAATAGAGCTAGTCAGCATTGTGTGAAAGCATTCTAGGTAGGTATAAAATGTGACGTGCTTGGAAAGACAATGCTTAGATACAGTTCTGTTTTATATTTACTATTAATCCTCACAGGAATTTGACATATCTGATAGTCAACATGTAATTTCATTATGGAACAAAGGAAGACATATATCTTTCAATATCTTAAAAGAAAAATACAAAGATTTTTTATATATATATATATATATATATATATGTATATATATATATATATATATACACATACACTATCTGTCTGTCTGTCTGTCTGTCGGTCTATCTATCTATATACATACAGTTATTTACTTACCAAAAAACAGGTTGGTAAAAGTATATGTTTTTCTTTCAAGTGAGATTGAATTTATTTTTCTTTTTGTCAGTCATAGGCCTTGAACTCTGGGCCTGGGCACTGTCCCTCAGCTCTTCAGCTTAAGGCTAGTGCTCTACTACTTGAGCCACAGTGCTACTTCTGGCTTTTTCTGTTTATGTGATGTTGAGTAATTGAACCTAGGGCCTCATGTATGCAAGGCAAGCACTCTTACCACTGAGCCACCTTCCCAGCCTGAGACTGAATTTTTTTCTCACTCAATTGTAGACAACTTTCTGAGCTGGCTTTTGCTTTCTTTTTTAGAGGAGCTGAGGGTAGGTTCGAATTTTCAAAAGCTTATTATTTAAAAGCTATGACTAAGAGCTTGACTTAGGTTATAATAGACATTTTACTGCACGTGGGACTATTGATGCAGTGTCTGATTTTAATTGTTTAGATTTCAAAAATGTATTTTTGTGACAGGATGTAGAGTCATCTGCAAATCTCAATCTTGACTTTGTAATCATTTGACAAGCTATTGTCCCAGCGATAGAAGTTTATAATTTCTTATACCTTAGAAACTATAAAGAAGTCTTTTAGATTAGAAATGGATAATTTTTGAGTAGCCTCAACTTATAATATTTAATACTATCTTAAGCATTTTTGTTTTGTTTTTTGGTTGGTTGTGGGGCTTCAACTCTGGGCTTGGGCGCTATCCCTGTGCTCTTCAGCTCAAGGTGAGCACTCTACTGCTTGAGCCACAGCGCCACTTCCGGTTTTCTAGTGGTTTATTGGAGATAAGAGTCTCATGGACTTTCCAGCCCCGTCTGTCTTTGAACTGCAATCCTCAGATCTCAGCTTCCTGAGTAGCTAGGATTACAGACGTGAGCCACCGGCACGGGCTTCTCTTAAACTTTGAGAAGACTGAGGTCCTTGTGGTTATACCTGTGAGCCTTTATAATGGACTTACTAGCTGGATTATTAAGTAAAATTATGTAAAATAATCTTTCTAGGTATTTGAGAACATATCTCACGAGCATTAAATGTTATGATATCACTTAAAGTTTTTCTAAGAGTCAGATAAAAGACATTTGGATGCCAAGCTTTACAGTATAATCAGGAGCAATAGTTCTCTTTCAGGGTTCAATCAGAATTTGTTGACCCTCCTAGATCTTGGCTAAAAAAAAATAGATCCATATAAACAATTCCATTCTAGGAAGTGGCGCTGTGGCTCAAGTGGAGAGCGCTCGCCTTGAGTTGAAGAGCACAGGGACAGTGCCCAGGCCCACAGTTCAAGCCCCACAACCGACAAAAACAAAAACAAAAAACAAAAAAAAATAATTCCATTCTAAATTTTGGTATTTATTAATCTCACTGGAAATTCACAGAGAAAGAATGTAAAGCTGATGATATAAAGACACTATAGCCAATGAACTAATAAATTATATAAAAATTTTGCAGAAAGAGAACATTTTATTGCTTTGATACAAGTTGCTTTATTAGATGAGTCAAATTTAATAGATTCGAGAGAAATAGACTGGCCACCATAGCAAATAGTCAGAAAGGCATCAAGGTATACAGTAATTCCAAAAACATTAAAAATGTGTTTCTTGGTATAGAAGGAACATAATATGAATAGACGTATTTTAGTGTGTGCATATGTATGTATGTATTACAATAAACTATAGCTCATATGCTTAAAAATATTCTAAAAACAATGGTTATTTCCAGGAAAAATGAACCATATGATGGTCAAACCAGGGTCAATGTCAATTCTTCCAAAATAAATTTTCACAAAGATTGTCTCTCTTTTCTATATCATTTGCTTTCATTTTGATGGTAACAATGATAGAAAGTTCTGGTTTTCCGAAGCCACACTCAGATGGGCCTATGCTAAGTCTGGCCCATCTCAACTCCTCCAGGACCCTGAGTTGAAGTTGTGTCAAGACAAGAACTACTCTCTTGTCTCAACTTTGCAAAAGTGTTCTGAGATGTTTTTCCACAAAAACTTTGAGCAGGAGTTGTCCGTCCCTCCCTCCTTTCTACCCTCTCTACCACAACAAACAATTGTAGCATTCAAATGATGGAATTTAAAAATTGGTCTAGCATTTCAGTTTTCAACCTTGGCTGACTGTGCATAAATACTCTGCTTGTCTGTCTCTTTCAAAATAAAAGAATTCATTCAGCTGAATAAAAGAATTCCTATTAAATAAGTAAAGCCCTACCTCCATTAAATTCCTCTTTGAAATTATCTTGAAGGAGGGGATTTTCTTTTCACCTAAAAATGTAGCTTCTCTCTGAAGTACTGTCAAGCATATTTAGACTAGAAAACTAGTAATGCTCTGTGTCAAAAAGATACTAATGTTTTCCTAAGGTCTCTTTTCTTCCTGCCTTTTGGTTTAGTTTTAAAATAACTTTTCAATGTGTAACCCATAACTCAGGCTGGCCTTGAACTTAGGATTCACATGTCTCAGATGTGCATCACTGTGCCTCTTTTCTTTCCCTCCCTCCCTCCCTCCCTCCCTCCCTCCCTCCCTCCCTCCCTTTTATCTGTGTGTGTATGCCAGTTGTGGGCTGAACTCAGGTCCTAGAAGCTGTTTCTTAGCTTTTTTTTTGCTCAAGGTTGGCACAATTCCACTTCTAGCTTTTTGGTGCTTAATTGGACTTTCCTGCCCTGGCTGGCTTTGAACCTTGATCCTTAGATCTCAGCTTGCAGAGTAGCTAGGATTACAGATGCAAGCCACCAGTGTCTAGCTCTTGTTTCTTGATTTCTTTTTTTTTTTTTAAAGTAGTATTTTATTTATTTATTATTGTGTTTTTTTTGGGGGGGGTCCTGTGGTGGGGCCTGAACTCTGGGCCGGGGCCCTGTCACTCAGCTCTTCAGCTCAAGGCTAGCGCTCTACCACTGAGCCACAGCATCACTTCTGCCTTTTTTTTCTTCTTCTGCGTATGTGGTGCTGAGGAATTGAACCTAGGGCCTCATTCGTGCAAGGCATGTGCTCTACCACTGAGCCACCTTTCCAGCCCATTGTTTCTTGATTTCTTGTATTAAGTCACTAGTGATTAAGTTCAAGCTCTAATGATGTTGCCAACTTACATATTCTTTTTTCCCTCTTATATTTATTTTTAAATTGTTATTATAAAGGTGATGTGCAGAGGAGATAGTATCATAGTCAGGTAATGAGTACATTTCTTTTGGAAATAGTCACCCCTTCTTTCACTCGCTTCTACAACCTACATATTCATTTTAAAATTTTTTATCTCTATCTATCTATCTATCTATCTATCTATCTATCTATCTATCTATCTATCTCTGTCGGTCTTGAGGGCTGAACTCTGGGCCTGGGCGTTGTCCCTCAGCTCTTCAGCTCAAGGCTAGCACCCTACCACTTGAGCCACAGTGCCCTTCCAACTTTTTTCTGCTTATGTGGTGTTTGAACCTAGGGCCTCATGCATGCAAGGTAAGCACTCTACCACTGAGCCAACTTCGCAACCCCAACCTACATATTCTTAAATAGCTGTTTTTGCCACCAATGTGTACACTTGGAGAGTACATTGATTTATGTTTTCAGGTGAATCTGATCTACTTACTGGGTGTGTTGTTGAATATTCCTGGTATTCTGTCTGTAAACAGAGTATTAATAGTTTTTATCCCATTGACACTCTCTACTTTTGAAGGCATTTCTACCATTAGAAATTGTCCAAAAGGCTCACAAAACAGATATTTTTCTTGGTTGCTTCCTTAGATTTGCTATATATTATTTGCATCAGGTTTTGAAGCTTTATCAAGTATTTTGGTAAAGAAAAATAGAATGACTCTAGAGATACTACTAAAAAACACTGGAACAGCCTTCGTTTGCAGTGGATAACTACCACTTCAAAAATGACTTCTAGGAGTCAAAGCAGACACTCTGAAAACATTACAGGATGGAATAGGAGAAACCCTGGGTCTCCTTGGCTCAGGCCGAAATTTTCTGAATAGAGACCCGGAAACACAACAAATCAAAGAAAGGCTGGACAAATGGGATTGTATAAGGTTGCAGAGCTTCTGCAGGGCAAATGACATAGCTAGCAAGATCAATAGAAAGCCCACGGACTGGGAGAAGATCTTTACTAGCCATACAACGGACAAGGGTCTCATATCTAAAATATACTTGGAACTCAAAAAATTAAACCACCCAACAACAAATCCTCAAAGAAACAACTGCCCAATAAGTAAGTGGGCGAAAGACTTAAAGAGAAGCTTCTCTGAAGAAGAAAGAAGGATGGCCAATAGACACATGAAGAAATGTTCAACATCCCTAGCCATAAAAGAAATGCAAATCAAAACAACATTGAGATATCACCTCACTCCAGTTAGAACAGCAAAAATCAAGAACTCTAACAACAACAGATGCTGGAGGGGATGTGGACAGAAAGGAACCTTACTTCATTGTTGGTGGGAATGTAAACTTGTCCAACCACTTTGGAAAGCAGTATGGAGGTTCCTCAAAAGACTCCACATAGAGCTCCCCAACGACCCAGCAATCCCACTTTTGGGCATTTACCCAAATGATCACAAACAAGGCCACACTAAAGCTACCAGCACAACTATGTTTATTGCAGCATTATTTACCATAGCTAAGACATGGAACCAACCCAGATGCCCCTCAGTAGATGAATGGATCAAGAAGATGTGGTATATATACACAATGGAATTCTATGCCTCCATCAGAAAGAATGACATTTCCCCATTTGTTAGGAAATGGAAAGGCTTGGAAAAAATTATATTAAGTGAAGTAAGCCAGGCCCAAAGAAACATAGGTCCCATGGTTTCCCTTATTTGCAATATCTAGTATAGGTATGAGTCAAGCGGAAAAAGTCAGAGAATGTGATGTTAGGAAAACGAACCCTCAAATATGTATTTTAATGTTTTTGTTTCTTTCATGCATGTATTTCTAACGCATTTATAAGATTATTTCTTTGTTGCTTTGTATGTCCCTCCCCCACAGTGTAACCCCCGCTTTCACTATATTTGATGTCAGTATAACATGTGGAGGAGATGGGGACAAACAAGTCGTTTAAGGATTCAGGTGGACCTGTTGCAACAATGAGAAGTACAAAATGTCATGTCAAAACCAGCTTTACAATGTCGGTGGGGGGGAAGTGGGGGGGTATGATTGGGTGGGAGGGAGGGGTGAGGCTGGGAAGGGAGGTGAAGGGTAAACAAAGGAGGAGGCTGCAATGCTTGGTAAGAAATGTATGCATTATCCTGCCCATGTAATTGTAACCCCTCTGTACAGTATGTTCTCAAATAAAATAAAATAAAATTAAAAAAAAAAAATGACTTCTAGGGGCTGGGAAGATTGCTCAGTGGTAGAGTGTTTGCCTCACATGCGTGAGGCCCTGGGTTCTATTCCTTAACACCACATAAGCAGAAAAAGCCAGAAGCGGTCCTGTTGTTTAAGTGGTAGAGCATTAAACTTGAGCTGAAGAGCTCAGGGACAGCACCCAGGCCCAGAATTCAAGATCCACAACCGACCACAAAAAACAAAACAAAAAAAGGCTTCCATTTTTATCTCCAAGCCACAAATCAATACATCCTCTTATTTTTTAGATTCGTTTTCCCAATTTTTTTTTTTTTTTTTTTTTACACAACTGGGAGACAAACACTCTTTGTAATCTACTTCTAGACAAGGCTTTCATGGTTGGGCAAGTTTAAGTATTGAGGTAATTCTTGATTTTTCAAATCTAGCTATTATGTATAAACAAGAGATCATATCTTTCCAGAACATTGAAGCTTCTGAAGACATCATGGACCTCACTATTTTCAGTGATAAGGAAAAAACAACAGAGGAATTGTATTTTCTTGCATCAGATTTAGTTTTTACTATCATGGGTAGAATAAATGTGAAGTTGCTACAAACTTAAAGCTTCACAGTGTACTTTACACAGCCTTCCCTTGCAAAGCCTTATGGCAAACAAATTCTGTAAGCTTCCCAGTTCAGAAATATCTGTGATTGTTTGGTACTAAGCAAAAGAGTATAAAGGAAATATTTAATAATTATAATAGTCAGGGTACTATTTTCTTTTCTTTTAGTGCAGGCTAAATACCTTTGATTTACCATGTATTATTTACCTTGTTAGTTATTCCCATGGTTGTGTTCATAAATAAAATAGTATCTGTTTCCGGAGAGCTGCAATCTTAGTACTGTTTAAGTGTTCAGGCTCAATGGTCACAAAAGTCCAGGTTTATATGTCCTGGTCCTGCCACATACTAGCTATGTAACTTCAAATTCCTCATTTTTAAAGTTAGCAGGCACCCATACTAATACATCTCTTTTAGGTTTTTGTTGTGTTGTTTTTAGCAGTTGAATGAGAGAGCATGAAGACCTTGTCTGGAAAAAAGGAAACCCTCAAATACTAGCAATTATTATTTATTGGTAGCAGACTAACTGGAAGTATGACTTATTTTCTTCTAAATGTTTACCAAGAAGCCTAAATTAGCCCCTGGCTATAGTACTTACACATTACTTCAGGCATGACTTGTATTTTTTTCCCTAGAGGAATAGTCAAGAAAATAACTTTAATAACGACACCTACACCCTTAGAACTGTCCAGGGAAAGGGAAAAGACTCTTATTGCTCCTTCTAGGGCTACTAAGAGGCACTATTTTCAAGGAGGTAGATTTACATTCCAGAGAATATTTTTTATTCAGCATGCAATTAGCCAACAAACTAGTGGTCGAGAATAATTCAGACAAAGCGGCTGATAAACTATCAGAAGAGGAGAATTTTTAGAACATTTTTCATTAGTCAAAGCTACTTTATAAATGTAGTTTTATCATATAGGTTAAAAACTTATCATTGATGTGTGTGTATGTGGTAGTGGGGGGGGGGGTCCTGGGGCTTGATCTTTGGGTCTGGGCATTGTCTCTGAGCTTTTGTGCTCCTTGCCTGTACTCTACCCCTTGAACCTAGCTCCATTAACAGATTTTTGGTAGTTAATTGTAGATAAGAGTCTCATGGACTTTCCTTCTCTGGCTGGCTTTGAACCATAATCCTCAGATCTCAGCCTCCTGAGTAGCTAGGATTGCAGGCATGAGTCACCGATGCCCACCTTATAGTTCATTCAAGTTTTTATTACGGTACATTGGATCTAATTTCATTAATTGAAAGATCATTTTTCATTGGCTTTGTGTCCCTACTTAGGTTTTACTTCATAGAGATGAAAGGGATTGTACATATTCTCCTTAGTTTCTTTAAAAATTAGAGCAGTTGTGAAAATTTTAATCATTATAGTGTAATTTTAATAATTTCAGTGTAATTGGTTTTCTTCAATGGTAAGTCTACAGTACTAAATAAGTTATTGCATCTAAGTATGAAAATCAATTAATAAACACTTGGTTAACTAGTAGCACTGAACCTTAGGGGAAATTTCTTTTCATTGTTTTTGAACATGGTTGTCAAATTGTAAGAAACTGCAGTTCTGTCCCTGTCCTATTTTTAACAACCTATCTGAGTCCATAAATTACAGCTTCCTTTCCCTTCGTTTGACATCCATTACACACTACTTGCAAAGAATGAATGAAATGCAGAATTCAATTGTCTTGATGTTGTTAATTACTTTCTAAGATGGTTCAGTACAGAGCAGCATTTGGCATGCACTCAATCGCTTGGAATAGTAACATCTTCAAGGACATGAGGTTCTCAGTGTTTCATTTAACTGATTGTGGAAGGTTGTAAAAAATGTGTGTGTATGTTTAAAAACAAAATGGATCTGCAAAAAGGGTAAAATAAAATGAAATGGACTGTGGCTAAGTCTTAGTGTTAAGCTTTCATGTTTGAAATTAGAAGGGCATTTCCAGGGACCATATTGGTGTTTATGTTTGCTTCCCTGATTACATAGGGAAATTCTGAAGCCATTTTTAATCATCTTGGTCTTCTATCTGAGGCTCTGTCCACTAAGGCACAATCCTATCAGCTGTCTGCCTGCCGCTGGCAGACCAATAACACCAGAGCTCAATGGAAAGAAAGGAGAAATAGGCCCAGAGGATTTCCATGTACTTGAAAGTTAAATTAGTAGGATTCAAATTATATGGACTAAGCTATGGAAATTAGATTGTGTTGCATTTTATTTTATTTTATTTTGCCTCGCAGAACTTTAAAAAGCATAGTTATTGTGCATGTATTATTTTGAATTTATAAAACAGTTTCATCTCAACCTATATATTATGATTAACTTATTAAACAAGTCAAAGTGCTATAATTAGCATTTTGTTTATTTTTGTTGCTGGGGCTCAAACAGGGGGCCTTGTGCACAAGAGACTATAATTAGACAAAGAAATAATTATTGTCTTGGTTACAAATGGACAAACTATTTCTTCATCATGAGTTGACTCATGAGACTTGGAAGTATCCTGGCAGTTTCTCATGCTAAGATCGGAGAAGGGAAAATAGAAGAGAGAGAGAAAGTAGGTCCAGGGAAGGAAAGAAAATGGAAGGGTGGGGTCAGTCAGGAAAAGAAGAAGAAAAATTTCCAGATGACAGAGTGTAAGGGATCATCTGCAGTAACTATAAAATATCACCTTTCAGAACAGGTACATTTAAAAAAAAAAAAAAGAACTGCGTGCTAGTGGCTTATACCTGCAATCCTAGCTACTCTGTAGGCTGAGATCTGAGGATCACAGTTCAAAGCTAGCCTGGGCAGGAAAGCCTGTGAGACTTATGTCCAGTTAACCACCACAAAGCCAGAAAGTGGAGCTGTGGTTCAAGTGGTAGAGTGCTAGCTTTGAGCAAAAAAGCTCTAGGACGTTGCTCCTAGGACTGGCACCAAAAAAAAAAAAAAAAAAAAAAAAAAAAAAAAAAAAAAAAAAGAAAAGAAAAAGAAAAGAAAAGAAAAGAAAAGAAATAAAAGGTGACTGTGGGACCATTAACTATTTTTCTATATATGAACTTTCAAGAATCTGCATACATTCTGATCTGCTTACCTTTTGGCTCTTTCTTTTGTATTTCTCATTTTGCCTGAGCTGGTGACCATATCATCATAGATTGGCACTGGTCTCTGCATGAAAAGCACTTGTCTTATGACACCAATTTTAATATTACAGTGGTGTAGAAGAGTTTTATTTATTTATTTTTGGCAGGAGTGGGCCTTGAACTCAGGGCCTCCTGCTTGCTAAGCAATCACCCTACCACTCAAGCCACACCTCAGTCCAGGTGTTAGTAGAGTTTTAAAGGTCACCTTAGCTTCATCTAATTTTTCATCCATTCAAGCCTTGATGAAGAGCTAATATACAGAATAATTGTTAGATGCAGAAGGAGAAAGGAATAGTTAGCGTAACCTGAGTGAATGGTGACTGGTAGTTGACAGGGAAAATTCCTCTTGGGTAAGGTAGTGAGAATGTACTGTGGTCATCTCAGAGGTTTAGAACTGACTCTGTAAGCTATGAGATATCAGTGAAAGTTCGTTATTCTTGTGCCTTTTTTGGTGTCTGTTCTGGGACTTGAACTTCGGGCCTGGGTATTGTTCCTGAGCCTCTAAACACTTCACCACTTGAGCCACAACACCACTTTGTGCTTTTTCTGGGTAATTTATTGGAGATAAGTGTCTCACAGACTTTCTTGTGTGGGCTGGCTTCAATGTGTGATCCTCAGATCTCAGCTTCCTGAGTGGCTAGGATTATAGATGTGAGCCACTGGTGCCTGGCCAGTGCAGATTCTTAAGCAAGAAGAAACATCATTTGGTAGTGCTGGAATGCAAGATAATTTAGAGGATGAAACAAGAAGATAAGCTACAAAACCTGTTGTAAGATGGAAACCAGCACCTAATTATAGGGCTCACAATTACAGGTTGAGGCAGCAGGGATAGAAGGACAGCAAGGAGGGTACCAGATGCGGAATGGAAAAGTTGGGCAACCATGGAGGGAGTGGGTGAGAAACTTAAAAGTTCTTTTTAAGGAAGATGTATGTAACTGGCAGTTCAATACAGATAGAAAAGAGAAAGACTGTCTAAAAAATAAACTTTTTGAGTAAGTAAGAATGGGCTAATTTTCTCACACTTTTAAACCATGGAATTGAATGTGTGATTATGAAGCATTTTAGATGGGTAGACAAATGGCTCTTAAAAACCAATAAGCACAGATTTCTAAGTCTTTTACTAGGTGTGTGGATGAGAGTAGAACATTTTTAGGTAAGGAAAAACAAATATGGTAACTTTCATAACTCTTGGAATAGTATATTCAGCAACAAAATAAAGCAACAATTTGGTGAAAGAAAATTGAATAATTTAGAATTCGGTTTAACTTTAACTCTAGCACTGAGTAACTGAGTTATTCTGCTCCAGGAACTTTGCCTTTTCCTTAATCTTACTTTCTTTACACTATTAATGATACCTCTCTCTCTCTCTCTCTCTCTCTCTCTCTCTCTCTCTCTATATATATATATATATTAGTCTCAGCAATAACACTTCATAGAACATAGGTAGATGTGCCTCTCTTTGGTAATATAGAGTATTTTGGTTAAACAAGAGGCACAGTTGGCATTGGGTCTTAGGGTGAGGGTGCACTATGAACACACACACGTACACACACCTACACACATATATGTGTATATTTTATGAGAGCAAGTATTAAAAGCCCTTCTTGTCCCGGGATGGCAGAGTGGTGTCACAGGTTCATTGGTTTCTGCTGTTGTGTGGCTGGGCAGGAAAGAGTTAAGAAGTGCCCTTAACTCCTGTTACTGGAGGTTAGCAGAAAGGCTCCCAGGGATGCCGGCCTGGAGGGCAAACTCATTGTTCCCTAACAAACGTACTAGTCCTTCCATCCAGAGGATGAGTCTGTACCCAGGCGGTTTGATCAGACTGCTTCGAGGGCAGGGACCACCACCCACAGGGTCCCCTTCACTGACTTTGCGGGGCCGGGGTGGCCCTGGGGTGGCCCGCCGGGCTGCTGTGAGTCAGGGCGCTGACTGGGAGAGCCAGGAAGCCCTGGCCTGGAGAGACCCCGCCCCTGCCCGTGTGAATCGCCGCTGCGGCGAGGGGGCGTGGCCGGCTCATGCTAATGAGCAAGTTGCCAGGCGAGACAGGAACTTCATTCCCCTGCGGGTCGGGATCGCAGAAACTATGCCCCTTCTCTCACCATGAGCTGGCTCTCCAATTCTCCAGGTGTCGTGCTCACCGCCTACCACCCCAGCGGCAAGGACCAGGCCGTGGGGGACAGCCCTGCAAAGGGAGGTGAGGAAGCCACCTCGAGGTAAGTCCCGGCCTTTGCAAGCTAGCACACAAAGCAAAACCTCTTACCTGTGACAGGGAAGTTGGTGGAGCGCGTAGGGAGAGAAGGTAATTAATTACATGTGCACCTGGACCTAACCTCGGGCGGCAGCAGAGGGATCTGGGGTGGTGGTGTGTGGGTGTGTGTGTGGGGGGGTACTTTCCACCTCCTTTCCTCCCAGTCTGAAAGAACCTAGGATTACCAAGAAGAACTGGGAGGAGCTAGGGATGTTATTTGTGAATTTTACAGCCAGCAGACCACTTGCTTAGCAGGTGCATTCGCGAACTGCTGTGAGATCCAGTGACTGTGTTTGAAACACTTGCTAGGACTTGGAATTGTGAATGGGCTCCAGGCATCTCCCCTGGAACTGTTAGCTGGGAAAGTCGGCCAGGACCCAGGGAAGCTGTTCACTGTACAAGCTTTTGTTGTCAGAGTGCTTCCCCCCACCCACCCCCCTTCCCTGTGAAAGCAGACCTCTTGGGCAAAATGCCCAAGACACTGGCCTGTGGCAGTATGCTTCACATTCTTTCTGTGTATGTGACTATTTTATTTTCCTCCCCTCCCCTTGAGCTTTCTAAAAGGAGTTTCTGTCAGGAGATAGTACTCTGCCACAGGAGTGAAATGTGGTTAATGTTAAATCGCTTTATAGGCAGACAGGGCAAATGTTCTTCCATAGACTGCTGAGGTGCAGAGTACCTTTCTCCCTATTCGTGTACTTTGTTCTGTTTTCCAAGAGAGATTTTTTCCCCCTTTCTCCCCTTAATGACCTTCTTACTAGCTGAACTTTTTTTTTTTTTTTTAAACTTCTAGTCTTAGATATAAATTATAAATATTGGCCTGGAAAAAAGAGCAGATGTTAACCTCATCTCCTGGGAGGCTAAATGAGTTGTTCATAAGTTCATTTCCTCCTGATGCTTAATGTGATAATAAAACTTGCTTTGTTCTTATATGACTGATGCCTATGCCTGAAGCTGAAATAATGCTGCCTTTCATTTGTTTTCAAATCCTCAAATATGGAGCGTGGGAAAAACAAAACAAAGCAAAAAGAACAAAAAAGAACCCCAAAGGAATGGCAGTAATACTCTGAGTTGGACCTAGGCTGATCAAAACTTTCTTTTAATAAGTTATGCACAGAATGTATTCCACTGTATGAATTCATTTCCAAAGATCAAAGAGGACTGTCTGCTTCTGCTTGACATGTGTTACTATTTTATTTTCTGTTTAAAGTATTTTCTGTGAAAATCATGTTTTCATCTATTTTTTTTCTGGAGTACAGTAATACATTAGCAATCTCTCAGCAGAAAGCATTTTCATACCAGTCATCACTTGGCTTTCACTTGCGAGTCACTATTGTGTAAGCTCAGCAGGTTCTTCAATGACTTTAGGCAGGGTGGCCCAAAGATAGTAGACTGGTTGTGAGAGTGGACCAGAATCTAGGGGCCTGGAATTCAAACTCTTATTTCACTGTGAGAACTTAAACTGCTGGGGATCCTGAGGTTATGGCCAAGTCTATAGTTCTAATCTTTTGCCTGGGGCTGTCGTTTGTTTGTTGTAGGTAGTTTATACTTGAATAGGTAGAGCAAACAAAGAAAGGAATGGAACATTCTCAAGCTGTTGCTGAAACAGAGACTAGAGGCACTGAGGGGAAAAGTAGGTAGTGGTCTATGAAGTGAGGTGATTGCTCACTTGAGGCCACAGCTCCAAATTGGCTCCCAAAGGCTTCTGCCAATTGTCATATTGCTTGGCCCATACCAACATAGGTTATGGTTATCCCAGTGCTATTTGTTTTCGTTGGTTGGGGAAGGAGGGAGTTTGGTGTGAGGGATGGGAGTAAAGGCATGGAGGAAAGATGAGAATTCACTGTTTTTTCTCTTACAAATAGAATATTTTTATCAGATAAATGAATGGAACTTTGGGAAGTACATAATTTAGCCTAGAATGTTGAGATACTGGACTTAGCATTGGGATAGGGTTGAAGGGAATGAAGAAGATGGATCAGTAATGATCCTTGGGGATGATGATGATGACAGAGAATTTGCCCGACTTTGGCTCTGGTTGGGTTGATTGGCTGGTTATTTAAGCATTAGGAAGCTGATCTAAGGAACATGTTGATGGCCAGTTTTATAAAGCACTTTGAAGAAGAAAAAAAACCAACCTCTTAAAAAGAGGCTAAATTAGACTTTGTATTCCCTCCTGACTATTTAAAAGTTGCTAGAGGTAGCACAATATTCTGACCTTGTTTATCACAAGATAAAATCTCTTCTAAATTATCTGTATTTTGTTCAAACATTTGATTCAGTAAGATAAGCTCATACACGTTTAATGATATTTAAAAAGTAAGGGTTATGTATACAATTTAGGATCTTTATAGAATATGTTTGGGTTTTTCTTACAAAGGTTTATTTTTTAATCTTTTAAATTTAAAAATTTTAATTGTTATTATAAAGGTCACATACAGAGGTGTTATAGTTATATAAGTCATGTAAAGATTACATTTTTTTGGACAATATCATCCTTTTTCTTGCTCTCTCCAAGTTTTTCCTTCCTGTCCCTACCCACAAGTTGTATAGCTTATTGTCAACATTTATGAAGTTTATAAAAAAAATTGTTCTAGTCTTCCGAGGAATTAATAAATGATTGTTAAAGAATCTATTGGTCTAAAATTCCTTCTATTTCACTTTTTCTCCTTATCAGAACACATTCATTGGATGCCAGCTTAAAAAATTCCTCATACTTTTAGCTAGGGCCTCCCAACTATTTGCAGAATCTTTTTATTTTTGTAGGGGCATGTGGGTGGGTAATATTTTATCCATAAAGTATCAGGATTTGAAGACTTAAGTTAAAATTAGTTGTTCTGGCTTACTTGTATGCAGTCCAATGTTTCCAAAGAAAACCACTTTTTGTGTGTGGCTATATTTATAAGACTTTATTTACTCTTTTCCAAGCAAGCTTCAGAGTATTTACATTACAAAAAAAGACAGTTTTTCAAAGAATACAGTATTTGATCTTTTTTTAGCCATTCTCTTGACTTTGTCATCATCTTAAGAAAAACTGTTCTGTTCACTTTATATTTTTTTCATGTCTTTATACTAATGTCAGTGATGTTTCTTATTGGAATTTTTTACTCTAGAATAATATTTGTCTATTTTGCTTAAACAGGTTATGTAAGACCTTGCTAATTCCCTTTACCATTGATGTTAGGTAGTTTCTTATTGAAATTTTTAACTCTTGAATATTCTGTATGTTTTGTTTAAACAAGTGTGTGAGAGTACTTACGTAGGACCTTGCTAATTCCACTTACCATTGGTGTTACAAAGGAAAACCAGGAGGGAATGCATTGTTGGGCACCCACCTTTTAGTCCAGGATTCAGAACAACTTGCCTGGGTTCACATCCTGTGCCTCTCAGTCATTAGGAGTGTGCTCTGGGACAAGTTTTTTTAAACTCTTATTGAACTTCATAATGGCACTTACTTCATTGGAATGGTTACAGGGGATGATCATGTAAAACTTCGTCAGACAGTGTCTGTTCCATAGCTCAGTACAACTTCCCTTAGCACTAGCTAAAGAAAATGACAGAGATGATCACACTTTTTAACATATGGAACCTTCTGTATGTCTCATTAGTTATGTGTTAAGAAACATGATGTGCAGGCTTACCTAAGAATGATACATTTGAAAATTGAAGCATGATATCTAAAGCCTTAAAAGTCTGAAAGACATTGGAAATGTCTTTTGATCAGTATTTTTTTAAAAAAAATTCTAACTTTTATCATTTGCCTATAGAAGTCTTACCTTGAATTTTTATCATTTGCCTATAGAAGTCTTACCTTGAACTTTTATCATTTGCCTAGAAGTCTTACCTGACATTTTTATCATTTGCCTATACAAGTCTTACTTTGAATCACTGATGGGCATTTCAGACTGCAGACATTGACTTTTAGGCAAAATGGAATGTGGGTGGATCCTTTTTTGGTAATGTGGACTTCCACCTGACTCCAGAAGTTCTATTTTTCACAGCATCCCAAATGGTACAAGGGTGTATCTTCATAGGCTTATTATGGTTCCACACTCTCCAATTCTCCCTCAGTTCTTTATCTATAAAAATAAATTTGGGCCAGGTGCCTTTACTCAAAGAGACTGAGGTCGGAGGATTGTGATTTTAAGCCAGCCCAGACAGGAAAGTTTGTGAGACTTTTATCTCTAATTAAGTACAAAAACAAAACAAAACAAAAAACCTACCAGAAGTTGAGCTGTGGCTCAAGTGGTAGTCTGCTAGATTTGAACAGAAAAGCTCAGGGAGAGTAGCCAAGCCCTGAGTTCAAGCCCCAGGACTGGCACAAAAGGGGAAAAAATCCATTCAGCCATTAGATTTTTATACTAAGTTTATACTAAGTGTCAAACAGTTGTCCAGGTTCTGATGTTATAATGGGAAACAGAATGGAGTTAGTTAACTTTTCAAAAAAACAATATAATGGAGGAAGGATTGATTTGGGCTCATTGTTTTTGTTATTCCAATTGTTTCTGTCCATGATCCCTGTCCCCATGCTTTAGGCCTGAGGTGAGGTTGAGCAACCCTAACATCAGGAACAAGCAACAGAGGAAGCTGTTGATCTCATGGTAAACAGGAAGATGAGAGAGATCAACAGAGATGGGGCCCAGGACTCCATTCAACTGGGTTGCATGGTTATTCCTGAATAACCTATTTCATCTAAATAGGCCCTAAATCCCGAGAGTTTTCTTTACCTCCCAAATTAGTGAAGATCAAGACTAGTGAAGATCAACACAAAAGTTTGTGGAGGATATTTCATATTGAAGCTATAACAAAGAATAACATCTGTGTGTGGGAGTATGTCCTGGGGTAAAAAATAAGAAAAGAGGAGCAAGCCCTGTGGGTAGCTAGGACCCAGAGCTATGTGTAGGAGTTAGGGAGTGTAGGATTCATGAGCTTGCAAGAAGCTCTGAACCAAACATCCAGAGGAGCAAAGACTTGGGTGTGGAGACAGGGGTGAGGCAAACAACAAGATGACTTTATAGAGTATTTGGGTACCTTGATTTGAGTTTAAAGCAAGATAAAAAGACATTGTTGGGGGGGAAGGTTTTGAGGGAGAACAGAGCAGATTTTAGTATCCAAAGTTTCCTCTGGTGCAATGTTGATTGTGAATTGTAAGAACAGCAACAACACACAGGTGGTAAAGGTGACCTGGGCCAAGGTCTCAGTCACTGGGAAAATGGAGGGAGTGAGCAGGGAACTCTTAGGAAGGCAGAATCTGCAGGATTTTCTGATGACAGTGGTATCTGATGACAATCCTGCATCAATGAGTTTCCCAGCTGATGTTCCCTTGTTTCTGACTTTCCTATTTAGGAGGTCTGTGATTTTTGTGGGCCTACTTGAAGTTTACTTTAAGCTGGGCATTGGTGGCTCACACCTGTAATCCTCAGGAGGCTGAGATCTGAGGATCATGGTTCAAAGCTAGTCTGGGAAGAAAAGTCTGTGAGACTCTTATCTCTAATTAACCACCAAAAAACAAAAAGTGACACGTTAGCTCAGAGGTGTACTTTAGCATTATACTTTAGCAAAAGAACTGAAGGACAGAGCCCAGGCCCTGAGTTCAACCTTTACAACCCAATAGTAACCAAAAAAAAAATTTACTTTATAGAACTTATTAATATATTCCTTGCAACTTATTAATTTATACCTTGCAAATTACCTACTCTACATCCCCTAAATCTGCTAAAATGTGTCTTGATTTCATTTCATGTTTCTTCTTTCTTTCACTGTGCTAAGTTCATGGTCACTCTTTTGTTTAGATGAGGTTTCCTTTATGTAAAGATTTATTATTGTTCTGCTTGTGTGTCAAGTCCTATTAGTATTTCTCATAAATGTTAAGGCAAAATGAACTCTCAATGATGGATACATTTACTCTGATAACCATGATTTTTGCTGGACTCCATGGCAGCTAGACTGAAATAATTTTTTATAATTGGACCAGCCATCAGAATGTAGGATTTTTCTTCTTATTTTTTAATGCCCCTACTAGCTGTAAATATCAGTGCCATTCACACAGAACAACCCAGCATCCTAGAGGCCAAGGTTGCCACAAGTGGCAGTAAATGTTCCCAGGCTTCTTGATTGCGAATGAGGTCTCACTTCCACCTGCTGCCTTCTCTCCCTTGCTTTGTCTTGACTCAGCTCTGCTGTAGAGTCCTCTCTCTTTGTAGGGGTGTTGCTGTCAGTGTGATTTTGAAACTCTGGGCCTTAGATCATGTTTATAGTGCTTGTTAGTGGAATGATCACCTCATTGTTTGGGGAGAGAGGGAAGGTATAGTAGGCCAGCCTCACCTGAACTCTTGTCTCATTGACTGTCCTGGTCCATACCTTATTTCATATCAATACTTTCAGTTGGGTGGTTTGTTGCAACAGTTTCTCTCGTATGATATGCCATAGGCTTTTTTTTTTATGACAAAAGGAAACAGTAGAAGACTTAACATTAGAAGAGAGTAGATATGTGCTGCGGAGATGAGAGCAGGGGAAACAGAAAGGATGTGTAGATCCTTTTGAAGACATGGTCTTCTGATTTCTGAGTTTATCACTGTAAACTGGCCAACTTCTTTCTTTTTTTTCACAAGAAGTAAACAGAAATCATGGTGACCTAAGGGGCAAGTTACCACCTCTGGAGTGTTCTATGCTAAGGTCATTAAATATCTATTGAAAGAGTAGGAAATCTCATCTCTTTTTACATTTGTATTTTTGTAGTTGGTTTTTGGGTAGAAAGAACACTTAACATTTCTTCCAGGGAAATAGGGCTTATCATCAGAATCTGATTCCTAGGGAAAGGAGGATCTCTCTTCTGCCCTCGGTGACTCGTTAGGTATCATTATTTGGGTGCAATCCTTCTCTCTTTTTAAGACTTTATTTTCTGTCCAGACTTTCTAACCTTATCCCTTCTGCTTGAGCAGGGTGGCTGTTCATGGATGTCCCTTGAACATCTGACTCATTATTTTATCTTACATTTCAATAAGTGGATTGGATTTTTCTCCCTTAATTTTTTACATCAGGGCATAGTGGACCCTAAGTAGCATATGATTGGTCACTCTTGGTTGTTTCTGGGCAGCAGGTACTGTAAGGAGAACGGATTCCTGCAGGAAGCATGTGGCATTGCTTGCTGGCAGTGATTAGGATGTTTAGGATACCATCTCTTTCCTCATTTGTGAAGTCAGTAAAAATAATGCTCTCTTCCACCAGATTAATTATAAAACTGGGGAAAAATAGAGGAAGTGCATTATTACTAAATCATCTTCAGTACAATTCTTTGTTTTCTCCAACCTGAGTTATCATTCTGGGCTTTTTACTTTAATCTGTATCTTAATTTTTTGCTATTTATACTCTGTTATAAATTTATGGTGGGAGGAACTTGGCTGTGATTTTTCTTTTTTTTTGTGGCAGACGTGTACACTGAAAGCTTGTAAAATGCTCGTTTCCCACTAGGCTGTTAGTAGAAGATGGAATGAGTGTGAGAGGGAGGAAGGAATAGTGAATGTCCATGTAGATATTGGAACCAACTGCTAGGGTTCATCTTAGTTCCACAGTATGATTGTAGACAAGTCATTGAGTGTTTCAGGACTTTGGTTATTTTTTTTTTCCTTCTGAATCCTGGATATAGCAGTACCTAGTTCAAGAGTTATCCTGAGGTTTGGTTTACCATGAATAACATACAGAGGAGAGTGCTTGACACATACAGAGAAGAGTGCTTGACACAAAGTAAAAGATACTTTCCATCCTGATGAAAAGGCGAAGGCAGTTATCTGCTAGTGAATGAATCTGAAAATAACGAAAGCATTTGTGAACTTAATTACATAGTTTAGAAAGTGAATGCTTTCTTTACTACATATATGCTTTATTTAAAAAATTGCTTTGGAGTGAATTATGTGTCTCAGATTATTTTAATAACGTGAAAGAATGCCAAAAATGTAACTAAAAGGGTATTTACAGGTATTGAACTCAGACTTGGAGGACTATTTTGAGTAACTGTTTTTCTTGTTGTTGTTGGTCACAGTGTTTGAACTCTGGGCCTGGGCGCTGTACCTCACCTCTTCAGCTCAAGGCTAGTGCTCTACCACTTGAGCCACAGCGCCACTTCCGGTTTTTCTGAGTGGTTTATAGGAGATAAGAGTCTCACGGACATTTCCTGCCTGGGCTGGCTTTGAAACACAATCTTCAGATCTCAGCCTCCTGAATAGCTAGGATTACAGGCATGAGCCACGGGTACCTGGCTTGAGTAACTTTCATACTTTTGTTTTGGAGCAAGTTAAATTAGAAATCTTGTGGTACTATTAGTGAACTAGAAAGTGATCTGGTAATTTTTAATATGGTTAGTCATTAGGAAAGGGAAAATCTTGCATACATTTTTTCGCCTTTAAAATATATCTTGCATGCCTTATGAAATAATCAGTTGTTGATCTCAAAAGCAAAGCTTCATGGAAGAGGGCTAAGTGTGTCTTGAGGGTCTGATATCCATAGTACAGGTCTGAAGGACATACTCCCCCTGCATTTAATTCCTCTTGAGCCCCTGCCCCTTTCCTTTCCCACGTAGTGCAGAACTTTGCAAACTGTACTGTTTGATTTTTCTCTTCCTCTATGTCGCACACAATGCAGTGACCTTAAATGTCTGTTGTACATTTGCTGTATGTTTGGAAACTGTCTTTTTCCTTGCCAGCCCCTCTCATATCTTTCCCTGTAATGGCCTTGCAAGTTGCTATACCCCTTGTAGCTCCTGCTTACGTGTGCTTCACAGATAAGGATGATTTGTTTTCTCACTGGGCACCACTTTTGTGGAAATGGAAGTACCAGGAGGAAGAGAGAATGAAATGTATACCCCATGCAAAGGGCAGAGATGAAGGCATTTTCCATAGTGGAGGGCGGGGGTGGGGGAGGGGTGGCGCTGCAGGGGACAGCACAGAGTGATCTTTCAATTCCTTGGAGTTACAAATGCCCCAATTCTGCCATGTTAGGGATAAGACAACCACACTTTTTTAGTCAAGACATTCAAAATGATACTTATTTGTAGCATTGTTGCTGTGGGAGAAAGTATGTTCTTCATTCCAAGTAAGAATTAAACCTTTTAATCTAAAATCTTCACAATCAAGTTGGAGGTTACTATTCAGTAACCCCCTCTCTCCACCCCCTCTCTCTATCTCTTGTGCCAGTCCTGGGGCTTGAACACAGGCTTGGGCACTGTCCCTGAGCTATTTTGCTCAAAGATAACTCTCTAACACTTCACTAACAGCTTTACTTTCTGCTTTTGGGTGGTTAATTGGAGAGAAAGACTCCAATTAACTCCAATTAACATGGACTCCTCTGACTGGTCTGGCTTTAACCACAATTCTTAGATCTCAGCCTCCTGAGTAGCTAGGATTATAAGCATGAATCACGATTGCCTGGCTGTTCAGTATTTCTTTTTGGCCTTGGGACCTTTCAAAGTGATAAATGAATTTCCTGCCTCTAGTTTTATTTTTCTCTTGTATAATGTCATTTTCAAGGCATATTTCTAAGGCACTGTGCATACTTCAGTAAATATGTCTTTCCATGGCTCCTGAACATGACTGTATTCTCTTGATACTCATGTACTTGTATACATTTGTCATTTATTTTGGAAGATTTAAGAAAATGAAAATGACATATGTTCTTGTGATCCTAGTTGAATCAGGTTAGAATTGATCTAATTAATTGTGTGAAGTAAGAAATGCCTTAATAGCATTCTGATCAAACACTGTCTTTCTAAGTGAAAAAGAGTTTTGAAATTGAAATTGAAGTATACCTCTGAATGCTAAAGCCTGTCACATACCACCTATATTTGAAGAAAATAGCAGGTTTTATATAGAATTGATGAATAGCATCAAATGAAACTTGGATAATTCCAAAGAATATCTAAACATAGACTATCTTAAATTTTAAATTATTAAAAAATACTATGTCTTTTAACTAAGTAGTTGTGAAGATCCTAGTAGGGTACATATGATAGATATAGAAGAATTCTTGCTTTTGAGTTATAATAAAATCCAAGTGAATTCTAAAGCAACTTTCCTAGAAGTTCATTTAGATAGTCTGGCACAGATACAGCTTTTTTTTTTTAACATGTAGAATTATTTTTTAATATATTTTTCTTGGATAATTGAGATTTAAGTTTGGTCAAGGAAAAGTAAGTTGGCCACTGATAGTTAAAGGAACTTAGTCTATTTATAGGTGGTCTAGAAACATGTAACCTGATTAATGCATTCTATAATTAATGTTTTTACTAGAGTTACTAGTGCATGCTTGTTCATTGTTTCTCTCCAATGAATATATATAGTCAAAGCTATAGCCTATCATCTGATAGAAATTACTTGACTGAATGTAGAAGTAAATGTGTATAGCCTTATTTTAAATATTATTGATAATTAAAAAAAAACATTTATTTTTGTCTTGCTTTGTTTTTAGACAGGGTTTACTGTTCAGCTAACACTGGCTTGGGATTCACT